>NC_142192.1:27082500-27800000 GCF_026936395.1 Plectropomus leopardus | reverse complement strand
GCCCTTGGCCCAGTTTTTATTTATTTATTTATTTACTTACAATACAGAAATAATAACAATAATCCAAAAGATGGTGATAACCAAAATGCCAAACTTTCAAATTGGCAGTGCCCAATGGGTGATGTCACTATGTCTATTATTTCATACAATCTACGCTTTCTACACATTTAGCAGATATGACAGGAGTAGTAACAACGAACCCGAACAGCAAAATAATGAGCTACAATATGCTAAAGTGGAGTCTGTGGATTCATTAGTACAAGTAACCTCGTTCACATAAACCACTGTCATGTAATCCATTGTCACTATAAATATATAGAGAGAAATTCGTGCCAACAGGGTGATTAGCATGACTCCATGTCTAAAAGTTATTAACAGCAAATTTAAAAGGGAGCAGATCAAAAAAAAATGAAGCCTTCTCATTCACAAGACAGGGGAAATTAGAGTGCTTCTAATACCACCCTGAAAGAAAGGCTAATTATTTTCAATTATGAGAATTTACAGTAAGTAGTAGTTTTATCTGATTCACCCGGGGCAGCTGCCGCTCAGGAGTTAGAGTGGGTAATCGCAGGGTTAGCGGTAGTCTATATGTTAAGTGTCCTTGAGCAAGACACTGAAACCCCAAAATGCTCCACGCCAGCACCTTGAATAGCAGCTCTTTTGCTTTTGGTATGTCATGGGTAATGGGTAAGATAGAAACATAGATTATGAATGCATTATTTTCTAAATGTATGCATCAAAAAGCAGCCAACACTCTTGTTCAAGGACGTCGTAATTACTTGTCTGGCTGTTGTGTCCATTTCTCACGGTCGTCTATCACCAGACCAGCCAGGAAATGCAGCTTCACTCAAGTAATAATAGCACCTGATCTTTAAACCCTCACCCGCTGATTACAGCAATATTCAATGCTCTTAGAAAACAGTGAGCACATCAAAGGACGGAGAGCAGGTTGCACGCTCTCTGGGCAATTTGTCCACATTTAACAAGACAGGTAAATCACTGTATTCCTTTCAAGTTCTCTGCAAAAATATAGAATTAACATGTGATAAATTATCCAGGCAAGAGGGAAGGATGCTCCCCACCTCCCCCTCTACCAGCTACCTCTTCATTCAACTTGTTAAGTCTGCTGGAGAGCTATACCATAGCGCTAATTAGCTTCCACAACAAAGTCCCTAAACCTCAAAGGAAGAGCTAACAAGCTAGCACTTCCCTGAGCATGATGGCACTTCATTCTTAGCAGCACATGGCTGGCAGCGTGTTAAATTTCATTTGTTTGCTTGTTTAAGGAGACAGCATGCTAATCATCACTGACAGTAAAAACAGCAGGTTAAATCTTCGGGGGTCATTATCTAAAAAGGCTAATGTGAGCCCAAATGGTGAAAGTTTCCACCGACCAACAACAGCAAACACTTCAAAGGCAAGCTAGTTGTTGCTGCTAACTAGGCAGCGATCTGTTATGCAGCACTGCATCGTGTTGACTCCGAGAGCACACGCCTGCCTCGCTTTGAAAGGTGAGGAGCTAATAAGCCCCTCTCTCCCCCAGCTGCAGCGCCGGCACTCTGCAGCACCTCTGTGAAATCTTACAGATACAGCCAATTAAAATTCACAGTGAAGCAGGGTGCGTGGTCATGCAAGATGTGAATAAGTTGCCGGACAAATTTCTTTGTTGTGTCTAAGAGGGCTGTCCAGCCATGATGCATAATCAATCAGCGCACTCCAAAGGAAAATGAGGCAGACGGTATAAAACGACTTGAGCTGCACCAGTGTGAAGTTGGAGAGAAGGAACAATGCTCCTGTTTATTTAAAAAGTGTTACTCTTAATACGACATATCAATCCCATTTCTTATTTTTACCCCTACAACTAGTTTTCGAGCGTTACCTTGCTCCTCTAAACAGGGCTACAAGGGGTACAATCTTCCCCTACGCAATGGGGCAACCCTTCAAGACCCTGATACGTCATCCGCAGTGGTGTAGTGGAGGTATACACAGGTATATACAGGTATACACAGGTATACACAGACATATGGGGTTTTCCCAACTGTTTTCCTGTTCAGTTACAGTATATCCACCAATCGGTCAAAAAGCCATCAGGATATAAAGGAGAGTATATCCACTTCCTCCCAATAACCTCTCCATCTACCCAATGGTACACCCAACTCTTATACTACCACTACACCACTGGTTATTGGTAGTTGTCGAGTTTGGCATTCAGTAAACAGATGCTACTACTGTTGCCAGACTTTGCATATATGTCATCTTCTGGTGTGGTGATTTCTCTTGCATCAGCTATCGGCATACCTTTGCGGTTGCTAGGATGCTGCTGATTTGTTTGCACTTTAACTTTCATTCTATGAATCCATCAAATAAATCATGTAATAAAAAGAAGACTCCTTTATTAGCTGGTAACTAGCTGTGCTCTTTAGGCTACCATTAGCAACCCATGATCCTCCCTTGCTGGTCTGCACTGACATTAGAAGAGTCCATGTTCATGTCCAATTTACCACCTACTTACCGTTAAACAGTGGTAACAAGATCCAGTTTAAGTTGAGGTGCGAGGGGAAAACAGAGTCACACGTTGTGTTTGTTTGCTAGAAGGCAAAGGCATTTTTGAGAGATAAGATGAGAAATGGCACAGTTAACGTGTCAAGAAAACTAAAATTGTGCCAAAATGGCAATATTTTGAATTTAAAGCCAACAAAAGACGTTTCCTAAATGGCTGCGAGCGACGTGTTGAGCCGTTTTATGCGGAAGGTTTGTCAGACACCTGGTTTCTTTTAATTTGCTTTGAAAGCAACATACTAGAGCAGAAACAGCCAATTCGTGAAGTTGCAATGAGGAAGGAATGATTTATTAATTACCTCCTTCTTTTACTGCAAAAACCAAAATAAGGTGTCAGGTGGCTAGAGGGAGATCTCCAGGGAGCTGGAAGTTTCTGGTAAATGACCATTGCTAATAACAACCTACTTCTTGTTTGGTACAGTAACATTAAAAACATAGGAAGATAGCTAGTTGGCTGCTCGCCCAAGTGATCACACCAGGGGCAAGGGGTGCATTGGGATTGAGCCTTGGTCACTTTATTACTAATATAAATTTGCACATTCACCATATTCCTGCACAGTGCAATAATTTGCATTCGACTCACATGCACAATTTCACATGGTGTTTACATGCGCTGTAACTGAATGCTCTCACCCACTGTGCACAATTAAACACATAAATAAACACCTTGCATCGATTTTGGAGGCCATAAACAACATCCACCTGCCCAACTGCGCTCCGTCTAACCCACTACGGCCTCCTCTGGCTCTCTAAGCACAGCCCTGCTGGGTCAGTGATGAAAGCTGCACCTTTCATTGAGATGTATGCAGCCACTGGACCTGAGTGCAGGAACTGACAGACACACACTTCTGCCACAGTAAGCAAAGAGATGGACACACACACACAATAAGCCCTGCTGCGTATTCACACATACACATCAACATTAATAACCAATGCTACACCTACACTCACTTAAACTCTGCGATGACAAATAAAACTCCATGTCTCAGCTCTTGAGGAAATGCATGTGAACAACTAAACACCTTTTGCATAGTATTGCTTCAATACACACACAGATGACCATATACTTGCACACACACACACATCTGCACACTCAAGACAAGACAAATGAAGACTGCATCTCGTTTACCAGGCAGTGCAGACAGGCTCTCATAAAACATGCATGGCATGTATTCCCCGGCTATCTACCTCCACATACACACTTGCACACTCAAAACAATCCAAACACAGGCTGGAGAAAGTACCGATTTGTGCTTGGCTGGCATGCTCCATCATCTTTTGACAGGCAATTATTTTATCACACTTCACACATAAACACAGTGGCCAAAAAACATACACGCCGGCTAATGTACAATCGCATCTGGTGTGCGCACCAACGCGTACAGTTCACATGGACGCGCGGGTTAATAATTCAGGGCCCTGGTTAAGAGGGGAGCGCTCCCTCCTTATTAAATTATTGACAAGCAACATCTAGACTCTCTGCAGCTGACCTGAGGGACAGCCGGCAGGGAGGGAGGAGAGAAAGAAGGAGTAGGAGGACATGAAACATATGTAAGGAAGAGGCAGAGAGGGAGGGAAGTAGAAATGAAAGTGGGAGAGAGTTAACAAGAGACAACAGGGTCTGTGATATCAAAGAGAGCAGGAGAACAGATATGAACCCTAAATAAATCCCGTAAGCCTTTAAATTGTAATTTAAATAGAATTGAGATGGAGAGCTGGAGTGAGGTAAAGACTGCAGCAGTTCTGCAATGTGTTTCTGCTTTATTTACCAGCCTGTCTGCCTCTCTGCCTCTTTGTTGCTAGGGGCTGCAGAGCTGCTGTTTCACACAGTATTCATTTCAGAGCAATCACCGCCTGTTGCTGCACCCGCTCCCCTGACTGTCCGGATGTTCTGGATGGCAGCCTGTCACTCTACCTGAATTTCTGTCCATCTGTCGCTCAAGAACATGGACATGAGGGAAGATCAAAGATTGTTGTTTTTTGCCTTCTTTTGTCAGGTTACAGAGAAACCTGTTTGTAATTTGTAGAGAAAAGTGCTTATATGCTACATTTAAAGCAGATTTTCAAGCATAGAAATGTTACATTTGTAGGGTTTTTCTCCTAAAAATCAAATATTTGAATCATTAGTTGGAGAGCCCTCAGTTGACTGGGATTCTTTAAGCCGAGTTGCTTTTTTGGGGGGTGGGGATGTTAGTCATTGTGTACACTAACAATCCTCCATTTCATGCTGGTCCCCAGGGATAATTTCATTATATTATGTTCAGTCAGACTGTTCACTCAGGCAGCTGGGGATCCAGACCCAGGGTGAATCTGAGAGGGCTTTCACATTAGGGACCTTTGTCCAGATCCAACCACCTTTGACCCCAAAATCCAGTTTGTTTTATTAGTGTGAGCACTGTGCATCTAGTCTGTGAACTGTATGCAAACCCATTCCCTGTCCACTTTTAAAAGGTGGCCTATTTAATCCATTAGGTCCAATAACATTTTAAAAGTCCAGAGAGGCCGCACAACGAAAGAATTTCATCACAATTAAAATTAGTGGAGCGCAAAACCAGAAGTTAGCCGTTCAGCTGGCCAGGTTAGCAGCTCGGCTGCACTCAGCCACGCATAAGTCTCTAGTGTGCATGCTTTATGAGTTGCACAGTGCGAAAGTAGTGCCGATCATCCCTGAATTATCGGGGTTAGTTTATCAAAGAGGCAGTTGAACCTTTTTAACTTAATGCAACCTTTTCTACACTGTAACAAAAATATAACATAGATTGTAATGCTAGTGTACCTGACACAGCATTACTGATATGTAACCTGAGTGCAGAGGACTGGAGAGTACTCAGGCATGGTATGATTCAATTGTACCTAATATAAAAATGCCCAAAGTGAGACAGAGGCAGCTTCCCGGAGAGAGAGAAACTTTGACTGATCAGGCTGCGAGATAGCTATTTCTGCATTTAGCTTGTAAATGGTCAAATAGAGACATAAAGCAAGTTTTTTTATGTACCATAAAAACTAATTTCAGTTGTTGCAGTTAGACAGTGGAGCAGGTCTGTGCACCACAGTCATTATGAGGTCTAAAAATGAACATAACACATTGCATTGCATGTGTGAAAGTTACATTTATATAGAGTACTGTCACACGGTGGAGGGTTAGGATTGCTCATATTTTTTTCAGGCTTTGTTTGCTGCTTTGTGTTTGTTCGCTTTTGTTAGAAAAGAAAGCATGAGCTCTTCTAGCAGCTCAGTATTGTTACTATTAACAGGTGTTTTTTTCCAGGCTCCTATCATACATAGCCGACACACACACTCACACCCTCTGAGCATCCAAAAAGTGCTGGTGCGCTTGTTTTATTGATCTGTCTCCCTCACACGCTGCCTGTGAAGCCATTAGGCTGATCTGTCACAATGTCATTCAGTAACATTGGATTATTCTTGCATCTCTCTGCTCTCTTTTATAACCTCCTTTTCCCCACTGACCATGCTGCAGCTCCTTCTGCAGATTCTGCATTTACATCCTCCCCAGAGACCTCTCACTCGCAGTTAGCCGCTGTTCACATCAAAGTCGGGGAAAATCCTTCAAAATAGATGACTTATGGTTTGGGGCCATCAGTGCTTAAGGACTGGATTTTAAAGTTTCCTACTACACTGTGCTGGAATTATGCATTTCTGGGCAGTTTTGCTTTTTGCTTCTGGCTTCACACAGTTTCAAAAACACTGCTTAAACTACTTATGACACTTAAAAAGGGAAAGTACGTCGCTTGAGTGTTAGGTTGTCAAATGAGCTCTTTTCACAGATGAATACTCAAATTTTTTCAGATACAGAATGCAAAATTTCTGCCTTTTTTCATTATAAAACATAAATTATCTCCTTAAAAACACTGTAGATTGGTGCAAGCTGGTGGGCTGTTTAAATTACATTTACCATACAGCAGCACATTAAAACGCTCAGTCATTTCAGTGTTTATGAGATTTTTTTCTTAACCATTCTGTGTCCCCTTCCTGATTTCAGACATTTTTGGGGGCACAGGCTGATTATCGTGACTTCTGTCATTCATCAGCAGCAGTTTAAGGAGTCACGGGATGGAAAATTCTACACAAGATCCAATCTGATCAGAACTGAAAAAGCAATGTTTGAAATTGGTTTGTTACATTTTGGTGTACTGCTCACTTAGACACCAAAATGGCTCGACTCAGTCATTAAACCCATTGATAAGCGTTGGGTAATGTTAGCCGTGTGATGCTGACAGTTATCCCTGTCACTGTGTGTCACTGTCCCAGGCACAACAACAGCCTCATGATAAACAGAGAGCTGGGCTAGGAGGGACTCAGTACTCTGATTGCAGCTCTACAATGAGATGAGATTTTGCCCATTTTAAATAGTCAAATTTGTAGCAATGCTGCACTGATATGACAAACTTACAAGGTCACGCAAAACTTGTGGGGATTGGCTAAATTTGCGTTAATTTGTTAATTGCGTTCCAATTGTAACATTATGAAATCCTGGAGGGACTTTATGCAACTCCTAATGAATGTTCCAACTCAAACAATATAAAATCTATATATGGTGGCAGAAGTTTTATCATGATGGACCGCCAAAAATAAATGAATGTTTCAGAGACCCTGCAGCCTAGCTCAGCTGACAATTGAAAGCTCAGTCTAATCCAAGTTTTGGTGAAACAGTATTTACTCGTTATAGTGGATGTTCACACAATTTGAAATTTAGTTTTCTATTCTGCTTGTAATATCAAAGTAAGTACTGTAATGCATGATATGCCTTATCTGTTACATCATGCAAAATAAAACAAAGACTATTTACAAGTTCCACTGAAAGCACATCTACTTGGACAAAGCATACAGAAAGTAGCAGCACGAAACTAGTCATCTTTAATTAAACATGAAATGATGCTGTCTCCTGTAACTTTGAAGTTATTCAATAACTCATCCCCTGAAGGAGAAAACTAAAATTATACAGCCAACAAGGTAAAATAACAGACTGCTCAGCTGTGCCTTTCAAGATCCTCCCAGACTGTCTGACAAAAGACAGCTTTCACACCTCCCTGCAACAAGTGTAACCAGAGGGAACACAGAGGCGGATGAGAAGGAGAAGGGGACAGGAATAATTATATAGACATTTGTTGTGTTACAAACGAGAGAGAGGGATTGGATGCAAAAGAACTATGACTGAGGTGGTGGATGGAGAGAGGAAGTATATATCAGCACCACAACATGCAACCACACCACCACAATTACATTTCAGCATCCGCAGAGCCTGCAATGCTGGTGAACACGAAAACACACAAACATTCCTGCACATAAACACACAGCATCTAGAGAATCGCTGCCACAGATCTGTCAAAAGCAGGATTCACAAGTTCCTTCACAAGTTGTATTTCTTCTATAAATACAGAGGCTTTAAGCCAACTTTCACACTATGACACACAAGACACTTTTCTCAGTCGAATTGCACTTACTTTTTTTTTTTTATTCCACACTTTTTTCCTCTCAATTGCTACAAGATAACCCTTTCAAAAAGTGTTTGATGTGTGTGTTTTATAATTAGACAAAAATGTATTTTTTCCTAAAACCATGGTTCATGTCAATGATCAAAAGAGGTGCATGTTTCATGTCTAATGATGCATTTTGATACAGTGTTTGATGTCTTGTGTGTTTTATAATTACAGAAAAAAGTTTATTTATTTATTTATTTATTTTTTAGTTAAGTTTTTTTATTCCCTAATATCATGTTTAATGATCATTATCAAAAGAGGTGCATGTTTTATCACTGTTTTCCACATATTAATTCATTTGTGGCAGCCTGACACAATTCAAACATCTCCTGACACAAACAGATTTTATGTTTTTTGGAGGTGGACAGTTCATTAGAAGCGCTGATGAAATAAATAGAGATTTGCCGTTTGACTATTGATTGCTCCAAACTCTCGGAGTGCAGAACGTACTCTGGGCACAGACGAAGCAGCAGAACATCAGGTGTATTGAAACCTTATCATTTCATTTGCTGGGTCTGAAAGATTGAAAAAGATGGCCCTCTCTGAACAGACTACATTTATATAGCGCCCTCTACATTACCAAAAAAGGAGCTTTACATTTTGCCTCACATTAACCCATTTAATCACACACATTTATACACCAACAGTGGCGGAGTTGCCATGCAAGGCTGCCCAATGGGAATGATTTTGTCTTTGTCTTGCTCAAAGACACTTTGACATGCAGACAGGAGGAGCCGCACATTGAACCACTAACCCAATGATTAAAGGACGATGACTGAGCCAAAGCCACCCCTCAGTGATGTGATGCAACTGAAGCATTGGAATATGAATAATGTGTGGTTGAAATCATACCAGAAAAAGCAGAAGAACACAACAATGACGTCCTCTTTCACCAGCCTGGAAACATTTATGTCGTTTTTGTTGTACTGAATTACATTCAAAACCACATTTTGAAATAATCCTTTGTATTTCTGACATTAATGGGTTAGTCGATGAGTTCCCGCCCGAGTTGCACAAGGTCACAAGTTTACATACAAGCCGTTTGGAGTTTTTTTGCCGTAAGAAATGACTATATTTGTTGTGGCTTTTCTAACAAAATTAGAGGACAGCTTCGGGGCAAAGGCAAGCGCCAATCAGAATCAGATGAAATACTGTAAAGGAAAGGAAAGGAAAGTTGAATTTTTTTTGGGTAGAAAACTTCTCCCAGCCCTAACAGTGATTCTGCATTTTAATTAATTTTAATTTTAATTTTAATTTTCAATTATTTTAGACATAAAATAATCATGACTGAAACATTTTGAAAGAATTCTTTAGCTTTGACAGTTTTTTTGTTTTTTAAATAAAGTTGCATTGTCTGGGTAGAACGTAAATATTTCAAGAATTCTGTGAATTTGCATCAATTCACATTATAAAATTAACACAATTCCCAGAAGAACCGGTTATCAAAGCTGCCAAAAAAATCTACATGCCGTTAAAGTCCTGCTTTTGACTCTGATGAAGACATAATGTGTTGAAACATAAGTTTGGTTGCACTATTACATTACGAGGCACCTTAATAAACTAAAGCTGCTACACTGAGCACTGAAGCCCCATGCAGCTACACAGGCTCATGCTGCTCATCTTTATTTTTACATGGTTGGTCTAGTTCTTTTTTATTTGTTTGTTTGTTTGTTTGTTTGTTTGTTTGTTTGTTTGTGCAGGGCTTTGTGTCCCCCCCCAACAGGTAAAAGTTACATGGAACTACGGCTGGGTATTGATACTCAATACTTTTAAGATATCTGCAAAGTATCAAAACTTCTACAATCAAACAATACCTGAATTTAGGGTTGCAGTGATAAACCAGTTTAAGGTATAAGCTGATGGATATCATACACGTTCATTTGCTTATCTGCGATATTTTTAATAAATGCAACTGGGCAAATAATCTCACCATTTTTTTGTTATTTTTTTATTTTAAGCATTTAATCTTTTAATAACACATACTTCCATCAAAAGAGGTTTCAAGTTTCAATCACAGTAATAAAAATGTCTGTTCAATTTAATCTAACCCTTCTATTTGAATTCCTTGAAGTGTCAGTCTGACTGATAATAATATTTCTTTAATAATTCACATTATACTGTGAAGCTGCAAGATTTTCTGAGACGGTTAGTGCTGCATGCATCTCCACTGTAACATGTCAGAGTCAATCTACAGTTGACAAAAACATTTTTCCCACATTGTATTTTCACAGTTTCCTCCATGACCTCAGATAATTCAGTGCCAGTGACAACAACACTCTCCACCCCAGTGCTCTGAGACAATGCTGGCAGCGTTTTAAAGTGGCATGAGCAGATATTCAGCATTAACTCTGGTTTTTCTGCGTCTTTGCCGGGCAATAATCCACTCAGACTAAACAGCTCCAACACTCTCTGTCTTCAGAGTCTCCCACCACACTGTGATATATATCAACCAAATTGCAAATTGCAAACCCCAGGATTCCCCGCTGAGCTGCACACAACACAACCCATAATTACAGGATGGCCACAGCAAGTCAGATCACCAAATCCCTGCATGGATTTCGAAACATTTGGGATAGGCATGAAAGCCTGTGTTTCCACTAATCCTATGTCTCTACATTCACCATGGGATTTAGAGCGCTGTGTGTTTACTGTGGACCGCAGACAGCGCGCCACTTCAGAGGACAAGACGAGCGGAGACCAGGGCAGAGGGCCAGGCTACACAACACATTAATAATCCATCCAAAAACTCATTTTCCCACAGTCCCCTCTGGCAGGACATTACTTTTGTGAATGGCTTGTTTGTGTACCGTGTAGTCTGAATATTATGTTCATGTGTGTGCGTGTTTGTGAGAGCCAGTAAATATCCTTTTGCGTATTCTGGAGTTATGAATGTATATGTATGTGCATATGTACCTGCGTGTTTTATTATAGGCTTTCTCACAGAGACAGGCTGTCATGTGCCACAGCTGGAGAGAGAAATAAACAGAGAGAGAGAGAGGATGGGTGAGAGAAAGTCTGACAGTGAGGACATAAATCTTATGAGCAGAGGATTAATGTCGTGGTCTCAGCAAAGGCTATTTTCCCTTTCCTGAATCGGGAGGTTAATCGCATTACCTGTGAAAGCGACGGGTAATAGCGTACAACGGTACTGCCAAAAAACAGGACGAGGGGAAATACAACAAGGTGGCTGACGTGGTGGGTGAAGTCAGACAGAGGGGGAGAAAAGACAAGAGAAACAGTGGGGAGTGTGAGGCGTGATGTTTGATTTAAGAAGGGAGAAAAGAAAATGCTGGACAAGTATACAAACATCTGAACCCTGAGCAAAGTGGTGCAATTTCTTTCAAAAACATGGGAAAAAGGCAATGAGAAGCTTGGCAGTAAATGTTTCATTATTTGTGAGAAATTAGTAGCTTTAGAAAATTGTTTATAAAAATCAAGGGACAAATATCGAGGGAAGAAAGAAAAAAGCTAGAGGAAAATATATTTATGATGATTATTGTTACATGTCTAAAATTGTGTCATAGAACTATTATGTTTTCCTATTTTTTTAATTGTCTCTCTCTTTTATTTATGTATTAATTCTACTAATTTTCAAATACTTTTCTTTTACATTTTACTAATGTTTTTGCTGATTTTTTGGGGTAACTTCTTTTGCTGCTCATTACAGGCCACTTTGCTCAGGTTTCAGAGGGTTTCATTGGAACAACAATCTTTTTACGTAATGATAGTTTATTTTCACTTCTTGAGATTTTGTGTTCTCAAAAATGAGAGCGATGAGGTCATATTGACCTTGACCTTTGACCACCAAAATCTAATCAGTTCATTCTCAAGTCTAAGTTGACATTTGTACTAAATCTGAAGAAACTCCCTCAAGGGGCTCTTGAGATTTCACGTTCACGAGAATGGGATGGACTTATATCCGTACGTATGAACGAATTTATGAACAGTAGGACAGACAGACAATCCAAAAACATAATGCCTCCAGCCTCGGCTGTCACCATCGCAAAGGCATCGAAATGTGTTGCAATAAGCTGCAGACAACGTTAACGGAGGTTTTTCTTTGGGAGAGAAGTCTGTGTATTGCCATAGTTAACATGCACATATATATTGAAGAAGGAAAGATTCAAATCAAATGTTGACATTCTTGTCTGCTGAAAGTCTTGTCTTTTCTTTGTATTTTTAGCCATGGCAGCTACTTCCACTCATGCTGTGTTCACATGGTTACAATGCATAACCTTTCATTCACTCTATTATTCCAAAAAAAAGACACAGTCAAAAAATTAAAATGCATCACTCCCCGTACACAGGAGATTTCCAAATCTTTCTGAACCCTGCAGACCTCTCACATACCGGATGTTTAGAGCAGTAAAACAACAACTTTCATGAACCGGGAATAGGTTGAATTACTATAATATTTACTTCACATGAAAAGATGACCTAATCCTGATCCTTTCACTTTAACTGAAGGGCCATTGTGGAACCAGCCACATAAAGAAATGACCTGATTTCTCAATTTCTCACTCTGACAGTCAGACGCAGGAGGAAAGAGAGGTCACAGTGATTCATACATATTCATAAATAATACAAAAAGATGAAAACAGAAGCCTTGGCTCCTTTTACATAAAGAGTTACCAGAAGAGTTAGATGCCAGTGATTGTGTCATTGCTCTGTCATACCTTATACATGTGTCTTTCCCTTTCCCCTTGCCAAAAAACACTCTGGCTAACGTACTTCTACTTTTGACATTGGCATCCTTTAAAAATAACCGTCTTAAATGACCTCTTCATCTTTTCCCTATCCGTCTGCATCCTGACAACGTATTTTTGATCATGATGTCGCCACTTGTTTGACACCTGGCTGATGCGCGCGTGCTGCGGTTTGATCAGCACACAAAAGTTGTCTTTCTGCTCACGTAGCTACAAATGTTTCTACTGTGATCAAACACATCTCAGTCCACCTTTAGATGACAGCAGCTCAGTGAGTTCTGCATACATTTACACGTGGATTCACGCTTCTCTGTGCTGCCTGATTATCCATCCATCGAGGATGCATGTTGGTAACATGCAAAGAGGGTCGTTGACAGAAAGGGAGATAAAAGGAAGCAAAGACAGACAGGAAGGCAGCTGAAATGACAGAAAGAGTGAGATGAAAAAGCAGATAGCAACAACACAGGAGAGAGGCCAATTTAATTTCCTTGAGCACCTCTTTCCACTTTTTTTTTTTTAAACACTGTTTGACAAGGTGTGGTGTGGCGCTGTGTCATTATGAGTATAAACCTGATGCAGGTCCTCGGGGATTCGCAGTGTAATTAGCTAGCGTAGCGGCCGAGACACTATCATGGAGCCTGATCTGCATTTGAGACACTGCGGGAAGGGTTTAAAGGGCCCAGCTTCCCGCTTCAATTACCTGCTCTGCCGCTGCCTGGAACACAGTCAGCTGAAAGAAATGACATTATCTGCTCCAGTGTAGTATTATTTCATGCTGTTTCTCTATGTCAGTGTCATCTTTTATCTCTTTGAGGCCGCTCCTTTTTTTTTGTAATTATTAGAAAGAGGTGGAGGAGTGATGGAATGATAGATAGATACAGGGAGGGAGGGAGGGAGAGCACCCAGAGTGCCGGGAGCACGGATGAGAGAGCATTGGAAATCCATCAGCCGGCTGGACGGATAGCTCAAATATATTCCAACATTGTCTGGATGGGAATGAACGACAGGTCAAACTGTAAATTCTGGCGGTAAATTGTCGGCGAGCATTCACATCTCACACAACACGACTTTAAGCTGCTGCAAGATGGACCACTTTGTACACCGGCTGCTCCCACTGAAAGGAAAAGACTGCATTTCTGGCCAAAGCATAACACACACAAAGGTGAAACTTGTTCTTTACTTACATTCTTGTTAACAAAGAGAGGATGTCACTGTTTATTGTTCACCTTAGTTGTTACCTTGGCAACAACAATTCCTCCTGTCTGCCTCCCGTCCTTCACTTTTGGACTATTTCAAGGATCAAGTTGGTGCTTTTAAAACTGATTCACATACACAGTTTACAGAACCAGCCATGTTTGGGTGCAGGTGACGTTTATTGCTCAGTGGTGTGTCCAAATGGTAAATGGACTTTGCACTTGTATAGTGCCTCTCTATCTTTCGATCACTCAAAATGCTTTTACACTACTTGTCACATTCACCCATTAACACACACATTCACACACTGCTGGCCGGGGCTACCACACAAGGTGTTGTCTGCTACTCTGTTTTTAAACATTCAAACACACTCACACACTGATTGCACAGCCACTGGGAGTAATTTGGGGTTCAGTATCTTTCCCAAGGATATCCTGGCATGTGAACTGGAGGAGCCGATTAGTGAAAGAGAGATGACTCCCTCAAAGCTTGCTTAAAACACGAGAATGAGAGGGATTTAAGGTCACAGTCACCTTGACCTTGGTGCATAAAAACCATCCTTAAGTTAAAGTGGATGTTTGTGCCAAATTTGAAGAAATTGCCTCAAGATGTTCTTTAGATATTGCATTTATAGGAATGACATGGATGCAAGGTCACAGTGACCCTGACCTTTGATCGAAGACCACTAAAATCTAATTAGTTCATTGTTGAGTCCAAGTGGACGTTTGTGCCAAATTCAAAGAAATTCACCGAAAGCATTTTTGAGATATTGCGTTCTCAAGACTGGGATGGGTGGACTACCTGAAAACATAATATGTCTGCACCGCCAGCTGAAAACTCAGTATCAGTGCTTCCACATCAAAATCCTGTCAGCAAAATCTTTGTTTAATTTCCAAAACAATGTGGCAGAGGTCTAATTCATTCCTCTCTCCATCCTCCACCGCCTGTTTTAACAGCAAGGGAGGTGCATGTGGAGCCAACAGTTCACTCAGCAGCCAACGCTTGCTAAACTCTAAGCCCTCCCACTTTTTGGAGGTCCAATCAGATGCGGATGACTTGAGTTAAATCCGTCTTTTAACTGTATACCGCTCAACTATTCAGTTTCACTGGGAAATGCTGTCACAGCACAGAAGCTAAAGATGCTCTAACTTCCCTTTCACTGCGACTTTAAGCTACCAAATTCACACCATCATTTTTCTGTTTGTTTACAGTTTGCTGTTCCGGATGGATTTCCTGACAACAGCATCTCATGAGTGCGACGCTGCCTGACAGCTGATGCTGAAGCTTCAGATGTCGAGAGTAGCAGATTATAAAAAAACACCAAAGAGAATCTTTCCTGACTGAACATGATCACAAGTCCTCCGAATACTGAATCCAAGTGTGACATATCTGTCTCATCCTGTGACTTGACGTCAGTAAACTGCACACACCGTGCCCCTGTTTGTTAATGTAGCTATTCTGATGCTATGAAGGGGAACGAAATCCACAAGAGGCAAAATATCAAATGTTGGTGGTCCAACTTTCAGGATTTCCTGTATAATTTTCTGCGGGTAGAGATGTTTTCCCACAAGCAACCGAGCCTGACACCAGAATTTAATTTGGGGGGAAAAAAAGGAAGGGCTCTCTCCTCTGTTGCTGCACCATTTTGAAGTGGTCTGACAAGACAGTCAGATTCTTCCATTAAAGTTTTGCCTGGTGCAGCTTTTAGAATCGCCAGAGCCTACTTGTGAATTCAGCCAACAATGTAGCATGATAAAAATGTCTGCTCTTAAAACAGAATCACTCTGCTTACCGCCCCCGTCCAAGAGTGTGCAAGTGCAGGAAATCCATATAAACAACAGGCAGAGTTATAACAGCTGAAACTATATGGAAATGAGTGCTACCTGTTGGATGTATTTCTGCTGAATTCATCGGTTGACACAAACAATTCGGAATAAGATTGCGTTGTGTTCTTGCTGTGCATCGTTATTTGCTGGTGAGTCAGAATACACTAAATTGTCGAATTCTGCTATTGTGTTTGGTGTGAAACAAAACAGAACAGCATGAAAAGGGAGGGGATGCTGGAAGACACTGCGCTGTGTGTATCAGAAGCGCAGGGAGCAGCATAACAATGAAATGGAGAAGACATTTCCAAAAGGGCTCGACCTCTGAATTGACCTCAAAAAGAGCAGATGGTTTTCATCACCGCTGCTGATTTTATGTCAGCGAGGCAGTGAAAAAAAAGCACAGAGAGCCAACCGCACAGCCGATTACATAATGTCAGCTCTCCATCTTTAAAACACACGCAGGGCCGAGGTTGTGCACAGCCTGTGCACGGTACGTATGTGTTGTGGAGGTGTGAACACTGTGCACGTTTGTGTGTGCACATGTGAGGATGTGGGAGGATGACTCAGACAGCAGGTGAATCACTTCAGGCGGGCACACACACACACACACACACACACACACACACACACACACACACACACACACACACACACACACACACACACACACACACACACACACACACACACACACACACACACTGTGGGGTGTCAAGGCTAGCCTGCAGAGAGGATAGCACATAACTCCTCCATCCGATTTAGCCCAGTTAACCCTCCACTGACACACACGCACACACAGATGCACCCACTCGCACACTCCCAGTGAACCCTCCTTTAACAGCTTGTCCTGAGGACGAAGATGTGATGTGTGTAAACCGCTGCAGAACAAGCTAGAGGTTGACCACCCCACGGATCACACAGTAAGTTAAACTTAACCATTCCTTAAGGCCAAAGTCATGAAGGACTTAGCAGACTTGTATATGCAGGAGTGATTGTGAGTATGTGTGTGTGTGTTTGTGTTCGTGTGTGCGCCCATGTTTTATGCAGACTACAGGTCAGCCATGTGTCAGTTTCTTTGTGTGTGTGTGTGTGTGTGTCCTGAGTTTGCTCAAATGCCATAAAAGGTCAGCTGTAGCCCTGGCCCAAGTTTGTGCCCAGACAGCAAACCATGACATGCATACACTTCAAAAAACACACACACACACACACACACACACACACACACACACACACACACACACACAAAATGAGCATATGAGATGCAGACTACACACAGACAGCGGACCTTTGATTTGCATACATATATGCACGACGCAGACATCAATATGCCAGAGGCACTTATTATGAGTGACGTCACACTTGTCACCTGACCGCCAAGGACACGCCACTCTCTGGCTCCTCCTGACACAGCGACACACAGCGAGGAGGAGGTGAGGATGTAAATGAGGAGTGGGCGATAAATATTGTGGGGTGTATAAAATGATCCTAGCAAACATTTCAAGTCACTTTTTTTTCAGCCATCAGCTTATCACAACAGTACGTAAAATTAAGTCTAACCGTCTCTTATTTAAATGTATCAATCATACCTTATTTAACTTCATCTTAAATGTACTTCATTTAACTTAATTGAAAACGTTTATTATTTACCTTTATTTTGACATTAAGCTTCTTTATTTAACTTTATAATGACTATTTTATTGAACTTTTTTAACAGCACTTTATTTAACTTTATCAATACTTCATTGAACTTTATTATAAAAGTGCTTTATTTAACTTATTTTAACAGTACTTTGTTGAACTTTATTATGAAAATGCAGCTCTTTGTAGCCTACTTTATTTAACTTAATTATAGCAGTATGTTATTTAACTTTATTATCACAGTACATTATTTTCTTCAACATAACAGCATTTTAGTTACCTTTCTTATAACAGTACTTTATGTAACATTATGATAAAGTTAAAGCAGCCAAACATAATAACAGTTTTTTGTTTACTTTTATTATGACAGTACTTTATTTAACTTAATTATGAAAATACTTTAATCAGCTTTGTTATAACAGTAGTCTACTTTATTTAACTCAGATATAGCAGTATTTTATTTACCTTTGTTATAACAACAATTGATTTCACTTTATCATATAACAGCAGCTACTTAATTTACTTAATTGTAACTGTAGCATATTTTGAAGTAAATAGTATTTAGTTCAAGTATTTCAGTACTCTTTAGTACTTTAGAGGATATTTACAAAAAATCGAGATATCTATTGTGTATTGGGATATAGTCTAAGAAAGCCATGTTCCCCAGCCTTTATTCAAACGTGTTGAAAAAAAGAACATAACAATTTCACACCCTAACAAACTCTTCTGCGCCTTATATCACTGAAGATTCACAGATCTGCCGTCTTACATTCAGGATGTCATCAGATCCCCTAAATCATCTACCTGCTTCTTTGTGTGGTGAAAACATGCTGTTCTCATGTCGCTCAAATCAATATTTCATGTTTAAACCACAGCTGAAGGATTGCACTGTGCTTCCTCTATATTTTTCTGACTACTCAAAAATATAGAAGAAGTGGGTTCCCCTCACACTGCCGTCTTTGTGGCTAATAACTCTGGCTGCTGGTCTGGGGAGAGACTAAATGTGTCACCTCTGAAACACATGGTGTCACCAGCATGACAGGAAGGAGCTTTAATGGGAGGGTGAGACACACAGAGAGGTTCCTACTTACCCTCCTCTCAGCCAATCAGCTCTCAGTGCAGCAACACGAAGACGATCCCTCACTGGCTTCCAACCTCTGCTAATTACGGTTGGAGGGGTCTCTGTGGTGACTGAGTTATCTATAAACTTGCCAACTATGTGCTCCGTCATTAAAAACTTCCACCGTCCTCGGTCCAATAAATTCTACACCCATCAAACTCAAAAATGCAAAATGGAGAACATCACTGTGGCCTCACAGACCAGCACGCATATCGTTTAACCGCAGTGTCCCCAGTTTGAACCCGACTGAGAACTTTTTGTTTTGTCACATCATCCTCGCTCGACTCTCCCAGAGTGTCCTCTCAGTCTCTCCTCTGTGAACTATCCAAATAAAGGCAAGACTGATCGAAAATATTAATTGTTAAGTCAGTTTTGGGGAAGACACTTTGAAAGCATGGCTTCACACTGGAGGAAGTTGAACTACAGCAAAGCTACCTCAGAGAGAAATCTAGTTTGGTTTAACTAAAGCTACTTAGTAAAGTAGTTCAAAGTACTTTGTAAAAAAAATATGAAATTGACAATGTGAAAAGGATATGAAAAAAATACAACAAAATATAACACAAAAAGCCACATGCAGACAAAAAACCACAAAGAGTGGCAACATAACCCAAGAGAAGAAAAACTATTCATGGCAAAGACAAAGATGTTCATCCATCACCTGCAATCAGAAACTACAGAGCTCAAGGATTACTCCAACCTGCTCTCACTTACACGCATGCTTTAATTACCACACACCTATTCTCTGCTCTTAATTTACTCGTTTTACTTTTCACTTGTTTTGTACTAATTGTTTTTGCTTGTTTATTTCCTGCTCCTCTGTTATATGTATATATTGTACTTTACTCCTTGTTTTATGGTTGTTAAAATTCAATTCAACAAAATGTCAGTCATACAAAAAAAAACCCAGAAAAAACATAAGACAAGTGTCAAGATTTCCACTGGACAGTGAGTATATTGGTTCCCACTTTCGTACAATAAAATCCTTTTCAGCAGCAATATGTGAGGGCGTTACTGATGTAAACAAAACAATTACAGCCTCAAACGTACATGAGCACTAAATCACGGGTTTCTCTGTCATGAGCATTCAATCCTGTACGGCCCCAAGGGCTCCCTCAATCATTTTCACAGTGAATAAAATGTCTTCGACCAAATAAATCAGAGTGCAGCTGCCAGCGGGGCGACAGTGTTTCAGCAGGCAGGCGCCTCGCTGCAATTACAGCGCAGACCTTTAACTAAGGACCTTGTCTGGAAGAATAATGTAACAGCGCTGAGTGAGAGAAGGATGGATGCAGCAGGGTGTGGTCACGGCAGAGCAATTTAGGATGTGAAGGGAAGGTGATATAAAAAATTATGCAGGAGGACAAGAGATTAAAACGGGAGATTAAAACGATGTGTACCGGGGCTGTTTTGGATGTGAAATATTCGCCTAAATGATTGAGTGGCGAGCCGAGGAGTGCACATTACCCCTCATCATGTATATTCTTCTTCAGTGTCCAAGGATACAAACATAAGAGGAATGAGAAGGACAAAGAGGTCAGGGTCAAACTTTAAACTCCTCCTCATCTCACCGACACTCCTACAGCCGCAGCATCAGTGAGCCTCATTTAAACTGATTCCAGCCATGATTGTACGTCCTCTCCGTCCAGATGAGCGTTAAGCAGCTCAACAGCCACATAGTTAAGAGCGGTAATAATAACACTTTACGTTAAAATGCAGAAGGCGTCCTTAAAAGTGGAATTGAATTCCAGTCGGGGGGAAAATCTGAGCGTAAAATCTCAGCGATGCCAATCAGCACGCGGGTTTACCAACAAGTGCTCGATTTGACTTTCATTAAGATAATTTCAGCAGTTCAACATCCTCAGCTGCCCTGATTCTGACTTTTATCAACTGACAGAAAAAAAAGAAACATTCTACTTTTAATCTTCCATATCAGATAATTGCACTGGTCCCATGAATCTATTTAATCTGAAAGTGTTGCCTCTGCAGCGCCGCTCAGAAACTCTGCACAGTGCTACTAGGTGTGAGCTTATCCAATTCATTGTTTCCGTAACAACGCTGATTGAAAAGAATCAAATTTAATGCAATCAATCCCCTTGAGAAATCATGAGGCACAAATACTGAATTTTAAGTATGACGAGAGCTGGGTCGAGGTACAGGAGAGGATCATTTGGGAGCCAAAGGGGGGCTTTGTAGACCAGCTTGGTGCAGTGAATGCCAATGTTATTCATCAAGAGCTTTTAACCAAAAAAGGTTTATCGCAGAGTGCTTTAGAAAGCAACAGCGGACACAAATGCATAATGACAAAAAGAATTACAATCACAAAAGAAAGATATGAGCAGAGTGTGCTGTTGATTAATGATACTTATCGCCAACTGTCCCCACTCAGTCTCGCGAAAATCACAAACGCAGACAAACATCTTACAAAGAGCAGGAGTGGGAGTTTACAGCTGGGAGTCCAGAACGTGTTGTGAGGCAGCGATGTGTTAATGTGCAACAAACTCTGGGGACACACACACATTCACAAAATATGCATACAGGCACATCCAGACCCAAAGATGAAGAGACAAACAGGACCGGATGCGCACACACCAAGGCTGTAACCCAACTCAGAATGATGTCAGTTATAACAGATATGGCTGTTCAACATGAGACTGGGGATGTCAGTGGTTAGCTGTTCATCCAGTGATACTCAATTTATGGCCCGCAGGCCAAATCTTACCCCTATAGAGTGTCAAGTGGCCCTCCAACCATTTTCTAATTCACATTAAAAATAGTAATTTACACTGGGAATTGTTTTACTACTTATAGTATACATAAGGTTCCAGAGTGCATAAAACAGCATTAAAATTAATCTTATTCAACATATTAAGTGCCAGCGGAGAATCCCCCGCACTCCAGAGAGAAGTCCTTGTTAAGACCCTGATGTCATAAAATCCTAGAAATGTCCTGAAATTGTGGAAATGTCCAAAAATCCAAGAAACATCCTAAAATCCGGGAAACATCCAAAAATCGTATTAAGGTCCTAAAATCCTAGAAACATCCTGAAATCATGGAACCAACCTAAAATTCTAGAAATGTCCTAAAATCCAAGAAACATCCCAAAATCCCAGAAATGTCCTAAAATCCTACCAGTTGCTGTATTATACTGCTGTAAATGTACCACTTCTGAGCAGGAGGAAGATAACATTGTTTCAGAGCCTCATGATGCAAAGTCTCTTTTCTTTTGGGCTGCACCAAAGAAAAGTGCTAAAGGGAAAAGCACTCACTCTGTAGCAAAATCTGGGGACCAAAATGTCCCTAGAAGCACACTGGACAGCACACCGACTAGCAGAAAAGAAAAAACAAAAAGACTGCTCGATTTGAAGCAATGTCATTCGACTGAGGGGTCTCGACTGATTATTCAAATCTCCGACTTTCAGAGGGCAGTCGCAGCACACAAATACACACACACACAGAGGGACAGAGTGAAATCAGAGTGGAATCACAGCCAACCTGAGCCTACAGGCTTATCTCCACCATGTGTCACACACACACACACACAAACACAAACACACACACACATATTCACACACACTCAGAGATTTGCCGGCTGGTGAAATCAAGCTGGCTTTGTGACTATAAGTCCTGAAAATTAGATAGCTTGCTGCTATTGCGCCCTATTGAGGGATCACACACAGAAACACACACACACACACACACACACACACACACACGTGCGCAGACACACACTGATTATAAAGACACCTAAATCTTCTCTTTCTCCTGTTCCTGGCTCACCGCACTCCTGGCATGTGCTACTGGAGACTTGATTACATTCATATGGCTCTGTGTGTATTTGTGTGTGCGTCACTGTGTGTGTGTGTGTGTGTGTGTGTGTGTGTGTGTGTGTGTGTGTGTGGCCTGATCCTCTGGATTTCCAGAATCACCGTTGCAATCTGTTGCATGGATGGACGGATGGAAGGATGGAGGGAGGAAGGGAGGGAAGGGCGGAAAACATGCCACAGGAAAAACTAATTACAGAACAGAAGGTCCTTGGGCACACACACGCACGCACGCACACACACACACACACACACACACACACACACACACACACACACACACACACACACACACAGACAGACGCTCTGCCACTGTCTCTGTTTCTTCCTCTCTTAGACGGACATTCAAACAGCCACTCGTTATTACACACAAGCAGTGAAGGATGTGTTATCCCTGCCCTCTGCAACCTTTGCCTCCATAAAAATAACCGCCGCGTGATTGGACAATCATCACGATGCAGTCACCTCCACTGTCGTAAAAAGGTGAAATACAACTGGTCACTTCATAAAAACCCAAGGATTCTACCTGAAAACCAGACAGCATGGCTGGAGATCCAGAATACCCTGTATCTCTAACACACACACACACACACACACACACACACACACACACACACACACACACACACACACACACACACACACACACACACACACACACACACACACACACACACACACACACACACACACACACACACACACACACACACACACACACACACACACAGCCAAAGATAAAACCATGCATTTGTCCGCGCAGAGAGAACCATCCAATAAATCTGATTTGACCATATCTTTTTACTGCAGAGACATTTTGCGCCACAAACACTTGCTGGAGGCTTTTTTCTGTGGACGCAAAGAGACAGGACGTTGGTGGTGAATAAACAACACAATAAACGAGACAGCCTGACACTCCTTTTGAATTTACATCTCGGCTGGATTCATCATCAGCGCCGCACGGTCAGCGGACTCACAGGATGGTTTCAGGCT
This sequence comes from Plectropomus leopardus, assembly GCF_026936395.1. Lineage (NCBI taxonomy): Eukaryota > Metazoa > Chordata > Actinopteri > Perciformes > Serranidae > Plectropomus > Plectropomus leopardus. The sequence goes on along the minus strand of NC_142192.1, from coordinate 27,776,645 downwards.
GTAAAACAACATAATATAAGACGCCTGTTGTTTTATATGTTTGTCAAAAGTGTGTATTCAACATGCAGGGCTGTAAACAGCCATCGCATTTGTACTAGGCAACACTTTAATGTATTAAAATACATCATGTAGCTGTGTTTCAGTCTTTGTAATCCCTAACAGGCGTAGGCACTAACTCTCTTGTTGCTTCAGGGTGTTTGACCAACCTCAATTAAATCATCCCACCAGCCCACAAAAAAATCCAAATAATTATACATTCAAAAGATGGTGATTGTTGGTATATATTAGGGACAACTGCATCAGTCATAAAACATCAAATGAATTGCATGATGCATTATGGGGTTTGGAGGCAGCAGCTGAAGCCTGAGAGGGGAATTTGTTTCCTTCAGACAAAAGAACAACAGAATATAATTTTAGAAATATCATGTAACATCAGTTTGTCAAAATGTTGGAGCCTAACTGCGAAACACAGTAATGTTCTCTATGCCACATATGATGCCGGCAAATCAGCTTGGCACACTTTTTATGTGGTTTGATGTTTGAGGTAAAGCTTATTTACACCCCTTTTAAGGAGCACATCAATGCAATTCACTTTCAGTTCATTTTTAAATAGTCAGATTTCCATGTTGTCCATGGAAAAATGTGAGAAAAGCAATGTTTTTCTCACATACTCACAGTAGCATGGCATGTCTACTTTATGCACAAATAGTCATTATGGTTTGTAAGTGAAGTGTTCCTTTAAAATGAGTATAATTCAGCAAATTGCCAGGGCCATTATGTGCCACTTTATGTCAGAAAAAACTGAAAAATGTCAATAACAAGTTCCCCAGAGCCCAAAGTAAAGTCTTTTAATGTCTTTTTTTGTCCAAACAAGTCCAAAATACAGATATATTCAATTCCCAATTATATAAAACAAAGAAAAGCAGCAAATCCTTAAATTCAAGAGGCTTAAACCAAATTATTCTAATTAGCATTTATTTCGTCTGTGACAAATGATAAATCATTTATCAGAGTTGTTGGGGATTGATTTACTGTTGATGTAGTAATCCCTTCATCCATAAATCATTTCTAAAAACTGAAAACACACTGCGGCAGAAGCACTGCGGCACGCGTCATACAGTATGACGTGCACAAAGCACCTCCGGTGACACTGTACCTTTTCCACCTCTGTTTCCCCTAAAAATCACATGTGGACACCCACTGAAGAAACTTGATTTCCCACCTGAGGAGCCGATCTCCGGGGCTATAGCTGGTCAGGCAATATCTTTTCTTGCAAATTGTCTTTATTATGAGAGGAATTTGGGTAGGAAAACTCAGAATAATTCCTGACCTCAACAACTAGTCTCTCTTCTGACATTCTTCAACACACACGAGCAACAGCGACAGAAATGGACGAGGAGAAGGAGTGATGCAGCTGAGAAGAAGAGAAGAAGAGCTGCATGCAACTATTTGTACTTTTGTTCCCATATAGAGATTTTGAATATAAAAAAGTTTTTTTTTCAGGGACGCTGAAATCTAACAATTGCACGATGTGTTGCGGTGGCAGCATGTCCACAAGTGTCTGTGTCATCAAGCCGTCACCTGTTTGGGGATGAACAAAAAAATAACGGGGCGGCTGTTTTGATGCGTGCCGTTTGCTGGTGGTATGTTTTGGCCTTTGGCTGGCATGCTGCTGCATATGACACATTCGACTTTACTTGTTCTTTGTTACTTTGACAGAAAATTCTCAGCACGAAGTTTGCCTCGAGGCAATTCGTATCAGCGTTCAGCCACATCTAATGGCCTTCATCAGCTAATGAAATGATTTGAATTTTTGCCCAAATATGATTTACAACACTGTAAAAATAACCTTTGTTTTAACTTTTTTTTCTTTTTAAGGTTATTTTTCAGGCTGCTTTAAATTTTTAAGTTGACTGAATATGTGAAGACAATTGAGGTGAATTTGTATTGATTAAACTTGTTTTCTCAAATTCCTTAAACTTAACTCTTTGTAACCTGGAGCAACATCCCTTTTCTTGCGCTGCATTTACACGCCTTTCACAAGTATTTAAACCTTTGAACCCTGATCAAATTGCTGTGTGTGTGTGTGTTTGTTTTATTTAACATGAAAAAAAGGCAATGAGCAACTGGCAAGAAATCCACAAATTGAAAGAAATTATTATTAAATTATTTTTTAAAAAAGTAGGGAAAAATGCCCAAGGAATAAAGAAAAAAAGCTAGGAAAATAACAGATTTATAAAAATCACAATTCCATATTTAAATTATGTAACAAAATATTCCCATGGCATTCCTTGTTTATTTATTTTTAAACTTTCTCTTTCTTTTTCCCTCTTAAATTTTAGGTAATTTGCTTATGCTTTTCACTGATCTCTTACCTTCTTACCATATTTTTGATAGAAATCTAAGTCGCTCAGGTTTCAAAGGTTAAAAAAATGAAGGCAATCCAGACAATGGCTTTAAGTTAAAACAAATAGTTGATTTTTGCAGTGGAGGTCAATATTTAACCTTAAAGCTCAGCAGTAGAGGCTGTGTACGAAAGTGACTGATCTCTCTAGCTTTCGTGAAGCATACAACAGGACATTATGTTTTCTGTGTTTACATCAGAGAGAGCCTGTTTCTGTGAATCTTTGCCAAATTCTTGTCACTTCCTCGGCAGAGAAGCCAGGTAGTGTCTCCTGTAGACGGCAGCCTGATCTGTGTTAACTCATGTAAATATCCCTAAAGATGTTCTGGTGGGAGTCTGGTTCCTCCAGGCTGCTCCAGGTGCATCTAAACTTGCATCTTTTTTAAAGCCGTGAGCTGTATTTTAACATCCAATGATACAGACAGGAAAGGATTGGAATCCAATTTCACTTAATACTCCACCTTTAGGAGTAGTCCTGGGAAATCAGCTTTTAATCCCTCCTGGTTGTGTGCTGTGGCTTAGAGCCCCACAAAGTCAAGATCTAATCTGGAGATGTCTGTGTGTTTGCACCAGAGCTTTCGCACCAGGTGGAACTGGAGACTTTAGCACCCACTACTGTCACCCACTTCCCATTGTGATAGGGACGACTGTACTGTCAGAGCTGTACTGTATGGCAGCGTCTTCATTAGTTGTTGTAGAGAAGCTTATTTATTCATTTTAAAACTTCATGTTCAGTCTGTAGAAGAGAGAAGATAATGTTTAATAAACTGGTTGGAACAGCTTACACAAAATATCTGCATTTGCGTCTTTTCAAGAGACTAAAATATCTGCACTTTGGATGTACCCAGACGTTTTTTTAAACCGGTTAAAATGAGGTTGATCGGAAGTTGCTAGTTTATTTTTAATGAGAGCTTCAGATCGGGTTTGATCACAAGAGCAGGAGACTGAACACAGCTACTTGAATGGGGACTTTTCTTCATCACAAGTACTAATGTTGACACATTTTAATTGCACGATACTCTTATAAAATGAACATTATCTGTACAAGATGCTTGTTTCATCTCAACCCTACAGCATCGTATTTGGTGAATCAACGTCCAGATTAAGGTTAAAGGTCCCTTAATATGCTAGTTTTCAGATTCATTCTTGCAATTTGGGTTTCTACTAGAACTTGTTTACATGCTTTAATGTTAAAAAAACACATTATTTTTCTCGCACTCACTTCCTGTATATACCTGAATGCAGCCTCTGTCTGAAATGCTTCATTTTAGTGCCTGTCTCTTTAAGCGCCCCTCTGGAAAATGCTCAGTATGCTCTGATTAGTCAGTGTTTGCAGGTCTTCCATAGCTGCACTTTTGGCATCTATTAGGACAAACAAACAACCAAAAAAAAAGCTATATACAAAAGGCATTAAGACATTTCAAATTGATATCGTCTTCATTGCTTTCATAGGTTAATGTTTCCATATAGTGTCTTATGTCTATATAGTGTCTTATGTCTAAAAAAGCTGCTTTTTCTACCTTTACATAGTATATTTGTGATATCACAACTTCACAGGAGTCTTTTCGGCACAGTTTGGACCTCTGACTTTTTATAGTAAGGGACCTTTAATCAATAACTGGCAATCTGATAACCATTAAAATCTGTGGTTGACAACTGGTTCATCCACGGGGTCCAGATTTCTCATTAGTTCAAGGTCCACATTTTTGATAAAATACCACATTTTCTTTCTTTTTTTCCACAAACTGTAAGCAACATCTTAGCTTAGAACACAAAGAAATAAAACAAATTGCAAAAATTTACACAAACAGCACTTAAAAATAAAAGCTTTGTGCCAAAAATTCACTGTACTTCAAAGTAAAGACTGTTTTTCACAAACCTTAAACATTCAAAAGTCCCTTGTGGTCTAGTCAGGATGGAATTGCAACCCAATTTTGGACCATGATCTATCAGTTGGAAACTACTGATTTAAATCAATTACAAAGCAGATATTTCCTGTATTTTCTGGTTCCTGCTTCTCAATTTTAAGCATATATCTGTTTTACATTCTTGTAAATCAAATCTGTTTGGGTTTTAGCCTTTAAATCGGACAAAACAAGCAATTTCAAAACATCACTTTGGGCTTTGAGAGCTTGTGATGGCCTTTTTATAGAGAAACCAAATCGATATGAAAAAGCTGACACAATAATAAATGAGCTGCAGCCCTGATTTGATGCACTGTGTTGTTTCTCGTGTTTAGGTACATTTTCTAATTTGCCATGCTGTCTCCTCTAAAAGCTGGATTTGCAGGGTTGGAGTGTGTCTGCATCCTGCCGAGGATACGTAATGTGCTGTGCTGTGTGTTTCTCCGCTCTCTGTTCTCTTTCCCCAGCGCCACCTCTTTCCCCCATCTCCATCTGCCTAATCCTGGCCTATCACACACACACCTTGTAGAGGAATGCATTTCCCTGCAATCACAACAATATGCACCCAGTCTGCCTGCTGTGAGTGTGTGTGGCTATGTGTGCTTGCGAGCGTTTTGTGCTCCCAGGTGCATCACAGAGGTGAAGGAGCTTGTGAGCACAAACGTGAGTGTTTGTATTGCTATGTCCCAGCATGCCTTTGCTCATTGTGAACATGCTCCTTTCTTTGTGAGCTTTGTGAGGCATGATGGGACTCAATCACAACATCATTGCGCCGATCTGCTGGGCAGCGGCATGTCCTTCTGAGGGATTAAATTGAACCAGAGAAAAACACAAAAACTGAGGTGACCACAATTTAGAAACGACAACCTGGGACATTTTGCCATTTTCCAGGCAGTCAGTATCCCATAAATATCAAATTCAATGTTATTATCAGTGAGATAAAAAAGGAGAACAGTTCCAGTTTCATTTGACTGTGAAAACTGGTGCCCCATAATAAATTATGGTGCAAGTCAACTGATGAAATTGGGTATATGCTACATTTCCTTTTTATTTCTTCCTATAGAACTACTTTGACGTGTTTTTAAAAACGGTTTTGCCTATTTTACCATTTATATTCTACATGAAATATTTTTTCATACCTTTTTTGGTGATTCAAATCTACTGCAAGACAGAAAAGACAAAATAATGGAAAAAAATAGGCAAAACATAAAAGGCACTTAGGATCGAGAATTTAGTGGATGTAATATATAATCTCTTTATCCGTATTAAATTTTATGACTAATTTGATTACTTTTATGATTTTATGTTTAAAAAAAAGTAAAGAAAAACGTATGAGACATTAAAGTATTTGATGGATATTACATTCTTGTCACAATAAAAAAAGAGAATTTTTCCCCAAATAACCCAAAAATGACCAAAAGAGCCACTAGATGATTTGAAAAAAACAGTAAACAGTAAATCAGTAAATAAAACAGTAAATAACCGCATATGCCTACAAAATTATGACAAAACTATCACACAGTGTCTCGCTTCTTTAGGTGGTGGGGTGTATTTTAACATCTGTGCCCAGGGGCCCACTGTCTCATAATACGCCCATAGACGTGTGGCCTAAGTGCATGTGAAAGGTGTCAATTGTGTGAATCACACAGTCAAACTGACAGTTGGCAGCCCTGCAGTTAAAAACGGGGAAATTTGCAGGAAAAAGCCACAATAAAAATGGGACTGTTATCAGAAAACAGATGTTGGATCTTCCCAACATACACTTTCTTTCTCTTCGCTCTGCCTTTCTGTTTTCTTTCTCTACATCTGAGAAATAGGTCATATATGCACACAATCAGTCTGTTTCTTATATTTGGCTGTTAGTCTGTCTGCGCCGCTTCATAAACCAATCATTCAGTCAGTAAGTAAGTCTGTCTCCCCGACAGAGTGTCCATTATTTCATTTCATTCTTCTGTCTCAATCACAACACTGCTGCTTCTCCCTCTCTTCATCTATAATGCTTCCAATTTCACACTTTCTCTGTCAGAACATGCACTTAATTACATCCCCAGCAAGTTTACACACTCCCACACATGCAAGGCAAACTACATGACCAGCTCCTACTAATCCAGCTTTCGCCAATCAAAACGGCTCCCTGAGGAACCCGGAGCTGACATTGGGAGGCGGGACTTGAACCCAAATTCCACACAGCAAGATTCCCCATATGTAAAACGTATGTTGTGCAGAGTTACGGTCACCAAGGCAACAGCGAGGGTGTCGCGGCAACAAGATAGGCAGCTGTAGCACTGAGTAACAGCTGTTCATTTGCAGCCACATCTGGCAGCATCTCTCTCCCCCGGTCCACGCACATCCTTGCATAAAGCACAGAAATGGTCTCGGGAGAAGAGAAGGGTGTTTGTGCTCATCATTTGTGTGTGTGTCTGTGTTCTCGCATGTGAGAAAGCACAAGGGAGGGGGTGAGTCACACGGCGACATATGCGCGCTTTCACCCTCCAGGCCAGACCTGATGTCACATTTACTGTACAGCATGCACAGAGCGTCAATTTCATTTTCAGAAAGATATCTCCCGTTTTATTGTCTAACCCTCCTCCCGCCCCCAAATGAAAAGTATAATTATGTAAAACATCCATTTACACACTTGGTTGGCGCCACGCTGCTCAAAGCCAAGCGTACGATGAGGCGTGTTTGTATTGGGAGAGTAGAAGCTGAGAGATAAGTGAGTCTGAGCAAACCAACTCTAGTCAAACACTGTGTACGAGGACCTGCTGCCAGACTTAAGCGCTAGAATCAATAGTCCTCAGCTGCAAGGTGCACTCCAATACCAAACACACTCATAAAATCTCAGGGCTGAGAAAACACCTGCCGGCTGGACAGGTGTCTTATATACGTCTTGTATAGCGTTTACACGTACATATATTTGATTATCCCATTTTGCCTCTGAGCTTTTGTTTCTTTTTCTCACTCACAATTCAAGTTTGTTGTTACTTTTGTTTACAGTTTCTGGTACTTTAACTTTCTCCAGAATTTCTCTTTAGTGGAGCAGAAGAAATGCCATGGCATTTTTTCTTACTTGGAGTTGGGGCTGTAATTAGGTGCAATTTGTCTGCACAATTGGCACCTGCGTCTTTCTCACCAATGTAGAACTGATTCCTCCTGTAGCCACAGACTTCATCCATTTAACAACTTTCAACAGATACAAGAGAAAAAGCTAGTTTCATTTGGAAATTGCAAGAAACTACTACAAAACAAAATAGCAGAAATTACATTAGGCCTTAAATGTGTCGTTTACCTGTTTTTTTAACCAACAAAAATTGGTTGCTCCTCATAAATGACCCTTCCATTTGACTCCTGGTGTCAAAACTATATGAAAAAGCTGGTTCATTTGTCTTTATAGAAGTTATGAAAGGTGGCGTTTTCTGTCTGTACTTGCTTTTGATACTGCTTGGATTTTTGGTTTGGGGAAGAAGAAATTCTCATCCTCTCATGTGTATATATATATATATATATATATATATATATATATATATATATATATAAATTTCAAAATTTCTCCTACATTGATATGTAATGTAGTTTTTGTTCTTTTTTGATCAAGCGGCAAAAAAATAAAAAATAAAGCCAATGTGGAAGTGCCAAAAGTTGCACTTCATTGAAAGTCCACTCCAGGCTGACCCCTTAACACAGTAAATACCCATAGACGCCACATGTTAAAATGCCCAACTTTACAGCAGAAATAAACCTGTTTACAGCCTGGCACACAAAAGAGTTTGGGTCTTTAGCCCGAATCACTGTGATGTAGCGCTAAAACTGGCAACTGTTTTGAAATGTGGAGATGTGTACGGTAAATTCAGCAAAATTTGTTCATTTCTGTTGTCATTTTCAGTCAGAAGTGTGACATTCAAAGATTTAGATTTAAACACAGGCGGCCAACCTATCTGATGTTTCTGCTAATTTTATGAACTGTGTTGCAAAACATATTTTAGGCACCTAAAAAAATATATCAGTATAAAATATCAGATATCAGTTAAACTTTATACAATATTTGAATATCTGCTCCACTTTACCTCACACAGTAGCTGATGGAGGCAGCGGTAAACCAGCAACTGTGCCATTTGGTTAAGTAACAGCTGTTTTTCTCAAAGTAGTTTGGTGTTTTTGATAGAACGGCTTTAAAGCCCCATCAGTAAAGGCTGTCTTACAGAAAGCTAAAGCAGTGAAAATATTCTAAATATAGCGTATTCATAAAGTGATATTGGTTTTTATGTATTTTTAGGTGGTGTAAAATTAATTAAGGAAGGCTGGTTTTGCTCAGCACTATTTTATTATATATATGTGGCGCTGCAGTTTCCCATCTGGAAGTTATTGTAGATTAACATTGTGATTTGGTCTAAAGCTCAACATGTCAACATTCATGACAACTGTATGGGAGGTGAAATTATTTCTAACTCACCCATTTACATTTCATTACGGCCCAAACTTACACATATTTAAGGGTGGAGCTGCCTGAGTGACAGGCCGTCTGTCGATAGTGTCCTCAGCTTCCAGTCAGATCCACCCCTCTGTCATCCAAAGAGCCAAACTCTCATCCAAATATGGTCACATCTGGCTCCAAAAAAACAAGACGGCAAAGGCCAAAATGCCAAAATCACGGCTTCAAAACAGCAGTGGGTTACATCAGAGTAGCTACGTCCATAATTTATACAGTCGATGTTTTTCATGTCTAATCCGTCATAATTTCCCTCATTTTTTCTCATTCCTCATTATCTATGTTTTACTTTCACATTTTCTCCTACTTTTTCTCCCTCTTATAAACATCTTCTATAATGTGTCACTTACTGTGCAAGGTTTCATCTTGTCTCAGACATTGCCTCATCTTTAGCGCCTCTCATGCTTTCATGTAACTCCGTCACTCTTCTCCTCATCTGCCATCTCCCATCTTTTCTCTCCCAACACCACCATCTTCATCCTTATCCCTGTTTCAAATTCTCCTCTCCTGTCACCCCCACCTCCCTCCTGTCCCTCCACCGTGTCTCTGTCTTTCTTCTGTTCGTCAACCTCATCGTCTCCTGCTGCTGCAGTCTCTCATCTCTCTCTGTCTTTCATCTCTCCTTCACTCTCACCAATACGTCACTCTACTGCTCCAAGACAAAAGACAGCGAAGGGGAAGATGATGTGTGTGTGCGTGTGTGTCTGCGTGTCAATTTCCATATCATTCGGCTTTATTCAAGTTTTTTCAAAGAGATAATTGAAAAGAAGTGTTTCCAAAAAAAATGGGATATCCACCACTTTTCAAGTGCCTACCCTTAAAACTAAATTAATAGTTTAAAAATGGAGCAAATTAAATGAGTGTCTGCAGGATAGTGGGTCATGTGAGCTCTTGAGCTTACCGATTTATGACAAAGTTAAAGCCTAGACGCTCTAGATGCTAATTAGAATTGTTTGTTTTTTTCCCATTAGTATTGCCTCGGCTAAAGATGTGTGTTTGTGCGTGTGGGAGTCGTGTGATTGGAGCTCTCCAGGGTTATGAGCACTAAAGTAATGGTGGAGTCAACTACAATCACATTGTTAGACGTTTTAAATAACATTATACAATGGCTTGTGGGGGCGGCTCGTGATATCAGCTTAAAGTGTCAAACAGTATTATCTCAAAACATACTAAGCAGCTGACAACCAAACACACACACACACAAAAACACACGCGCTAAAGAAACACCGGGGTTTACACAAATTGTAAAACTTCCAAATTGAACTACAAGGTCACACGGCCACAGTGAAGATATCAAAACAATCCACTCACTCGCAATCAAGCACTGAGTAGGATTTAAAAATTCAGGGCGTATTTAGAGGTTTAACAACAAACCGTATACACTCAACTCGACTTGTGACATCTGCCCCCTTTCCTGTAAATTGGTTCAAAAAGCACTCTGATAGTATGGCAAGAAAAAAAACTGAACCTCTGGATCAATTTTGTTGTTTCCTCAGATGGATAAATGGCAAACCTAATGGAAGGATGCTTAGCTTTTCTTGAACATAAACAGTGAACATCAGGTCTTGGTGTCAGTCCCTTTAAAGCAAAGCGCAAACACTCTCCTCTTCTAGTAGCGATCCAGCACTCACCAACCACACTGAGAGCAAAATCCGTCACAGAAGACGGCAAGATACCAATTTGACCACAGACAGCCGCCTCAATAGACCAGAAGGTAAAGCAGGACAGAGCTGTGATACATTCTAAGTGATGGAGACGACTCTTTTACTACTTGATTCACTCCTGAAAAGACTCTGTTATTAAGCTATCTGTATCGCACAGCTCTGGCACACTCTCAAAAGTAATTCTGGGAAGTGTAGAGAGTCAATAATTAAAGTACATGAGACAGGTTGAGGGAAAGACGTTATAAGGAAACCGCTGTACTCCATCATTACACTTTTATGAACCATAAGCGCATAAACGGCTTTCAGGGTGAAATCTTCCACAAACTGTGCTGCATAATAATGCAGGAGGTGGCTAAAAATAAGGAAGAGCTAACTCGGTGCACATCACATCCTACTCTTGGCTGGTGTGTTGTTTTCTGCTGCCAGGTTGTGGTTTGTGTCAAAGCAAAACCTGATTAAGATTTGAAAAGCTTCCCCCTTTAGTCTGGAACTGTCAGAAACTGTGGTCAGTGTTTTTAATGGTAAAACGATACAGATGAGAACAGGAACGATGATTGAATTCATGTTTGTGGTCAAAGGTCTAGACCTTCCCATAGAATAAATGGTTTTCAGCATGCCTGCTGTGTTGAAACAAGTTGAAAAGGCAGAGATGCCTTCCAAAATTCCCTTTTATATGCTAGTATATGTGCATACCTGTGGTTTCCAACAAGGAGGTCAGGACCTCCTGAAGGAAGCAAGACGGGAAAACAGAAAACTATCTCTACTACAGATATACTCACATCAGCCACAACACCAAAACCACTGACAGAGGAAGTAAATAACACTGATCAAACTTGTTACAGTGCAATATTCTTTCAAGAAACCTTGGCTCCTGGTATTTATGTGAATGCCTCTTGAAATGAATTACCAACCCAAAGCCACTGCAGACAAGGTTTGCCCCCTCATAGCAACGTCATGGCTGGGGCCCCCGCAGCAGGACAACATGCCAAACCCCAAAAGCTGTTCAGGAATGGCCCAAGAAATGTGACTTCAAGAATTCAAGGTATCAACCTAGGCTCATAATTGGCTTTATCCCAATCCTAATTAGCATCTATGGGATGTGCCATAACAAGTACAATTCATGGAAGCTACACCTCACAACCCACAGGACTCAAAGGATCCATCGCCAACACTGCGGTGCCAGACACCACGAAGGCAACACCATGAACCAGACTTGGACTACATCAACATTACTCTGTTTTAAATTTAAGAGTCTTAAAACAAAAAAGATCCCTGTCCCTGTAAGCGTTTTAGCACTGCTACAGCTCTAATCTCTATCCACACTAACACGCCTTAAAACATTTATCACGTGAGCATTCAGGTACACTGCGCACGCACGAGCCAGTGTAAACAGGAAGCATTGCTCGGGGGGTTGCATCATTTGAAGACAGATCTACAGACAGACTGCCAGCCGAGACAACAAGGTCAGCAATGCCTGTAATTCATTATCGAGGCTCATAGATACATACAAGCTAACGTAGCAAGTTCTCTCCCAAAAAATGGCCACATGACTTTGGCATGACCAATCAGAGAAGGCTTATAATGCCCAATCAGAAAGTGAACAGGGGTGTCTGCGTCAACGTTTTAAAACTCCTCCAATTCTGCCCTGCCACAGGAAAAGTTTTCAAAATAAAACAGGGACAGCAGTATTTTCTAGCCACTCTGTTTTAGGGCTGCTAAAACACCAGATCAGTGAGGTTAAAATGTAGCAATATTGATGCGTCTTAAATTTAAAACTGAGTCATGTGAATGTAGCCTCGGCAATGTAGCCTCGGCATTGACCTGGCGAGGACTGGATACATGACCTTTTGGGCACCAGCAGGTGCCACAGATGCTCAGTCAGAATGGAATCTGGGGAATTTGGAGCCCAGGATGGTGCCTTGAGCTCTTTGTCCCGTTCTTTGTGCCATTGCTGAGAAATCTTTGCAGTGTGGCATGGAGCTTTGGAGCTTTGTTTTAAAGGGGCAACAGCCATTGTGGATTGCATTGCCACGAGGGGCTCCTCTCGCTCTTTCCACCTGTCTCTAATTTTTTACAAAAGTGTAGCATGAATTAGTGCGCTGGGTTTTGTTACTTAAGGTTTGTTATTTAAGTTTGGGTTGGAGGTTACTGGTGGTTTTTCGTATTTTGCATGGTTAGTTTATTTTCAGTGTAGGCAGTTTATGGGGATGAGCTGGGTCCACTGAGTGGCTGGCTCAGCAACCCCAAATCTTTTGTTTCTTTTGGCGAGGATCTACATCCTCTTTTATTCCCTGATTTAAGTTATAATCATGGTTCTGTTTTTGATTGTAAATAAACTTTGTTTGCTTTTGCCCTGCAAAAAAACGGTGGCGTCAGTCTCTGGTTGAGCCATTTTCTGTTTACAGAGGCCGTAACAGGTGTCTCTCTTTATCTACAATGAAGTCAAGGTAAGCAGACATCTGCATGAATGCCAAGACCCAAGGTTTCCCAACAAAACGCTGAATTGTAAAGAGATGATCAATGCTATTCACATCACTTGTCACTTGTGGTTTTAACGTTGTTGCTGATAAGTGTATATGTTTGTGTTATTTCTGTTTACTCAAAAATTTACTCAGAAGTACAGAAAACTAAAGAAGATGAAATACTGCGACTGAATGGAGCCCTGAATGCTGGGAACCATTACTGTATGGCTTCTATGTACATCTTCAAGGACGTGCCTTCTGTAGTCTGTTCATGAGTGTGCATGAATGTCCATGTCGGTGTGTGTAGATATAACTGTGTGTTTGCTGTGACACACTGAGAGAGTGAGAGGAAGAAACAAAGAGACAAAGAGACAAAGAGAAGGGTGGAGGAGAGCTCACAAAGGGAGGTTTGGGAGTGAATGTGTGTTTGTATCTTAGCCTGATCTCACACAAATTGGCCTTGACCTACTGCTGTGTGTGTATGAGTGTGTGTGCATTTACAGGTCTGATGTGGTACTGCAAATCTATAAAAGCTGCAACTGCAGAGCCAAACTCTCCCATCCCAACAACTCGCCAACCAGCTGTGGCGTGTGTGTTTGTTTTATGCCCCACATCACCTCCTATCCTGTTGAAACAAGCAAGGTCATCCACCCTGACTACAACAGGATTTCCTCTTTCGCTTTAAACAGCAGACAGCACACAACGGTGATGGATACAGGAACATGAGAGAGAAAACCTCACACATAATCTCAATACCCACTCAAATCAGTGTCATTTATATGCAAACATAAAACAGAATTATAAGTGGAAGGTCAAGTCTTCATAAAATCAGTAGGCAAATGTTTACAAGGTTAAGCGCTATTCATTTGACAGGAAGCTTCAAAACAGCCATCTGATTGTTCAAAATTGTGCCGATAATTCCCACAAACCCTCCACAGGCTCTGTTTATTAGTTGCTATGCCAACTCTTAAGGTAATCAAGGAGACATTTATTGCTTCCGCCTTTGTTGCTGCTCACGTTGAACCCATAACCTACGAAAGGGAGTTTATGCATTCTCAAAGAATATATTCAATTTTCAGCTCAGCGTCAATCCAACAGCTGCGCTGTCCGACAGACTCTTAAATCAGCTGCAGTGACTTTAGCTAAACGGAGTGGAAGTGTGGCTGCAGCCCATCCATTTCAGCAGCCAGAGATTACAGATCTGCACGGGTACAGCTTGATTCATGTCTAGCTGATGAGGGTGAGGGCGGAGGCCTTGCATGTTGTGCGCCAACTGATAAGGCAGTAGGTAGCTTGGGTGATTTGAGTCCCAAACCTGTTTTCATCAAACCGTAAATCCACTAGAACACCGGTAACACTATGTTTCTTTGCAGATACGACTTCTTTACCATTTAAGTCTTAACACCAAGTTTAAGCTTGATCAAGGCTGTCAAATTTAAAAAAATACATTTAAACACAAATAAATAGATCTTTTCTTCGGGATTTAATTGCTATGAAAAAGCTTTGGTCCATGTTTACTTGTTTGCATTCACCAAGGAAACTATTAAAAAAAGTTAAGTTTATGATGTCAGTGACAACATTTGAATTCTGCATTGGAGCCAGACTTTGGTGCCACTCCTATACTGAAGTGTAAAAACGCACACTAATTTTAATTTACATTTTTGTTCAAATTTGCAGGGCTGTAAACTCCTTCCTTACTTTAAATGGTTAACAATACCTAATATTAATAAAGATCATGTTAGTCATCTCTATATTTTTCCCTTTACTTTCAGGAGATGAACAAACTTTTATAAATCTGGACTTTCATCACTTACCATTACTTGTTACCTTGTTCGTTAATTGCATAGTTTTATTTAAAAAAAAAAATCAATACTAAATAATTATTAAATACTGTTTATTTTATTTTACAGCTGCTGGACAGAGCCACAATGTGTTTGGAGATATGGTGGAAGGGTTTTTCAGTCAGAGGTGAAACAGCAAACATATCATAGGCTATAATGTGACTCTGGCTCCAAAACAAAATCCAAAAGCTGTCTCAGATGTCATGACCTTTCTGTCTTTTGTAGTTTCATTTAAAAACACTGCAAAAGACCAGAACATGAAATACAAAGGGACCCATTTACAATGTTTATATTGTCAAGTTTGAAACGGTCTCTCCCTGACAACCACTGACACTCCCACCCCTCACAGCTCTGACAGATTGTTGCTCAGTGGCCCTCAATCTTCCTGCTTATCTAAGCCCGACATGTTAAAGTCAAGCTCTTCAGTCGAAAGTCTCGCATATCTGATGAAACAGATATCCTTTGGTTTTAATCAATACTGCGGCCTACGCTGACAGCATAACTGCAGTGTCTTTTTTACCCCATATGGAGAGCAGTAACACAAGATCAGAGAACATAACAGGCTATATATCTGCATTCTATCTGCAAAGTTTTTCCAAATTAGTTCAAGGAACCAATAAGCACACTTTCAAGTTTTTGTTGCACATCTCCTTCAAATTAAGCTCATTGTGTTTTGGACAAAGTGTGGGCTCTCCAGGTTTAGCATGCCTGAAATTTTACAGTGCATTACATCAATATGAAAATAGCTGCAGGCAGCGTTTCCCCAGAGTTCCCCCCAACATTATCTGATGTAATGCTCCCTGCACCCTTTGAGCTCCTCTCTGTGTTGCTCACACAGTTTGGCTTTTCATTTTGAGTGGGAGAGAAGCACATCCCCTGTGATCACCGCCTATGAAGTGTCGAGTTCTGGATTATATTTCAGCTGTAAAACACATTCTGCAGTGACCTATGCATGAAACAGCCCCCAGGCCGCATCTGGCTGAAGAGCCGATCCTTTCGGGCCAACAAGGTCAAAGCAAATCCAAATTTCGACAGCAGTGATCTTTAAAGACAGCACACCAAAAAAGAAATCCTCAAAAATCTGCTCATCTTGAAATTAAATATGACTTAGTTCGAAGGTTTGAAACAAGATTGTT
This sequence comes from Plectropomus leopardus, assembly GCF_026936395.1. Classification (NCBI taxonomy): domain Eukaryota; kingdom Metazoa; phylum Chordata; class Actinopteri; order Perciformes; family Serranidae; genus Plectropomus; species Plectropomus leopardus. The sequence goes on along the minus strand of NC_142192.1, from coordinate 27,760,748 downwards.
GGCTCAGTCTGTTTGTGTTTCTGCGAGAGCTGAAGGCATCATTGGAGTAATGTAGAAAACATTCAGCAGGTTCATGCTGGATGCAGAAAAAAATATTTTTTTTTGTTTTTTTTTTTAACAAAAAAATGTTTTTTTTCTCACTTGCAGCTGTTAACTTAATTTGAATTGAACATATTTCCTCTGTTTACAAAAAAAGTGTGGTTCCATTACAGGGAAGGCGAGATAAAGTAAGTTAAATTAAGCCAGAACAGAACTGTTTTCTCTTTGTATTATTCACACGAGGTGATTTGTCAGTGCTGGAAATTTAATTACCCATGTGCTTGATATAAAAGTGAATTTCATTAGGGGGAGAGCGGCGTGTTGCATTATTGAAGGACGACGATGCTGAACATGCCGACCTGGCTCATCACGCTCCTGCAAAGCATGAGGGAACTAAAAGACTGAATTCAAGAGTTTTCTGAGATGAAAGGAGAGAAAATCCACGCAGCAATTTTGAGGATAGGGATTTCAGCTTTGGTTAATTTTGCCTTTGATAGCCCAACACCCATTAACTGGTAACTAACCGGTTAACTAAAATGCAAAATTACATGAAATACAGAGGCAGTTCTCTTTTGACCTAGTGAGCTAAAGTGTGCTAAATGGTGCTAAAGCTTCAAATTTGTCTGTTTTTGTGGGCCCATGAATGGAGCGCAGGTGTAATTCATTATGAGTTTTTTTTCCTCAGCAGCTGTTTGAGGAGTCTGAGTTGTAGGATTGTTAATTGATCAGTTAATGTGGTCAGAGTTGAGATTAAGTCAGCAGATGAGAGAAGCAGCTGCTGCAGAATGAGTGAAAGAAAACTTTTAGACCCAGCAAAATGAAAGGTCAAGTTTGACTTTCACTGTGTTTGGCGTTCTGTTGTTCCATTTGTGCCCAAAGTTGCTCCAGAGTGCGATGCAATGAATAACCAAACAGTATATATATATTCCAACACAGCTCCTAATGGACAGCCCAGTTCAAAAATATAAAATCATCACATGGCTGCAGGAGTTTTAATCATGGTGGGCTACCACAAATAAATGAATGTGTGGGAAACACTGCTTTAGCATTGTTAGCTATGTTGAAGACACTAGCCGTGCTGTTTCTGCTAATAAAGCTAACAATGATAATGTAGTCAGCAATGATAGAGGGGTTTTTAGGCTCAAAATTAAGCTGCTTACTCACCAAGGTGATCTGGGGGGAAGACCAGAGGGAGGGCACAGTGTTTCCAAAGCAACGCTGTTGGGTCTGGACTACATTTCTAGTGGTAATGGACAAATGAGCAGCACCACAAGCCAGCTCCTATCAGACCCGTTTGGTGCCAGGCCCACTAGAAAAACTCAGCCTTGCTGTAACCACTTGTGGTCTTGCATTTAAAAAATCCCCTGCAGGCTAAAAAGCAGTTTCCCTATAGAGTCTGAACCACAGTTCGAGCAAGAAAAAAACTGTCAAACTGTGTACAGGACAACTCACTCTGCAAACAAGGTCAATTATGACTCTTTCTTTTACAACTTTGATCCATGGAGTTTTTATGTTTGAGAAACTGTCCTTGAGCCAAGAAAACTGATGGAAAATTGCTTGTCATCACAATGTTAAGTCTATGAGCCAAGTGGGAACTCACCGGCAGGGCCAGTGGCAGAAACACTCCTGTGCATATTCAGTGGGTCGCACACAACAAAGACAAACCTGGAAGCTAGTTGAGCAGCTCGTTTGGAGTAAACTGGCACCTTCCTGGGGTCTGATATTGTGACACATCTATGGAGCGCAATGTGGTTAACTAAAGAGTAGAAGAATTATCCTATAGCTTAAGATGCATAAACACTCAAAAACACTCTTAGTGGTAAACTGAATAAAAATTAACTGACATTCTAGTTGAGGATAAAGTATCTGTATTTATGAATGAACTAAGCTGTATATTACAAACTGAGGGCATTTTTGAGATTGTTTGATGTATCAGTTAAAGCCATCATCAGAAAGCAGCAGTTTCTCTGTTGAGTCACGGCATACCACCGCAGGAGACAAACATCTATGCTGTAGAGGGAAGTTTTTCATAATGAATTGAGGATGTGAAAGCCTCAAAAAGTAACATGCTTCTGGATCCCGTTTCCTTTTACTTGTGATATGGCAACGCTTCGAGTGATGTGCAACTTGAACTTATTGATCGTCAATTTGATACACTACTGGCAGAGCGCATTAGATGTGTATCTCTGCTGAGAATCTATTAATATTCTGCGGGCGCAGAACTGTCCACAGTTGAAGAGACACGCTCAGAGGAAGCTTGCTGTCTTTGGATCGACATATATGCCTCAGTGAGAAAAGTGAAGAACATGTTTATCAGATAAACATCTGTCAGCCGCGCATATAGACACATCAGCAATTACATCTGACCTGCATGCACTTTAAGCTTCATTTATCCTGGAAGTACAAGAAAACTCTTTTAATTCATGCACCTCTGTTAGAAGTGCTGACTTGTACACTATTTAAAGCCCAGTAATTAAAAACTGTGAATGCCTAATTGTAACCAGAAAGCCTACAGCTGTAATCTATGTTTTTTCATCAACTTGAATACTCAGGGAATTTATTCATACCCATGCATGAGTTTACAAAACATGGATTTGTTTAAACACAAAGCATAATTACACAATATTAGCCTGTCACTCCTTCTTTTGGAGCAATAAACTGAGTAAACAGATCAGATGTTTTCACAGGAAAACATATTATGCAGTATGTGAAAGATGAAACCGCTTCCAAAGCAGTATTAAGACATCCACCACATTTTTAAAGAGGCACTTCACCAGTTTCTCTCATTATCAGTTTACAAGTCGTACTATTCAGCCAGTAAAAGCTGTTGTATAATGTCCCCTGTGACTCTGGAGGGGGCTTTTCAAAGTTAAAAAACACAACCTTGATGATGTAATCAGGGTTAGCTCGGGCTTGGGGGCTTCAAATTTATAACAGAGAGCCTGTGTTTCAAACTGGGAGTGTAAAGTTTAAAGGATGTGGGTGTTCACTAAGCAGAGACGGTCCAATGAAAGATGCTTTCAAGTTGCATTATGACAACGTGGTATTGAAGTTTTGCAGAATAGACTCATACTAGAGGCTAAAAGTCAGAATATTTCAGCTTCTGCTACTTCGATTTTGACCATTCCTCTAGCAGCATGGCTCTCTGGATGTCGATCTGTCAGTCAACCACTTCCAGACTAAATTAAATCAAAAAATATTTGAGATACTGCCATGAAATGAGTTACAGAAATCCGTGGCCCCAAGTGGATGAATCCAACGGACTTGTGTGATCCTTTGTTCTTTCCCCAACAGGTTGACCTTTTTTTATCTTTAGTCATATGTCTCAACAACTACTTGGTAGATTGCCATGAAATTTGGCACAGATATCCACAGAGCCAAGATGATTAATGCAAGATATTTTCGCAATATCTTGACCTTTTCTCTAGCACCACTAGGCATTCAAATTTTCCACTTATGCAGTCAAATAGCTCAACACCTACTGGATAGATTGTCACCATATTTGGTAAAAACATTTATCTGTTTTTGGTGGCCCTCTGACCACTAACATTTGTAGAATGTCTTAACAACTATTGGATAGATGGCCATGAAATTTGTTATAGATATAGATGGTGCCCCAAGAATGAATCCCAATGATTTTGGTGATACCTTGACCTTTCCTCCAGCACCAGCTGGTCAAATTTACCACTTATTCAGTCAACTATCTCAAACCTACAGGATGGATCAGCACCAAATTTGATAGAAACAATCGCATGACTCTGGTGGTACTATCAACCTACTATCCCTCGAACCAAAAGGATTAATCCCAATTACTTTGGCAATACCTTGACCTTTTCTTTCACACCACCAGCCGGTCAAAGTGTCCACTTACCCAGTCCAATAGCTCAAAATCTACTCTCTTGGCACCAAAATTTAGTCCAAACATTTGAAAATTTTGGTGAACCTCTGATTTTTCTACTAGCATTTGTGAAATTTCTCAACTGCTATTGGATGGTTTGCCAAAAAAATTGATTCGCACATTCATCCTCATAGATGGCTGTACACTAGCTCAACAGCACAATGTGTGGTACAACACAACCTGTGTATTTCTAGCTGACAAGATCTCATCACAACATGCATTCAGTGGCTATCAATCATATCTTATCAGCAGATGGAGTTTGCCATGGGTTTGTAGATGTTCAAGGATCCATTTCTATGAGCACTTTAAATGAGCTCTTTGCACTATTCAGCACATTAATATAGCAGTAAAAAAGAACTATCTGCTGTGTGAAGATAAAGTGGCATAATTGCATCCTGAGCAGAGAATGACTTCATGCTACCTCTGTGTGAGTTGTAATCAGAGTTTTAGATGTTAGCTGTTGTGATATACTGACTGGCTACACGTGCATATTAGTGCATGTTAGTCTCTGCACTGGCTGGCTAATTGCTGCCACTCTGAATTGTGTTAATAAGGCAGTTACTGCTGATAACTGGAAGGCATTATTGCAGAGACATAGCGCCCACCCTCCATAGCGCCACTCATGCTTTTAACACTGATAGTTGTTAGCTGAAAGCATAACCACCTTCATATTAAGCACCATGTGCATACAATCTGTTTCTTAGATAAGCTTTGAATATTGTATAGAACTCCTTTAAGGCAAGAAATGGCGCCAGGCTTTAAAACCAATTTTAAGTAGTGGCCAAATGTGGAGTGACAACATCCTGGTTCCTTTGGGCCCAAAAATATTTTACCCCATGGACTTACATTGGGAAAGAGACTTCTGTAATTTGTGGATACATTTTGCAGTGTCACAACCACACAAACTGACTTGTTTCACTATTGGTCCAACATTTTAAAAGTCTAGAGGAGTTGCACGATTAAATCATTTTTTACCCCTTCAAGGTAGCAGAACACTAAAATGGAGGTTAGCTGCTCAGCTGCCGTAAGTGTTGCTATATTGGCCTGACAATGATTAAGATCCAGGTAATTCTATAACCACAGAAATCAATTTTTTGGCTTAATGTGCCACTGAGCAACTTTAGTAGGAAAAAATGGGGCCTTGTCCTAAAAGCTATCCATTTCTCTTTATGCATCCATGCATTAAATACTTTTTATCCATGTCGGTTAAAAAAAAAAAGACTCAAAGTTCATTCTTCATCTTGAAACCAGCAGCATGAAAAATAAATAAATTAATAAAAATGTCTGATATGTATTTTTCTAGCTTACATGCAAAAATAGTATCAAAAGGAACAAATAATCCAGGAATGATTCATCCAAAATGTGTGGTCAAAATGTTGTTCATCAGCTAATAATGGAAAATTAGCTCTCTAATGTTTGTCTTTATTTATGTCATTTTCAGATCTCATTGAAAACACACTTATTGACTCGGCTGAATTGGGGAAGAAAAACAATCCCAGACCTGTGCAGCTCACTCTGGCTGACTACATCAGAGACCTCCCCGAACAATACAATCCCAATATCGCATCACAATGCTCGGGCCGACAAACAATAATGGCGCATATTTTCTGTTTCAGCAAGTTCTGTGGCTCGATATCACCCACTTTACTCTACATTTCATTAGATTATATCAGAACAGTAAAGAGCTGAGGCAATATCTCTCAGCGCAAAAATCAATTATGCAAATAAAACAAAACAAACTCCTCGTCTTTGGCTTCAAATTCGGGCTTTCAGACATTCGAGTACACTTTAGGAGATTATTCTATGTGAGGAATCATGTTGTGGTCCCTTGGATCGAGCCAGCTTGCTTGTTGCTGCCAAGTTTGAGAAATCCTTGAAGAATCCATTAAGTTGGAAAAAGGGGAACAACAGGAGCAGAGATGGAGTGGAGACTAAAAATCGATACAGAAAAATCAATCAAAATCCAATCCTTGTACACGTCAGGGCCCAATCCGAGATTTCTGGCTGTCAAGACGCAACATCACCTGCAACATGGTCACCCTTAGTCTCGTAATTTCTCTACCTGCCTGTGAGGCACAGAGGGTGCTTTGTAGAGCGATGGTAAAAGCAGGCAAGCTGACAGCATAATGACAACTATTACTAAATGACTGCTGACAAGAAAGAGAAACCTATTAGGCTATATTATTGAAATTGATGCTATTAGCAGACATCAGACCTCTTTTGGCTGCACGTTTTCGAGGATGCACATGCACCTATACTTTAGTAATATTAAGAGATGAGCACAAAGGAATGATTTTAGAGCAGAAACGGAGATCTAATAATGTTGTGGAATGAGGTCTGACATGCAATGGTCCATTGTGCTCTCTCTTTAGAGGGAAGGAAAACGCAGATCGGAGAATTTTACTGTAATCTTTTTCCTGCCTGCCTGCCTCCACCAGGCCATGCACACACACAAACACCTTAACCCTTTAAAACCACAGCAACTGGGTTTGACTTCATTTCAAAACATGGGGAGGAGGCAACAAGCAACTTAACAGTACATGGGCCAAAACATTACTTTCAAAAAATTTGTGAAAAAAAATAAACAAAAAAAAGTTAAAATAAAATTAGCTAAAAATATGCCAAAAAAAACAAAACTAAACTAAACAAAATGACTTAAAAACTGCTGGAAATTGACAAATGTATTCATTTGACATATCTTATATTTTTTTTGCAACATAATTGTTTTCTTAAATTATTATAATTATAATTACAATTTTTGGGACATTTTTCCCCTTATTTTTAGTATTTTTTTTGTGGTCTTCTATTTTCAAAAAACATTTTTCAGGTAATTTCCTTGTCACTTTTTACTAATTTCTCGCATAACATATCTTGAAAAGCTGCTAATTTTTTCCACCCATGTTATCAAAAGAAATCATTCGTTCAGGTTTCAAAGGGTAAAGTAGTTTGTGAAAGGCATCAGATCGCAGCACAGGAAAACTGATGTGGATCCAGGTTTGAAAGGGTTCAGCCAAGGAAATCCTCATCAACAACCATTTCCTCTTTGCTTGTTTACTTCTCACCTTCTTGAATTTTTTCATTCTCTCACTGCTTTGTTTCTGCCACATATCTGCTCCCTCTCCCACTTGACACTCATTGTTTCAACCTCACACGCTCGATATCTCACTCCCCCCCCCTCTCTCTCGCTCTCTCTGGAATTTCATCACTTTGGCTCATTAAGGAAAGTTGTTGACTCATTCCCCATAACTTTCTCTGTCTTTTCTTCACTCGCCACCCCCCACCCACCCCCGCTCGTTACTGCCATTACCACCCTGACCTCCTTACCCGAGTCCCACTGTTTATCCTATAATAAAGCAACACCACATGCATCCACTTTGTCTCACACTGCATCTCTCTCCCTTCGTTCTTTCCATCCACCTCTTCTCCGCTCGTCTCTCGGCGTCTTTCTCTGCCTCCCGCCTGCACCCACTTACCCGCGCTCACTCTCTGCATGTTTCTGTCTCCATCTCGGTGACAGCACCGTTCCATGAAGTTACTGGGAAATGGCATTTCAAGGATGTTATGTGACATACTGTATTTGCAGTCAAAACTACATTTTGGTGAGACTTTACAGAGTTCAGAAATAGTTTGCATATCATTTGGAGTCTGGGCTTCAATGGTATTTTACTGAGTCTGAATCTCTGTTAATGTCTTATAAAATCTATTTAAATCTTTCTTCATTTGTAAGAAACTCAATTTAGTATGAGCCAAAACTAAAAGATTCAACTAATATCTTTAACTACTTTTTGTTGGCACTTTATTAATAAGTGGTTGACTCATTAGTGTTCACAACCTGCCTGAAAATGAGACAGTGAGCTAAATATATCAAATATGCATCTGACACACTGCATAAACAGGTGTAGCCAATTAACACCAATATTTAATATTTTGATATCGAGCTTACTCGATATGCTTCCTGATCAACACATTCTCTTCTCTGGTTGTCAAATACTCGCGCTCCCAGATGATTTCTGATGCCCCTTGGTTTCTGATACCAACAACCTTTGTCATTTTTCAAAGACGCATGGATTAGCATCTGTATCTGATGCACAGCTGTCTCCTGGGAGAAACACGTCGTTACCTTGGCAAAAAGTCGCAGTTAGGTTTAGGCAACAAAATTGCTTGGTTGATTTTAGAAACTCCAGAATGTATTGGGTTTAAATATGTGCGTAATGTGTGGTAAATACCACAGACTGTATAAATCATTATGTAGCCACTGTGATGTCACCCACTGGTTTGCGGACTGCTGTTTTGAAGCCTTTTGGTCATCGCTGTGGAGGAGTGAGGGAAGGATCTGACTCAGAGATTGCAGCGAGCTGTAGCTACACCTCACAGACAGCTGGTCGCTTCAGAGGCCCTGCCCATAAATGTGTGTAACTGTGGGCCTTAATAAAATGGAAACAGGTGAGAGGGACATAGGTTACTTTACATTTAAACAGCACTTGTGTAACGTAATGTGTTTAGCCCCTTTCCTCTACACAAAAGACCTAATATCACCTGCTAATATCTGTCTTTTTATTTAACGGGAGAGCTTACAATTGGCATTCACTCCCTGACAAATGACTCTGCAGAAGTCACATGTATTTGTCAGCTCCAGCTCTGACTGGCCTCTAACAGCAGTAATGACATCCGCGTAATTGTGCCAATTTTAGCCAGTGCAATACTATGATGGGCCGCCACATAATACCATCCGTCTCCATCCAAGCAGTGCTCAAACATCATTCAAAATTTAGTCTGCACTAAGTTTGAAAGAGAGACTGAGTAACTGACAGGCGTAAAAAAAAAAGTAGTAACCACTGTTACATTTTCACCAGCCTCCATGCTGCTTTCTACTGTTTGCTTATCTGTTTTCCGGCTCACCCAAAGTGTTGAATGTGACATATGAAAGCATACTCCTCCGCAGTTGGCAATGGGAAAACAGTCCACCAGCATTTTTTTTTAGTGGGTTTTCTTGCATTAACAAAAACGGCATACTATTAGAGTATTACTTTGACCCATACACTTCCTCTCTCTTCTACCACATGTGACTCTCTCACTCTTAATACTACACCAGTTGCTCTGAGCATCAAATACTACAGTGGATGGGTTTACATTGGAGTTAATTCAAAGCCTACTGCATCTCAAAGATACTCCATAGGGTGCCTTCAGCATCAGTATCACCTGCTAAGAGGTGTGACAAAGCATTGGTATTTGATGAACGGGAAATGAAAAAGACCTATTATAATTTTCTTGGATTAATACAAGTTTAACTGGGAGATTCAGACTTAATTGGTCTTGTTGAACTAAAAAAACAGTTTACAGATGGCTCTTGAATGTAGAGAGCGGCGTTTCCTTCTTTATCAAACAATCTTTGATTACAGACACCAGCTTGCAGATAGCATATTAACTAGACAGCTGCCAAGTGACAATTTGGCCTTAGCCTTTGGTCAACTTACCAACAGAATTAATGAGCTACAGCTGATGTAATCTGCCATCCGAGACAGTCGTCATTTCAATACAAATAATAATGGTCAGCATTAGCGAAGAATGAAAGCTCCCTGAATGTCTTTACCCAGTGGTCTTTGTACGGGCGCAATTCACAATTATTTTCTGTCAATCATTTATAAAATGTTAAAAAATAAAAACAGCAAGGCCATTCCAACTTTCTAAATCCAAAGGTCATGCAATCAGATGTTCAACCAACACCCTAAAACCTAAATATATTGAGTTTACTATCAGATGAGACAAAGAAAAGCAGCACATGCTCACATCTTTTATCAAAATCTTTGCAAATGTTTCTGTTGATCAACTAATTGATCAAAGTACTTATTGCTCAGCTCCTGTTCCTCCTTCAAAACAGACCAAGACGGAATAAAACGTCTGATAAAAGATCTTGGAGCTTAGTGAATCTGGTTGTTCAGCCAACCTGGAACCAGAAACAAACTGGAACCGGCTTTCCCAACCAAACCCTTCTTGTACTATCAGAAATGTGGTACTCCTTTGAAAACCAGCCACCAGAAAGTAACCACGCTGTCCCAGGGAACACGATTATCCAAATAAGCGCTAGTTTTACATTAAATATTGGACCATTTATCCACATATTCCGCTTTGTCATTAAGTAGACAGTAAGAATCTGTGGTCCGTGATATTTCATTACAAGATGTAACATTAGAGGGTGTACAGTGGGACATGGAGAACTGGCTAACAAGGTGAAAAGGACAGTCATTTTTCATCCCATTGAGACTTGAGCGTGTACTCTGCCTCTCCTGCTCCTTCTGTCACTTCATGTCTCTCTCATTTTGTCTCTGCAGGCTCCCTCGTTCCTCCACGTCCTCACACTTTCCCACACTGCCTCCTCTTTCTCTCCCTCTATCTCGGCAGCAGCTCGTGTCTTTCATTAGCAGTGAACTTTCCTGAATCAGCTCTTCAGCTGCTGTAACATTCAACCCGCTGGATCTATTTCTCTCCCTCTCACTTGACTCTGATCTGTTCAGGTTTTCCCCTTCATTTCCTCCCGCTCTCTTTGTCTTTGTTCTTGTTTCCATAATGCCAACTCTGTCACTTTCAAATCACATTTTAAGTTGCGTTTTCAGCATAGCCGCTTCTTTGCACTTCACACTGACAGCATATTGTAAGAAGTGGGAGTATAAATCACAAATTTCATCCATGTAGTATCATATTTGCTGATTTCACAAAGTCTGCCATGAAACGATTTTTAATCCAGGGGCCTGTGATTCATATGAGATGATATCAGTAAATATCCGCGTTGTCTTTTTCTTGGCGGTTAGCAGGTGTGTTTGGACAGAAATGGTGATACGGTTACTGTGGGAATTTCAAAATAAAGCTGTATCTTAAAGATGACAACGTGTATTGATGTTTTCACTTTTTCATGTCAGACTCTCTGCTTACTGTCAGTCACATGACAACAGCAGAAAAAAATCTCCAGTATGAAATAATCCCCGAAAGCACTCCAACTTAATTAGTTTACTGCCACATCCACGTCTCTTTATTTAGAGTGCTTTGTTAGCTGACGAAGCGGAAATGTAACCCAAGTGCCAGAATAAATGTTGGCACTGGACATTTCTGCATACGGATATGTTACATTTGAAACTTCACATTTCTTTACTTGTCAACAATTCTGTTGTTATGTTAAGGCACAAATATCACTTGGTTTTGGCTTAAAAAAAAACTGCTTTTGGTGGCACTATCCCAGCATGAAATGCAGCGATGTCTCAGTATAAAACAACCACTTTTCAAGGCACTATACCCACTGGAATAACAGCTAGGTTTCATTTAAAAAAAAAAAACTTCTTTTTGAGGCACTATCCCCACAGAAAACACAGCGATGCCTCAGTAAAAAGCAACATTTTTGTGATGGCACTACCCTTAGTGGAAACATAGCAATGTCCTGGTAAACACAGCCACTATATCTCCGCTGGAAATGCAGTGATGTTTGGGTACTAAGCAACCACTTTTAGGGGCACTATCTTAGCAAGAAACACAGTGATGTCTTTGTAAAAAGTAACCACTTCTCAAGGTCAGTTCCAACTGGAAACGTAGCAATGTCTCAGAAAACAACTACTTTTGGTGGCACTGTTCTCGCTGGAAATACAGCGATGTTTCTGTAAAATGCAAATATTTTTGGTGGCACTTTAAACACAATAACGTGGTGTAAAAACAACCACTTTTCTTGGCCCTATGCCCAGTGGAAACACAGCAACATCTCAATGAAAAACGAGTCACTAAATTAAGACAGTTAAAAAAAATGCTGCTGGAAATACTGCAATGCACTTTAAATTACAAAACAGACTGAATGAAATACCTATTTCTATATGTCAGTTCGTAAAAAAAAAAAAAAAAGCTGGATGCTTCAACTCATCTCAATGACATCAAGGTTTTTGTGAAAGACTGCTGCTTTAAACCTGGCAGTGAAATCTGAGACAAAACTCTGCTTTGATGATAACGGATGAGATCTTTCTACCGTTGGCTGACCTTGTGATGGTGATTCATGTTTTAATATCACCCTGTTTACCTTGTTTCACTCTCTTTACATCTGAGGTAGTCCCATTCATCTATCATATTTGCAAAGACCTGAGATCTCTGCACAGACTTGACGATATGTAAAAGACATGCTGGTATTTTTTCTGACATCGGCGTCAGTACACTAGTTGCTTGTGCATTTTGGATCTGTCTTCATGAGAATAAACAACAGCTTTAGTTGTTTGTTTAAAGAGTCTACAGTAAAACAACCAGAGTTTCCACTGAAAGCCAAAGCAATGATGTTCTTACATCCACACAAAACGTCTCAGGGTGGATGGTTTGACGCCTCTGTTACTGTCCTCTCTCCTACTAACAGTGACCATTTTAAGATCGTATCGATCACCTTCAAGGCTCATATTTACAGCTGACTCATCTCTCTACCCCGTTGTTTCCAAAGGCTGAAAAAAACATCTCACGAGGAGGACGGATGGATCACGCTTTTTCAATGCCGTCTTTTAAAATCACTCCTATACTAAGAACCCTACCTGGGCCTTATTGTTTAAAGTTTTTCACTGCTGAACAAATGCTCTTTTCATAAAATTGGGCTGTCTATGCAGTAAAAAAGATCCAAACCATTGAAATAGGAGCTACACTCTGAAGTTGTGAGATGAGCAGGGAGATCTGGGTGATAGGATGGAGGGAAGTTTACTATAGTTCATTTACACAAAACCTGCACTGTATTGGTACAATGCAGGTTGGAAATCTGCAAAATATCCCTTTTAAGTCTTGAAACTTTGATATCTCTGGCCAAACCTACTGGTAAAGACTGAATGAGATATTTCTAACTGGATATGAATTCTGCAAATGGATTCTGCCCAGCATCTACCAAGTAACACCACTGGCTCTTTGTAATTAATCTTAGCCTTACTTGCACTTGTTTTCCAGTTTTTGTTCACATTATAGCAAACCGCCCTGTCTTGGTTCAAGGACTGTCTAAAGCGTGCGGTGTGAATGTACTTCTTCAGTTATTGTTTTGTTACACATACTGGTCAAAAATCCACTGGTGGGAACTTCACTTTCACATGCAGAGATGTTAAACCATCTTTTAATGACACATTCTTTAAAAAAAAGTTTTTCATGCAGGTCCTTGCTCTGTTACACTCTGAGTTTTGGACACATGTTGCTATTTCTGTCTAAAAATGGTGTTTAAAAACAACATTGTTTTATGACTAGAATGGAAATACAGTATTTGTGTTTTTAAAGATTGTACTCATGCAGTACAATCTAAGTGTAAGTTGTCCAGTGGTGTGCTCAGTACTTCTCAAAAACATGCATTTATGTTAAAACTTTACAATTTAGAACACTTCAAAAACACTTCAGTACAAACAGTCTCATGCATGAATAAGTAGCAGTATACCTGGGCTGAGTAGTGTGCCAAGGTATCCTTGGGGTGCACTTCCCGTAGGTGGAAGGGTTTTATACTGTAATGTTTAAGTAAAAATGCATGTGTTTGAAAAGTACTGCATAAGTTCTGTGAAATTTTGTTAACAGATGCTTTGATGTAGTTTTACTGTTGTTAAATGCAGACCCTGAATACTTAAATACTTTTGGATTGTCATTGCAACATGGAGGCATGTGAGAAAATCACAAAAAAAAATAAAAAAATAAAAATGTTCATTTCTGGTGAGGCATCCCTTAAAAAAAAGAAAGAAACACAACTGCAGGGTTTTCCCACATTTATTGAATTGTAATGGCTCACCACGACCAAAACATCTGCTACCACGTTTTCTATTTTGGAGCTGGACCTTCATTAGGAGCGCTATCAGAATATACATATCATTCACTTATCCATTGCACTTTGGTCTCAAAGTGTAGAGCGTACTCTGGGTACAGATGGAGCAGCAGAATTCCAGGCTCCGTGAAATTGAAAGTTAAACCTTGACTGCACTTTGTCTTAAAGTTTGCATTCGCTCACCTCTGCAGCAGTTGCTCGTCTCATCATCGACCTGATCAGCTGTGGTCAGATCAACTTATCAATTATCTATCTAAACTCCACAAACTGCTGCTGAGGAAAAAAATACCTCATGAGTTTTTTGGCCTTTAGTGCATTCACAGACCCACAAAAACGTTCAGATTTAGAGAGGGGACAGGATTATACAAAGGACACACAAAAGCAAAAAGTTAGCTACAGCCTCACATATATTTTAATTTTGTGAGAAATGCTGCTCTGATTTTCCCTTTTTATTTTGTGCACAGATCAACTGTCTGCCAAAAAGACAGAACAATTTGGTGGTTAAAAATGTTTTTAACTCCAACAACAAACAAAAATAGCAACATCTCTCCAGGCTTTAGTGGCTTGTTTGTTTTTATAGTTTCAATCAATGAAATTGAATTCATTTTCAAAGCTAGAAAGAAAAATAGAAGCACAAAATAAAAATAAAAAAGCTTATCAGTTCCTATATGCAACCTGACAAAGATGAGATAAAGAGTTAACCATTAAGCAGTGGACTAAAAATGAATCTCTGTCTTTTTTGCTTACAGCCATTAGTCCAGTGTCTGTTAATTAAGCTGGTATTGATTTTTTTTTAATGTTATAAGGTTAAATAAAGCAAGACAATCCAACCAGCGTATTCAAACAAATGAAATGTGAACATTACCACAAATTATGTTTTAACAAATAATATTTTTCAAAAGCAGAAAAGACATGGGTGTTTAATTTTAGCTTGAAACATCACCTTCACTGCTCGCCCTCGCACAAAATAAATAAATAAACACTCACCCTTCATTAGGGTAAACACCTGGGTGTCATTATCACAGCTGAAACCAAATGACAGACGTCTTTAAACACTCCCAGCAACAGCCAGCCATGATCACAATCATCATCACTGCCTACACACTGCATGGGGGGGTGCATATGAGAGTGTGTGTGTGTGTGTGTGTTCCCTAACCTTTCGCCACAGCTCAGTGTGACACTCTAAATACAGATTCCACATCAGTGACAGCAGGTCCCTAAAGAACTCAGGAAGTGCTCTGCGACATGGGAAACGGAGCGTGCGTGTGTGTGTGTGTGTGTGTGTGTGTGTGTGTGTGTGTGTGTCACTGTGAAACAAAGATCTCTTTTCCAGCCCAGGCTTCTTGTTCTGATTGCTAATTAGCGACTTGTCAACAGTCATTCCTGTGTGCTCTGCTGTCACTGCTGCGGCACACAAACACAGTTGCAGGAACGGACACGCGTTTCACAAACACGCAGGTAGAGACACAGTTTTGTTTTTTTTTCCTCCGAGAGTCCAAGTTGACATCTTTCAAGTGTTTGTCCCACAAGCCGTCAAAAACTCAAAGATATTCAATCTACAAAAAGAAAAGCAGCAAATTTGAGAAGCTGGAGCCAGCAAGTATTTGACTATAATTTCGATGGTGTGTGTATGGTATAACTCATTCATCAAGCTAAAATGCAAGTCAAATAACTACACATTTCAACAAGATTTAACCCTTTCAGACTTGGATTGTCATCACTCTTCTTGTGCTGTGCTCAGGCGCCTTTCACAAGTATTTAAACCTTTGGGTCCTGCGCAAATTTGGTTTGATTACTTACGAAAACACAGGGGAAAAAACAATGAGAAACTTGGCAAGAAATGTTCCACAAATTACCAGAAATTGGTAAATTATTTTGAAATTATATTAAAAAAAATATATTTAAATATTTTTTGAAAAGCTGGGGAAAAAAACTTCCAGAAAACTATAATTATATTAGATATTATTATCAGAAGAATACATTTTAAATTATGTTATAAAACTATTTTTTTTGCATTTTTTGAGGCCATTTCCTTTTTGATTTTTTTTTTTTTTTTTGTTTTTTGCTATTTTTGAGGTAAATTTCTTGACTATTTATTGACATTTCATTTTTTCTTTTTATTTTAAATTTTGGGTCTTTTCTTTCTAAGTTGCTCATTGCCTTATTTTTGCGTTCATTTGACAAAAATCAAGCCAGTTCACTTAGATTTGAAAGGGTTAACAAAAAACCATTACAGAAAGTACACTTGTCAATCTTTTACAGCCATAAACGTGTTTTTTTTCCTAATTTCGGAGTTTCTCATTCTCATTTCCTCTCACTCTTTTCCACACGCGCACACAAAGACACACACACGCACAGAAGCCTCCAGTCGGCCTGCACAGTGAGTCTAATGAGGTGCAGTATAGTCACCAGGCCTAATAGAACAGTCACAGTGTGTTATTCCTCCACCGTCTGAGGTCTGCCGGAGCTTCCTCACTCACTAAACACTTTGCTCTGCTGTCGACTGCAGGGTGTCAAATCACCCAGCAGACACCAAACACGTGCTGATGCATTTTCACTGCAGCTGCTTGCGCTTCATTGCATTCAAAACAAAGATTTTCCCAGCTGGTGTGTTGGAATTATTACACTGGTCCAGCTTGCAAAACTAACAAGGAAACATGGTCGAAACAAAGATTTTAAATCCTTGACTTTACGTGTAGCATCTTGCATTCATTGTGATATTAGTAGAGGACGAGGGCTTGTTTTTTTTTACCTGCATTCAGCCCTTACAGAGGATTTTACTTTCTTAGTGCACTGAAACCTGCATTCTGGGGATTTGTTGTCATGTTTTCCTCCTCTTTGAGGGATTTAAAGATACATACATACTATGGCAGTGTGTCTAAAGTTTGTAAGTTGCATATAAACTGACTTTGTCATCTGGAGCTTTTGCAGTTTATCCAGCTGCTTTTAAGGCTCCAAACATGAGAAACACAGATTAATTCTTTGGAGTCCAAAAAGCCGCCTGGAAACATGTTGGGTTTTGTAGCAATTGTAGACATTTTTTCAGGCAGCCTTTAAGACACCACGTGTGTGTTCAGAAGTAACCTGTGGCTGTTTTTCTTGTGACTTTTTGGGCTCCAAATGGGTTTCTTTTTTTTGTTGCAACCCATCTGTGTTTATCCAGCAGCTTTTAAGGCTCCAAACATGAGAAACACAGATTAATTCTTTGGAGTCCAAAAAGCCACCTGGAAACATGTTGGGTTTTGTAGCAATTGTAGACATTTTTTCAGCTCTAACCAGAAATAAACTATAGTGATCCATCTGCTATAAGCAATGTATCTGAGGTCAAAACAGAATCTTTACCTAAACAAAACCAGTGGTTTTTGTGCCGAAAGTCATGTTAATCATGATGCTCTTAAAACATAAAGTTTTAACCTATCTGCTGCATAACAAGTAAATTTAGCACATTTGTGGTTTTAAAAATCATACACTCTGTCTGATCTTAATAAAGTCAATGTCAAGACTGTCTTAAAAGTTCAAGTTGACTGAATTTTATAAGATATGTTAAATCATTACAAAATTACCTCATCTTGTCTTTTCAAATAAAGTCAACTGAAATTTAAAAGGTAGCCCAGAAATGAACTCATTTACATAAAATAAATAAATATTTCACAGTGTGTGATGAAAACGTTGTTTTCTGGCTAATGGGTCTTTGAAGGTATGGTTATGTCACAGTCATGGTGAGTGTTTGGCCAAAAACAAAATGCCGTCATTGTTTTAAAGAATTTAAAACTGACTGTTTGTGAGAGACGTGAACAATAGACTAGTGGAAGTTACACCAAACCATCCACCTCGACCTTTCTTTAAAAAGGTTTTTGTAGTAATAAACTATGTCTGACTGTGTCTCTGAGAGAAAAGAGTCTCAGAAGAGCAGTCTCTAAAGTCCCTATATTTTGGAAACATTGCTTCCAGCAAGTTTAGTTCACTTCACTGCCCTTAAGAGATGCCCATAACTCTACGGATGGCTTCTCCCATTATGCATTCAGAAAAAGAAAAAAGTCAAAAATGTTTCATTCTGGTGGCAAAATCCAGTGGGCTGATAAAACAGTAAAAGTGGCTGGTGAATTTAATTTGGGATCTACCTGCAAACATGAGATTAAATTGAATCCCTCTCAGTGTCCTTCATACTCCCACACTTCCTGTTGTCACACTTACTGAAACAGAAAATACGAACACTGATCATTACTTGTAAAACAAAAAAAAGCAAACCAACACCAGCCAGGTGGTGTTCACAGCATAACTGCAGCCATCCACCAGCTTCTTCGACAGGTAATTAAACATCACATGATGTTATTTTAAACTCTGCAACCTTCAGATGCACCACCTCTGTGCATGCACCCGCGGGGCACGTGCTCCATTTAAATCACAGCTGTGGTTTTGTTGTAACCTCATTTTTACGGCATCTTTGCCTTACTCGACGGTGGACCATAAAGACTTACAGTTAAAATGTCACAAGGTTCAAGCCTCAGTAATATTCAGCCAAAGGGGGTCAAGTCTCAAGACGGGATCTGAGTTGTAATGCAGTATGTCAAGCCTGGTCGGTTCACCAGCTGAAAGCAAATCAATAGCAGTGAGAGCCAGCTGTTAAATTATAAGCAGTCAAATGTTTTTTTTCTAAAACTTGTCCACTTGAGAAGAACTGAATAAATGAAGGATACCTGCATAATCCTGCCCATTTGAAAATCATTGAAACGGAACAAAATATTCAAAATGAAACTATATTTCAATTTGGCTTACCTGAATTAGACCTGGGATTCATGAGTCAGTGTTCTTTAAATTCCTCTTTTTTAAACAGAGTTGATACACAAGCTTCAAAGGAGCTTGTTTTCTCTTTTTTTTAATGAAACTGCAACTGAAGAGCAAAAGTGCAGTCAAAATTTTTGAATGGTGATGTGATGAAATACTCCAGATCTAAATGTCGTAATTGTCATTGGCTCACAATGACTCAAATGATGCTTTGATTTGATAAACAAGGAGTTCACAGAGATATAACATGACCTGATAAAACAGCTTTCAAGAAAAAAGCTTGGTGGCTAGAGGAGAACATATTGTTCTGTATTTGTTGATGCAATCTTTACATATATACTTCTTATACTTTCGCTGGCGAAAAATGTCCTTGAATATAATACAGCAAAAGTAAAGCAGTTTGTTTGAAAAAAAACAACATCTGAATGTTTCTGCACCAGACAGTCTTCAGTCTCTCTTCTTTGTGACGGATGAAAACAGAGAAAACCTTGATGCAGACAAAAGCATAGTGCAGCATTTACTGTTTCCTTCACTCAACTTATTACATGTACACAACTTTAGGTGTTGATTCGAAAGCTTAATTAGAAAAGTCGTCACAAGAAAAACTGTGAGAGCAGAAAAGTTGAAAATATAAGAAAAGAAATTCTTCACAAAGACGTCCTGTCACGTCATTGTGTGATGTTCAGTACATTGCAGGAGTTTTTCTCTGATGGTATTGTTCTCTGTCTCGTTCTTTAAATTCCTACATTTCCCAGGAATGAGAGCGTGTGCCTGAACGTGCCTCAGAAATCAAGCAGTGAGAAGCATGAAGAGGCGAGGACGCTAACAGCTGCAGCCGATGGAAAATTAATGCAATGAGGAAATTATAAGTCTCACATCTCTCACACATAAAATATACACCGAGTTATGCCTGTAATGCATTCTGGGTGACTGATGCATTTGTAAAATCAACACATTCTCATTCAAACTCATCACATATCACTGCTCGGTCAGCGGACTTTCACGTCTACATATGACGCGCCGGGAAGGGGGGGCCAATTTACACCTGTTAAATGTATTGTGTCTTCAGTTTCTGCTCGTCAGATGCACCCTGTCTTTTTCAAAATAAACTTATTATGTTGGTAAAATCTCACATTTACGTTAATTTCCTTATGAAACACAGGCACATGGTTAGGTAAAAAAAAACTCATGGTTTGGCTCTACATTCATACTGGAGGCAAAAAATCCTGGGTTTGTTGGACCAATCCACCTTCTCTCCTGTGTGCGTTACCGCCACAAAAGGTGCTTTTTGACGTCGAAGTCACAGGCCAAGCAGCGTTTTTCGAGTTGGGAATGAAAGTCAAATTAAAAGGCCTCCGGCATTTCATACACGGTCCAGCCATATACTACATTTTGATCTGGTCATATTTCTTATGTTTTATTAATCATTGAGAAAGTATTTTGAGTATTTTGAGAATACAAAATTACCTCTAAACTATCTTGTTATAAATTACATTTGTTTTTTTACAACCCTGTCAAATAACAATTACAAAATACTCAAATTTAATTGAAATTAGTATTTCAGTCTTAGTATTTCAGTTTCCTTCTTTGTATATTTATTTATTTAGGTATCTTTTATTTTGATTTAAATGTTTAGTTAAACATTTACCGATTTTCTAATTTAATCAAAGACCGCTTGTCTTTACTATTTAGTTTTTTGTTGTTTTTTTTTGTTTTTTGTTTTTTGTCATTTTTTGTCCACTTTTTTAATTCAGGCTTTTGGACAATTAATCAAATCAGATTTCCGCACTCTACATTATCGATTATCGATACATTATTATAGTATTATATAGAGTTATTAAAATCAAATATTGGTCATAACTCCATTTCATATACTTATTTATAGAGGAAACGACTCATCTGTTTACCCCTTTCGGAGTGTAAAAATGGTGAGAATCCTGGCATTAACAGATGGAAGATTAAGACTGAGGCATTTATGAGTATCATCCTCTGTAGCTGACAAAAATATATTTTGTGAATTTCAATCTCTTCTACTGGGAATTAAAAAAATAACCATGAACAACCAAAAAATTGAAACAGAGATGAAGTAAATGCAATGAGAGTATAAATATTCTAAGATAGATTTTTTTTTCTTGCTTCAAATACTGAATAAATAAAAAGAAACTACCCAGTGCGAGGGGTCTGACTGGTCCTGAGGCCACCGATGTTAAATATGTATGCACCCCAGCTACACCATATGGCATATAGAACAATGAGGGCAGTTTAAACATTTAAATGCGCTCCCTACTTTCTAGTGTTAAAGAGAACATGACTTCAGTTTGAGCCCCTCCGAACCTGTGAAGCTGACATAAAGACTGGATTTAACTCTCCACTTGACAGGATGATACAATAAGCAAGGACAAGCTTCAGTATGAGTGTGTTTGTCACTAATGTGTGTGTGTGCAGAGGCGTCAATGAGAGTCAGGGTCAACGGTGGCGGTGTCAGTGGAGTGCAATGTGTGGTGAGATGACACATTAGCCCATATTTGTTCATGTCGGAGCTCTTTCAGATGAGCAGACTGTCCTGCAGTCCACAGCCGAAAGCAGAGAGACTCAATAAAATGATAGGATGTTCGCTGTTTAAAAAGCAAACCGACGCTCTGTGACTGAGGACGTGAAAACACAGAGATGAATGGGCGCTGACATGGAAGGTTAACATCTTCTCCTCAGGAAAAAGTGTAATTCTAGTGCCAGGAACATGCATACAACTCCAACATGGAAAAGAGTTTAAATCAAGCACTTAACATCCACACACTGTTTGAGTAGATACTCGCTGGGTCGGGGTGTAAAGATTAACAATATAACCTATACAACCCTCTAGCTCACTAGCTTGCACCCCATTCATGTACCAGCTTCAGGCCATTAACAGATACACACACACTGAAAGAATTGAATACCGTGTCCTACCCTGCCTAAAATCTCTACATCACTTCATCAGTGCTCGAAAACACGCAGCAGTATCATAAAATTAGCAGTAAAGTAACACAAGACAAACAGCACTAGCGTTGGCAGCTCATGCTCCTCCAAAAACACACTTTCCCCCTTTAAAAAAACTGTAAAATTGCAAAACTGTAACTAAAGCCATGTGCTGTGTGAACTGAAAATAAATTTAGAAGGATGACACAGACACGTTCTCGTCCCACCTCGTCACATTGTGCCACTCTGTCAGTGACCTTCTTCGTCTTCTTGTGACTTTTTAGGTGAACTTCTAAGTCAGCTGTTTAAGCTCCGGGATGCCATCATGTCAACACATGCACACGGTTAGACGACGTCATGGTGGGGTGACGCAGCCCATTCCTGTGATGTCAACAAATGCACGTGGCAGGGTGATGCAGCATGGTCCTTATTTTTACACAGCAGCACATGACAACCAAGGCGGACTCTCACGATGGTTAGGATAAGCCAACAAAGTTTGCTGAGGGTGTTTTATGATGTAAACATGTGCACATGATTATGTATTTGCAAAAAGCTCACAGGAACTACAGGAAAACTACTCTCACATACTTAAACTGGTGGTTTCATGAGATGTTAGTCCAGATTGTGCGCTCCTTGCATCAGACACAATTTGCATTTTTCCAAAATTTGTACTATTTCAACGTGAACAGTGTCGGACATCTAGCTGTCTGTTTGCTGAAACCACGCACATGCCCTGGAAAATTCAAAAGTCTGCTCCATCATTAGCTGCCAAAAAAATCCATGCCGATGGGAGGCGCTCACGGTGGAAGAGAAGGAACTCTAAAGATCTTAAGAAGCAAGTCCAAAACTGCTCAGCCTGTTTAGCACCACTGCAAGTCGCTCCCAGGATGTAAAAAATACTTTTTGGTCAGAAGGCATTAGATGTGGACACACAATGCACCCTTTAGTGTCTGTATGAGACACACGGGGCTTTACAGCAAACTGTAAACTTATGTGCCTCATTTTTATTCTTTTTATATTAACCAGTACAGTAAATGGACCTTTTCAACAACTCAAAGTGCTTTCACACTACGAGTCTCATTCAAACACACATTCACAAACTGGTATGTGAGGCTACTGTAAAAGGTGTCACATGCTGCTCAGTTTTTTCACACCCAATTACACACTGATGGAACATTTGGGGTTCAGTATCTTGCCCCAAGAATACTACACTCTGTCTCTGAGCCATAGACGCAGTAGTTTAAAGAGAGAGAAAGTCCACTTAGGCTGCGAGGGAGGGGAGGTGGATGGGTCCAAAATAGGACAGGACTTTGATCCAAGAGACGTCTGAAAGTGTCCTGTGCAAAACTAAAAGTCAATGTTGAGTTAATGTGGGATGAGATCACATTGACCATTTATTGCCCAACACTTCTGCAGATCTCTCTCTAACTTTAGCTGACCCGTGAGCCAACCCAGGCCTTTAAAATTTAACCTGACATGATAATCTTACACCAGAGAGGAGGGAAGTTTTTTAATTTGCACATTTCAAACAGTTTTTTCTCATATTTTTTCCCACAAATGCCCTATCATATGCTGTTTAAATCTAAAACAAATGTTCAGATAGCCCATTAATTATGATATAATAGCAAACTATTTACAAGCGGTGCTGTTCCACCCCTTGTCAAAAGGGGCTGCTGCAGCACCCACCTTCCCGCTCCCGTGCCTTTTAGACAAAACATGAATTGCTCCATTCTGAGCTAAACTTTAATCAAGGGCTCCTCATCTTTGAGCGACTCATTAGTCAATCATTAAAGTTAGCCAGCAGCAGCAGCAGCTCATCCAAGAAACAGTGCAAACACATAGTTAAGGGCTGCCCCCCTTCCAGTCTTAAAGTTGTTACTCCTTCCCTCGAGGCTGAATCCCAGCATGCATCTGCAGTCCGCTGAGCCTGAGTCACCCCTATTAGTGAGATAACTACCTGCTCTCTAAAGCCCTCTCTGCTCATTCACAGGAAGACGATAAAAACAGCTACAGGTAAATGCCTCTGTGTCTCACTGGTTTAAAAATAAATATCCCGGCTGTTTATTTTGGAACTTTACAGATGGCGCTTCATCATGGATACAGAGGAAAAACTGCAGACAGATTTATTTTTTTATTTTTGACTACGTTTTGGCAACTGTGTAAAAACTCAAGTTTAGAGGAATAAATGCTGTTGCTGAGGAATGTGACTGTGCCTAAGGCGAGTCTTCTCTACAGGTAACCATAAGAGTTTACGGCGCGTGCTGTCTCTTCGTTCATGTGGGGCAATGCAGGACTCGTCCAGCAGCTCTGTTTTGGAAAATTTGTAGCTTTCTAAGTACACCTTTTGACACTGAGGGCCATGCAGGTGAGTTTTCCAGGTGGTTTCAAATAAAAAATTTAACAACTTACCTCAGAAAGTGTGCTGGAACATAAAGACTGCATCTTCTTTGCCAAGGAGATGCCACTGGCCCTTTTTTTTAACAACTGGCACAATGTATTGTAGTCATGACAATCGACTACCTTTTGATAAACCCAGTAATTTAACATCAGATTCACCAGCCAAATAAAGACATGTAGGCATATGTGACAGGTTAGGATTACATCCCAGAATACTGGATTTTGTTTTTGAGGTGTTTAGTTACATCTTATTTATGCTGCCCTCACATGGATCAAGCAGACCAACACGTTCTCAACCCAAGTCGCCACATATCGTCACTTTTTCAGTGGACTTGCGTCCACTAGTATTTGCTGCATAATACAGCGTGGAGTCGTCGGCGTACATTTGTATGCTCACTTTACACAAAACAGATGGCAAATCATTTGTGAATATTTCCAGATGCTGTTTGAGGAATTGTCCAGCAATGAGTAAGCCTGAGCTCAACTCGCTGTGCCCTGTAGCCCAGAGAGGATAATAACCTCTAACTGAGCTAAAACAGTTTAGTGTTTGTGCTACTGTGATAACACACGCAGGGTACGAGTGAAAACAGAGTCATGGGAACAGTACCACGAGACTTAATCAAAACAAGCATCGTTCTTCTATCCGAGCTTCAACTAAAAGCTTATCAATTAAACTCTAAAATTTTGTCAATTAATCCATTATTGCTCAGTAAATAAACAACAATAAAGTTTAATCAGCCGTGCATAAAAGCTCAAGAGGATTGGATTTTCAGGGATATAAAACACAGAAAA
Source organism: Plectropomus leopardus (assembly GCF_026936395.1). Lineage (NCBI taxonomy): Eukaryota > Metazoa > Chordata > Actinopteri > Perciformes > Serranidae > Plectropomus > Plectropomus leopardus. The sequence continues at coordinate 27,736,092 of NC_142192.1, read as the reverse complement.
GAAGCAAATCTCACATTTGAGAAGGTGGAACCAGCAAATATTTGTCTTTTTTTGCTTCATTTATAACTTTCAGAATTGTTGTTGATTATTTATTATTTTCAGATTTCCACGAGGGGAAAAAAAAAAATAGTTTCTGGAGTTAAGTTAAAATTTTTCACCAAAATGAACATTGGCCTTTTATAAATTAAATTTAATGAGGCCCAAGCCTTGAAAGCCTGAAATAAAAACAAAATAATCTGTGAGCCAGGCGAGCACATCTGATCATTTGTGATCTGGGTTTCTGGCGGCCTGAGGGGGAAAAAAATGTTTGGAGTCATTGGTTTAGTGCCATCTTTAAGCCCTCAGGCCACCTCACAAACAATCTGAACATGTTTTAACGGGCCTTGCATGCAAAACATCCGCAGCTGTAAAACATGCGTCAATGTACGCCCTCACTTAACTGGAAACAGGAGAGGTAGAGTTAATCAGACATCGCTCTTACAAATGGACACTTTTGAGCGAAGCGTTGAAATATTAATGGGGTGATGAGGCCGCTGGAGGCAGCCTTTAATCCATGCCAATGCAAATGGACCCCAAGGTCACTAACATAACACTGCAGCAGCCTCTGGCCAGGATAGATTGACTAGGAAAAAGCCTGTGAAATGGGGTCTTTCATAGTCTGGCAGTGTACAGAGCGCACTGTATAATACAATGGCCTCAAGCCCACGGCAGGCACAGGGGGGAATTAGCTGGAGCCCGAGCCACATCAAAGTATTTTGAGCCCAATGTGTGTTTTTCAAACCATCACCCCACTGACCCGCCATTTTCTCTGGCAATAGCACTCAAAAAATAACCACAGGAATGTTGTTATAGAGGACATGAGTGATAATGAGTGAGGGCTATGTGCTTAAAAACTTCCTTTTACAGAGCTGCCTTAATTTCGCCTCATTATTTTGTCGAAGGACACGATGAGGATGGCCGGCACAGATAAACACGCTTTGAGTGGAAGAAGTTAAAACAAATTTTAACTTGAGCTACAAGAGCCCTGCACTTCAAATGAGTTTTTCCAACAGTTGCATAGCAACAGCAGCAGCACCTAGATTTTGTGTTTCTGTTTAGGTGATGCCAGCTATAACCAGAGTGGTCCACTGGACACAAGAGCTCCTCAGTGCTTATAATTAAGCTCTGCTTGGCCCTGCAATGGAGCCCGGGCAATTAGTGGGACTGAAATGGTTTGGTACAGCTCAGCTTCTACTGTGGCAAATCCAAACTATTACTGCCATGGTCTGTCACATCATCTCTAACACAATCACACACACTTGTATGAGTGACTGTTCTTTGTTTACCACATGAGGGGGGCAGCTGGGGTGCAATTCTTCTGAAGTTACAAATATTTTTCCTTGAGCCTCACTCAGTATTTGGGGAATACGTGTGACCCTCCATCCACCGTAAATGGGCCATGACCATATTTATTAAAATATTCAGACCAAATGTGTTTATTAGAGACAGTGCAATGAGCAAAACAACACTAAAGTGTGAGTAATTGCAGAGCAGTAACCTCCAAGGCTGAAAAAAGAAGCCAATGCAGAGATGCCAAAACTTGAGGCTGGCTCCAAAACAGATTCATGATTCAGTATGTCTTCTTCTTAAAATACAACCATTTAAAGTCCCCAAATATGACTCCCCAGTGCTTAAAAAATGATTGAACATGCCTCCCTCATTTCTGCACCACTCCCTAAGCTTGCATAAATAACAAACAGTCCCTAACACCCCTCAAATTTCCCCCCTCAAAGTACAACTCCACTTTACTCCAGCACCCTGCGACTCGGTAGAACGCCATCCCTGCAGCCTAAAAATCTGCAGAAAGAAATGCACACTTCACACAAACACCAGAGGGTCTTTCCATCACATCTGTTGCAGAATTGAAAGTGACAATCAAAACTCAAAGCTGGTTTCATTTTCACAGACAGGCTGATATTTGCTACTCAAAGTGCTCAAACAGACTAAAATCTGCAGAGGCAAGCTTTGTACTTTCAGACAAAAAAAAGATCACTGGTCAGGATTTTTTGTCATTGTATTTCATTTTTTTCACACTACTGTGGAGCGTTATTGTTATAACAGCAGTCGGGGGTAATTTGGAGGGTTTGGGTCCAGGTCTGTCCCTGTTCTGCTCCCAGTTAGCAGCAGGTTGTGTAATGATAAAAGCACTAATTGCACACGGTGGACCTCCATTATTCTCTGCAGTTTTTGTTTCTGCAAAAAGGGGTTGCTGCTCCCGCTCCCTCTCCCCTGAACATTTTCCTGCTGAGGTGGCCTTTCACCGCTGAATGAGCACCAGCCCTGCACAGTGCTGTGTGGCTAATACCTACAATAATCTGTTTAACTCTTTGTAGTCCTGCAGCGTGAGTGCTGACTGCTCCAAACATTAATGGCATGACAGAATTGCTCGCCTTCATTGGCTTCAGACAGCAGATTCACCTTGCCGCCAAACTGCCAAAATCACTTCCTCTTTCTCATCCCATGAATTCACTCCAATCCTCTCTCGCTCCCTCAAACCCTCGCTTTTCATTTACTAACTGGCTCCGTTTTTAACACTGTCTTGCTGTCTTTCCTTATGCTTTCGCCGTTTGAATCTGCAGCGCCCCAATTAGCGGGCACAGGATGCTCTTTCTCTGTCGCGGCCCCAATTTGGGATTTAGACTGATAAGCAGAATGCTCCTTTACATAAAAACCTTGCCTGGTGAAGCGTTAATGAATTACCCTCCAACCTCCGTGTTTCATTAAGCACGTTTGCACATAATAATGAAATTCACCGAAATCACAGGTGCCCCAGATACTGTATTGTTCTTTGAGGTTAAGGTTTTACATCGCTTACTGCTAATGTGCAGCAAAAAGGTCTGTGACTAATAAATGAGGAGTTCACACTTCTGCTCTGAGATTTTGCTCTTTCTTTGACTTGAAGCTTGTACCATTCAAATATAGGAGAAAAGTCACACTAAAATAAGCAACAAAGAAAAAGATTAACAGCCTCGCTTTGAATCAAAATACATCAGAATATTCATGCTGGAAAGAAAAAGAGCACCAGTTACAGAGGTAAATCAATCCATCTGATCTGTCACAACTCCAGCACCTAAATTCAAGGCAGAGGCTAGAGTACATGACTGATGTAACGTGACGACATCAACAGAGCATATACAGACATATAAGCAGAAGCTGCCATTAAAAATCACCCAAAATCCATACTTCACCTGAACTACACCATGAAATAACCAATAAATGTTTTCCTTGGTCTGTTTACAGTGGCTGATATTTTCTCAGTACGGTGGAAAAGAAGTTCCAGGAGTAGTGTACCGAGAGTTTTATCTGCTGCTATTTTTAATTGCGTTAGTACCCAAAATGAAGTAAAAACAAACAAAAAAAAAAGGTTTTGCTTTCCTGCTTGCCAACTTCCTCTCTTTTCATGTATATCTCACATCCCAATCAGGCGGCAAATGGTTGTGTGTGAGGTCGGGGAGAAACGCAGGAAGGGAGATCATGTCTGAAACACAACGTGCAAAAAGCATTGAATCGTCAAAAGTGTTTCCCAGCGACCTTAAAGGGGAACATCACCTTCAAATAGGAATTCAATTATGTCATTTCAATGGTTTAAGAAAGTCCACAAAATATTTGTCAACATGATGCTGCTTTCTCTCTCAAAGCCAGAAACCAGAGAACTGAGTCTCACAAGTGTGAGATCACAGTGTATGAAGTCTGGAGCTGCTCCAAAGACAATAAATAGGGGCCTGATTTTGTGGATCCATACATTGTTTTGTTTTTTTTTATACCGAAATGAGCTTTATTCTGTTGCAGCATTCTCAGTTCTGAGACAAAAAAAGTTCCCATTTACTCAGAGCCTTCCTCTGGGTGTCCTCAGTGTCGTCTAGAATATCTTTCCAAATTCATTCTCTATAGAGCAGTTTCAGACTCTTTTACTTGATGGCATAAAAAAAAAAGTTTTATTGCTCGAGTTTTTGGATTTAGGACAGAAATTTTCATGTTTACGGTCTTTATGCTGAGCTAAGATTACAGTCTCTTGGCTGTTTCTACATTTAACCCACTGAAACGTGAAAATTGGCTGGATTTCGTTCAAAAATATGGGAGGAAGGCAGTGAGAATTGACACAAAAAACTAGCAAGAAATTAAAAGAAAAAGTAGAAAATTAGTATTAAAAAGTATCTAAAAACAATTAAGAAGAGATTTAAAAAGAAAACAACTTGGAAAAAGTGCTGAAAAAAATGAAATTGTTCTTTTACATAATTTTAAATCATGTAATTATGATATGCTAGAAATATAGTTTTCCCTAACTTTTTTAATTTTTTCAAATAATTTTCCAAAACTACCATTTTTCCAATTTGCTCATTATGTTTTTTCCCATATTTTTTTTTAAATAAAACCTAATTGCTCAGGGTTAAAGGTTTTTAAATACTAAATTGTTTATTTTTATTTTCACCATTGTTATTTACGAAATCTATTCCCTCCCAGAAGAGGGATCTCTCCTCAGCTGCTCCTTCTGAGGTTTCTTCCATTTTTCCCTTTTTACAAGGTTTTTTGGGGGAGTTTTTCCTTAGGCGATGTGGGGGTGTAAGGGCAGAGGGATGTCTTATGTTGTAAAGCCCTCTGAGGCAAACTGTGTTTTGTGATAATGGGCTTCATAACTAAAACTGACTTCACTTGACTTGATCGACTTGAAAGGTATCTGAAAGCAACACAAGAAAAGTGATGTCACTCTGGGTTTGAAGGGGTTAACGAAAAATATGAGAGCAGTATCAATTTCATTAACACTCTGTAAGTGAAAAAGTATATTTCTCAAAAAACCAGACTATGCCTTTGACTGTTTTTTTATTGCAGAAATTGTATAAAACAAACATCTCGCGGTCAGCGCGGGCTGTAATCCATCTTACAGTCGACGGCGGACGCCCACTTTGTGGAGCTCAGCAGTGCCGCTGCTTGCTGGACACAGAGATGAAACTGCTCCCAATCCTCTTTGAGCAGGCGATAAGGCATATTGACAGAAACTCAATTTTTAGTCCTTTAAGACTATTTTCCCTCCCCTTATCCTCTTATTTGTTTTACTCTCACCCTCCTCCTCCTGCTTGACCCTTCTCTCATTTTCTCTCATTCGCTCCTCATCCTTGTCTTCCTATCCAAATAAATAAACGCAGAGACGGGCAGAGAAAGAAAGGAGTGGAGGGAGGGAGAGAGGAAAGAAGAAAACTAGGGCACTCCAACCTGGATGCATCGTCCAAAGCAATTTGCTCAGATGGAGAGCGAGCCAGAGGAGGAGGAAAACAAGGAGCTTAAGAGCATCTCTGCTAAAGAGGGGATGGCTTAGAGAAAACAAGCAAAATGGACTGACAAGCCGAGCCACTGAGGGAGAGCGAGAGAGACGAGGAGAATGAGAAAGTGTTGGTAAAATGACAAAATGGACAGAGCGAGCCAGAAGCGGGAGAGAGGCAGTGGTGGAAAATTGGACTGGCGAGCAACAGAGAGAGAGACCAGAACCCCCAATTTGGGTCTTTACTGAAAAACTAAATGATGGTTTAACAGAGAAATACTCTCAGTAAAAGCTGACGACAACTACATTTGTAGAGCCAAAGACTGAAGCTTTCAGTCGCCTGTTACTTTACAGAGTTTTAACATCTTTGCTGGCTTACTTCCAGGAGTAATCCAGATAAATCAAAAAGGGATCAAAAGGAACTTTTAACTTAATTGCGATTAGACCTGAAACGATAAGTTGACTGAACAAAAAATTAATTGACGACACTTTCGATAAGCCATCATTTGTTTGTTGCAGATTTCAGCTTTTCAGTTTTTCTTCTTTTCTTTGTTTTTTTTTTAATCTTCATAAATTGAATATCTTTGGATTTGGACTGTCGCCAAAACAAACAATTTGACCCCCGGCTCTGAGATATTGCAAAGTAATTTTCAGCATTTTCCTAAAAACAATGGATCTAAAAATAATCAACAGATTAATCTATAATGAGAGTTGGCTATAGACATTCAGATACAAGACACTGCAGCAAAGATATCAGCGGGGATGATTGAAGGTTTTGTCAGCTATGAAAGTGATCTGACAGTCAGTTTATAAATTTAACATGAGACAACGAAAGCCCGGAGACTAAATGACGTCTTCTTAGATAGTAGTTAGATAGTCCTGTGGTTGGTCCCAGAGCTCGTTTTTATTCCCAATGCCATCAGGCCATTAGTGAGCTGATATTGATACGGCCGTGACAGAGCTCCAAAGGGGCTAAATCACCCGCGCAACAAACCAGAAATGTGCCGTTTTAGGCCTCGATCAGACAGAGCGCTTTCTGCAGCTGGCTTTGTCTTTTTTTGTATCATTAATTGGCAGCCACCAAATCCCCAGTTCTTAGCTTTTCTGTGAAGTAAACTTATTGATCTGTACCTTTATATCTACATAAAAAATGGACAGATGGACGACACTCGGGGACTGGACAAAGGGAAGAGGTCCGTGTGTGTACAAAAGAAGAGGAGAAATCACAGCGAATACAACCAGCTGGCGCAGGAGCTTCGCCTGGATGATGGTCAGCTGAAGGCTTATTTTAGGACGACGAGACGGGGAAAGCTCCACAATCTGCTGCCCAAATACAGTTGGTAAAACATTACAAAGTAGTTAAGGTGACAACTTGTTCAGGAACGCCTTGCAGCTTGCCTGGAAGGGGGACAATGAAAGTGAGCTAAAGTTAGCTCAACATCAATGCTAGCACTTCTCATCGCCTGCAGAAGGCCCGCCTTTCAGTTCATCTGATTGGACAATGGGGAAAAAACATCAACCTGGCAAAAAGAAGTATTTTTAGTGAATGAAAACTGGCCGTGCACAATTACCCCCAGTGGTTACATTGCAGCGCTCTTGCTCAATACTGCACCAACTTCATAAGTCACTCAGACAAAACATGTCTTATCTAATGGATGTTTTTGTGTGAGAACAAAATCAGAATGATTTTATTCTAAAACATGTCTGAGGAGGTTTCTTTAAGTGTAATACTGAAAATAATGACATGTGAAACAGACAAACTACAGCGACAAGGAGAAAGAGGAACCAAGTTCAAACATAAATAGTACAGCATGTTGAAAGACGCTTCTAATTGGCAGCCAACCATTACACCCAATTATTACTTGCGTGTGATTTTAGTGGCGCTTCAGCAGAGTCGAGGTTAAAACAGCTATTTATTAACAATTCATAAACACTGCGGTAAAGAGCTCCATTATAGCCCTTTACAAATGACACACACAAAGGATGAGAGACAGCGGAAGAGAGAGCGGGGAGGGCGGATCAGGTGAGAGGTAAATTGAGTAGCAACGAGAGGAAAAGCAGAGTCCTCTTTCATGAAGAGGTGACAAATGGAAGGAGGGAGAGTTGGTGGGAAAGTCACTAGACACGCCTTCGTCACCCACAGATGATGCCGTGTACTCGGGAGCGATGCCACTCTGAGCTACTTGGCATCGAAAGGTCAACTCGTTTGAACCTGGATCTGCAGCGTGAACCTCAGCATTGATTTTTGTACGGTACTTTATTTAGCCAGAGTTCCCCCCAAATCCATTAGGGATGTAGCACATGAACAAATGCACAAAAGAAGACTGAAATGTAGTCAAGTGACAAAGAAATGTGAGGTGGGGTGGAATAGAGATGAACCGCAGAGGTGGCAGCTAAAGGAGGGAGAGAATAAGGAGGCGAGCAGCGAGATGAGATAGAGGCAGGAATTGAAAAGAGGAAGAAAAAAAAGATGAAGTGAGGCTGGAATGAAGTGAAGTGAGAGGGGATGAAGATGAGATGGAAGTAAAGATTGAAAAGAGACGAATAAGTGAAAAACAGATGAACTCAGGAGGCAGCAGTTGGTAAAAAAGGAAGGGATGACGGGGAGTTGGAGGTAGAGGAGTGGGAACGGAGGGGGGAACGAGGCTAAAATGAACTTGGGGAACGGCGGCTGTGAGACAATGAGGAGGCGATGAGATGGATGAAAACACAGAGGAGGGTGAGGAAGGGGAGAGACTAAAGAGTTGAGAGAGAGAGGGGAAAAAGGGAGCACAGTGACATGAGGAGAAAGAGGAGGAGGAAGGGGGGTGGTTGGCTCCTCAGAGATAGCCATTAATAATCCATGGAGCCTTAAGTACTCCTATTGAGGGAGAAAATCGCTCCTGTGAGCCTGAAAGCAGCCACCATGCTCATCCTCCCTCCTCCTCTCCTCCTCCTTTTCCTACATCAGTCCCTTAGCCTCTTTTAAAATATGGTGTCTGTTGTTTGCTTTGTGTTTTGTGGCGTCATGAGTTGGCCCTGAGCTATTATGTTGCTCGAAATGTGAAGTGAATCTCTCTTGTGGCCCCCACATGCTGTGCAATAACAGTAATCTTGCATGTTCATCTAATGTCACATCGAACGAGGAGGCTCTAATAAAGTCTTGGTAGCAATCTGAGTTGAAAATATCAATTTGCAGCTTATCAAATTTTGCATCGACGGGCTGCTCTCATGCATTGAAATGCAAAACAAAAATGCTCAAGCTGTAGCTTCAAAAGGTTTTCTTCTTTGCCAGAATCACAAAAATGTCTTTGGTTTATGTTTTAGGGTTTGTTTTTGCATAATTCCACAAGACCGAATAACTACTTTATGGCTACGTTGGGGGCTTTGAGCTAAATGCTAATATCATCATTCTGATATTCGCACACTGTTGATGTTTAGCAGCTGTAATGTTGATCATGTTCACCATCTTAGCTTAGCGTGTTAGCATGCTAACAACTGCTGACAAGCACCAAGCAGCAACCGCCAGGTCTGAAAAATAAAGCCAACATGGGATTACCAAAAACTGCAGTTCCTCAAATGGCCACTGGGGCTGGCTCCAAAAGCAACTCAATCCCCATAGACCCCTATGTTAAAATGCCAGACTTAACAGGAGAAACAAAATGCTTAAAGTCTCATTAAAAAGAAAAATCAGTTTTGCTCTCTTTAAGCAATTTTGAAGTTCAAACCAACAGAATTTGTATATAACACACCTGTTTAAATGCTTATAAGGTTAAAAGTTATGTATAATTAAGGGCATAGCCACTCTGAGTGGCAGGAGGGTGTCATCCGTTGACAATTTGCTACCATGGTGACAAAGTTGGTTAGGTAACATCACAATAGTGTAACCCAAATTCATAGAGTTTTGGCGTAGCTGTAGCTGTTGCTAATTCAGTGTGTTTTCAGTTCGTGAAAGTTAATTGTAACATTTTGGTTCCCTAAAAAAGTCTCGTTAAGCATTTGATTGTACTAAAATCTCTCCTTAGAGGTCCAGTTTTGCTTTAAGTACATTTTGTTTTAACAGCTTTGATAGTACTTTTCACTCGCGTTATTTTTATACATAAATCTATGACTAGCACTAAACACAAAGTCTTAATGGGAATCAAAACCATTTGACTAAAAACCACAAATGTCAACCTTACAGTGGCACTGTAGAGAAATTCATAGGATCACCAACATCATTAGGATTCATCATCTCGGTGCCTTTAATGTCTGCGCCAAATTTCAAGGCAATCCGTCCAATAGTTGCTGAGATATTTGATTCTGGACCAAAGTGGTGGGCCGACGGACGGACATTGCCATTCATGGAGCCACGCAGCTACAGTGGCTAGAAATTGTGCTCACGTACCGACAGTGTATTCTCTGTCATTTCATTCCAATTATTCTGTTTGTAAACGTCGGTCGAAGCAGCACTGTGAGAACTAGGTGCAAAATCTCTGGCAGTGCCAGGATTTTGATGCAGGATGTGACGCACCAGTGGACGACTAAATCTGCACAGTATATGCAAACCTTTACTGTCTCTGAACTCTCTTGTTCTTTTTCTACCTATTTCCTTCTCCTTTCCTTCTATCAGTCTTTCTGCCTCAGCTCCCCCTCTGCTCAGGTTTTATTTAAATGTGTGTTAAAATCGGGGCAAGTCAGAGCTCACACCACGTGTCCAACCTTGCATTCAATTCCAATTTCTGCTACTTGCTGTTCGCTTGAATTTGGCCCATTTCTCCCACTTTTTCTTCTTCTGTTTTTTCTCTCTCCAACTCTCCCTTTCCTCTTACACTGTACTCCCTCGTTCATTGTCCTCATCTATTAATGTTCTTTTTCCTCCTCCTTTTCATCACACAGGCAGACTGAGAAAGAGAAAGAGGAACTGATGGAGTCTGAGAGAAACAGAGAGAGAGAAAGGTAAAGAAAGACCGGAGTGAGGAAAAAGAACAATGGGCTCAGAGGAAGATAAATGAGTGAGACAAACTGAGAAAATAGGTGAGAGAGGAAAAGATGGATAGAAGGAGGGTAAGACAGTAAATCTAATGAAAGACAGACAGAGACGCAGTGCTACGTTTTCATTCAGGTGACAAGTGCATTTTCTAAAAGCTTTTGAAATGTTTCAACAAAAAAGAAAGAAAAGAAATGCAGATAAGCTGCATCAGTTTCCTGCGTGTCAAAAAATAAACTTTGAAATGAGGAATATTGGACAAGTTGTTATTGTTCTTTAATGTCAGCTAATGTTAGCCATATTTCATGCTTTCACCTGGAGACAAAAACAAAAAAAAAAACAACCGCTTGGCAACAAAATGATACCTGAGTAGTTGCTCATTATAAATGGCAGCAATTGTATGTGTGACATTTCTGTCAGGTTTAGGTGGATGTTTTTCAAGTTTTGATGTCACTTTGCAAACATTTTGCAATTAAACTTAAAGTCATACTCTGATATTTTCATGTAAAATATGTCTGTTTTGTCTGTTACATGTGGGGGATGACGCGTTTCACATTTCTTAACTGTTTGGAATAAAGAGAAGAGAAGAAGAAGTTGTTGCCATGATGCAAAGTCAGCATAGATGAAGAAAAAAGCACCAATCACAGAAACTCAAACTCAAATAAACTTCAACAACTGAAAAATCTGGGGATTACAACACAACAGTACTGCCCATTATTTTACTGACAGTGACCTTGACCTTTGACCAAAACTAATCAATTTATTATTGAGTCCAAGTGGATGTTTGTGCATAATTTTAGGAAATTCCAACAAGGGGTTCTTAAGATATCATGCTCACAAGGATGACACAGACGCAAGGTCACAGTGACCTTGACCTTTGACAACTAAAATATAATCAGCGTACTGTTGGGTCTAAGTGGATATTTGTGCCAAATTTGGGAAAACGGCCACAGGGGGTTAGTGAGACATTGCATTCACAAGAATGAGCTGGATGAGTTCACAGTTCATTTGGCGTTCTTGACCAAATTCTAGTCAGTTCAGTGTTCAAGTGGACGTTTGTGCAAACTATGAGGAAATTGTCCGAAGGCCTTCTTGAGATATACAATGAATGAGACAGACACAAGGTCACGGTGATATTTGAAGTTTAACTACTAAATTATTATCAGTTCATTATTGAGTCCAGGTGGACATTTATGCTAATTTTAAGAGATTCTTACGAGGGGCACTTAAGATATGGCATTCCCAAGAATGAGCTGGATAAAGTCACAGTGACCTATGACCCTTGACCACCAAAATCTAATCAGTTCATCATTGAGTCCAAGTGGACGTTTATGCCTAAAATTTAGGGAAGTTCCCCCAAGGTCCTCTTGAGATATCACGCTCACAGGGATGACACAGACACAAGGTCAAGGTGACTTTGACCTTTGACTACTGAATTCAAACACGTCCGGTTTTGAGTCCACGTGGACTTTTGCACCAAATCAATAAGTCCATCTTGAGATATCTCATTTACAAGAATGGAATGGACAGATGGACAACCCAAAAACTTACTACCTCTGGTCACACCTGTCGCTGGCGCAGTGGCATAAAAACAGTTAAACTCCGTGAAATTACAAACTGCGTCTCCACGGCAAATCTAAAAAAAACAACTGGGCTTTGCAAAGTTGACTCTGTTTCCTCATAATTCATAAAAAGGCCGAGAGATAAATAGAGACAGAGAAAATGGAAGGAAGATTCATGTAGAGTCGTTGCTCTGCAAGTCCCTGACGGGTGACGATGATGAATTAATGAAATCGCTGACAAACCGCTGAACGGCAAGCCGGCAGCAGACAGAGACAGACAGAGGCCCGAGACAGACAAAGACAGAAGTGAGAAAGAAAGATGAAGAGAGCTAAAGATGAGGAAATTAATGAGTGAAGTGACAGTGAGGAGCGATGATGAGAGACAGAATGAGAATGAGGCGAGGAAAGAGAGGAAGGATGAAAATGAAAGAAGTACATGGCAGAGGAAGAGCACGGGGCCAGAGAGGAAGGCAGACAGGGAGACGGAGATAAGACACAAGGGATGGGAAAATTAATAAGGGACACAAAAGGGAGGGAAAAAATGGAGAGAATAAAGTGAAGTGGGAGAGACGGACGAAAATGAGTGAAGCGATGAAACAAAAGGAAGGGAATGGAGGGCTGTGAAGAGAAAGAAATATGAAGAGAAGGGGAGGCAAACAGGGTCAAAGAGCCGGCGAGAGAGCGAGATAGAGATGGAGACGGAGAAAAAGAGAAAGCGGATGTGACAGGTGAAAGAGAAAAGGAAGAAAACAGCATATAGAATGAGGAAGAACAGAGTCGGGGGGCCTGGGCCAGCCAGGCGCTGCCTGAGGCGATGCCATTGTCTGTGTGTGAGTGTGTGTGTGTGCGCAGTGTGTTTACACTCAGGGGAAGGTATTTGCAGCGCCAGAAAGCGGAGTTGGTGGACGCACGCCCAGAGTTACCCCCCTCCCTCTGGTTTACTTCCATCCCTCTGTCACTCCGCCCCTCCATCCCTCGCCTCATTCTTCTATTTTAACATCTACATTTGGAAAAGTGTAATCCTGTTTAGTTAAGCTGACAACAAGGCACATTGTCATGACAACTAAAAAAAAAAGAGATGTCTATTTCAGCACAAAGCAAACGTCTTCATTGCTTTCATTGTTTTCTGGAGGAACTTTTTCACATTTGCCAGATGTTTTTATCAAAGGTGCGTTAGAAAATTCCCCTTCACATACGGCGAAGGACACTTAAACTCCAGCAGCTATGTTTTCGTGTTTTTATATGTCATTGGCTATAGGGCTGGGGATATGGAGAAGATTAAATATCACAATGTTACTGGCCAAATACCAATATATGAATATTATGATGATATTGTAGAGTTGACTGTTGGTGCTTTCACAAAATATTTGCACAATGAGATTTTTGATAATCATCAGTAATGTGCTTATAATGTCAAAGTGGGTAAAGAAAAATAATAGACAAAAATTGACATCACTTTACTGTAATGTAGCCTTTAAAACTAGGAAAACACAATATTTACAATTTCCAAAATCAAAGACAAAGAAAAATTTAATATCATAATATGCACCTTTCCCATAAAGATGCACCACTTAAAGTGACCCCGAACTGACCACTCAGAAAGATTTCAATTAGGAAAGGTTGATTAATTGGCTTGAGTTCTTGAGGAAATATCCAGGATCGAGTCTCATTGTTTACCCTACGTTGAAGGATTTGGTCCAGCTAATGGGGCGGTGGGATTGGGTTACTTAACTGAACAGTCGCTCTACGAGCTATTACTGCACCAAATTCTAATCTCAAATTTAAAACTTCAAAGTTTTCCTAAATATTTTACAGTTTCATTAAAGTTATCATTCAGTTTTCAAAATTCATGATTCACATCCACCACACAGCACAGAAACAAGTCACTTTTAAAGCAGGTTTGGTGGTTACTCCTGTTATTTCCTTTTTCAACAACAGTGCTAAAGAACACCAGAAGCAAAAACTAGGAGTTTAGTTTTCAACAGCATGGACAACATAACAGCATCACTGACCTGTTTTTCACAGACTACTCTCTCATGTAGTTCAGCTAAAAGCACAGAAACACAGAATCCATCAGCGCATTAGCACTGACCGCCACCGGGCCTGTACGTAAGCAGCACAATGTTAGCTTCACTTCACAACTGACTTTAGCAGTTTATATTACAGACTCTCAGCTGTCCTGTTGTTATTACAGACATGTGAACAAACCACAGACGCTTGCCTTGTTAATGGACAAATGGCAGTGTGCCACTGTAGCTCACATTATGTGGTTCTCAGTCACAGAATAAATAATACAGTAATAATAATAATAATAACATTTACATTAAATTACTCTAATTTAATTATTTATTTATTATTTATGCATTTTACTTTTTTTTGGTATGACAACATGCAAGTTGATCTGCAAACTTTTTCAGTCTCTAAACATAAAAGATGAAACACTCTTCTGTCAAAGCTGGTAATGGTGCTGCTGCATTACAAAAATTAAGTTCTAGTTCCAGAAACGTCACATTAAAATCATTATTTTTGCGAGTTAGACAGCTGGTGTTTTTCTGCAGGCTGCATAACAAAAAACATTTTTGGCTGCATTAGAAGAACAATGCAGGAAGATCAGATAGACAAATAGATCTGTGAGTTTACTTATATATACTGTGGCAAACACCACAATGTGGTTTAGAATGCAACAAGGGAAATAATTAAATGCTATGGGAAGTTATTTTGGCTGCAATCTAATGTAATTTGTTCGATTTCATATCTTAATCAATCACAGGGCAAAACCTCCTGTTATTGTGACCTACAGCAAATAGAATAAAGTCATAACCAAGAAACTGCACAAACAAACTTATCTTTGTGCTTGCTTTCCACCACATTTTTATTCCTCTAGATACTGACATGAAGCACATTTGCATCGCTCTCAGTTGCTTTAGTTTCTGACCTCAAAAGCAGACTTTAGATCTCAAAAGGATCATAAATTCAACATTACCGACTTTGTGATTTTCCCAGCAGGCAGAGTACATTCTGTGTGTTCCCACACTGCACACATCGTTGCCAGTCTTGCTAATCCTTCTCATGCTGCATCAACTATAGGCCAAGATGTGACTCAATGGCTTTAAGTCAGGAACTAACTGGAGTCTAACCAACTGTGAAATGACTCATCACATATTTAACCACCAGCTCTCGGAGATTCCAGTCATCCTTGATCATATTTCTGTTCTTGGTCAGCTGAAACTACCAGATTACATTCGCACTCCAAAAATGTGAAAAATGCGAAGAACGATAAGGAATTACATTAAAAAGACGGGGGCAACAGATCATCGGCCTGGCTGATTGTTGTGGCTGATTTTAGCTATAATCTGTTTCTGTGTTTTATTTCAATGATCGCTGATAAAATAAATTAATTCAAAAATGCAAAGAAAGTGTCAGCATGAGAGGAACTTTTACTTTGTAAAACCTCAAGGAGCTATTTTTATTTTATTAAAATTTTCACTTGACTTTATAAAAAAAAAAAAGTTGCTGGGAACTTGCTGTATATGATGCTGAATGGTTCAGTTTTGATCTTACATTTGTCAAAGGCTTTAAAACAAAGTTTTTGGAGTTTGTTATATTCCAAAATCTAAATACTTACAGACTTTTTTTTATTTATCAGACTCATTAACTATGGACTAATTGGAATTGGCTCTGAAAAAACGTTGTCCGTCAACCCCTAAAAAGCCTTTATTGTGGTGGCTAAATCATATAACATAAACATATGTAATATATATATATATATATATATATATATATATATATATATATATATATATATATATATATATATATATATATATATATATATAGCATATGTCTCCTGATGACGACCAGCAGCGTTCACCAACATGTTGGCTTTTTTAAAATAATTTAGCTACTACAATAAAGGCGTTTTAATGTAATTCCTCTTTGTTTTTCACATTTTTTGGAGTGCCTGGATTTCCTTCCTGTAAATCCTGTTTTCCATGAGCACCCGACACAAGTTTATGACCTACGTTTGATAATATCCTACAGAGTAATCAGTCATCTCTCTCTTTTTCTATGTTAAGGCATTTGTTTACCATCTGACTCATGTCCTCGCATCCAGTCCAAACTGTGCGGTCCCACAGCCTGCTGCATGTTGTATTTGGACTCCCTCCTGTGTGGTGTGTTCCCAGCTTTGGTCTACATGGCTGCCAGCGTGTAGTTTATAGCCCACGTAACGGTTTACATCCAGCCTTCTGTAGTGCTGCATCACGGGCTTGAAAACTCTCGTGAGGGCTGCTTAATGTGCAAAAAGAAGATCTTTACAACTGATTTAAAAAAACAAAGCCAAAACATTATCACAACATCTACTATGTAATCAATTTGGAGCCTCATCCACGCTCTTGAAAAGAGAATAGAAAAAGATACCACACTGCACTCAAAATTATACAACAACTTGATAACACGCTAATAGCTGTCACTGTGATAATGCAAAGACCCGATAACAATATTGAAACTATGCTCTTTTTAATGTATCTCTATCCTGACAGAAAACGCTTCCTCACTTTAACATTTGATTGAGTTCTTTCAAATATGGACATAAATGTCCATATTGGGCGTCCAATTTCACAACTTCAGATGTCAGTTTTGATTAATTTTACCCTGACACCACTTTAAAGAAAAAAAAAGGTGAAATGACTTAAAACACAAGAAGTGAGCTTCAGCACTGCATTTTAAAGTGCTATCCATTCAGAGGTGATGAAATTTAAATGTTTTGTTTTGTTAATTTCATGGCTTTTTTAAAATTTTCTATTGGCTTTATTGACAGAGAGTTGGCCAGTTGTGCCAACTTGCCGACTTTGATGCTATATTTGGCTACTTTTCAGACCCTCTTGGTGCCTTTATTTCTAAAAAGTGACTACCAACAAATTTAGCAACTTATTCTGATTATTGGGGGGGAAAAAAACAAGAAATATAGCTACCTCCCAGCAGACCCAGGTGACATACAGTACAATAAACAGAAGAGCAGCAAAATGAACGCACAGACCGACACGTAAAACAAGTCAAAAATGTTCTTAGCAGCTAACCTTTGACATCCCTATTCACAACCTGAACTAAGAGAACTAAGAGTAATCGACATCAGAGGACAAGCGGAGTGCCACATTAGCACCATGTTGTACTTATTCAGCCATTCACAGGAAAAACAAAATCTGAAATCCTGCCAATGTATCACTACCCACTGAGCATCACAGTTCTGTGTTCACAGGAAGTATTACAATCCCCGAACGGCCACACAGTTTGTGAAATAACACTAATCTGCTAATGCCATCGTACCATGATGCCAATACTTGTAATACTATTGTTGCCCGTGGCCTGCACATTGTGGCACACACCGTGTCCCGAGGTCTCCCACAATCCCCTGTCTTTCTTCTCCCCCTCCATCGCCTCCCCCATGCTCCCACTTTTCTCCCCGCAGCTTCCAAAAAAGAAAAAACAACACTGGCACGCGTTGCTGCCAAGCTCACATCCAACCATGACAAATACAGCTAGACGACATGCGCGGCAAGGCATGCGGGCAAACAAAACTACAGGAAAGTGTGGAGAGAGAAAGATGGCGAGCCAGAGCACGGGGGCGTCTGCAGGGCTGTGGGTAAATGCAGGAGTTCAGGGGGAGGAGGGGAGGGTCCCTCTCTCCCTCCCTCCCTCCCGCCCCATATCACTCCCCTTTGTCATCTCTAAAACACGCACCAATGCTCTCCACAGCAGCAATGTGCAGCAGCACGATAAACCAGCCAGGCGGGGACGAACAAGCTGCACACACAAAAAGCAAACTTGCACACATTCACTGATAGATATCTGTTTATCTTTACATGCTGTTTTCATTCTGCAAGTCCCTGCTCTCTCTCTCTTCTCTCCTTCCATCCGTTTCTCCTTCACTGCTGAGCTGCATGCATGAGCTTTCTCTCCTCTACCCGCCAGCTGTAGTGCTCCCAGTTCACTCACGTTCACTCACGAGCACGTTTAGAGTCCTGTTTGAGCTCTCCGCATGCCAAGCTATCCGTGACGCCATCGTGGGTTCGAACATAGGTCACGACCTGTGGCGCGTGATCCGTTTTCTCTCCCCATCTTTCTCTCTTATGTCTTATTTGACCAGACTGCTGCATTTTTTTTAAACCTTTAATTTAAGCAAGATATGTGCATAAAAAACACATCTGCTCCTTTTCATGTACAAGCTCAGCTCAGAACACACAGCCACACACAAATTACGATCAGCTACCACCCCCAGCGCCCACACACACACTCTAATCCACTTCACACAAATGCGCCTGACCTGCTTTTGACCTGCCCTGACCCCTATTTGTTTTATATCGTCATCTCCCTATTTTAAATCTTCCAGACCGACTCCGAACAGCAAAACCCCCTCCCATAAATCCTCTCTGAAAAGGACCAAATGTCAATGAAGTGCTACTTGAAAGTATATGAAGGAGCGCCCACACTGAATCCCTCAACTAAATAGCGACAGAAAAACGGAGCTCCATCACAGCCCACGACCGACCTCGCTGATTAAGTGCGCGTTACGTCGTACCTGTTCAGCGCCGCCGAGGTGAACCCGGCAGATAAAGTAGTGGGGAAATGGCAGCAGAGCGAGGTATAAGTGAGGAGTGTTGGACGGCATTTTTCACAAAGTGACACACGAGATCTCTGGGTGCGACTCGGGAAGCCAAGAAAATTCTCCACCTTTGATATAGCGAGCCACCACACACACTACCTGATGTCGATGGGTTCATCTATCATTCCTTAAAACAGTGAATAGCGTCATCGCTGAGGAGCCTGAGGCGCCACATTGCAGCCAGGTAACATTTTTCAAGTGCCAGTTTTTGAACTTTGGTTAAATTGCTACAAGAAACTGCCACCAAGTCTGAAATGACAGAAACATCTTGGGGTTTTTTTTGTTTTGAGAAAAAGTCAACATATACTTGCGACTGACATAACAGGTATATTTCTGCATATATTCACATTTTATTGACAGTGTTGCGTTTGCCTTAAACACAAAAATTCATCCACTTCAGCCAAAGTGTCAACCTCCAGGGCTGAAAAACAGAGCAAACACACAAATTTGAAAAACTGCAGTTCGCTATAACTAATTTCATCATTCATTAAAACTGTATGGAGGGTGTTAAGTCTTTAAGTTAGGCAAAATTAAAGGTATGGCCACTTTGAGTGACAGCTGGGTGCCATCTTCTGACAAGTTGGTACCACGGTAACAACGCTGGTTAAGTCTCATAGGTGTCAACATAGCTGTCACTTTTTTAGTGTGTTTTCAATTCACAAAAGTTAAGTGTAACATTTTAGTCACATAAACAAGTCCTTCGTTCTGTTTTTCCAGCTGTGAGCCACTTTTATCAGTGAGACCCAAAAATTACAAAGAAATTAGTAAAAAGTACAAGAAAAATACCCGAAAATTAGCAACAAACAAACAAATAAAGAAATAAACAAAATGGGAAAGTAAAAAAATAAAGAAAGAAATACAGGAAATAGGAAAAAATGCTTAAAAAAAATAATGATATAAAATGATTTTAAAATGAATAATTATGATAATTAGAGGTTTAGCCTCTGGACATTTTACCCCAGCTTTTTAAAAAGTAATTTTCTTAATCTTCTAGTTTCTTTCAGTTTGCAGGACATTTATTGCCAAGTTGCTCATTGGCTTTTTTTCTGTTTTTTTGTGTTTGAAAGAAATCAAACCAATTTGCTCAACATTCAAAGGTTTAAATACTTGTGAAATGCATCTAAATGTAGCACAAGAAAAATGATGTCCATCCAGGTTTCAAAGGGTTAAAGTCAACTTGAATCATTTCCCATTAAGAGATAACAGATATCAGTTAGCCATAATGCTGCTTGCAGAATGTTGCCTGCTGGTAAATTTTTCCATAAACTGTTGATTTCTGGGCACTTTCTGGCACTTTCAGCAGCAAAACCAATGTGATTTTGGACAGTTTAATATCCTACTTGGATCAGACTCTGGTGAAATTGGCAAGTGAATTTTTGGAACATAGAGTACCAGCCACTGTGGTTACAAAAACCTTTTCTACCCTGGCTGTCAAGAATAAAGGTGTTTCCTAATTTTCAAGTAGTAGGAGAGATAAACTGAGGATTATTCTGGCAAATTTGCTGGCTTTCTATTGTTTATTAATTACTTCATTTATGTCAGCAGGTGGATTAATCATCAATACATTACTGTGCAAAAGTCTTAGGCCACCTTGTTCATTTAGCAAGGTTATAATCATCATACATATTCATTTCTCAGTAGTCTCTTTACTAAAATACAAACAGAACATACAGGAAATATAAATACAGTATTAAAAACACTAATATTTAAGAATAAAACAGCTTAAGTTGCAAGTATTTAGTGTGACCTCCTTTTCCAATTAGTCTTGAAGTCTCTTGTGCAGCCAATATAAGATTTACAATACCAGGTTGCATTCAGACATGTCCAAAGCTCAAAATTGATTGTTTGAGCGACTACTTTTGTTATAGTTGTATGATTCTATGTTTCACACTAAATATTGACTTCAGTCTGAAAAGGCACTTTTGTTCTGACTTCTCTGGTGTTTTAATGCATTGCACGTTTTCTGTATTCTTTGTTTTTATCCTAATGAAGAAACTGTGAAATAAATACACATATATACAGTATATATCCTCATGAAAACTTTGCCAAAACAACAAATCTATTTTGGCCTAAGACTTTTGCACATTATTGTATATCTATTTCAGTGGGCAAGATAATGCAATGACAAGAAACTACTCATGCCAGTAAATGGTTAAATACCAGCTATTGTTTATTTGCCCAGGAGCCCAATTGTTTCCTAGTTCATATCATGACGTGCCAACGGTTCCTCCACAAAGAGTGGGTTAGGACCCATAATCATGTTTGTCCTTCATTGTGGCGCTGGACGGAAAAACACTATTTATCGCGCAAGCAGATTCTATTAAATGTTTATAATAAGCAAGCTGGAGGAAAAGGTCAAAAAATCTACTGACAGCATTGTCTCAAACTGCAAAGCAAGAGGAAGAGGAAAAAATCTAAAGGCAGCAACGAGATTGTTTTCTTTGTCGTCACAAAACTGCTGAAAAAGCGAGAGGAAGAAACAGAGTTCCCCTGGGAATCTCATCGTTTAGCCTTGACTACCCTACCAGCAAAGCATCGCCATCATTACCTCTCTTATTTTCATTCATTACCGAGGCAACTTAAACATGCCTCTCTTCCCCTCTTTTCATCTCTTCCTCCCAAAACTATTATCTGAATTTCCTTTAAAATTGTATTTTCTGCTCCCCGGTGAATATAGAAAGTAGGTCAGCTTCCGGGCCAAGAGGACCAGCCTTATGTGAACCATGAACTGTGGAGGTGGTGAGGAATCCTGATATCCCTGCTGTTAGACATCGCCTTTTCTCTGCCAACACTACAAAACAACAATAATAGCATGCAAGCAGTACGGCTGGGGGCTGTTGTTTGTGTGAGGATCTCTCTGTGTGTGACAGCTACACACTTTATGTACTATATTAAGTAAGTCCTTTTATTGGCAGTTCTGTGTCCCTCACATTAAAGTGAGACACCACTCGCACGGCTACTCGCACACAGCGTGTGTGTGTGTGTGTGTTATGGTGCTGTGAGGAGGGGACGGCAGTGATTCACGCTGAATATTTCTGGTTCAGTCTTCGACATCTTCCTCTCCTCCCTCTCTGCAGTCATTCCACTCACCCTCTGTCTTTACTCCTCCGTCTTCCATTTGGTATAAGGCCTTTCTCTACCTCCTCAGACTGTTATCTCTCCCTCCCCAAGCTCCCATTCTATCTCTAGACCTCCATCTTCCTTTTACAGGTGCTGTCCATCTTTATCTACCTTCTTTTTCCATCCCTTTTTCCTCCATTGCTCCTTTCTCTACCTCGTCACAGCTCATGATTAATGACTCTTCTCTGACCTGTCACCACCTCCCATACACTGGGTGTGTGTCCTCAGTGTGTGTCCTCAAACTTGTGTTAAATGCATCTGCTGTATGTGTGTGCCTTTTTTGCAACAGATGAATACCTAAGACTGTGTGTGTGGAGTGTTCATAATTGTCTCTGTGTGTCTACCACGCACTGCGGAGTCATGATCCTTCATTCGCTTTCTCAACTGTGTGTGTGTGTGTGTGTGTGTGTGTGTGTGTGTGTGTGTGCAAACTTGTGTTAACACTTTGATACCTGAGCACATTGGCTTGATTTCTTTCAAAAACATGGTAACAGGGCGACGAGCAACTCAAAAATATCAGCCAAAAAATAGCAAGAAATTAAAGAAAAAAGTTAAAAGAAAATGAATTTTAAAAAGTAGATACAAACAATATACAAATTAAGGAAGTGCTTAAAACATTTTTTTCTTTAACATTATACATTTATCAATAATTATAAATATATTTTTCTGCCTCCTCCTTTTTTAAGCTAATATCTAATTAGTTCCTCCATCTTATTTTCTTATTTTCCAATTTTTTTGCAGTTTGTTGGATACTTTTTGCCAAGTTGCTCATTCTGTGGTTTTTTTTAAGAAATTTTTATCAATTTTCTAAGGTATCAGGGGTTTAAATGTTAGTGAAAGGCGTCTGAATGTGGCACAAGAAAACTGATGATGATCCAGGTGTTTAAGGGTTAAGCGCATCTACTTTATGTGTTTGCCTTTTTGTATGTGTGTTTTGAGCGTCTCTGCACTCGTATTCGTCTCTGTGTGTTTAGCGCGCACGTCGGAGTCATGATCCTACGTGACCTTCTGCCGTCTCAACTGATGCTAATTTAGGTTCCTGGCAACAGTTAAATCTCCGCCCCAGAGGGCACTCATCTGGCAGAAAACAAACACACCTGCGACAGTCGGGGCTGTGCGGAGGAATGGCATATGGGCCCACCTGTCAGACAGGTCTGGCAGGGTTTGATAGCGTGGGTTACGCTGCTGCACCGCCTGTCCATTATGTCTTGGCCCACCTTGTAGTTCTTATCTAAGACCTCTCTTCCAGGGTTTAACAGGCAGGAAATTGCTTTAAAAGAGAAATAAATTGATGGCTTTATTATTTATCTCTAATTAAATATCTTTAATTACTTCAAAAGGGGTTTGAGGTGCATCTTTGTCCATTTCCAGCCAAGTTTCATTCTGTAATCAAACATCCCATGCCCACTGCGACCACAGCTCCTCCGCCACCCAGCTGCAGAGGGTTGACTGCTTTGCTCAAAGGTAATTTGATGTTAATTGTTGAGGCCGAGTTTCTGTCAAACTGCCAGCGCCTTTTTTAACCTTCAAGTAAATTAGGGGCGGCCTCCAGTTGGATGGAAAGCCTCATATTTAGCCAGAGCTTTGGGCCTTTTTTCAATGCAAAGAAAAGCACTCTGCAGTCGACAGCAGTTTGACGTCTTAGACCACATGGTGTTATCTGTCTTTCACTGTAGGATGACCAGTCATAACAAATAGGAGGGAGTGCTTCAGGGTGTGCAGGCAGCTGACACATTGCACCAAAAACCTCAATAAAAAATGAAGAAAGTATCAGTGGGGGGTTATAGTTGCACTGTACCTCATCATCAAAAATCAGTGAAATGGGTGGAAACAGTGGCGCTGTTACTCTGGACAGACAGCAGTTCTTATTGAACTGTTCACAGCGAGGTCTGAGGAGTAAAGGAACCATTATTTCTGTTTTTTAATTAAATGAATTGTGCATTTTTTAAACAATGATCAGGTGATATTTGTGCTCTACTGGGACTGCTAGTGTGGCTGGATGATGTCATGTACAGTACTTTCAACTATTGGAGCTTACATGTTATGTTACTAGGCTGTGAATTGGTGAGAATATGGCAATATGATAATATCGCAGTACAGGGGTCACAGTTGGATACATTCATAGCGAAGTGGTTTTTGTGCCTCAACCCAACTACACATTAACCCCAACACTGCTGAAACATGACGAAACTTTGAATTTCAACATATCCACTCCATACTAATTATACACATCACTGGTTTGCAGAAACATACATCGCCAACATTTATTCATTTATTATGGCGACTGGGCTGGGATCAGGTATAAACGATAATTGTGTCAAGGTTCTGAGGCCTGCAGTTCTTGTAAATTGCATTCATGCTGGAAACAGTGAATACAAACAATTTATAATTACACTGTCACACTGTGGTCGGGCAGTTTGCAGGTGTGAACGTGTTAAATGTCTTTTCAGTCTTGGTGTAAAAATGTTCAATCAACCTTTCTGGATGGATTAAGGTCAAAATGTATTTTATATGATGATTTGTCCATTTAAAGCTCCAACGCTTAATTACCGCGGCACATTGGGAGCTGCTGCGATTCGCTTTTTAGGATGGCAGCTCTGTAAATGTTGCCCCTGCTTTTGTATGAACAAACAAGCTTTTGTGTGACATTTCCAAGCAGTCAGTAATTAGGTTTATTGTGATATTTGTGGCTTGTATGAACATGCCGCTGCATGCCAAGTACTGAGAGTCCCTGCCTTAACACACAACCTTCAGTGCACTTCGAGCTCCGGAGGCCTCGTCTCGCTTCTGCGGAAATCAATTGAGCATGGCCTGATACTATTTAGAAAGGCAGATGGCATGTCTAAATGCTAAGCAGGAACTCATTTGTTCATTTCATACCAACAATGTCAACTGCATATTATCCATTATGTCATTCATGTTCACACTGCCCCAGTGTTAGCCCTACAGTGTACATTATGTAGCCATTCATGAGCCATTACACCTGCATTAGAGATAAAGACTGTGACAAATTGAAATGTGAGAAGCCGAAACATGAACATGTATTCTGAAAATTATAAAGACAGCAGAGGTGTAACGATCCATCGATGTGAATCCTTATATAAATATGGTGATCAAAGATCCAAAATCATTGATGCAAAGTGAAGATATTCCATTATTTTAAAATTCTCACGGAAAGTTTGTATCACCATCAAACATATCCAAGCAGATAATGGCAAAAAAGACAATGAAGATCTTCATTCCCCTCTAATAAATCAGCAGTGTGGAAATATGTTGATTTTCAGAGAAAAGACGGTTCAGTAGACAGAGCACATACCTTATGCACACAATACAAGATAAAAGCGATAAAATACTCAGGAAACGTGACGAACTTTATCAGGAATCTTCTTCTGCTAAATTCCTGCTACGTCAGGCTGAAAAACACAGGCTGAATTTCAACCATGCTGTTCCTTCTAAAATGACTTAAGTAAACGGTGACTAAGAAAAGGTGTCAATTAAAGATATGATTTAAGTTATACAGAAAAGTTGTATTTTGAAATGTACAGATGCTTAAGCCAATAATGTTTACAAGAAAAATATACTGTTTTGTTTACAAAACTATCCGTACATAGGACTAGGATATAGAGGGGCGCTCCTGATACTTAACTGCAGCTCTTTGCACAGTGGTGCACTTCATAATACTTGTATATTTTTGACATTTGACTTTATGAATTTTATATTGCCAAGATCTCTTATAGCTTTTTGCATTTCCACTTTTATGTAGCCTATATGTTGATTTTGTGATCTCTGCAGTTACTACTGAGCCGGATTTTATACTTTTGTTTAATGTTTTTGTTGTTAAGCAATGTTTTATGTGTGTTCCTGACTTACTTATAATTGTTTACAATTATTTATATGATGTTTCTGGGTTTTTTCATTACCAAGAGCAATAAAGAAAGAGGAGGCAGCTTTTTCTGTGTTAAGTATATTGCCTCATATCAGTTGCAGGCCCCTGAATGGAATCCAGTTGAACTCATTTTGTGGCAGACTTTGTCATATAAGCAGATATTTCATCCTTGTCCAAAGAACTGATATTAAAGCTTATGATTTACACATCTAAAAAATAACTACACATTAAAACATACTCATTTAGAGGCTGTTGAACAGCACATACATCTAACTTAGATGCTTGGTTTTGCCCAGATTTCTTGGCTTTTTGAGAGTTTTAGGACTGGCTGGTGCAAAGATCCTTCTTTTAAGTCAGAGTTTAGCATTATTAACATCTTAATTCATGTGTCACTATATGCTGTGACTTTCCAGACAGTTAGAAAGCAGCTCTCACTTTTTGAACTTTATGAACAGTGCGAGTTTGACTCATAAATCCATTTGCTACGGCCGACATTTTGCACTTCTTGTTTGTCTAATCTGAAGACGTCTGATGATCACAGAGCTTCACCTGCCGTGAAGTGTGGCTTAAAATGAAAAACAGTCACCCTGGCAAAGTGCACTATGGCATCTAGGAGCTTATTAAGCAGCCAGTGAAGCTGGAAGCAACTGCTCTGAACAAGTTAATTCAACTACAAATGCTCTGCTGCAGCTGCTAAAAGCTGGGAACAGACCTGAAGACTACTGAACCGTTAAAAGAATAGACACCCCGAATAAACACAACTGACTTCCTCCGACACGGACAGATTTTTTTTTAGTGTTGACAATCAGAGAGGTTAAATACTAACACACTGAATAAATACAACAACACACAGAGATAAGACTGCGAGTAGAGGTGTGTCACTAGGCAAACCCTTAAGTTGCTCTAAGAATACTAATACTGCGTCTACAAAAACAGAAATGTGCAGCCTTCAATAGACCATTTGTCTCTCTTCTGTGCATGCTGCAGTATGCACAGATAAGACAACTAAGGGTAAGAAACTGAAGAAAATTACAAATTCTTAGCAGCTGTTGGATCAATAGACACTGGTAATATCAACTCTGAAGAAAGAGTTAATGGCAAGTGAACTTACAGGCATATTTCACCACCCAAAGGACTATTCGTATATTAAATACTCACCCATATTATGTTGAATTTGTGCAAATAAAAATGTTTTTTCTTGCATGCCTCCACAGTGAGAGATGAATCCAACACTGAAGAAAACTCTTAAAGAATTGAAGACACAGCGGTCCACGTTTACCAACAGCAAAAATACATTAAAATGTCTGTATATAAACCCTTAAAAAACTCTTTCAGTAAAGTCCAAGTCTCGTTTAGCAGGCTGTATGCTTAGCACTTCCCAAACAGAAAGCCCTCTCTGATATAAAACTGAACTCAAAGTGAAACTTGTATCTATGCCCTCTTAAAACCCAAACTCCATTGACAAAAACGGTAATTTAACGTCGCTGAAAATGGGAGTTGCTGGTCAACCACTGCCACAATCAGTAGTTTGTTTTTGTTATAGTGTGACTTTGGTGAATATTAACTAAAACTTGAAAACACTAAAATCAAACAATAACACAAACTAATTAACTATCAGAGGCAGTGGTAGACCAGCAGCTCCCATGTTCAGGGAAGCAAATTTAGTTTTTGTCAAGGACATCTGGCTTTGAAGAAAGCATACAAGTTTCACTTTTCATTTTCAGTTTAGTTCCCTGTCACAAAGGTCTGTCTGTTTGGGAAGTACTGAGCATACGACCAGATAAATGAGGCTATACTGCACAAGCTGTGTGACAGTTTGTTCACAGATGTCCTGATATAGTTTTGCAGTTAAGCGCAGTGGCCTATGACTTCAATTCATCAAGAAAAACAAAGCTTTCTTCACAAATTCAACTTAACACAGGGTGAGAAATTCATTTACAAATGGTCATTTAGGTTATGAAGTATTCCCTAAAGTTCACTACTTCTGCAGAGTTTACAGTCCATACAGCCAATGTCTATTGATCTAACAACTCTTGTGACTTTGGCATTTTTATTGATTTCTTATCCTTAGTTAGTGCAAACTGCCATAGAGACATGAGCAAGATAATCTGTTTAGCTCATCGGAGACATATGCGAAAAACAAAATGTTCTTGACAAATTAAACATAACACAGGGTGAGTAACTGATACGCAAATAGTCATGTGGGCGGGTGAAGTACTCTTTTAAGAAAAGGAAATAAGATGATTCCCTACAATTTCAGTTTATTCATTTTTTACTCATTTTTATTATTTCTCCTACTTAAAGCTTTAACAGCCGTAGCCCAATTCTTGGTAAACCTCATATATCTTTTCAATAACCTAAATGAGAAGGATGAGCACCGATCAGACCTGGAGGCAAATGATGAGAATCTACAAAATCCAAGACTGGACTTTATCCAACTTGGTCCAATCAGTCATCACATCCCAAAAGGACAGAATTCAAGTCCTGATTATACATAAAATAATGTGCCCTCTTCATTGGCATTGACTAAAGGCTGGATGATAAACCGCTGCTGTACTCATACAAGCAAATATTCCTGCACTAGCCTTGATGCAGCTTCAGCCCTTCTTTTCTGTCTCCAGCTGACTCATGATTAAAGTCTTACAGTGAAACGAACCACACTTATCTTTGCTTTAGATCTCATTTTAACAATTCAGAAGCTCAGTATTTAAATATAGAACAAACAAGAGCTGCTTGCATTTCCAATACATGCCGACCTGAACTCCTATAGCAGTGGAATTAACTCAGAAGAGCTGCTGGAAGATTTAATAACTTTGATGCGTTTCAGTAGTGCTGACTGTGGACAACTGTGATGAAACAGAATCAGCAACTGTGAATGTGTAACCATGCAGACAAGCTTATTATTGCAGCTCAAAGTCGGCTCCCGTGGCGTTTAAGGGGGCGACATGCAATGCTGAGGAGCGTCACATAACGCAGAAGTAAGCAAAACTTCCCTTTTGTTGGAACAAAGTTTTTGATCAGTGATTCTGTTTCTTGAACTTTGTTCCTTCAGTGCAGAACAGCCTCTCAGCAGACACGGACAAGAACAATGGCGGGCCTTTCTTTCTTGTACATGAAGACAAGCACACACGCTCGTATAAGATCTGCTCATTAAAGTGACTTAAACAACTGAACTTTTGAATGATGACAACTAGATCAGTCTCACACAGGAGATCATTTGCTGATGCACTTAAGAAAAGCTGCTCTGACAGAGAACAAGTCACCAGCATGACCTTTAATCAGAAGACTGACCTTTAAAAGAAACTAGCCTTTATTGTACAGACTTTGCTAGCCTAGAAGCCTTTGAATATTGCAAAGTTATGGACAAAACTAGTGGATACAGATGTAACTGGTATTATTTTTGACCTATTTTAAGGGGTGTAGTAATTTCACAGTGTAGAAATTTCTAGCTCAGTCTAGACTTTTGAATTTTATTTTACGCAAATTTTCCCAATCTCCTACACAAAACAGACAAACTTGCCCATGTACACTCTAAAAAGACTAAAGCTAAGCCCCTAAAAGCATCCGCAACGGGTACTGGGTCTGATCAATGCAAGCACACACAGAGGTCAGCGCTCGTTGGCATGTATTAACTCTAGAATTGCCAGTTATCCAAACAATGTTGGAGGGATTTAAGGAACCATAGCTCAAACTCAATTTTTTTTGCTACCTTGTGACACAGATGTAATCTTTTTTAGAGTAGTACGGACACCGAAATCTGATTTCTTTTTTTCCAATCTGATCTGGGCCACTTTCATATGTGGTCCTAAATCCAATATATATAGCGAATTACTGGTCATGTGACCACTGTAAGAATGGTAACATATGAATTCATGTGTGTTTTTCCCATAAATCCATGTTTTTTTCGATGTAATACCTGGCTGTGCAATGTTACAGTGTTAGAATAGTCAAAAACTACAGAAGGCTGCTGCACCGCCGCTGCAGTAAACTGCCCCAGTCACCAGCTAATACAGCCTGACTGCCACATGCTGTCCGATGGAGAAAGCTTGTCTACATTTTGAGACAGAGTTATCTTGAGGAACTGTTCCTCTGTGAAACACACACACATCGCAGCATCACCACACCTCACTTTACCTGCCGCACCCACACCTGTCTATTCACAGACCTGCTGCTAACAGAGCTATTACTTTGGCTTTTGCATTTCTTCATTGTCTGACTCTCATTCTCTACATATGATGGTTTGTCATCCGACCTACGCAGCAAATAATTCGGGAGATAAACACTTCATGCTTTTCCCAAGTGCCTGTTTTGCAAATGTGACTTTGTTGTTTTAACGCTCACTGATGTCAGGTATGGGTCACTCCAAACGGAGCCTCAGATGTGAGGAAAATAATCGCAATTTAGAAAGATAAAAAAGATACAAGATCTTCCTAAAAAACAATGTATGACCTCATGCAGAAGTAAACCCACTCAATCATCACTTTTCTTCCACTAGAAGTGTGTGGTAGTGGTGGAGGTGTATTTTCCTTTTGCCTCATGTTTTTCTTTTTTCTGTGCTTGGGATGTACATGGGCCTGTGCCCCACAGTGTGCAGGTGAGGTCAGGACTTTATTAAAAGGTAGCAGCCAGGTGGCATCCATAAGAAGCACAAATCCAAGAGCTATAGTGCCCCCCCAAAAAATGCATCAAATGAGAGTGAATCCTGTCTTTTGCTGGCAAGCATGTTTACAGAAAGTGCTGTTGTTGAGGATATATACAGGTTTAAGGGGTATACGCACCTCTTTTTCGGCTGAATTACCACCAAATATATAGAAAAGTACAGAAAAGTTCTTCTACCAATCTACCAAGATTAAAGAAGTACAAACACCTCATCAACTGCCACCGTACCACTGCGTAAAAACAGAAACCGACAATCCTGCGTTGTGTACCTTTAAGTGCTGTAATTCAAATGCAGCCCGACATTTTAGCTTTAAAGCTGCTACGAAGTTATTTGCTCACTTGAGATAATTCTGGTGTTAAACTCTCATTTCACATTCTGTTTGGTAAAGCGTTCATTGCCGTGTTTCTTTTGTCATCATACATCACATAAATGCAGCAAAAAACCAATCTCCCTAAATCTCGTCTCAGTGCAAATGTGTGCTCACAAAAAAGCTTAATTGCAGTATCTTTCATTATCTGCATTGATAAAAGCAATGAAACTCCTACAGTACATTTGTGGTAAATGTGGTAACGTATTAACAGTTATACCTGTGAATTATACATGTGCGGCGCTAATTGCGAAGAATTACTTTTATCACTCTTTGTGCATTACAGAGCTCAAAATAAAGGGGATGAATTAGAGAGAGTAATTTTGATGTGTGATGCAGATTGTCATGGAGCGTTGCAGTCTTCGACTCTGCCTCTTAATAATGAAAACTGCTCATTATAAATTCAGTCTTTGCACGAATGAAGCAATCTGCACATCTGCCTCATTTTACCAACCAAGAACTCAAAAGAACATCACTGTTTGTTTTCATTTGATGTTATCTCGTGTTGCGGCTTTGTTCTACATAGACTGGAAAATCTCGCCATTGCTTTGAGAAACTTCTTATATACTAATGAGGAAAACACACAAACACATGTGATGTTTGACAGTGTGAACCAAAGGCTTGGTGACGGCAGCAGCAGGGGTTTGTGACTAAGCTGCTGCCGTTTTGTTCATAAATCATCATACAACACTGTAATTAGTACACGCTGCGTTGGCCCTGATTGATAGCAGACAGGAACGCAATCACTCAGCGACCACACATACACACACAGACACACACACACAGACACACACACACTCACAATGCATATAGATTCTTATACAGATAGAAATGAAGACACTGTGTAATCTGTGCTCCTTTATTTCACTCTGAAAGACATTTTATCAATAACAGATGCACACAGTTGGAGTGTTTATGTGTGTGTTTGCATGTGTGTGTGTGTGTGTGTGTGTGTGTGTGTGTGTGTGTGTGTGTGTGTGTGTGCACGCACGCACGCATGTGTCCTGAGGTGTTGTCTCCTAATTGAAAACTAAGAAAACAAACAGAACGAGCGTCTGCTAAACAGACAGGCCTCATTAAATCAAATGGGAAGTTCTGCTCATGTACGCAACACGTTTGTGATTAGCATGACAACAACCTGGCGAGCAGAGACAGACACACTCGCTTGTAGCCGAGTTATCGACACACAAACATGCCGAAACCCAAATGTACACATACACGTACACGTACACACACACACACACACACACACACACACACACACACACACACACACACACACACGTGTACACACACACAAAGCAGGTTATTGATCACAGCTGAGCTACAGAGGGATGAGGTGAGGAAAGATACATTATCTTAATGTACTCCTCTCCCTTAATGGTGAACATGTCACACACACACACACACGCACACACACGCAGAGGGATATACTGGCATGTTGTTACTCACGCAGAGTTGAACATGAAGTCAGTACACTGCTTGCTAATCTATAAACAATCCAATGGTATCATTCAGCTACAATTAGGGATCATTATTTCATTTGAGCTTTTCCACCATTTTCTCTCTTCTTTCTGTTACTGAATCATTTTTGAGTACTCAATATCAAAAGAGGACCTGTTTACAGTAAACTACCATGAGATGTGTCTTCCAGTTACAGGTAACATGACCTTTTCTTTGATGCACTCTGACAGTTTGAGAAAAATGCTTATTGACCATCTTGCCAGGAGCTGGATGAGAGGATTGATGTCACTCTCACTCTCCTGTCTGACTCTGAAGCTACAGCCAGCAGCTGCTAGCTTAGCGGAAGTACAAGCGATAATGGAAAGGCAAGCCCCTTAGCAGCCACGTACGATAAGGGATTTCTGGGAAATGATAGTCCAGAATTTCAGAGGAATTGTGGATTCAAAACTTTGAGATGATCCACTCTACTTCTGAAGAGTTATGCGATGCAATAGCACCTCATGAGGGAGCCATAGCATCATGTGACCTATAAAAGCAAAAAAAGTGTTTCCATTGCAGTTTTGTGAAATACAGATTTTTTCGAATCGCCTGAATTACCACCTCATGCGATTGTAGCTTCTTTTTGTGATAAATGGGAGTTTTTTCTAAACTGACTTGTTTCCATTAGCATGTTTTATATTTGCAATTTCAATTTGCGCAATTTGAGAGTTAATGGAAGCCTGCCTTTTTGTCAACAAAGGAGGCATAATCTGTCAGTGAGCTTTAGAAGAGCTGCTAGGTTATTTTTTGTTACCTTTGGACAAAACGAGACTAGATATTTCCTCCTGTTTCCTGTCTTTAATCTAAGCTATTGGCTGTAAGCTTGATTACCATATTTACCGTGCAGATTTGTCTCCACCTTCTCATCTTACACTCAGTGTGAAAGAAAGTGAGCATATATGTCAATCTATGGCTTTTATAATCTAAAGGGCTCTTAAAGGTATGTGCACACACAAAGAACCTGCCTGGCAGGTCACATGACGTATGCAGTCACACACTCATTCATGCAAACACACAAGCCCACACAAAACCACTCCTATTACTATAATTCAGAAAGACATTCAAGAGCTAGCAAACAAACATTAAGCTTTGCACAACTGAGAAACACACATTCACACATCAGCGCACATCAGCCTGCTGAAACATCACACATTGAGGGGGAACCCTCGAAAAGGGGGGTAAAAAAAAGCAGGAGGAGATTGCAAAAGTCCTAAATTAGGTGCGGGGAAACCTGCAGAATTGAATTAGCTGGGTGCTGCTGACATCTCTGCTCCCATCCTGCTGGCACCCAGACGAGAGGGAGAGAGGCAGGGGATGGAGGGATGGAGGGGCGGAGGGGGGGTATAGCTTGTCAAGGTGATAGATTTTACGTCGGCCCGTATGACAGATCGTCGGGAGAAACGGCAGCAAGAGATTCGCCAGGGAACGGCATCTCATCTCAGATTCAACAATAATATTTACATAGCCAGCCTGAAATGAGGGCATCAGCGGGCCTGACAGGATGGTAAATCGAACCAAATTGAGTGAGAGAGCAAGAGAGACGGAGAGAGCGGGAGAATGAGGCAAGGAAACAGATTGTCGAGCTATTCTCCTCTGTGTACGTATATCTGTGTGTAAATGTGTGATTAGGTGCCTGTTTTTCTGGGCACGGTTTTGTGTGTAGGTGCTTTCCTGTGTGTGTGTGTGTGTGTGTGTGTGTGTGTGTGTGTGTGTGTGTGTGTTTATTTCTGTCCTGTGTGTGTGTGTGTGGTAATAACATGTCCATTTTTTGTCTGTTTGCCACCATGTTTGAGTTTTATCTTTTGTGAAACCCACAACTTTTCAGTATTTGTGTGTTTGTGTGTGTGTGTGTGGTAAGGTGTATCTCTTTTAGTGTTTTGTGTGTGTGTGCGGGCGTGTGTGCATGTGTGTGGGCTTGTGTGTGTGAAGTCGTGGCTCGTTGACTGAGGAGAAAGAAGGGAAACTGATGGAGGAGCGGGCTTATGAAGCACAAGGCGGCGAGAGAGGAGCCGAGATGAAATCACAGAGACTTCAGGAGGAATGAGAGCGAGAGAGCAGGAGCTTAATCAAGCTCACAGAGAGAGAGAGAGAGAGAGAATCCAGGCTGAAAAATGGGAGGAGAGAGAGAGCGAGAGACGGGCAGATAAATAGCGAGAGCGAGAAAACAGCAGAGAGAAAGTGAGTTAAAGTCAGTGAGGAGGAAAAGTCGGCTTGTGATGTTCCCTAATGAAGCAAAGCACATCACATCCCGCGTGTCAAAAAACACCAGAAAGTGACTAAACATCACCTTAAGCACTTCCAAACTTCTGCACACGAACAAACGCACACCGGTAATAACACAAATAAATGCACAAATATCTGCAGCAGCAAAAACAGGCACCACTAACATTTAAATACAAACACTCCGAACTTCTACTCAACACGTTCAGAGTATCTGAAGGTGTCAGACAACCACATTTTAACCCGAAGAAGTCAAAATTGAATATAAAATGCATCTTAAAAGCAAACTGGAAAAACAAGGAAACTGTTATTTTAACCTGACAAGGTTGTGATGAAACAATTAGTCAGTCAAAAAAATCATTTAAACAGACAGAACAGTGCTCGATTGTTCCAGGATTTTTCTGTTTTGTAAATTGAATTTCTTTGAGTTTGGGATTGTTTCTGTGGTCGGACAAAACATGCAATTTGAAGAGATCACCTTGAGCTCTGACTAAACAATAAATCGATTACGCAGAGAAAGAAAAAGGAAATAAAAAGAATCATTTGTTGCAGCTTTAAAAGAAAGGACAGTTCAGAAAACATTTTTGAGGTAAAATTGTTACCTTGTTGGTAAAAACAGATCAAACAACAACTGGGGATCCAGAATGCTAAAGGAGTTTTTTGAATGCGGACAGGAAGTCAACATCACTGCTGGGTGAGTCAACTGAGGCTGCACCTTTAGAAATGATTATCATTATTATTTTAATCAATATTGAAATCACAATTATTCATTGTTTTTTTTTTGTTTGTTTTTTTAGGAACAACATGTTTTCATTACACTTTCAAATTTAAAGAGAGCACTGATTTCATTCCCATATTTTGCTACAATCATGTTAATGTCCAAATCTTCGCACCGTAGTAAGTCTGTTCCTTCTTTAAAGTGCATCTCCTAGAAGCAAAATCTGTTTTAAAAACTGTACCCAAAATATGAGCCTACTAAAAATAAAAATGCCATTACAAAATCTATACAAATGAAAACTGTGTTTACCGGACACATTTCTTTATAGATAGATAGATTCAGAGTTCGTCAAATACTGACGCTTGATCGGTCATTGTGGTGTCAGACACGACGCACAAAGGCGCCTCTCATGGCGGTATGATACACCACAGGATGGTGTCAGTTTGAAACACCACTGGTAACAACGTAATATAAGGAGCTGGATAGTTCCTATGGAGCCGGCAGAAGGGGGGCGTTAATAAACCTTCACTTTTAACTTGTGTTTTTGACAAGACGATGCATTTCACAGCCGTGAATTGATGCACCATAACAGAACGTCAACAACAGACGCAGGCGGATACCTAGCGCATCATATGTAAACGTGAACCAAATAAAACAATCGATGATGATGGTTGACAAACAGTTTTTGTTTTGCCCGTCTGAAAGTCATCATCATCATCATTTTTTCACACGTCAAAGACACAGTGATACAGAATAACATACAACCATAGAAGAAACATGTGAATGGGACACCCCAAATAAGCTACCTAAAGCTTTTGGGAGGAAACAAATTAACATGCAACAGAAAAAAGCGAAGGCTGGCTGTTAGTTTAAAAAGCACTTGATCTGATATGTTTTCTATGAGAGGGGCATTTTTAATGTTAATATTACAGTCAATCACATTCACATTTTGGAAGTCCAAATCATAATCAAGATTCAAGCAATTGTGCGTCTCTTGAGTCTACAAATCTGAGGCTTCCTTCACACCAAGAGATCTATGATTTGTAATATTCTTTCATGCAACAGATGGGCTGCACAGATTAGAAAATCCTGCAGTTAAATCCTGACACATCGGCTTCAACAAGGGAAAGAAAAACTAAGAAGAATGTGATGACCTGAAGAATTAAACAGCATTTTTCCTAATATGGTTTGTTATCCTGTTACAGAGGTCAGGTGTATTTGCATAACACACTATAGTCTTGCTGTTTCCACATTTACATGAGAAATTTCCTCCAGTCGCAACACACGCGCAAAAGAACCAGAGCACGATTAAAAACTGAAATTCACACCTCGCTAATACTAAAGCCTTGGATTTAGATGGTTAAAGATTTCTTAGAGCGAGCACGATGCCTTGACATCTTCATTCTGGCCCCTCAGAGAGAGGAAGACCGGAGATTAACCAAAAGTGAAAAAGCAAAGCGCGATATCAGTGTCAAGGTAAAGTAGAATAAGAGAGCGAGGGGGCGAGAGACTGCAACAAAAAGCAGCGGCGAGAGAGCAGGAAGCACATGAGAGATAAAGAGAGGCTTAAGTGGAAGGAGTAAGAGGAATGAGGAGAGACAGAGGTGTAATAGGTGAGAGGCCTCAGAAACAAACAACCGCTGAAATAAACATGACCTAACCTGCCCCACACTGCAGGGAAGAGGTCAGTGCGAGACGGAGCGAGTTCACGGAGAAATGGTGGAAAGAAAAAAGCATGCAAAGTGGAAAGAAGGGTAAGAAACACAGGAAAGACAGACAGAAATCTGTAGTTTCAGGTTAAATTTGTTGAGCTTTGAAATGTGAGAGTGAGAGGAAATTGAGAAATGAAGAATGTCTGCTATAATTGTGCATGTAAGTGAAATACAAAACAATGGAAACGGCCCTTTAAATTCAGGCCAAGTTTGTTGCTCTTGATTTAATATTTTTCCATTTCCGCCACACAAACTGGAAAAGCAGTAAACGTCTCATAAATGCAACGGAGAAAGTGAAAGAGGAAAAGAGAGAGATAAGGAAAACCAGACGAGAGAGAGGGAAGAGGGAAGTGCGATAAAAGGAGGAAGATGGAGACAGTAAGTGAACGAGAGAGAGAAAGAGAAGCGACAGGAAAAAAGAGGACTGGGCAAGAAAACCCGAGCCGCAGAAAGACAAGAAAGGGCAGATTGCCAATTTAGCTTTCACCGGTAATCATTCCCACTAAGCCTTTTTTACAGCAGAGCGGGAGAAACATTCTCCCTCCATTTATATTGCTCTCATTTTTCCTTTTTCTTCTTTCGGCTCGGGTCATTCTCGCCATGTTTCGCAGCCCCCCCCCACTCTTCATTCCCCCGCCAATAAGCTACAGCGACTACATCGAGGCTGCTGGCATGGTGGTGAATATCAACAACGCCACCGATCAATGGCAGCCAAACCCCTACAGAGTAACAAGTGTGTGTGTGTCTCTTTGTGTATGTACTGGTGGGCGTTTTATACTCACTGGATCTGTTTAAATTAAAAATAAGGTACATATTCACAGCCTGGAAAATGAAGCAATCTGGGGAGTTTGATACTTGTATAGGCT
The DNA here is from genome assembly GCF_026936395.1 of Plectropomus leopardus. Lineage (NCBI taxonomy): Eukaryota > Metazoa > Chordata > Actinopteri > Perciformes > Serranidae > Plectropomus > Plectropomus leopardus. The sequence goes on along the minus strand of NC_142192.1, from coordinate 27,698,576 downwards.
TTGAGTTGCTGTTGTGCGTACAATGTTTCGGTACAAACCGCAGCATATAAACCTGTTTCAACAGGAAATCAGGGATGCACAATAGAGGATTTTTTGCCAATATCCGATACACAACAACTGTTTTGGCCAATAACTATCGCCATCGTTGATAAATCTGCTTTTTTCCCAAAAATAATTTTAGTGATCAACAAGTCTCTTCTGTAATGGAATTAACATCATATTATCAGGCTCACTAAAGCTAAAAGCCAGTTAGATTTAACATTTAAACATTTAATGCAATTCAGAATTATATTTAAGACAAAAAAGTGAAATAACGGCATGTACTTAAGTTTTGGGACAGTTTTGCCCAAATGTTTATCGTAGCATAAAAGTTCAATATTTTGTTTCAAAGTGCAAACAAGAGGAGAACACAGCCTCGATTTCCATCGTGCAAGCCTTGTTACTGGTTTACTTTAAAATAACCAAAAAAAAAAGAAAATCTTGGTTAAATACCCCATTTTTGTTGAATCTGTACATCTCTACGTCATCAAGCAACAGCTAGCCTGCAGACATTGAACCCTCAGCTATGGACATCTTGGCTGAAACAAAACATGAGTGTTCTTGGTTCCTCTATCCTGATGTGGTGATGTTAATCCAAGAGGCATTTGGGAAATTATTTTTGGAAAGTTTTTTTTCACCGATTATTTGAAATGAATTTCATGCAGCCATGTCTAGCACTCTTTTGCCCAAGGCAAATTTCCTTCAGGAGAGTAAAGTTAATCTTATAAATAATAAGAAAGTCCACGTAAAACAGAAGGGAGGGATGGATGGGTCAAACAAACACGGGACTTTCATCCATGAGACTGTGTTTTCACCTAAAGTATTCAATGTCATGTGAAATATGTCCTTGTATTTACTTGTTAACTCACATCAGTGAAGTTACATAACAAAGTAAACCATGATCTTTCCTCTAAATGTAACCAAGAAATTTCGTCGGAAAAACCAAAAGTAATGCCAAAACATACATTTCCTATGAATTTGGAGGTGTGCTTTGAAAGGACACTGTAGCATATAACAAGCAGAAATCGACATGTCCTTCCTCATTTTTATTTTTCATGCAGATGCACTTAATAGAGCTATTTAAGCCATCCAGTGAAAAATCCTGTATTTTTTTCATATTGTTATGTACATAACAGAAACTGAAACTGTGCAGTGTCAGCAATTTTCCAATATTGTGCAGCCCTACCTTGTGGCTCACTCATCTTTGTGCATGCATTTATGGGCCTATAAAGCTTATGTGTTCCTGTCCTTGGTTTCACCACTTGCTTATTTTAGTTTGTCTGTCTGTCCTTGATTCGACCACAGGTTTGTCTCTTGGCGTTTTTGTGCATTCAGTCCACTCTCCGACGCTGTGGGTTCGCTGTATGTGTGTGTGTGTGTGTTGTTGTCTGCCAGCTGCAGCGGTCTGATCTCTGATCAATGCAGGTTACCACAGTAGCTGCGTTCACACATTCCATTACCATATACGGGCAACAGAGCACAACACAAATTACTGTCATGCCGCGGGCTTGTTTAGCGTAATCGCTCCTCTCCTCTGCTCCTCTCCTCGTAAACTTTCTCCTCTCCTCTTCGTTTTGTCATTTAATTTACTAATTTTGCTACCTTTTGACTCATCCAACTTGTTTTTGCCTCCTTTATATGCCATTCATCACCTTCGCCCTCCTCTTCATGTCACTCCTCACCTCAACTCATCTGCGTCCTCCCCTCTAGTTATCATTCATCTTCTCCTCTCCTCCACTTGGCATGCATCTCTTCTGCCGTCCTTCTCTTTGTTATTCTTCCCCTTTCCTCTCACCTTTCCTCCTCATCATTGCCCTCCTCTCTTTTTATTTGCAATTCATCACCTGTGCTCTCCTCTTCCAGGTATTCTCCTCCTGTTTGCAAAGCATCTTCCTTCCTCCTCCCGCCATCCTGTTTCTCCTCTCTTACTGCACTTCATATCCTCCCATCTCCTTTTTTGACTCCATCTTCTCCTTCTTGCATTCAATCAGTTGAACCAAATGAAATTCCCTTTTATTTTGCATTTTCTCTTAATGCGTTCAGATAATCACCTTGTTTTCTGTAATCTGACAAATACAGAAGTCAATTTTAAAAGCGTAGTCAGCTAAGAATTACTGATTTTGTAGTTAACTTATCTGGTCTGTGAGGCCTGTGAACCATGCAAACTACTCTCTTCTGATTGGCTGACAGGAGTCCATTGAAATCAAATAACACACACCCTATTCAAGTTTAACCACATCAAAGTAGTACCCACCATGCAAACTAGGAAATCCTAAATTTCCAGTGTCAATGGAACGCACCACCAACCTCTACCTGACCTAGCATGTCCTGCAATGCGACTTTTGTGTAAATCCAGCAAATTCTCACTTCAAGATTTTAAAATACTGCTGCTTTGTCAGATATTTTGGTCTAAGTTACAGATGCCAAAGCCACCTTCTGCGGCGGTACGATATGCTACCAGGCAGCGTAATTTGTAACACGGCCAAACCTTTCATGGTGTTATGGTACAAAGCAAGTTGGCAGGTCAGCGCCTAGCATTGCCATAAGGTACACAGACGGGTGGTGTCAGTCAATAACGAAGCCTGACGCAGGCTGGAGTGGTGGTGGAAGGGTCCAACAAACCTTGGACTTTCACCCAAAAGCCCTGTGTCTGCTCCCCATATGATCCTACAGCAAACCATGTTTTTTGTTTGTTTTGGTTTGGGGTTTTTTTAAACTTGAAAACCCATGCCTTTCTTGCCTAATCCTAACCATGTGCTTTTCTTGACATTCAGGTGTTAGTTGCAACGTGCTTTTGTCACCTAAATTTAACCACCTACGCCATTGGTACTTAATACAAAGCCTTTTTTATACATAATTATCATTCAGAGCTGCAGAGAAAACTCCAAGCAAAATCCTACTAACTCACCAACTAATCTACGACCACACCTCTGGAAAGGAAAAGGAAACGTTGCACAGGGGATTGGGGATGGAAGTGGGGGAGGAAACATAAACTTCAATGTAAAACGTTGCAGTGAAGCCAACCAAGAACCACTTTAAATCTCAGGTGGCGAACAGATTACGTCTTGCCGACACATCCAGAGATGACCCACTTTTATGCGACACAAGAAACAACGGCTCCGGATATCACACACGTGCATATGCAAACATGTAGGGCAGGAATCTTCTGAGCATTTTAAAGAAAGAAAGCCAAACATGTGTGTTGGTATGTATGCATGGCTGTGAGTCACACTTGTTTCTGTGCGCGCTTTGGAGACAGACTTGAATAATCACCCTTCTCATTAATCAAAACTGACTCGTAGCTCTGGCTTTAATCTCTCTGCTGGTGTGAGCTTTTTAATAACACACAATCATTTATTGGATTAGTTACCAGCTGCCGTCTGTCCCATTCTTGTTTAATTCTTCCTCTTTGTCCCGCCTCGTTCCAAACACGGCACCAGGCTAATTAATTCAGAATGCGAATGCCATTCTGCCTGCTACCTCCTTTCATTTCCACCGACCTGTTTAGTGTCGCTCCGAGGTGACTGTAGTAGCTCCTTCTCCTCTTGTGTGTGCGTGTGTGTCGCGTGTAACAGATGGGGGCATAAATCATTTTCATCTATTAAATTCTCTAATGCCAGTCCAGTTTGTGTTATGATTGGCCGAGCGAGTCCTGACAGTCTCCTGGAGGTCAAACAGGTTTGATGCCAAAAATTAGAAAACTGACATGTACAATCTCGTCTCATTTAATTAGCGATCTGTGGTGACACATGTCAGCAGATATCACTTGTGTGTGTATTACAGCCTGGACAGCAGCGTGTCTATATTACGCTGGTGATAAAGAACTGATTAAAGCTCATAATTAATCCATCTGTGGTCGTATATTGGAAAATAACGCCCTTCCGCATTGTGTGTGTTGCACTTCGCAGATGATAGCAGAGGTGGGAGGGCTGACACATCTGTGTGACAATAATCCTTCCACTAATGCTACAGTCGTCCTGCCAATCAACTAACTATCCAGCTGACAAATGAGGCAAAGAGGAGGAAGAGGAGGAGGAATTTATATCATCCACCTGTCATTTTTGACCAACAACAAGACAGCTGTGGCCGCAGAGCTCCCATGTCTGTTTTTAAGAGACTAACTTTATGGCATTTGTTACTCTATTGGAGAGCGTCAAGTATCAAGAGCTAAAAGATGTGTACACGGACCTAGGATGACATGAGAAAGAGGTCAGAGTCACACTGGGAATGTCGCAGTTACACAGTATGCATCATAAAATCACTGTTCATTTGGGGGTGCAATTTTGCGTGCAGAAATGGTGCAGTCTGAAAATGCACATGCATGATCAAGTGTGATAATGCGCATGTGAAGTTTTACTTTTTGAGAGCTGGACTGAAATCACCAAAAGTGAGTCCAGTTTCTTAGCTTTGTTAACTTATTCATTCACTATGTTTACATGCAATACATATTCCAGGTTTTCACCATTTTTACTAATAAGACAATATCCCAACAAAGCTGTTTACATGGATAATTAAAATGAGCATCCCACTTATATTTCTGTTTACATGCAGCCATGAATACTCTGATTACTCTGCCGTATCATGTCATTATCATGTCAAAATACGGAGAAGTAGAACAGCTAGAGCTTCTTTGCATCAAAATAGGATTTTTTTTCTAAGTTGCCTACCCATGGCAGACATATTCGACCACACATGTGACCACAGCACATGCAGTGACTGATCAGATTAAGGGCTGCTACTACAGATCACATTAACTGTTTGGTTCACAAAATGGCAAATAAAAATAGGGAAATATTTCAACTGAAAGTTTTTAAAGTTTCAAAAGTATCAACTTTAAATGGCTTGTTTGGTCCAAAAAGAAGTCCAAAACCCCCAAAATGTTCCATTTTAATAAGATAAATATCAAACAGAGAAGTAGCAAATCTTCACATCAGAGAAGCTCCAACAAGAGAATATTAACAAGTTTTGGTCAAACAAACAGCTGCAGTGTTTAATTATTATCAGAATTTCAGTCTATCAAATCAGATATTATGTGATAGTATTTTGCTCATTTTAATGCTTTACTTAGACAAAGGTCTTGTACAGCTGCTCGTGTGAAGACAACATAAAACACTCAACATTTTCAACCCAATCCCCAGAAAAAAATGTTCGTATTGTACTTTTTTGTAAACCACAGATACGTTCGTACATTGTTTTGTATTGGATATGTCAAAACTACATTTCTCAACCCTGTGGTTAAAGGGTGGTTAGGCTAAGGCACAAAAATCACTGTTATTGTTTGGAAAAGATCATGTTTTGGCCTAAAGCATCTAGGCTTGGTGGCTTAGACTGCATCCCCACGATATTATACATATGAAATGTGCAAATGCAAGGTATTCAGTGTCTGCAGAAACATAATGGCAACATTTTCTCCTAGTGACTGGCATGTAGTTGACCTTTGACATTTTGGGTATAAAATGTCATCACTTCATTATCCTGTTAGACAATTTGAGAAATTTATCACAATTAGCGAAATCTCAAGTTTTGGTTGCAGTGTGAGATTACAGTGATGTTGACCTTTAACCTATGACCACCAGATTCTAACCAATTCATCGTTAAGTCCAAGTTGACCTTTGTGCCAAATTTGAGGAAACTCCCTTGAGGCGTTTCTGAAATATCTCATTTAATGAGAATGAAATCAACGAGGTCAGAGTGACTTTGACCTTTGACCACCAAATTCTAATCAGTTCATCTTTTAGTCCAAGTGGACGACTGTGGCAAATTTTTAAAAAATTCCCACAGGGCATTCTTGAGATATTCCATTACCAATAATGGGACAGATGGACAACCCAAAAACGTAATGCCTCCTGTCATGCCGGCGCAGAGGCATAAAAATGTGAAACGGCACTCAGTTCTGGTGCATATGAGTGTATTTTTCTGGACAAATGTTCAGCATTCAGTCTCACTGCTGCAGCACACACAATAATTCCGTCAGTAGTCGGCCTTGTCGCTCTGTCTCGCTCTATCATCCACACATCTTCGCAAACATAAAGTGACGATCCCCAGCATGCACGCAAACACACAAAATGAGACAAAAATTCACACAGACGCTGACACACACGCAGACACACACGCAGACACACGCAGACACACACGCAGACACACACAGAGCCTGCTAATGCCTACACCTCACTGCCAGCAGAGAGAAAAGACAGGAGTTGAGAGAGATGACGTGGGAAAAGACTTTAAAAAACAGCTTTTATCCGTTTTCTGCAAGAGGAGACTGACTGGAAAGCTGTCTGGGGGCCGCCATTGAGTGGTTCCACTAGAATGAGAGTGACTGCGTGTGTGTATCAGCGCGTGTACAGCAATTACTTCGTGTGTGTGGAGCGGAATCAGTGTGCAGAACGGACAGCACAGGGATCATGTGCAGTGAGCAAAGGGTCTGTGTGGAGGAAAATCCACATGTATGACCGCCTTCAATCAGCCTCTCTAAACGCACCGGCGGTCACACTCTGGGAATAAAACATGAGAGTCGGAGCGAAGGAGAGCGAGAGTAAGGTGAGGAGGAGAGAACAGGTGAGGGAAGGTTAGGACTCTAACACTCCTCTCTTCAACACATTTGAATCCTCCTGTTCTCACTCACTCACGTCGTTTCAGGAAGAAAGGGGCCAGTGCACTGACACTCAGCAGAGAGTGTGAGAGTTGTCACGGCGCACTAACCTCAGCATCCAAGTTAAAGTCAGAAAAAAAAGAGAGAACTAGGAATAGCAGCAACAGGATGACAGTCCAGCCAGACCTGTCAAGTCAAACACAGACTGAACTCAGAGCCCTGAACCGCTTCAGGTTACAGCTTCCAAACGCCTCTCGCTCCGTGCCGCCTGGCTGCATCCGGAGCCACACACAAACCGTGCTAATTGGCATTTAACCCGTCGTGCCCGTTGCATATTTAGTTCTAACAAGCAATTACATAATGCTCACTATCATCTCAAACCAACTGAGTTGTAATGGAGCAATGATTAGCTCAGTGCTGTGATTGCCTTCTGTACAAGCCAGTTCAACCAGACAGAGGATCGACGGGAAAGTTTAAATCCAATTCGTTCTGATTTTCAGAACAAATGCTGAAATTTATCACAACAATATCACTGCAGGACTCCGTTTTCTAAAAGGTTCAGGTTTGCCTTGCTTAAGTATTGCATGGCTTTTTTTTCAGTCCGCTAGAATAAAAAATGCTGCAATAAAATGATTAAATTAACAAAATTTATCCTTAAAAATTTATCTTATAAAATAAAACAGATGAATTTTACCATGGGGCATAAATCAAAGTTTAAAATAAGTTATAAATCTCAATATATCATAAGCTATATCAACATATCATATTATGTTGAAAATCCCATCAATATTGTATCAGGAAAATGTCATTTTGTGGGTCCTCTGGTGGTTCCCACCTCCAGGGCGCAGCAGCTTGCATTAGCAACATGTCTTTAATGACAGTTTGTACAGATAATCCCTAAAACAACAAACAGTGGGGTGATAATATCATTAGCTTGGCATGGTGGCTGTTTCAAGATTTTAGAAATGTACCCTTTTAAGATTAAAAATTAGAAGTTGGAATCTTAATCCTGGATTGGAAAAGGCCATGGTTTTTAAATAATGTCGTGCGCAGGAGTTTTACAGTCTGTTAGTGCAAACTGGTTTTTTTTCCCTTAATCTTAAACAAGACATGAAGGAAGAAGCGATTTTGTGGAAATGTCACTGTTTAAAGTTTATTTATTTATTTATTTTTTTTTTTACACTACTGGTTAGAAGCATCTGTTGCACATGTTGTGCTTATGGACCATCGGAAATTTGAAAATCCAACACTAACGTCTGTTTTAAAAGATTCTGACCATGATAAATGTTATAATTTTGGCAATTTTTTCAAAGAAAACATGCATCTCAAACCTGCAAGCAGATTTAAATATTCAGAGTATTTGAAATAAATACAAAATACAATCATTTGGGAGGTGTATGTCCTTTACCTAAACCAAAATTTAAGAAAAGTCCCACCCAAGTGCTTTAAAAAATACTTGACATGCACGCTTGTCAACATGTACGCTGACACGTGTACATGTTCTTATCTGCATGTCGCTATATGTCGTTATGTGTTTATCTGTATGTTCTCTGCTACCACGTACAAATATCCATTTGGGACAAATGCATCTAAATCTAATGTGGTAAATACCATCCCTGCTGCTGTACGGCTCCGAGTGTTTAAGCAAAACAAACACGTCATGATCAACATCATCTTCGTTCTCCTTGGAAGGACACAAAGACGATCCAACTGCTACAATTCTGCACAGAATCCAGGATTCGAGCCACGGTACACAATCCTGTGTAAACCACGTTTCCCATGGTGCCTTATGGGAATGTGCTAACAACTGAAGAATGAGGAAGAAAACATACGTAAATACGAAGGACCAAACCCGTGGTCACTTTATTCCATTGAAATTCAAATCCACCATCCATTTTCTACCTTATGAGCTTTCAATTCATGTTAGTGTGGTTTTAAAATCACAATTCAGAGACTTAAAATTTGCATGAGATAATTAACCTCAAGAAAGCTCCCCCTTCTTAAGAGTTGGCTGCAGAAAGCATCGGATTCACACGCTCTGTTGTCTAGAAGAAAACAAAATCAAACCCAGGAGGACAAACGACGAGCAAACACAGATGCTGTGAAAATCATCATTTGGATTTTTCTTTGTAGCTTTCTGTATTCATACGGTTTCTCTTTGGCACCAAACCTCAGAAACCTATGCTTCTTCAGACATACTCATACAATGAACTTTTATCTTTAAGACATGAGCGATATTACAGTATTACGGTGTATCAGGGTTTTGAGAAATCCAGAGAGTGGGATTTTAAATACTGTCAAAAAATACAGCCCCTTATCTTTCTATTGACCTCATACTGGAGAGGCTGTATTTAGGATGTTTTGCATGCAGTACACATGACCTGCAGGTTACGCCTGGGCCACACTGCACACGTGAGCAGTGTGTGTTCACATCAGCAGTGTGTGTTGGTGCGGTGCTGCTGCAGAGCTGCCTACTGTTATAACTACTATATTTCTGAATTAAAAGGCACATACTCCACTTATTTATAAAGCAGAGCAAGCTACTGCATCACCAATTCACAATCAAATCACTATCACAATCACTATTTCACAATAAAATGCTTTGTGTCAATAACTGTAGGGATTTTGTCAACGGGATGGCTTTTATTTTATATGTTTGTTTTTACTCACGGCTGTCACAGATTAAGACATTGAAACACAGTGCAGGGTGATACAGAGTCAGTAAGACTATGAAAAGACCATACTGGCTGTCTGTTCTGAACCTTGCACATCGTGGGAAAAATCAGCAAGACTCAATTTCTCGAGAAAAAAAAACAACAGGTTCCACGAGATGGAAATCTTAAGGTGTACAGTTGTCTTTCTCTATATTGACATCTTGTGAGTATATTGTGTATTGAGTAGGCGAAAAAATGGCAAGACGGCCTGCTGATCGTAGTGAATTCGCCGATCGTACACTGATACCATCATGTATCGTAAACCCCAGTGAAATTATAAAAAGTTTACAAAAGGTATGAAAAAATAGATACCGCCCAAGCCTATTATCTACACTCGAGAGATCATTGAGGGTAACCCTCATTTACAATGACATCGAGTCAATTAGGAAAACAAAGACGATGCATTTTCTGAGCGTTCCCTGCTTACCACTGCAGGTGACAGGTACAAATAATGGCTGCCTGGAAGATACTAAATCAATTAAAAAAATGCATGGCAAGCTTTAAAAAGTCCATAAAACACAAACAGCGATCACTCTCGTCCTTAGGCTCATCACTTCAAAGAGCCCGAGTCCACTCGGATTTTCATTAATCTACACATAAACTTTAAAGACATTTCACCGTCAGATGAGACATCTCATTATCAAAACTTCAATCTTGTTCATTTTGATTTAAGTTATAAGCACACAGATATATATTTTTATCTGTTTGAAATGTCATTAGAAGACATTTGGAGAGACATGTGGCGATTCACTTGACGGATGGAATCATCAATTAATTATTTTGGCTGTTTGTTGATTTTGTTTATTTAAGCAGAGCTTAAGCTTTTAGCTCTGTGACTGACTATCATCCTCGCTTTGCTCTCCCTCGCTCCATCCTCCAACGCTTTGGCCGGAGTTTCTCGCTGTTGATGACTGCGAGGTACGAGTGATGTTCCAAACCAGCTCATTAACACGCTCCCCTTCACACCACCTTTCATACTGAAAAATGCCTGATTCAATTCCAAACCTACTTAACTTTTCAGTTCAGACACGGTCACTTTGTACATTAGCAGTCAGAAACCTAGACGCTTATAGCTTAGACACCCACAGAGTCAAGAGAAACAGCATGCTGGGAAGAGGAGAGGACAGACATGAAAGAGCAGCACACATCTCATTAGCACCCTTTTCTCTCCGTCCAGCCAGCTAACTGGGCAGCCAGCCTGCCACCCATCAGGATGCGCGTGTGGTGGAAACCAGAATAGTTGAAGCATTTCACTTCCATCCTCAGATGCATCCCCGGGGATTAAGAAATCATCCTCACATTTCGAAAAGCCGGACGCCTGGAAATAGACTCTGGGATGCGGGGGCGGATAGGTCAGAGGCCCAGGCGCATAAGTCATTTTCTATTTTACAATCCCAGCTCCTTAGTTAATGGAGTTTTTTGAGGTAGGCACAAACACAGAGGAAAGGAAAGGAAAGGGGGTGGGGGGTGCTGCTGGCTCAGTGAGAATTACCTTCTTAGCTCTGGACCAAGGGGCTGCTTAAAAAGAACTAAATGTATAGCAATAAGGCTACTTTTTGGCAATAATTGTGTTGCAGATAATGACAATACAGCAAATCCGATGCAAGGAGTAATACGTGCATTAAAGTACAGAAGAGGACTTTATTCAATATTTTTTCTTTCTTCTGTTTTTTATTTCTGTTGTACAAACTCGAGACGTCATGAGAAACAAAGTTGAGGCCAAAATTTTGAAACATGACAGCCCTTGTTTTTCTCCACAACTAAAGGTAGTGTCGGCACTGGAAATGCAGTTCTTACTGACCTGACGGAGCAACATATACGCCTACAAGTGTTCTCATCTGCAGTGAAACGCCGAAGGAAGAAGAACAACGCTGACCAGCACCGAATAACAACAACACATGAAAGACTACAAGTGCAGCTGAAATGCTAACTCTGCCTCTACTCATTGCTAAGAAAAAGGTTTTCTTGAGGGGGAGTGCTCTACAGCGACCACCAGAGTGACGAGGCTGAACGCCCTTTCTGTGCAAAGCAACTGGCATTCATATTGACGATTTAATACCGAGCACTGAGAAACGTCGAGTATTCATTTATTTCATCAACAAAAAGGTAATGCTAGTGGCTAAATAATTAACAAATAAATCAGTACTGATTCATGGGTGATTATGAATTTAGCTATCCCTTATTTTAAAAGGTACCACATGGAGTTTTTGACCACTAGAAGCGCTGTGGAGCAATGATTTTACAAGCTGTTTGTACCATATACGAGACACGCAGGCGGGTTTACAGTTTGGTGCAGTCGTGCAAGTTTATGTTATATAAGAGTATAACAAATATCATGATCACGATTGTTTTGGTCAATCTAGGGATTATTAGGGACGATTATTTTCCACAATTACTCAGTAACTTTGTTTAAAGTTCAATAGTACTTGATTTCTATCGAATGATGGCAGTCTGAATAATCTGTGTAACTAGTTAATTTTTTTTTGAGAAAAAGTCATAAAAGTGTCTGAAAAGTCCAGCGAGAATGACAGCAAGGGCTGCAAATGTTTTGATTAATATGTGAATTATTTTTTCAATATATGTATTAGTTGTTTGGTCTATATAATGTCATAAAATGTTTAAAAACATGTTGTTTTGTCCAAAATCTAAGGATATTTAGTTTACTGTCATAGATGAGCAAAGAAATCAGAAAAGAGGCTAATATCAGAGAAATTGGACTTTTTTTCTTTTTAACAAAAAAAGCCCAGACTGATAAATCAATCATTAAAATAGCAGGAAATTAATTTTACAGCTGACAACAAATGAATTGATTGTTGCAGCTCTATTGGCGACACTGAGCACACTGTTGCAAAGAAGCAGTTGTTTTCATAATTGCAACAGAAAATGAAATCTGATTTGTGTCTAGATAGCAGGCACGGATGCAAGAATTATTTTGCCAAAGTTTTATAGGTAATAACATTCATTCAACGTGTTTGTCAAACCTCAAGGACACACACAGTTTGCGCTGGTGAGAAGCTCTGAATACAAACAGCTTGTTTGTTTACAAGAAAACTCTACGGGGCATCTTAAAACGAAAACATATTTGGCACATTTTTAACATTCTTTTGAATCATATTTCATGCTATAAAACTCCTACGAGGACTAAACTGCAATAATAAAGTGCAGCAGGTAAACTGTAATATGCCAACATTTTTGAAATATTGCTGCTTTTTCAACTCTGAGTTTCACGTTCCAATTTGCAGCCCTTTGATAGACATGGGGTGCACCCTGGGGACCGGCTGATGGTGTGTGCTGCCTCTCACTTGGTGCATGCTGGGATAGACTCCAGCCCTCGCAACCCTGAACAGGATAAGCCGTTTAGAAAATGGATGGATGGATGGATATTCCAATTTCAATGTGGCAAGCAGATTAGCAGATTATTGCCATAATTGCCCTGCTCATAATAATGGTTTCTGCTTTTGTTAGCCAGCTACAGTGTCCGTTATTGTCTCCTACCTAATTTAATATTATTTGTCAATTCAGTTTTGGAGCGTTCTTCAGTTTAAGTCCTTTACTTATTGTTCTTTTTTTTCTAATGAGGGAGGTTTCTGCACTGAAACAAAGATCTTAATCAGGTAGAAGAAAACAGTCAGGAAGTGACAGCCCTCTGACTTTGAACCAAATCACTGTGTGTCATTTTAAACTGCGAAACATAATCTTTTCGAGCATTTCCTCCCAAGGGTGGAGCAAAAGTGCAGCCGCAGTTCACGAGTCTGGTGCTACGACAGTAAATTAATTTTTGAGCCACTGAAGAGAACTTTACGTCATTAATAATTTCTCGGGTTTTTTGACGTGTGAGCCATTTAATCCCGCTTGGCTTTGATCCATTTCCAATATTTCTGTGTGAGAGGAGAAGCTTAAAGAGTATAGATGTCAGAGATATAGGAGGAAGAGACGGTGGTTTACGACAGTGTGTGCATGTGGATCTTTTTCTGTCTGTCACAGCAACTCACATCCTCACCCATCACACAGTCCGCAGTGGCTTTGTCACTGCAGCTAACAGAGGGAGCTTGTCATGAGCACACGCACGCACACACACACACACACACACACACACACACACAGAAAACAGACACACACCAGCGTTGTAAAATGGCACGTGTGTAGTGCTCCCTTCTTTTCCATTAGAATTCTGGACCTCCTTGTTATTGTGAAATTACTCATGATTACACTACAGAGGCTCATTCCAAGAATCTGAATCATTTTAATCGCTGAACACAGAAGCACAATAAAAACAGACTTTTGTTTTGGTAACATTTGTGCAGACACATCTGAGTGCCACATTTCCCCTGAACCTCACGGTGCCGACAATGACACACAGCAAGATGACAGATGTTAGGTTGGTGGTTATTTACATGCAGTAGCCTCGCTAATCTGTTTTGCACTTTCATTTGGTCTAATTGAGGAGGACTTGGATTGGATCCTCTCTTTTAAAAAAAGAAAGAGCGCAGAGATTCTTCTGGCTGACTGACAGGTAAGTGCACTCATCAAAAGCAGCAGGAAGGAGAAATAATGAAATGAGCTGTGAGAAGAAGGCCCACGGGGCCTATAGAAAAGCACCAGGCAATATCTCAAGTCATTTGACAATGATACACTATTAAAGCAGAAAAATAGAAAATCCTGCCTTTGAAAGAATTCTGTAGCTAATTCTATCATGCAAATGAAAAAGTCCACCGAAGGTCGCCAAAAGACCGGATGTCTGGATCTGTCTGGAATACTGAATAGTTTCATGTCAGGAGAACATCAACCTTTTGTGTCAAAAAAACTCAATTTTGGATTCTCGGCAGAAAATCGACTCCACAAAGTGTGTGAATAGAGAGGTGACCCCAGGCTTTAGATTAGAGACGGGGGAGTCAGGAGTTAAGAGGGGGTTATTGAGGGGGGAGTCGAGGGGTGCCATGGTGTCAAGACGGAGAAGAAAGAGAAAGACAAAGCATTGTGCTGCAGTTGTCACAGTGAATCTCTCAATCAACGGCTGAATTAGAGAGCGGATATTGAAGCAATTAATCAGGTCTAACAGCGGCCGCCGGAAAGAGGCGAGGGAGGGGGGCAACCTGTCCATACATCTGTGTTTGTTCTGGGCTGAGGTAAATCATGGGGAAATGAGGACATACGGATTCACCATAAGGCTGCAATATTGCCACTTAATGTAAAAAAATAGGTTTTAATAGTATTATGCCCCTGGCCACGGGAACATGGCATTACATTTTCCCCGAAACACACGCACATCTGGGGTCGCTGAAAGACACTGCAACTTGTAGACAGGAGAAGCTTGTCCAGTCTGCTCCACCGCTTAAGCTACCGTACAGCCGCCGTAGTCCGTATCAGCTGATCTCATGTAGGTAGAAGAACAGGTGGATAAACAGAATAGTGATTTAGGCCCTGTATACATGACCTTTGTGTTATAAAATACATCCATGCACACCAGCCCGCTCACCGGCGTTAGCTGTCTTCTGCAGTCTCCCCTCGTCACAGAGGTAGCAAGGCTTACAGCCTACTAGTGCTGGGCGATATGGCTTTAGAAAAATATCAATATTCTTAGGCTATATCTCAATACACAATATCTATTTTGATATTTTGAAATCTCCTCTAAACTAATGTAAACTACTACAATACAAAATTATTAAATGATAAACTACAATTACAAATTACGTAGCTGCTGCCATAAAATAAAGTAACATAAACTACCGTTATAGTTAAGTTGAATAAAATCCTGACAGCTGACCTTGTTCAGAACTCCTACTGCAGATCTCATCACAGTTAATTAACCCTTTAATATGAGGACAAAGACAGTCCCTCAAAGATGGGGGTCATGCTCATTCCTTACACTCACCTACAACAATCCCAGTCTTGAAACTGGGACCAAGTGCAGCTAAACTAAGTTAAAGTGTAAAGTAGCCATTAGACCAAGAGGTGCCAACAAAGTATAAACAACATGTAGACCACCATTGTTTTTGTTTCTAGTGCATGCTAATTACACAAAGTAACAATGCTTATGGGTAAATTGTGGAGATGACATCACTGTCTCCAAAACATTTTACATGTACGCACAGATACGCAACTGCAACTTTGAAAAATTTGCACCTTGGAAGGCGTTTTAGAAAATTCTCAGTTTAAGTGAGCTAAATTATTCCATGTGGACAAGGGGCCAAAATATGGGGCCAAAATATCCATTTTAAAAAAATATATGTACACGAGTAGACAGGGCATCAGCGTTGCACTCCTATAACATTGTCAGACTCACAGTGAATTGTTGAAAAAGGATAACATTCAATGCCACAGAAACTGAGATATTGTCCTTTTCATTCCATTTATACTTGTCAAAAATGTCTGGTTGGAGTTTTGGGTGTAAGCAGTTCCTAATGTAGCTTCAAGCAGAGATGAGGAGCTGGCTACAGAGGTCTGGTAACTCCATACCCCCAGAGTTTTTTCATTTTCAAACTTGCAGTTTTCAGCACCAACTAACATAAATTTCATGCAGCTCCTTCTGGAGCCACAAAGGCTTTATACAAATTTTTTCCCACATATGTAGCAGAACTCCTCAAGACATGTAAGCAGACTTTGATGTGCAAAATGTGTTGACTTAACCTTTAGGTTTCTGGTGAAAATTATGCATGATAATGTAAGGGCCAGCTCAACAAAATAACAGAGAAAAAACACTCGGAGGTATGAAGCAATGCAGATGGCTTTAATATGTGCCCTTTTCAACACAAACTTGAGCATATTTTTGCAGGCATATCAAACTAAGAGAGAGAGACTCCTTTCCCATTGCCAGTAGATCAGATCTGTGTACACAGTTGTGCAGTACATGAGTATGCCTTATTTGTTTGTTTGTTTTTTACTAGTTTGTTATGTTCAACATCATAAATGTACCAGAGACAGCATTCATAAACAGTAGAAAGCAGCATGGAGGTATGTGAAAATGTTACGGTGTTCTTTTTAATAACACCGTAACATTTTCACCGTAAACTTATTAAGTTTCTGCTTTTAAATTTGGTGTCAGCTAAATTCAGAACAATGTTTGAGTGCTGCTTGGACAGAGACAGGCAGAATTTGTGGCATTACGTGACTGCGCTGCACTTGAAAAGGGTCTGATGACAACTCAGGTATCATTTTTCCATCTCTACCAATTCAAACCAATCACAGCTAGAACTTATAAAAGTCGTGACTACTGCAGATTAATTTGTCCCGGGAGTAAATGCAGATTGTAACCTTCCCCATTAAGTACAAAAGCCACATGTCAGTGGGTTTTAGTGGATTTTTTCGTCCAGTGGGAAAGGGGTTTTAATTTGTTCAAAGTTGAGGCTTAAATCTAAAGGTGAGCATGCCTTTGCCATCAGGGCCCCTCGGCTTTGGAACGACCTGCCTGAGGAGATAAGGCTTGCAGAATCAGTGATTTCTTTCAAGTCACTTAGACTTGACTTTGTTATGCCTTTTTATTTCTTTTATTTATATAAATTGATATTGGTATTCTGTGTCTTGAATTTTTTGTTTTATGGTTTATCATAAGCTTGTGTTTGGTAGGGCTTTTTTGGCTTTCTGTTGCCATTTTGCCGGCTCAGTATTCTGTGACAAAGCAGCACTAAACTCAGTTTTTAATATGTACTATATAAATAAAGTTATTATCAATGTTTTTCAGGTTTTGAGACATCCTTTTCTGGAACATTTTTACACCAAAGAAACATTGCCAATATTGTTATAAAAGTAATATAAGTAAGGTGGTGATACAGTGTTGAAAGAGTTATATTTAACTTTCTTTTTTTAAAGGGAACTTTTACCTGACAATACGGGCTTGTACTTCAAAAACTTGGGTTTGTGCCAAAGTCTGAGTTGTTCTTTTATATTCTGTTTTTATGTTGTTGTCTGCACACACAAGCATCCACTTGTTGACATTTATTTTTCTCCAGTATCGAAACAAACACGTTTGGTCATGTCGGTGTTTTTCACTGTAATCTGAATTGTTTCAACCCTCCAGAGTCGAGTGTTTTCATGTCGGTCCACACATTCAGTGGACCTCTCACTAGACCAGAGCAGTTATCAATCTCTGTGAGTAAAGGCAGACAGGAAGCCATGTCCCACTGTTAATATAAAATGTAGACAACACTTTCTCACCAGTCTGTTTCCTGCCAGTCACCTGACACCCGCAGTGAGACATGAATATCTCCGCCAAGGAAAAAAATCCCCAAATAACACGCAGGATGACAAACTTAATTGTCACATCCATGTCTTTTACATGTCGCTGCTTTGTTTGCCAGGACAGCCATTCATTTCAAGCCAGGTTTGAGCTTGTATATTAAAAAATGACAAAAAAATTATCTAATTACACATGACATGCATTGCAGAATGATTGGTGAAAAACGTACACCAGACAGAGGCAGTAGTAAATGGGCTGTAACTCAGAATGACACCGGTATTCTCTTTTAATGTGCGTGTGACTCGCATAGAAATGTGCCGCCATGTGAACAGTAGGCGCTTGTGAACAGGGGGTAAGGAGGAGAGATGTTGACTTGCATTATGTAAATCAGAAACAACACTGTCAGAGCGGACGCAGTCGATCAAGACGATTGCCATCGGCACACGCGTGCACACGTACGTGCTCTCGGAGGCAATGCAGTCAATTTAGACGATGATATTGAAGCAGCCAAGGACGCTACCAGAGGTGAGAGAAGAGCCAGACTGTTGGCCGCGCACAAATCCTTGTCTTTAGCCCTGTTTCATTTTAGCATTTCATCAATACAGAGTCTCTCTCTCTCTCTGTTGGCTGCTGGCTAGCTGCTGACCTCCACAACTTGTTGCTAACAGCTTCCAGGCTTCGCAGAGCAGGACAGTTATTTATGGAGCAGAGATAAATCGATGCTCTCTCTATTCTTTCCCAATTCCATTTGCATTACTTCACTGAGGTGTTAAGTTTCTTCATTCGCTCCAAAGAGACATTAAGTTTCACTGCTGTCCATGCTTTGGTGCTTTGTGTTGGGTTACAAAATTCAGATAATGTAGAGCTGCTGAGTATTTTTGGGTCAAATAAAAAGGCCAATAAGCCCTCAGGGCAGGGTGGTAAAAAGTTTCAGCATACTATGAATAACTTATTGCCTTGTATGGCACTGAGCATCCGCTGCTGAAGGTTTGCACATACAGGCACAGTTTGAAGACAATTGACAATGGACTGACCTTTTTGGTGCAAGCAAACTTGAAACTGGGCAGGAAATTGACTTTTTTTTAAATCATACTGGCTGCTGTGACTTGCAAATCCCCAGTGATGAAAAGACCGGCACTTTCCAACCAACCACCTAAACTAGCACAGGATGCAAAAGTTCTGAAACCCACGTAAATGGTAACGGCCGATGACATTGTGGTTACAAAATGTGCAAACTGTGCCTTGCATCTCCCATCAGAAACTAGCTGGGCCCAGGGCCAACAGGGGGACTTTCCTAACTCAAACTGAAGTATGTTGCCTCAACCACTTAACCTTGACTCATTTCCTTTGATAGGAGAATATAACTGTGCAGATGCTTCAGCTATGACAAAGGAAACGCTTGGTAAATTTGTAGACTTCATAAAATAACGGACATATAATACGTCACCCACTGGTTTTTGGACTCTTGTTTTAAAGCCTTGAATTCGGCATTTCAGCTGTTACCATCTTTATTACCATTTTTATTCCAGACCTACAGATCAGAATACACTCCTTCATGCCGATAGCTCTTAACAAAAGCCTAAATGTAAGTCAACTCACTAAATTCAAGAGAATACAAGATGTTCCAGAAGAATACAGCAAAAGTGAAAATGAAATTTTAGCCAAAATGAGATTGGCTTATATCTAGAGAAAAGAAAGTTGACACAAAAAGAAGAGAGGTCTACCTGCACATCAAAAATCCTCTAAATCTAAGCCATATTTTATTTCATGTACTACATTCATACCTATACCTAAGACCGTCAAGGACATCCTTTCAAGACATTGGCATATTCTCCAAAATAGCCCATTATTGTGAGAAATCTTCAAAGATCTACCTATGGTAGCTTTCAATAGATGAAGAAATATAAGATACAGAGCACAGCAGCATGTTGAAATTCGGAAGAATAAACTCAAAACTAAATCTCTTCAAAGATACTTGTGGGGTAATGTGGAGCCTGCATAAATTGCTAATTCACAGTATAGCTAAAATCTTTTAACCGCCCTACCAATGGTCAGATCATTCACATCAAGAACATAACCACCTGTAAAACAAAACATTTTGTCTGCACGATACTTCTGTTTCATCTGTTACACAATTGCCATTTAAACTTAATCTTTTTGACAGCATATTACTTTAAAGTTAGAGAGAAATATAAGAGAAATGCCATTACTGTCTACTGCAATCCAATACAACAGCATACAATCCTACTTCATTTTATGAGGCCAATCATGTCCAGGTTTCTATTGACATTGAGTTTTTGTGTCAAAGTCCAATCCTAATGTTATTTCAGAGACTGTTTATTATGACGTGTTTGATTCTGTTACATGAAAATATGTGTCTAACACTTGTTTAGCATCTGATGTAGAAAAAAACTTGTATTCTTGATTAATCTTCATCTTGATGAATGATTAAATAAATCTGATGAGCCACGTTGATATTAGATGTATACATTGGTTTCATGACAACATAAATTGGATTCGAGAAGCGCTTAGTCCAACACAAACATGGACAAAGATACACCAACAACTTAAAATAACTGATGAATAATTTAGACTTATACTACACATTTCACATGTCATACAGATGTGTCTATCATTGTGGTCTAAACATCTGCTGAATCTTAACAATAGGCAGGTAAAATATCAATGGAAACATGTCAATTTTTTTAAAAAAAATCCCATTTATCACAAAAATGCTGTCATGAGGTGGTATTTTAGGTGATTCTAAAAAGCTGTATTTCATAAAACTACAATAGAAACACTTTTTTCACTTTTATAGGTCACATGATGATATGGCTATACGCTTGTCGGTAGGAGATAGCGCCCTCATGATGCAGCAGGAGCTACAAGAGGTCTTATTGCATCACATAACTCTTCAAAAGTCGAGCTGATCATCTGGAGGTTTTAAATCCACACTTCTTTTTGTGAAATTGTGGACTATCACCTCCCAGAAACCCTCATGTGGTCGCTCCCGCGTATAAGGGGCTCGCCTTTCCATTATATCTCGCATGACACGCCTATGTCACCTTCGATTGGAAATAATGACAGTAGTGCGGTAGCTGCAATAGAAATAAACCTGCTAACATTTTGAACATCCATCGCAGTGCTTCTTAGTCGCATAACATCACTCAGTGGAGACGTAGATTTGCACAAATCTGTAATGTAAACCAGCCTAATAAAGCACCCTGGAGTCAGTGAAGGACTCTAAGGTCCTGAGGAATATCTAAACTATTCACATGTGTGAATCATCGTTATTCATGAGGACATTTACATACTTTCATATGTAATCATGTTCTAGGACATCATGATTTAAAATACAAATGCTAAAAAGGTATGTATAACAAGTTATAAGAGTTAAACAGAACCTAAATTAGAAGTTGACTGCATCTTTTTAGTAATGCCAATGATCACTAATTATCTTCTCTATCACCCTGTTCTATTATCTTTTAACCCAACTCCCGGTGTGAATTTCATTACAGCTAGCATTAAGGCTCTTAAAACACGCTTTATTATTTCCATCTTGGTTGCAAATGTTAGTAAATGCAACACACTGTGTCGCCTTAAATTCCCTCTGTAGGAAAAATCCCCTGCTAAAGGCTCCATAATGACACCAGTGAAGCAAACAATGTTACCGCGGTTATTAATTGCCCACATGGGTACGACGGTAAATGTCACAAAGTCACGTCACGGCCTGACCCGCCGCTGCACTGGCACAGACGGCGAAAGCAATTTCCATTTTGTCACCAGCGGACTATATCTGGAGAGGAAACAGTGACTGAGCAGGAAGAGAGGATGGACGCCGCTCGCTGTGGTCTGAGGAACAGACAGAGCGGGGACGCTTGTCTAAACATTTTCACACTTTTGAACCCCCTCCCTCCATCTCTTTTACTATCTAACTCAGTTGCTCTCGAAACAATGAGGCCTAGAAGAACTGAGAGCGGCGGAGTGGACGGAGGGAGGAAGAGAGAGGAGGAGGGGAGGGGAGGGTGTACTGGCACCCTTTTTAATTCCACCAAAAGCTGTTCCAACAAAAGGGCCCTCACTCTGGAGCCGCCACGGAGCGGCAGTCAGCCAGGCTGGCTGAAAATAGGGTCGTGAGCAAAAGAATGAGAGCGAGAGAATAAGACTGAATGGGAGAATAAAAGAATGGGAAAATGAAAGACTGAGCCGGGTATGAAAGGCTGTCGGGAAGTTTTCTTTACTCTGCATGGCGGTAAAGTCAAACTAGGGAGGGTGGCCACATTGATCATGTGTGTGTGTGAGGGAGGGAGAGCTCCTGTGTGTGTGCATTTGTGATATGCAGAGGCATTCATGATACAGTGAAAGCTGACTGGACCCTGAGAGTTGAAAGCAGGAACATTCCTCCGACCATCCGTGGATCAGCTTCATTGTGATTCATGGCCTCGTTCCTGTTGCTACGCTCTGTAATCCCTCTTCCCACTGACACCTGTTTGCTCAGGAACGCCAAGGTGTTAGCCATGATACGGTTTATTTCTCGAAATGTGATCTGGAATTTGCTTAGTAACTGGTTTCCTCAGAAGTGGAATGAAAAAAAAAACGCTGACTGAATGCAGACATATGCTTGCTGGTTCTTGGCAGGCAGAGTGATGAATGAAAACCTGCTTCCTGGACTCTCAGCATGCTGGAGTGATGGAGCTTCTTACACCAACCGAAGTCTAACCTCTTCCCCCTAATTACATCTAGCTCTCTTTAAAAGGCCCACACAACGACACCCACACAAACTGCACATGGCTGCACAACAAAAGGATGCGAGATTGTCTCATCCAAAAGAGCTGTATCCACAACAACCTGTTCCAAATCTCTGAGAGTTACCCACCAAGCCGACCTCTACCTCTGTCCGTAAGCACTTCCACAAAGAAACGCATCAAAACTACTTCTTTGATTGTCCAAGCAAACAAGCAAACAGCATTATGCAACACCCTGCAATACAAAGTTAACAGCCCATCAGCCCAAAGAATTGTGGGAAGTCATTAACATTTTAATCCGCGATCAATAAGAAAACCTAGAGGCGAAAAATTAAAAAACTTAAACATTAATGCAGACAAACAAACCACAGCACTCAATGTGATGCAACACCATGTACAAGTCTGTCAATGAGTCCATGAAAAGGCTGTAATTAAGAGGAAACGATAGCAGGACTTGATATTGTGCTTTCCTGGCTGAGAATCACCAACACACACGACAACACAGACAATGACAAAACAAATTAGCCCAAACGCTTACAGCTCCCAGCGTTACAACACGCTTTTAGCTGCTGTGAGTCATTTACAAGGTCTCAATGAGAAACAACGGCTGGGTCATGAGGGATGGTTGTCACCACATGCTTCACCAGGAGGAGCTTTTGACATTTGAGTCTGGTGCTAACGCGCCTGAAAAGGACCCAAAACGGCTTATTTCTGGTTCCCCACGTCACGGCAGCTTTTTTTTTTTTTTTTAACATGCTGGGTCCCGGATAAAGGGGCTTAGTCATTATTTCATTAAATAAGCATCATCACATAGCACGGATGACTTTGTGTACCTCTTTTTTTTTGCTTGCCTCTTCTTAGATGATTTCATTTTTTTTGCTGATCAAATTGTGTTTGCTGGTGACTTTGAAGCAATCTAACTTTCTGGGAAAATGTCTGATAAATGGGGTTTGCAAAGTTTCTCATATAAAGGGATGGGTATCCTTTAAAAACATTACAATACTAGTCCCAATACTAGAGCCCTTAAAATGATACCAATAAAGTACTTAATAGGATACCTTTTGTTTTCTACTTCATTCAGTACCCATCATGTGAATGGAAGCATTCGGCTGCGTAAAAGGCCACCAGATGCTACAGTTGTGATGTTAAAGGTGGCATATCTGTGTAGTGTTGAACACACTGGTGCGCTGAACTATAGTGCTGGGTATCGTTAAAAGAATTACAATACCAGTACCAATACAAGTACCCTTAGGGCTCATAAATACATCCATTTCAGCGTTGTAGGCGTTTCTGCCCTCATACTTCTATGCGTTCTTTATGTTGGCACAGATACAAAAGATACAAGGAGCCAAAGGTGGAGTAGTCTGTATTATTGTCAGTTTTGTAGACAGCAGTGGTTTGTGCGGCCATCAAAATACGTTGCAACATGTGGACAAAGAATTCTTTTAGCTATATTACCAATTTCTTCCACCCCACAAATTTTTAAATATCTTTGTTATCGCCTATGGTAGTATTTCAGTTGAACTACATTATATACTGCCCCCACGATTTCCGGTGGTCTTGCTCCGTTTTATCTGTATTCATAAGCTCTAAGAAAACATGCACAAATACGGACAAAATGAAAACAGAGTACCCAAAGAGGCTCCATCCATATACATATCTAACACTGAGAATGACTCAGCCCTTAAAGTGATACCAATACCAATAGACTACATCATTTGATACTATTTTATTCTTCTTCATTTAATACACATCATGTGAATGGGAGATTGCATAAAATGCCCCCAAATGTTTGGTGCCATCTCAGAACACTGAACTGGCTGCGAGTAGGAGGTGTATGAAATGACTGGACAATTTTAACACTACTTGCTTATGGGTTATTTCAGTCTATAACTTAAAAAAAAAGTATTGAGTACTGATACCCAGCATCAATGACCTGCCAAGTTTGCCAAATACACTGCATTTGACTTCGCCATACCACAGACTGTACGGGTTGTAGCTGCTGCAGTAGTGGAACAATCACACTTCACAAAATTCGAAGAACTCTTGAGGTGATTGGAAAAAAGTTATTTTTTTCTAGATAGAAAAAGGATCAGGTGCAGTTACTGCTTGACCGGAGAAGTTTCAAAACTACTTGCTTCTGGGTTTTTTGTTCAATACCAAAAAAGGTATCAGATACTGATATCTAGCCCTTCTGAACTGCCAGCCATGTCAATTATTAAAATCCCCATCACCACACCATAGACTTTATGGGTTGTAGCTGCTGCAGTAGTAGGTAAATCACACATCACATCACATGAACTCACTCTTGTGGTTTTTGGCTATGAGCAAAACCAAACAAACAGTATCTTTTTCTGGGTACAAAGGGGATACAGATATTGTTTGACTGGATAAGTTTTAATACTATGTAGTACTGAGTTGTTTAGGTTGACACCTTGAAAGTATCAAGTACTGATAGCCAGCTCTATTGAACTGCCAGCTACTTCAAAATCACTTTGCTTGATTTCACCACAGCACAGACTGTACAGGTTGTAGCTTCTGCAGTTTTGGGTTAATCACATGTTGTATTAAATGGAAGAACTCTTGTGGTTATTGGCTGCAAAAAGAACTGAAAGCATGAATTGTTTGACCGGAAAATTTCGATACTACTTGGCACTGAGTTATTTTAGTTGATACCTTAAAAGGTATTGATAACATATACTCAACTCTATTTCTAAACAACCCCAGACATAAAACATAATATGGTAAACACATCATTAAGCCCCAGCAACTAGGCTCCTGCGAGGAACCCAGCTGCTGAACACGTTCACTGACATTTCAACCCAGCGATGACACCTAACAACTCTCAAGGCAACAATGACAACAGCTTCCTCAACCTTCTCCACACGTATAAGATCACTTCTCCTGAGACACACTCCTTGACATTTCTGCCACCGGCCACAATGGGGCTGGGACCGCTGCGCCACAGACTGGTTTTGAAAGATGATGGCGGCTCCAAATCATCCTCAACCCAGGGGTCAGGTGGCTGCGCGGGGTTAAAATAGAATTTATGTAAAGTGAGAAAAATGTGTTAACTGAAAAAAATGACTTGCATTTTTATTCAGAATGCCCCTTGCTTTTGAAATAATGGGAGATTTTCAGCCTCCAGGCTTCTTCCAATAATTAATCAACTAACACATCCTGCAAAAAGAGAGAAATTTAAATAATTGTGCTGCTTCCTCAAAGGCCAAAAGCAAACAACTGGCTGTGCTGGGCAGCTCACAGATGAATGTCTTCAACTAGTTGTTGTGCATGCTTTATAATTACAGTAAAAATAGATATTTCTCTTGATTTTTAATTCAAAATCCAATAGGTGCTACGCCAGCAGATATTTTATTCCTACTAAAGCAGGTGGTTATTTAGGGTTTGTGATCAAAAGGCCAATGATTGCTTCCCTCATTACAACCTTCCTCTACACTGCTTTCCAAATGTAAACCCAAAGCAGATCCATACCAGAGCTGCAGCAGTGGCTACACAAATATGCAAACAACAAACAGCAACATGGCACAATGATGAGTCATTAATAAGAGCTCTCGATAATCAGGCTGCGCTGCTCTGAGGGCGATAATCATCGGCCGCCTGCTCTCCAAGTGATAAGCTAATCAGCCCTTCGTCTCCACCGAGCCGTCGAGGGGACTCATCATCATTGACATTTCAGCACAGAATCAGGCCTGTAGAGACGAGCGCAGGAGGGAGGGGGGCGGAGGCGGCGGGGGACACCTGAAGTGACTTAATTATCATTGCTGTGGAATGATATCCTCTCGACTCTATTTTGCCTTTTTTACTGAAGGTTAATGCTGTTCTTTTAACATCCTGGTTAAAGTTTCACCGCTGCCGATGACCCCTTTTTTCAGAGCACTTGTTTATTTATCCTGCATAATCTAAAAACACACAGAGATCATCCTTTTACATGCACATGACTCAGCCTTGAAATGTTTGCTCACAAAAGTGTTTTGTATGCCGGGACAATCTCTGAAAATCGAGCTTCTACTGTTGCATTCAGCGTCAGTAACTCACTGGCTAAGCAGCTGAAATGTATGGAGGTTTTTTTTCCACCAAGAAGACAGTTGTGTTGTTGAAATTAATTCATAACCTGTGGGGATACTGTCATGACAATCTGACAGCTTTTTAACAATACAGGGCTGATGTAGCCGAGTCTCAGCTGAGTATCTGTCATCCTCACACCAACCTGTGCTGCATGGCTTACATCACTGGGGGTTTCTAGCACCATAGCCCTGATTTTTGTGCCACTACACTGGGCGCTTCCTGTTCTGATGGCTTACATTGCTCCGAATATGCATGCAGGGGATGAATGTCATTACAAAGCAAATTCCAATCAAGGTTAAATCTTCCTCCTGCTTTGTACACTCTGAGAAAATCACAGTTCACCTATTATGCAACAGATGCTACAGCAAAATGCAAAGCATGCTCTCCGCTGCTCCCGGCCTTGAAATAACTTGCCCTCCATTTGCTTTGATCTCGGAGGCATGTCTCCAAGGCGCGTCAACGCACGAGACGACACATCTCCCGGCTCCCATAATGACCCATCTTCTTTTTCCTCTGTGACAATTTGGGGACAGCTCTGACAGATGATACTAGTTACACCCAGGTGAAAACAACAGGCTGACAGATTCATGCTGACAGAGCAGGATCACAGTTTCTTTATGCCGATCACTGTTGCCTGACTGCCTGCTGTTATGAATTTTGTAGCTGGTCCCATTTTGGGGAGGAAGAAAAAAACGTAAATTGTTTCTGTTGGGAGTTTGAGCACGTCTGCGTTACTCGGCAGCACATCTTAGTGATGCTATCATTGCTTGTAGTTATGGTTATCTCTCCTTATCTATCACTGAAATGTTGCTATCAGGACGTAAAGTGTTGCTATGGCAATCGTTAGCAAGTTTATTGATACTTCTTTTTGTTTGTAGTGCATCCTCAATGTTCCTACTACGAGAATCATCTTATTTATGGTAATTTACTGACTATCAATAGTAGTCATCAGAATCCTTTAAAACTTTATGCACTTATATCACAAAAGTGTGAATTCAACTGCCCTACAGTGCTGCAGCAAGGTTTTTGTGTACATTGTGCATTGCTCAAACTAAGTAACCTGACAAAATAAATTTGGGTGTTTTTTTTTTTTTATCTCTTACAGCCTTACTATAATATTCATACAGTGTCTTGCATTGTGCTTGCATCACTTGACAGTAAGTTTACAGTAGAGCTCAACAGATATCAGCGGACTGACGCTTTCAGCCAATGCTGGCTTATCATAGATGCATCTGCACTAATGTACATTAGCAGATGTATGAATAGAAACTGCAGTAAGCTCTGTTTAAACATTTTGTTCTTAATTTAAAAGGAATACTTCACCCACAAACTTCCCCTTTGTATATCAATTATCTATACTGTGTTACCTTGAATTCATGGGGAAAACTTTGTTTTTCTCAAATGCCTCCAAAAGAATGGCAAACAGAATTATTGATTGATTGGGCTATACAAAAACAGCCATTTACAAACCCTCACACAACTTGTGCAGTATAATCCAAGTTTCATTTATCCATTCATACGCTCAGCACTTCCCAAACACAAAAGGGTGTAAGGGTGTACTTTCTTGCAGGGTTTCCCACTCATTCATTTACTTGTGGCAGCCCGCCACAGTTAAAACATCTGCCACCACAAATTGATTTTATATTTTTGGAGCCAGACAGCTCATTAGGACAGCTATTAGAATATACCGTTCAGTTACTGATGGCACCCTCTTGGAGCACAGAGCATACTCTGGACACAGACGGAGCAGCAGAACACCAGGCACAGTGAAAGTGAAACTTAACCATTGGGTCTAAAAGTTCTACAGCAGTTGCTTCTTTCATCAATCTGATCAGCACTGACTGGATCGATAAAGTATTCACCCCCAGACTAAAACTCCTCAAACAGCTGCTGAAAGAAAAAAGAATGCATGAAGATTTACGCCTGCGCTGTGTCCACGCACCCACAAAAACATCCCCTCCGAAATCTACACTCATGCAAACCTATGCTTGGCCTTAAAGAGAACTTATATAGGTATCACTTCCAGCACGATTTTAAAGAGTAAGGTCTTTCCTAAGGAGCATTTTGTAGAATTTGTGTAGAATTTGAGGAGCTGCAGGAGGCATGCCCCCTCAATATTTATAACATGCATTTGTCCCCCACAAAAAAGGAAAAGTTTAAGTAACAAAGGACTTCTATTTTGACAAAACAAAGAGATTTAAACTACAATTTAGTGCAGAGAAGGCACAAATCAGTGCATAAATATTCACCAGAATATAGGACAGTAAGCGTATGGTCCTCAAAATTTTCTGGCTGAGGACCCCTAAAATGCCCCGCTTCATGTGTCCGTACCAATTTTGATACATAAGCTTGACTCAATATATGAGACTTGGAATATATAGATAGATTTGATGTTTTGATAGTTTTGCTGTTGTTAAACATGTCTCCCAACCAATAAAGCAATATGTTCACCATTTTCTTTGAAAGCATGCACGAAAAACTGAGTTTTCTTTATTAATTCAAGGTAATACAGCATGACTCATTGATATACACATGGTCATTTTGTGGGTGGAAGTTCCTTTAAGTTTAAAATGTCTGTAGCATGCATGTTTGTATTGATATCTATGAGTGTTCTCAACTTGCCTGTCTCAACACATTCCTTTAATAACTAGTACTTTATAAAAACTGTCTTTAAGCAGACTTCATAATCATTAAGCTTTCCAATGTACTTATCTTAATGTTTTTTTATTATTATTATTTTTATTATTCTTTAAATAATACAATTTAAGACATCACAGGTTACTGTAAACTGGGGAAGGGGGCGGGGGTATCAATAGCCGACAATTTTTAAAAACGTGGGCACATTTGGATTAGATACAGCTATGTTTATATGATTTATTATTATACTCTGCACAAAACTATATAAGAATTTTACCACAAAAATACTTTAAAGGATTATTTAAAAAATACTCCCAAAAAAGAAGACTTTAATACATTTTCACTGATTTATATTATCAATACAGGTCTTTCAAATGAGATATGGATCAGCCTTTATAAATTTGTCCTTAATTATGATTTATCTCCTTCAGTGTGCAGTCTGTATGTGCATACTGTCGGTACAGAAACACTGTGGTTGTGTTTGCACTGTTATATTCCAATAGCGTCTTCCTTTTATTATGGGATTACTGTAGTGGATATTCATTACGGGCTCTCAACACTCATTGTTGAAGGGCCACCTGAAGTGCAGGGGCCGAGCATTTCTCATTTCCTGCCGAGCCCGTGTTTCCCATCACCACCCTGTTGCTCTGCAGAGCGAGGACCAATTTCTGCCATTATTGTAATGGTTCGTAATCAGACCTGCGCTCGTGATTGCGCCCCGTTTCCCTGCGACACTTTCCAACAGGTAAACACAGATAACAGGTCAGCCGTGTTTGGAAGGGTTTGTAAAGGCTCAGAGGGGATTAGGTTTCCTGAACAGTCACCTGCCGTCTGAAGCTGCGAGGGAATTAGGACAAAAACCACAAACCAGGAGAGCCACACCTCGCGGATCATGGCGTACCGAAACTACACACACAAACGCACAGATCAGGTGTTAAAGTGAGTCTCGACAATAAACTTTTACAACAGGTCTCACAGTCCACTACACAGCCACAGAGAGGAGGGGACAGAGACGTGACACGGTGAAACATGCAGCCGTGCCGGGACACAACACCGGGACACAGCACCGGGACCCGGCGGCGCGGCTCAAGTGCTGCTGCCCACATTCAGGGCGCACAGCGCAGGGACAGCAGGGACACTGAAGGGGCTTTACAGAAACACAGCTAGGGTTTTTTCCTACCTTGAGCAACGAGGAGGATCGCTGCCGCCACCAGCCAAGTGTTTCTCACCGGAGAGACCGGGCAGCGTGCTGCGTAATCTCTCGCCATTCTTCTTAACAGGAGACAAGGTGGACGTAAATATCCACAACAGCGCTGTGTGGGGCGACCGGGCTGCGAATTATTCCTTCTCCGATGAGCCAAGAAACTTCGGGTTCAGTTCAGACCGCCTGGGCTTGCAAACAGCCAAGTTGTCTCTTTCCCCCCTCTGTCTCTGCGTCCTCTCTCTCTTCAGTCGGCACCGCGTTTAGTTTGCGTCTTGCTTTGCATGTGTCACTGACAGGAGGAAGGGGCCGGCCGCAGTGCGCACAGGTAGCCCGAGGCTGCGTGTGTGTGATGGTGCGTCTTGGCCAAGGCGAGAGGAGCGGAATGGAAACAAAGTGTGGACGGAGTGTGTGAGTGAGAGTCGGAGGAGCTCCGTGTGTCTGATGCGGAGAGCTGAGTGGGGAATATCAGAGTGATGTCAGCAGAGCGTCACCAAGAGGACTTCAGCCGTAATACTGAGCCCTCACAGCTACAGCAGCACAGCCCGACCGAGGAGGCTCACTCCACAGGGTCACAACTCAAACCCGCACACCTGCGCTCAACACTCGGGGCGTTTCTCATGACACCTGCCGCACACGTGTGTGCGGAGGGCAATCGAATCAGGAAAAATAGTTCTAGGTCAAAATAGTCAAATGGTATTTCATCGATCACTGATAGGAATCAGTAATTTTCGATGATCATCGGCATTCAGTGATATAATACTGATCATGACAATAATCACCTAGAGTAGGTCATTAGGACTGTCAGCATTAAAGCGTTAATCGCAATACAATTAAGGTCCGTAATTAACACCTTAATTTTTTATTAATCATGGTTATTGCCGCCTAACATTCCCGTCTTTAACCCTTTGCAACCTGGAATGCAATCAATTTTCTTGTGCTGCGTTTACACACCTTTCACGTGCAGTTAAAGTTTGTAAAGCTCAGAGGGAAATTGGTCTGATTTCCTTTAGAAAACATGGCCAAGAAATGTCCCATAAAATGCCAAAAAATAGGGAAAAGAAATTAGTTCAGAAGAGAAAGACAGGGAAATTACTAGAAGATAATAACTCTATTTATAATTTTATTTATTTTGGTTTGTTATCTTCTTTATCCTTTAAAAAAATAGTATATACTTTATTGATTTATTTATTATTTTGGTTTGTTATTTTTTATTAGTTTTTTACCTTTTCTTAACTTTTTTGTCTTTTTTTAGGTAGTTTTCTTGTAGCTTGTAACTTCTCCATGATTTTTACAGAATTAAAGCCACTTTGCTCAGGTTTCAAGGGGTTAAGAGGCTGCATTGGGCTGAGATTTAATGCTAGATGATAATACTGCAAGAGGTGATACCAACCATGTCATGCTAGCTTCTCAGTAAACAGGCGGTATAACGCCTAAATTTTGGCGATGGAAAAATAGCATGGTCATTTCACAGGGGTCCAATGACCTCTGACCTCAAGATATCTGAATGAAAGTTAAGTTTTTTAACTTTTTATTCCTAATCAAGATAACCTGGTAATATAGACTTCAAAGCTGCGATTTAAAATGCAATTAATTGCAATTTAAAAATTAATCATTTGACAAAAATTATTTTATATTATTAAAAGTAATAATGAGTAATTATATAGAGATGGAGGTGGAGAGTGGAAATTTGTCAGTTATTGGTTTAGATATTTTTGAGATTTTTAAGAGTCCTTCGCTGTCTCCAGTGAGTGTGAATATTAAGATGCTGCAAGAGGAAGACCTTGTACATTTTTGGACTACACTGATAGACACAGTTGTTTGATTAGTCATTGAGTTTATTTTAGTATTCATCAAGTGTGTGTATTATTTATCAAGTTTACTTTATCATTCATCACAGAGAAGACTGACCAAGATTACTTTATAACTCTTCTTTAGTACAGCACTTGAGTAAATGTATTTAGTTAATTTCCACTGTTGATGTAACATACTCTATAATGCAATGTTACAGAATAAGCTAAACAAGCATAGCTTCTCACACCAGCTACAACATTCAAATGCTGCTTACACGTTAATGCAACCCTCAAAAAAATAATCAAACAATAAGATGCATAAAAATAACTGGAGCAACACTTTTAAGGGGCATTTTTTTCCTCTGAATGATAACTAAGTAATAATAAGTTTTGACACTTAAAGTAGATTGTGTTGTATTACTCCAACCACAGGACCTTTACTTGTGACAGAGTATTTTTGTCATATTGCTACTTTTACCTGAGCAAAAGATCTGTATATGGCTTCCATCACTGATTATCAATTGCGATGCACAACCATTGATCACTCAGTCAAAACTACATCACTGGAATCAAAACTAAAGCCAAATAGTTTAAACATGCTTACATTGTCTGACCAGCAGTCAATAAATTCCTTTTATTATTTATAGAAGTCATAGAAATGCTGTGACAGCATGTGCTATCTAAACTTTTTAACCTCTGTCAAAGTCATGACAGATTTCTGTCAGTCAACCAAATGATGAGACAAGTGATAGATGTCAGAACTCTAAATATAAAAACTGCGGCCGAAGACGTGGGAACTTGTTCTTATGGTTCGGTGCATCCCCTGTGTATCACATATGTCACATGCAGTGTCTCCGTGGGCTTTTCAGGTACACAACATCAATGGTTTCTGAGCTTAAGCTTTCTAAGAAGACAAGAAAAAACTCCTTAAAAGGACACTTAGCTCATTAGGGAAAAAACAGAGGAAACCTTAAGAGCGGCAATTCGAAGTTCTGTGGTTGGAAAGAGAAAATAAGTCTACTAAAAATAGGCTAACTGGCAAAAAAATGAACAGATATTTGTAACAGAAATTCAAAACACATGTATAAAACACTATAAATCCAATTAAATGTAGCGTGTTTAATGGTTAAGGATGTAAACTTTAAAATTAGATGAAACTAGTGGTATTTTAGGAGTTAAATAGCACAATTTATTCATTTTCTGAAAGTGTTTTGGTTGTTTTTTTGTTATCAGACCAATGATATGACCTCTGCTGTAACAAAAAACTGCAGAAACAACTCAAATCTTTGTGTTTTTAAATGTATTTTAATCCATATCCTGACTTCCCTGCGTGATGATGATGTATTCTGTCTATTACACCAAAACACAAAAGTACAAGGGACTTGCAGACAAGAAATTGCACACATAAATTCAGGTTTGCAGCACACAAGGAAATGCCTTGAGGGACTCGGGGGGTGGAAGAGAGGGGGGGTTAAGTCTCCCTAGATGGATACTGTCATTTACTTTGTTGTCCCCTCCACAGAAACAGTGATGCTGAGAGGTTTTTTTTTTTTCTAAGACAGAAATGTTTCAAACGTGGATAAGTTGGAGGGAAATAAACAGACCCGACTCTGCCACACAGAGAGGATGTTCTCCCGTCTGTTTAGGACGATAAGAGAGCATCTTTGAAGTCGACTGCAGCAGAGTTTAAGTTACTGTTGAAATAAGTAACAAGCAGATTGACTGAGAAAATACTTTGTTCACACCATACGCACTGTAAAGGCGAGGCTCAATTAGCTGTGTGAGTCACAACACCAAGAGCGTGCAAACGGAAAATGCTATCTTTAGGAGAAACTATTCTCCTCAGCCCCACCACAGTGCTGTGTCAATAATTCTGTTTACTTTTTATTGCTGCACGGTGATTTAACATGAACCACCATCGGACATAATACTTTAAATCCATGCAAGTTAATTACAGAGATTGTTGTTTACACTGCACCGAGTGACCTAAATGAAGACAGTTGGGTTAATGGAAATATCAATTCAGCTTCTGCTGCAGCGTTTTTCAAAGGGTCAGATCAACAGAAGTACTTTTTCTTAGTTAACTTCTACTGTATGTAGCCATGCAGAAGTCTGTTTACAGACAAAGTGAATTCAGAGATTTGTTTCAAAACAATGAGGCCCATTAACAAACTAAATGAGGTAAATAATCTACCTCATTGGGAACTTTGAATTCATACCTCCACAAGTGGTCGTTCCTACGATGCACACGTTTTGTTATGTTGTTTTATGTTTTGTTTTGTTTTTTAATTTCTTCCTTCTATTTCTCATATTTGTTCTTTGAGATTACATCTTATGTTAATGTCTTGTCTGATAAACTGAAAAATCTCTTTAAAGAAACTGTTAAAATAAAAGTTAATTCATTCTCTATAGGAGTTTTCATTTTAAGTGGTGGAGTCTGCCATTCCCACCCTGGATTTAATTTGCACATTTAAATGTTAAATTTAAACTTGTGATGTGCCAAGTATTGCGATAATATTTAATCATTTTAAAGCCCTGACGACAACCAGTAGCGGTCGAAACTTGTTGGCTTTTTAAATGAGTTAGCTACTATAATAAAGGCTTTTTAATGTAATTCCGCCACATTTTTCACATCTTTTTTGTGCCCAGATTTCCTCCTTGTTGGTTCCCGTTTTCCATGAGCACCTGACATAAGTTTTAGACCTACACTGGATTATAGTCTACAGAGCAAACAGTCATGTCTTCCTTTCTATACATGGTGATATGTTGTGATTTTATACCTTTTTTCAGCTGCAAATTATGTACCCAAAGAAAAACTTTGTCAACATTT
Organism: Plectropomus leopardus; assembly: GCF_026936395.1. Taxonomy (NCBI): domain Eukaryota; kingdom Metazoa; phylum Chordata; class Actinopteri; order Perciformes; family Serranidae; genus Plectropomus; species Plectropomus leopardus. The sequence continues at coordinate 27,663,766 of NC_142192.1, read as the reverse complement.
GTTTTCAGTCTGTTCATCTCACTTTAGTTATTTTCATTGCTGGGAAATACACAGAGTGGACTGAGAAGGGAACTTATTTTTATTATTATTGTAGTAAACTTCCAAAAGATTAATGTGTATCTTCAATATTAATAATTTATATATTTAAAAAACGATACTTGGCCCCTGATGGATACGATATTGCCATGCAAAAATAACACGATACAAAGCTGCATAGATTTTTTTTCCCACACCCCTGCTCTGCATACTTACTACTACTGCTACTACTGTAAACACATACACCAACTGACCTTGTGTTCTCTGACACTGTAGCTGCTTAGGGAGTGTTGACTGTTTTAAACCACTCTTGCTGTTACCATGGTTACTATGGGCATCCTCAAATTGATTAAGACTGAAATCTAAAGGATTACAATGTTAAGTAGCTGTGTGGCACACAGAAACCAGGTTACACAGGTAATCTGAGAGCATGTAAACATGCACTTTGGTAACCTGGTTAAGTTAATCTGGGTATCCACGCAGTAGGTCAGTAAGCAGATTTCTCTGTTACAGCAACGCTTTCTTTGTCTGAAGTCTTCGGTCATTTAGAGATCTGCTTACCACATCAGGATGCATTAGCGTTTAAACTGCAAAAGTTATGGGGTTGAATGCCTCACAGTCCACTTCAGGAAGTGGTTTAAGTGATTGGATCACAATGTGTCTTGGTGCTCATTTACAGTTGTATTTAGTGATGTCCACTTGAAATTGATCATCCAAGACACGTTAATACCAGGTCTTAACAAAGCCAACAACACCTAAAACCTGATCAAAGAAAGGTAAAACAATTAGTTTGGCTTGATGAGAAATGGGATTTTTGTTAAGTGGCTGAGCTGACCCTTTATATTTGGCAGATGCTTCCAGCCAAAGTAAAGTCTATTTGGGAAACAAGTTTGGGCATCAGAGTCGCAAAAAAACTTTGCAGACAAGAAGAGCCGAGGGTCAAACCACCAACCTCACAAATCACGGCCAACGAGTTCCGCCTGAGCTGCGGCCTCCTTCAAGTGCAACACCAAACTAAAAAAAAAACATCTTTAAAGTGCCTGACGCTGCCAGTGGTGGAAATGTCGTTATATCCTGCATCACACATTTAATAAATCATGCTCAAATAAATGTATCTATGATATCAACAGGATAACAGATCCTGTTCTGCAGCTTACAGTGACTGTGGTGCAACGCTCCAGCTCCAGCAGGCCAACAATCCCTCTTATTTCAAACCCAGCAATCACTGTCACAGTCAAAACATCTCTTCATCTCCGAGTCCTGAGTACCAAGCGGCCTCTTCCAGCTGTAAGTTACAGTGTAATGCTCTCACTGCTCAAGTACCATGATTTCTTCCTTTGAGGCAAACCAAACGACCACCTATTTTATTGTGGAAAATGGATGTAAGCAGACGCCTCCCTCCACTTTTGCTATTCATTTCACTGAGAATAACACATGGCTGCCCTCTGGAAAGCCTGCCTGCCTGCCTGCCTCTGAAACCTTCCCCGTGATGCTCCCACCATTTTGCTGGGTGGCGGACCCGGCCGCCCACCTCTCCATTATCACCTCATTAGCCGGCTGTAAACTGGCCCACCCTCCATTTTGGCTCCAGCCTCAATCAGCCCATTAATCACAGAAGAGCAGGGAAACCTTCTGTCCTCTGAAGGCTCACAATGTATTCTGCTGGCCCCTGCTGAGAGTGTCTGTGTTTGTGTGTGTGTGTGTGTGTGTGTGTGTGTGTGGGCATGCTGCTGCATACAAATGATCCAGCTACATCCTGCCATCTGTTGACTGCTCGAAGTAACTGCCTCCACACTGACACACACAAGTTCATGGTGCTGTCTGTCTGTCTGTCTGTCTGTCTGTTCTTCATCTGTATCCAAAAATATAATTATGTAATTCAAAGTTGATCTCAGTAAAAAACCAGATGGAACAAAGTATGCAATCATCGCAACAAGTCCTCATAATTCAGCTACAAAATAGGCTGTCAGTGCTTTCCCATAATTGACTCACATACAGTGAGTTTTCTCATCAGCCACCCATATGGTGGAGGTAATTATTCTCAAGACAATTTAGGGAACTTTGTAGATTGCCTTCATGGTTAAAGAAAAACAACTTATAATGTTGGTAGAAGAAAGGATGCAACACCTTTCTCACGCCTTTCATCGCAGTATAATGTTGTAAACAAAAAAGGTTTTTTGTTTCAAAATTATAGACGTGAGTCACTATCCATCGCTATACTTCTTGGAATGTTATTGCAAAAGGAGAAGTGGCAAAATATCACTCAGTGGAAACGCAGTCAAGTCACAATTCGCTCGCATTAACTGCGAATGATAGCCTAACTGTGGTGCATCATGTATAGACTCTGAATATGAAAGACAGCACCATCACCCGGCCAAAGATAAGTCGGCAGTGGTTTCTGTCATGGATCAAACCAAAAACAAAATACTCACAGTCCACTACACTTTTGTAGACTTTCTGTGGTTAGCAGAGTAATGTTAGGAGGTCTGCAGGATGAGGGAACTTGTAACGATGATTGTGTCCACTCAAATCAGTCAAGTTGTGGAAAAAAAATTCACTTCTCTTCATTTTGTATGAATTACATCAAATGTGAGTTCCATTTTCAGATGATATCTGCAGGTTTGTCCAGCCCCTCCATGTAGTCACGTTCCAATATTTCCAGTTCACACAGTATATAGATTTATCACTTCCTGCCCTCTATCTGAATTTCGTGCCTCATAATAGTCACGTGATTGCAAACAAACTATTGTAATAACTATCAACTAGCATCTAGCATCATCAATTATCGAGCCAATATTTTAATTTGTCTGATGTTTTGGTTTATGGCCAAATACCTGCAAAACAAATGACCTTCCCATCAGCCTCAGCTGTGCTGTTCAACATGGTAAATGTCAACATTTTAGCACAAAGACGGTAGTTCAAAGCATCAATGTGCAGCCTCACAGAGCTGCTTGCATGGCTTTGAACTAGCTCAAAAGACAGTCTCAATCACACCTGCAGTTTGTTTCTTTTGGTCCTACTTTATCACAACAATGGTTCTCAAACTACCCTCGGAGGTCAAAGGTCACTGCAGCTGGGGCCTGGATGACCAGGGGATAAAACCTAGAGTGAAATAAAGTTGAATAAACATGATTTATGTGGGAAAATAAGTGACCAAGAGCGTGCTAATGCTATCATGTTGACCTTTACTTAAAATCAACATGGATCTTTTATTTTTTGAATTGCTTCCCTAATTATTGTTAATGGTCGAATAAAAAGAAAAAACTGAATAATTTTGAGAACAACTTGATTAAAAGTACAAGTGAACTGGGGTTTTGGAACAAAATTCAAGTCGCTTTGAAATAGCTGTTTATTGGACACCTCCGATACTCCGTCATCCTGCAAGCTGAATAATTCTGGCAGTGAGGTGGACTCAAGATAAATCTGATTCCAGCGCCTGTAACTTTAGCTGATGAGCCAAGAAATTGGCAACAAAAATCATGTGATCATGATTCACAGCCTGATTCGTCTTGTTAAGCACCAGCTGTGCGTGAGCATGACAAACTGCTGGTTATTGGACATCAATATCTGTCTCTAATACTCTGTCTCTAAAACACATGGATCTTAAATGTTTCTTGTGGCCGGCCAGTATTCTGTTCTTCGCTCTTTACGTAACTTAGAAAAACTGCTTTATTTTCCCAGTGGCTGACATTTTTGTAACAATTTTCAACAGATTGGTTTAGTCCCACTATAATTGAACACAGAGGCCAGCTGTACAGCCAATTTATGAATTTACGGACATTATTAATATTATACATGTTGTGCTCAGCCTTTTAAAAAACACTTTGAAACCATCACACGTCTGGCAAATAATCTCTTTTGGCAATGAAATGCAAAAAGGCCACATAAATGCAATTTGGGGGGAATTTGTGTGACATAAATAATGAGTAAGCCCTGGCTCCGGGCCTGTTTGGCCCTGTAGAGGAAACTGAGTAAATTAATTCCTCCTGCTGTAATGATGTTGTAAACAAAATCAGAATCTCTTTATATCACTTTGTCCGCCGAGTAATATATATGTAGAGGAAATGATCTTGGTCACATTGATGCAGAGATTCACCCCGGACTGGTTATTTTAACATAACTAATATAAAGCATTGATATACAAATGTACAGTTCAGTGCACTGACTAAAAGAAAATTCACAACAAACAGCAAAACATTACTGTAGTATATCTACTATATATCCACTTGGAGAAAACCAGGCAGAGGAAAATATCATTTTCCTTTGCAATTCCCTTAAAATCTCAAGTCAGCAAGCTCTAAAACGGTTTTGAATAATTCAGCTGCTAATTCATTTCTTACCACTTTGTGCTTTCTTGCTCCTGTAGCTGCAGTAGTTTAAACAACTGGATCACAACCGAGGGGTCGGGACCCTCCCAAGGTCGCAAAATGATTAACAGCACAGAAACCAAGAATTTTTGCAGCACAAACTGATTTTCCTTTTTCTGGGTTCTCTTTTATCTTTCTTTCTTGGTAAGTTCTTGGGCAGTTTTACCTCCTGAGGCCTCTGAAATGTGCTTAATGAAACAATTATTTAAAGGAATTTTTATTCTTCGGCTGAACTGCCAACAACTAAGCAGTCAAAAGCGCATATTACTTTGTAAGAAAGTGTTTACAAGTCTGAATACTTACAAATTACTTGTTTAAAAATCAATGGAAATATAGAAATCAGGCTTTTTTGTCATAAATTAGTGCTGTTAAGTCTAAAGCTAAGTGCTAAACTCCCCAATCATACTGTGCTGCAGGTACGAGTACAGAATAGTTTAAGTCAAATCCGCCTAAACTAAGACCAAGTCCTGGCCATGACCAGGGTGCACTGAAACCAAGACAAGAAGGAGATTTTGAGGGTTTGAGACTGAGCCAAGCCTAGACCAGTGCGAGTCCCACGCTGCATACTTATGATGAAATGTGGAACATGGACAACAAAGAAACTCCTCAGATTAGGTGGGTTTCCATTATAGATTTGCACAAAACTTAAGCAATATTTTCCAAATGTTGATGAAACACAATTGCGAGATGATTGTGTTTTCACTGAGTGACGTTATGAAAACAAGAAGCATCACGATTAATGTTTAAAGCATTAGCAGGTTTCTTTCTATTGCAGCCACCGCACCAGGCGTTGAAATAAAGTCCTCTTTATGGACTCCAGCGAGGCCCTAAAAAGTGGCCTTGAGACCGACCTCGAGTAAGACAACACAGCATTTAGCTGTGAGTCTTCTAAGAAAGACAACTGTTCTGTCAGCTGTCCGCTGGCTGTAGATGTTTAGTTTACTGAGTCGCTTCCTTCCTGTCACAAACACACAAATCAGCCACTCATCTATCTTTCTATATTCATGCTTTTGCCTTGTATACAGATTGGACTGGGCCGTCCCTCCGGCCTTGGCTCTTCAATCACCTCTCCCCCTCCACCATCCATCCCTCCATCTATCCCTCGGTTTGGTCTCTCCCTCCATCCCTCTCGTCTCTCCGTCCCTCCCTCCATCACTGCAGAGAGCAATATAAATCAACTCGTACCTCGGTGACAGCTGGCCAGCCCCGAACACCTACTGAGTTATTTACTTCAGCGTGCCTCTGATCCAGCGTTGGAACCGAACGAACAAGCATTAGCACCAACACTCAGCTCTCCATATTCACACACATTTCTGCACAGAACACACGCAATCTGTTTAGCTGCATTAGAAGAGCTGGAAGCAGGTCTGCGAGAGCTCTCTCCCTTATTATTTTCTCCACAACCAGCCCATGAATTTTATATGCAGCACTCCCACTGCTCTCTTATTCTCGCCTCATTCTTGAAGCTATAAGCCAACAAGGACTTGCACGCACACATGCACCGTGCGCACACATGCGCTTGTGCCCTCACACAGTTGGTTTGTTTGATTTGTGTGGATATAGATTGGTATGTTTTTATAGTGGAAGAGAAGGTGAAGGGGGGAGGGGGGCTGGATGGATGAGGGCACGGTCCAGAGCTGGGGGGCCTGCTGCTTGGTAGATAATCTTTGGGTCTCTAAACACCGTGGAACTGAGGGTGAAAGGTGCCTGTCAATCACTGTAAGGAGTCCCCACTGAGGTAACCCAGGGTATGAGTGTGCAGAGGGAGGGGGTAGCTACATGAGTTGGGTCAACAGAGACCGATACATGTTGACAGAGGACTTATTTCTCAGTGGAATCGATGACTCTTTCAGGGACAGGGGCAAAGAGAGAGGACATCCTTAACATGCATGAGGTAAGGGTCACATTACAACAAAGCAGGTGTGTGAGAGAGAGGACCAGACGGCTCTCGACTGTTCATGTGGTGTGACATGAAGGAAAGTAAAAAGTGCATCAATTTACAAAGGGTAATTTGGCATTATAGAGCTGTAAAAAAAAAGAAATTTGACAAGACACCAAATTTTCAGAAATATATCCAAATCCAAATGTTTCTTTTTAATTGATCAGTTATATTTTCTGCCAATCCGTCTCCCCAAATGTTCATAACTTTGTCTGGGATGCAACTGGTGGGGAAATAGTGAAGCTCGTTTTTATTTATTTAATCACTGGCTGAAAAGTCGTCTCACGCAAAAATACTGAGTCAAAAAGTACTGGAATCAGTATCAGTGTTTGTTATTTTTTTTAATTGTAGAGGCTGATAAAACAGCCAATTTCACAGATGCAAAGCAAAGTTTGAATGAAAAAAAAATTTTGACTCGAATTTTGACTGCCGTTGAAAAGTCAGGCAATCACGAAAGTTCTCAAAGACCATGAATGTCCAGACTAAATCTTATGGCAATCCATCCCTTCAGTTTTCCAGCTATTTAACTCAACCGGCTGGTGGCGCTACAGGAGAACTATTACCAAAGTCATTAGGATTCACCCTGTGGGAACCATGGATGTCTGTTAAAAATTCATGGCATTCAATCCCATTTATGTTAAAATATTTCAGCCCAGCCCAAAAAGAACCGAGCGGCAGACAAACATTACCGTCCTCTGAGTCACAGCACTAATGTGAGAAAAATACTGAAGATATGACCTCGGCGCTGGTGGTTACATCCCTCTCCCACCATACACATCCCTGCAACTGGCCTGAAACTAATGATGAATCGCAAAAAACTTTCTGCAAAAACCCAAACTCAACATGAGTTTTGGCCTAGTTATAAAAATAAATTGTTGCCACTGTATACATCTACACACCATGGAAATGTTACATTTTTATGGATGTTTTTTTTGTTGTTGTTGCAGATACTTTGAAACTTAGTGATGGTTTAGGTAAGGAAAAGAACATGTTTTGGTGTACATGTGCCAGTTTTGGGGGCTCTGTGCCGGCTGAAAACACAGCAATGTCTCAGTAACTTAACAACCACTTTTTTGGCACATCTCTGTAGAATATGCAGCAACGTCTCAGTGAAAATAAACCGCTTTTTGTGGCATTATCCTGGCAGGAAACACAGTGGAGTCTCAACCACTTTTTCGTGGCACTAGCAAGAAACGCAGCAATGTATCAGTTAAATACATTCGCTTTTTGTGGCAATATCCCAGCAAGAAACACAGAGATGTGTCGGTAAAAAAAAAAAAAAAAAAAGCAAAAACACTTTTAGTGGTACTTTCCAGGAAGGAAGTGTAGCAATTGTTATTTAAAAAAACTACTTTTTGTGGCATTTTCCCAGCAGAAAATGCAACGATGTCCCTGTGATTTAAACAAGTGCTTAAACAAAAAAAGTATTGTTGCAGGAAAACCAAAAGTACAGACAGACTACTATATTATTTTCAAGGAAACAGCAGAATTCCTAAAAGTCGCTGACAGATATAAAAGATCTGCAACCTCTAATGAGTAATGAGTGTAAGCTTAATGAACCATAGAGAAAGATTCTTCCCAAAGTATTATTCAAACCGCCAAGCTATGTTTAAGTTTCTTTTGTTATTGGACTCAGATAAGCCAAAAGTTATCTGTAAACAAGGTGCTATGTTGAATAATGTCCTTCCTTAGTTGAAGGAACATAATTTGTACTTTAGCCATGCCATGTGTTTTATTATTTTTGCATGTAATGTTTGTGCTCCACACCATATGATATGGTGCTCAGCTAAATAAATGAAATAAAAATGATAACATTTACAAACCTTGATCTGATACGTATGAAAAGTACAAATGTAACATATTCACGGTTTGCAGAAGTGCTAACATTTTCCTCTGGCGACTAGGCTGGTAACAGTATATTTTTTTGCAGTTTCAAAAAAACAAACAAACGTATCTCCAAACAGCTCGTACAACATGTTTCAAGTGTTGTAGCCAGGTAGCACACAGACGTCTGACTTCCACCAGAGACATGTGGAGCACTTTGACTGACATGTCTGTGTTTTCTGGAGTTAGTATAAAGGTGAAGATGCCAACTCCAGCAGCTTGGCAGCAGTCTGACACGAAGCCACGGAGACTTACAACTGTGTGTTAGATGATCCTTCAAACTTCCGGCGTTGTTTCAGCCGACACACGTGGGTGGACAAGGACTGGGTTTTCATTTTATGGAAACCTATATGATCATTTCTGAGACGTCTCAGTCTGACTGGTCAGAACTAGAGGAGCGGGGTGTAGTAGGATATGGCAGATGGTATGTTTAAAATCCACAGCCCCAGAGTAAGAGCAATGTGCTGTGCTGAGTATTTGTAGTGGTTTCTGTAGCGTTTTTTTCAAAGAGATGATCTCTCTCATGTTGCCTGGTTTAATGCTGCCTTCAAGTCATCCTGGTAAGCTCCTAGTTGATACTTCTGAAGTGGTAAATACGACGTGTCACGCATTCAAGTGCATTTAGTCTGACGGACAGCCTCCCAAGCAACATCAGTAAACTGTAGCCTCTGAGTTACTTATCAACAGTAAGAGGGTGACATCTGAGCCCCAAAATGTGACAAGTGATGAGTTAAGTGAAATTTAAATATATCAATATACCATATTCGGCTGAAAAATAGAAGCTAGAAAGAATCGACCATATTATAATGACACCAATCTAAAGCATGTCTTTGAATCTTTGCATTTATAAATATCAGCCAGCTTACGCAGTCTCTTTAAAATGTGGTCAAACACACACAAACAGTCAACTGAGAAAAAAGGAACAAAATCAATAATACAAACCCGTGAAGAACTGCCAATAACATTAATAACACAAGAAGCTCAAAAAAAATAAATCCTGCCAATAAACAAACTAACAAAACCTCAACAAAAGAAAGAAAAGACACAAAACACACACTGATGGTATTCTCACAGGGAACCCACAATATTCTCAGTATCCTACATGGATCGCCTCGCAACGCTGAAGCGAGCGCAGATAAAACAGTGGAACCGAACCAGTTGCATCACAAAAGCAAACAAAAACAATAAAAGCAAAACAAATGGATGTAAAGACAAAGACCTGAGCATAAACTGTGGATGCAGAGACAACCGGAAAGACAAAACAGCATTCACACAAGGAAGAGGAGTTCATGGATCTGTAACTGTAGACTCTTTAACTCCGCCTGTTCAAGGCAGCAATATCGCACCCTCATGCCGCTTCGCCGTTTTGTATGAACGGTATAATTGTGGAATGGGGGGAAAAAAGTTGTTACGCCTTTAAGCTGGCAAAGGAGGTACTAACAGCACAGAATCAACGTCTTCATAAGAGGGACAGCCAGCAGGACGGGATTGACGCAATGAGTGTGACGTTTTGACAGTGTTAAGGGTGCAACCCACAGCTGGAGATTTAAATAGCAGCTAATGCGGTTAGCAGCTAACTCAAGGAAGAAAAACAGCTGCTAAAAAGGCCCACGTATCGAAAAAAACTTTTATTTGGGAGCTCCTTACCCTCTGAGCAGAGGACAAGATCAGCAGCCATATAACAGAGACTGTAGGTTATATGTCACACTAGAGGCACTAAAGTCCCATCACATCTCACTTGCTTCCACGATGCCAGCATGCTGTCTAACAAACTGGAGTGAAATGATGCTGGTTCTGTGTAAAAATGCAAAGGCAGCATAAAGAAGTAACTTCATAGCGGTCCAGTGGCACGATGTCTGTGTACAAAGGGCTAGTGAAGCACAGTCTGCCATAGCAATACCTGCAGAGCGCACAGAATTCACCAACCGAAAGTGAAGCTTGAATTCCAAATAAGTTAGTGCATATTTATGTATACAAACAAAGAGCGATGCAGCAATTTCCAAAACAAAAGGTGAATTAGAGCCACAAGACAAGCAACACAAACAATAAAGCTTCAGGAAGTGAAGGCTCAAAGCGGACATCACTCAGATCCGTTCGCCCTTGGACAAACGTGCTCTGCTGACAATCATTGGGAAACCAACCCACAAAGTGTGACCCAGACAGACCGCCGGACTGTGCCACCAAAATTGATACCAGGCAGGGAATGCATTTTCCAAGCAGCAGCCACTCCGCGAGATACATTGTAAAGCACCGCCGCCCCATTATCAGAGCGCCGGTGAGTCACTGAATGCAGAACCGTGATAATCAAAAAAAAAAAAAAAACACTGCTACATTTGCATTTTACACTTTTTATGTCCGTTTTTAAGGTGGTTTATTCCTTTAACCATGCACCCAGGGCCCTTTTCATCAACAGAAAATACACAAAGTCAAGTAGAGCAATGAAATCTGTTATTTAGAATTAAGCATGGCGCGACAGAATACAATAAGGAAACAGCAGCATGTGTAAAGTCGGACCAGTAACAGGCCGTGCGAGTGTTACATTTTTAATGGTCTCAGCTAATAAAAAGCAACGGAGAAATTATGTTTTTGCATTTCTCACTCCCACTAACAAGAACAAACTTTGTTTTTAGCTGACCACAAAGTTTTTAATTCAGTGTTGTTCTAGAGAGCACGGGCGCTTTTTAATGTGTTTTAATTTGGAGGACTAATTTTTCAATTTAAATTGTGCTCTAACAAACGGTTAATAGGACCATTAAAAGGTTAGTGAGAATGTGAAACCAGTGTGTGAGCGAGTCTGTATGAAATCTGCAAATAGCTTCTCCGGTTGTTTTTAACCTGGTTTGAGTGACAGCTGACATTTACCCGCACGTGTCAGAAAAAAGCTGGTAGTTTGGCATCCAAGGGACACAATAATGGACTTTAAAGTACCTTCCTGCAGCGGCTACATCCCTCTCTTTCTCTTAATGAATACAACGACCCATCAACCATGTCCCACAGAACAGATTTCAGTACAGATGAATAGTGAGCGGGAAAGCATTTGTCTAGTTAACGATTAAAAGGAAGAAAAGATTGTAACAAATAGAGAAGATGTGAATGTTAAGAAGAAACGCAAATGTGAAAACTCAATTCTCTGAAGGATAGTGGGCTCCGCTCTGTAGTGAGGCAAAAACTGTCTGTTTTTGAAGAAGTCTCAGAGAGCGAGATGTCTCACTTTAAAAACTTTTGCCTTTAAAAAGAAGAAAGTTTCATCAGAAATGGGCGAGCGCTTACCTTTCCTGCAGGGCTTTTCTGTTTATTAAGAGCTGCACCTCCACAGCAAGTCGACTGAACACGAACTTTTCAGTCACTCAGGGAACAACGCCGTGCAATGAATCTCGACACAAAACACCAGAGAGAGAGACGATATTTGCAGGGGTCTGAAACAAACAAAAAAAGCAACATTTATGTGTGAGAGGGGCTTCATCAAGACTTTAGTAACTGGGTTTAATGCCGACAAGGGAATGAAAGTTTCCGTTAATTTTGCTTTTGATGGCTTAAAGCCCATAAACCAGTACGTAACTGGTTAATTTTAAAATTACCCAAAATGACGTAAAATACAAGAGGCCTTCTCTTTAAGTCTGTTGTTTCATTGACTTAGTGATGAGGTGAAACAAGCCCCTGCCTCAGGGTAGATACTTCAGTGTGGCCCCGAAAAAATGCTGGGTTGGACAACAACAAAGCAAACAGTGTTTTTAATGCTGCGCTAATGTGATGTCTGAATAATCAGAGTGACGACTTTCCCTCTGGGGTAATTCTCATGTCAGAAAAAACAACTCAGCAACTCTGAGATCATTTTATAACACTAGTTAACAACTTGACGTCATAAATGCATAAACATGGAGGGCAAAGGTCAATGTTTTAGTCAATGGTAATGTTCATGTGCTTTGAGGTTGTCAAGTGGGAACAACATGGAAATACAAAGAAGCTGGGTTGCATTTAAACACTAAAAGTGTTTAAAAAAAAAGAGGTTGATGGCTGTTTCCATTTTTTAAATATTTTTAAATATTATTTTTTTTGTATATTTTATATATTATACTTTTTATATTTAATCTAGATCACTGTACAAGGACAGCAGTAAACATGAATACCATATTACCCTTTACATGTGATCAAAAACTGATATTTAATACGTGAATTAAAAATAAAGGTTCTTACCATTAACCAAACATTGGCTTTTGCCCGCCATATTTATGCATTTATGACGTCAATGGCCGTTCTGTCATTTCTGCTGCCCTGAAACGTCGGGTAAACGTCACAACTCGGCAACTTGGGTATCATCAAATTTTTTTACTTGTAACAGTGACTTTTGGGGCTGCTCATGTGCTTCTATAATATCTAAATACAATATGCTGTAGGGTCAGGATGGCGTTACAAGCACTGTTCACCAAATGGGCGGCACCGCTAGCTAACTCCCAGCAGACTTTGGTGGTGCTCAGTGCAGCATAGTGAGGAAAAGCAAAATTAAAATTTAGACCGACATTTATAGCTAGTCAAAAAAACTATTCATGGCAGTTCACCAACATCACTATCAGCTACATTTGTCTAAAAAGACACTTTCTGGAGCAAGTTTTCAGTCACTCACGAGGTATCGCCGTCCTCTAAGTAAAGCTCCATCAGACTGAACAGCATGAAGTCTGCTGCCGCCATCAGTCAAACTCGACTGAGGGGGAAGCTGAGGTTCACACGTATAGAGGCCCCGCATCTCGCCCGGTGGGATGAGGGTTAAAAGGAAACTTGTTCGAAAATTATGTTTTACCTTAGCTTCAGGGTAGGGTCAAGCTGCTTAGATTAGGGTGAGTGTGTGCAGCTCGTGTGTGTGTGTGTATGAGTGTGGTGTGTGTGAAGCGGGGGGCGGTGGGGGGGTAGCGGGTCCTTTGGAGAGCAAATGAGCGAGCAAGGCAGAAGCAAAGCAACAAGTGACTACCTAGCTCCAGGCCCTGTTGTAAAATGTCACTCGTCTGAGAAATGGGTCTGTGTTGGGTGACCTGTAAACTCTGACATCATGTGCTGTTCTAGTGGTTGGGCAATGTTTATTTTTTTCCCAAAATGAGGGATATTGTACTGCTTTCTCAATTTCCTGCTTTAGTTTTCCCACTGCACACCCTCCTGCGTTTTGCTCCAGCCTCAAATACTTCAAAAAAAGAAAAACCTCCTTCAATCACACTCTGTCAACTTCACATATCTTTTACAGCTTAAACACGCAGTTAATAATAATTCAACCTGCTTTCTTAAGAGGCTCATAAGAAGAGTATCTTAGGACAAAAAAAGAAGACACTTTCCTTCCTGAAGCACTGACAGTGATACAAATTGACACTTAACTTTTCCTTGAAATGAAAGAGCGAGGTGCAGAAATACTCAATGAAGGAAAGAAAAGAGCAAACAAATCAAGTTCAAGTAGAAAAATAAGAGACAAGATGTTGCTCCGGGGACATTTCAGGCTCCAAAATAAAAAAATATTCCTCCCTCCTTTCATTTTGTTTCATTTTCGAAAGAAACGCAAGTATACTGCTCCTGTGAGCCGACTCAAAAACGTAAGATTTTCTTCCTAAATTCTGCCACAGTCATCTTCTCTTCAGGCTGAAGTTGGGATCAAACTGAATACAAGTTTCTAGCAGCATATGATCTCCAGGGAAGGATTACTGAACGGACCAGCCGGGCACAGGCCCAGGGGGCCGAAATGTAAGGGGGGGGGGATCCTTGCCCTCAACTGCAGTGTCACTCAAATCACAAGGTACAAGGTAGATTTATTAGTCAATTCTAAACATAGTTTAAAAAATGACTAAGCACATACTGATGGAAAAAGATTCAAATGACAAGGAAGAGATTCAAATGTACTAAAAATAGACACAAAATAGATTTTAAAGTGGCAAAAAAAATCCTCAAAGAAATACAAACATAAAAACGACTACAAAGTCATAAAAAATCCCCCACAAAAATATTTGCATATTTGTGCCCAGGGGCCCATTAGCTGATAATCCGTCCCTGGTAAACCCCTTGCTGTTCACGAGCGAAAGAGCCGCATTTTAAGCAGGTCACATTTTAGTTTGTTTTTTTGTTTTTTTAAAAATGCTGCACTAAATGGAATTGCAATGAAAGCCATATAAAATATTATTACTTTGTTTACTTTGTTAATCTGTAAAAAATAAAATAAAATAACCTGTAAGGGCTGTTTAAATGGTGACTTTTTTTCTTGTATTGCATTGCAGAGTTATTAAACTGTCAAGCATATACACTTGATTGATTATAATAACTATAAAGTATTTGAAGTGTGCATTGTGCACCTGTATTATCCAGGTAAATACTAGTATCAGATCAGGACTCAATGTTGGCAGAAACTCAATATAAAACGACTGGAATCGGGATCAGAGGCAAAAAAAACTTGAACAGGTAATCCCTAGTTTAAACCAAACAAGAGACAGTTGACACCTGCTGTTTGCAGTGTCGTCACCACGTCTCAAGTCTCACAAGTATTAAAAGTCATCAACATCAATTGTGTAAATTGGAAAGAACACTGAGTTCTTTCAGTGTCAAACGCTTCAGAGTGGTCAAATGCATATCACACAAAAAGTGAATAATTATTATAATATTGTAACGATTTATGTTCCCTGACCCCTACCCGAGGCATTTAAAGTCAGATACAGACCCCCTGATACTAAAATTATGTCGTTTGATTATTCCCCTAATCAGGCAAAAGTAATTAGAATAATATCTGACTGTGATTTTGAAATGGAGAAAAAAAAAAAAAAATCACCTTTGGAAATAAAGAACAAGCCATTCTGAAAATCACACGACGGCACTTACACAACCAAACAGTCCTGATTGACCTGCTCAAAAGTGCTGCTTGATTTTCAGATCCCCTGTGGAAACATCTAATGTTACTGCCCTCTGTGAGTAATTGGTGATTCATTTGACGTGAACACACAATTACACTGTAAAAAAAAAAAAAAGGTCATTCTTTGTCTCCACATCCGCAGCCTTTGCTTTTGGCCTGAGCGACTCACACACAGTGTGAGTTTTGGCCCTTTGACACCAAACACAAAGGGCCCCCAACCTTCCTCAGCCTGCAGCTTCAACTCTGTCAAAGCCTGATGTGTCCTTGAGCTGGAGTCTGTGTTCTTTCTTCATGGCTCCTCAGTGTGAGGAGTAACTGTACCGACAAATCTTTTGCAAAAATTCAATCACCATCATCCCTTAACTCACCCTCTAAACACTCCGTTTGATTGTATGGAGATCTTGCATTTGAAAATCTGAATCTGAATACTGCAGTTTTATTTTATAAAAACTGAGAAAATATCACAATATTTTGACCAAATACGTTAATATCGATATTGCAACATAACTGTTTGATTGGCCACTGTTAAGGGTTGGGTACTGTTCATATTTGAACTGGCCCTGGTACTGGTACCTGGAATTTGGTACTGATATTCAACTGTACAGTTTTTTCCAGTACTGTCCTTGTAATAACAAAAAATTAGACTTTTTAACAAGCTCCATGGGTGAAAAATACCCCTTTTTTAAACTTTTTGAGATATCATCTTCAAGAGATGCAACAGACAAGGTCACAGTGACCTTGACCTCTGACCACCAAATTCTAATCAGTTTGTTCTTGACTCTTATTGAACGTTTGTGTGAAATTTGGAAGAAAAAATACATGGGCAGAAGGAAACGAGCAATGAAAGATGAAATTAGCTTAAAATCAGCAAGAAATTAGTAAAAAAGTAAAGTAAGAGAAAATAACATAAAAAATTGTGGGGAAAGTATAAAAGAAATAAACAGAAAAAAGCTTTAAAAATATATAATTCTTTAAAATAATTCTAAACATGTATTATGTTCATTTTTCCCTACCTTTTTTAAAAAATAATTTTCTAAATCTACTACTTTCTTGGAATTTGTGGAACATTTCTCACAAAGTTGCTCATTGCTTTTTTCTCCATGCTTTCATAAGGAATCGCACCAATTTGCTCAGGGTTCAAAGGTTAAAATGCTTGTCAAAGGCATCTGAAAGCAGCAAAAGAAAATGATGTCGAGCTCCAGGTGTTAAACGGTTTTAACCCTTGAATACCTGGATCAACATCAGTTTTCTATTGCTGCATTCAGACGCCTCTCACAAGCATTTGAAAAAAAAATTGGTTCAATTTCTTTAAAAATGCAGTTGAGCAACTTGGCAAGAAATGTCCTGCACACTGCAAAAAAAAAACAAAAAAAAAACATTAAAGGTGACAAGAAAATGAAAAAACAAGAGAAAAATGTCCAGGAAGCTATATATTCATAATACTCTTAATTATATATTTAAAACTGTGTTATAGAAAAAAGGGAAAAACACTTTCTTGAGGTAATTTTCTTGTTTGTTTGGAGGTTTGTTGCTTTATCACAGTAACTACTAATTTCTGACAACTTTTTGGGTTATGTCTTATAAAGCTGCTCATCGCTGCCCCCATGTTTTTAAAAGAAATCATGCCAATTTTTTCGGGGTTTCAAAGAGTTAAGGTGCTTTTGAGATACTGCGTTCATAAGAATGGGACGAATAGACAAAAAGACGGAACACATCATCAGCGCAGAGGCACAGAAAAGCGTCTAATGATCATCCGCTTACAATAATCAATTTGACCCGAACAGACGTGATCACTATATGAGTTTTCCACTGTAGCTTTTCATAAAAGTGTATTTTGCAGTAATGGCAAAGACTGCCTCAGGCCAACCTCTTAAAGCGTAGTGGTATTCAGCCCAATGCATTATTTCCTGTGGTATCTATATATATTATATAGATGACCTAGAACACGTCCAGCAGTTCACAGCTGATGGTTTGCTGCTACTGGAAATCCTTTTAAAACTCCCTCATTCACTCCCTGTCTTTGTGTTGCAGCTGTGCTCTCAACCTCCAATCCTTTTTCCTTTATTTCACCATCTATATTTCTGTTATGATAAAAACTGATTTGACTCCTTTACACTGTATCCCTGGAGCCTCCCTTGCAACACTTCTGCATCCTTAAATTTCCCCGAGCAAACATTTTGATGGAGAACAGATGTTGATTCGACAGCTGTTTAAATATAGCAGCGAAATTAAAGTGGAGACAGTGTGTCTGAAGGCGCTCTGAGTTGCCACCGACATTGTTTAGTGCAATCAGGAGCTCAAAATCTTCCTGATTCTCAATCAAAATGTTTTTCAAAGCTGAATTTTTACTGTGTTATTTAAAATCACGCTGCAAAAGGTTAAGGCTTTGTTGTTTGTTTTTTTTTAAACCGGCACATCAACGCACCCCAAAAAAAGCTTTTTGTATCATCTTGATTTTCACAGTGTAAAATTTAAACCAAACAGCAGCAGCGTGATGCCACATTGCAAAACATGAGTATTGATGCGATGATGGATCTTCTTTACCGTATACACTTTAATTGGAGTGAAGGAGCTTGAGAAATTTGACAAAATTGATTTGAAATATTATTAATTTTGATGCATATTGATAGCTGTCAAAATCAACATTCAACCAGACTCGCTTTTTGTATGAATGCAATTTTAATGCTCATACTAAGTATCTACAAAATATGCAGTTTTCTCCACATTATCTCCCCAAACTCTTGCCCTACAGAGGTGGGGGTCAAAATGCCCTGAGGTAATCGTAAGATTAACAAAGTGATTACTGACAGCAGAGAAGAAGAAAAAAAACATATTTCTTCTACACCAAATTCTGATCATGTATTCTCACTTTCTCTAACTGTTGCTTCTTTTCTTGTCAAACATTGACGGTTTTTTCAAAAATGATCCAGAGGAAACAATCCAAGAAGGTAAAAAGCTTCAATCCACCATTTTTTGCATATTTTCAGTTGGCAAAAAAATGTAAGAGGTTTGCCAAAAAATAAACAAGTGTAAACATTGCAAAATGGTTGTTACACAAGGTTTCAAATGTTAATCTTGCCTAATCTGCTTGTTCTCTTCAGGGGCAATCATTCAGTGTCCCACTCACTATCACGCAGCTAAAAAACACCGTGCTGTGATGCATCACAGACATACAGCAACAGATCCAGATGTTTGAGAAGCTGCAGCTACGCGATTTTCTGCAATTCTGCTTAAAACTGATTGCTCAGTCACCCACACAGCTGCCGAAACATTTAAGGTGATCAGCTAATGGGTCAATCAATAAACTTCATTGTGGTGATATTTCGGAAATTTGCTTAAAACTTGCACATCAATTTAAGGGAAACAACTACAGACACAACTCATGTCGAGTGGTTTGAGTGGTAGACAATAAGCCACACGCAGCAACATTCTCTTTATCTTTATCTTAAATTTTCTAAATTTTCTGTTAGAAGAAATAAGAGACGTCAACTCTAGATGCACCAAATGTTCTTAACCATCTAAACCAAAGCGTGCTGAATGATGAATCCCATTTGATCAGAAATTAGAGGTGCATGGACAATTCTTTGTTATAAGCATAGGTAACGCCCCTTTAAAAAAACTAAATAAGCGCAGGTGTTATCATGTGCTTAGACACTCAAGCACATGCACAAGAACTGAGAGATACCATCAAGGAAAGGACTGTCAGAAGAACTCAGCAGTAGTAAACAGTGACTGAAACATAAATGAGCTAAATAGCATATTTAGACCTATATGAAAAGTGACCTGAGATGACCTCTGTTGTGATTCGGCACAATATATTTTAAAAAAATATAATTGATTTGACTTTTTATAATGCAGATTTCTTTGTTTGCCGGCACAAAAGGATGAATGAATAACAACAAAAACAACCAACAAAAAAAAAAACATAATATAAAAACAAAAAAGTAAAATTGATTTGACTTTTTATAATGCAGATTTCTTTGTTTCCCAACATAAAACAATGAATGAATAACAAAAAAACCCCAAAAAGCAATAGGAGTACATGGGTGAATCCCAGAAATTAATGAGCACTTACAATATAAGGATGAATCTCAGATACAAACATAAATAAAATTAAATTTGAGCAAATATCACTTCCTGCATGTGGCCCTGAAAATGCCCAATAGTCCCCCTCCTGCAGCCCCCTGCTGTGGTTGCCATGCCTCCCCCCTCTCTGACGCAGGGCCATGTGAGGGACCGTCCCTGTGGCCAGGGGAGCGGGGAAGTCAGATTGATTAAACAAGCTGGCGGCATAATGTGATCATGTATCAGTCAGCCCACACGTTTAGCTCCGTAATTCTTTCTCCACGGCAGCCTGTCTCCTCTCCAGCTTTGGCCTTTTGAAGTTGAGATCTCACAAATCCCCCTCCCCTCCTCCCTTCGCCTCCTCCCCCCTCCTCATCCGTCCGTCCGCTCTTCCCGCTCCATCAGCCCCATCCCATGTATCCCTCTGTCCATCCTGGCCCCGAGCGCTCCTTCGCCCCTTAATTACTCCTCTCACCCCGTCCGTCCTGACCTCCAGCGTTCCTGTGCCCTCAATAAGTCCCCTCACCCTCATCCGTCCGCCCCTCTCGCGCTGCTTCCTCCCATCATTAGCTGTTACCCCTCTCCCTTCCCCTCCTCTATCAGCTGGCGTTGTAGCTGCGTGTTGCTTTGCTAATGGCACTCCAAGGGAGCGCGGAGATAATACTGTTGGCTTTAATTAAAGACATTAAAGGGCTGGAAAGACACAGAGCCCCCGGGATGATGTGTTCTTCTCTCACACCTCCCGAAATACCTCGCTCTCGTCTCCTCTCCCTCCATCACTTCTCCTTCACTGCTGCACATCTTCTTCTCTTGACTCACCATCTCCCTTTTCTCCTGCTACGCCTACTCTCACTTCCTTCCTGTTTTCTAGTTTCCTCTTATGTATGTTTCTTTCTCTTACTCCCCCCCTCCTCCCCTCCAATCTTTGCCTCCGTCTCTGCGTGCATCTCATTCTTCCCCTCTCTACCCAGAGCATGTTCCCCTCCCCTGCCTCCGACTTGGCACCGTGCGACTTCTGAATGTCTTCATTAGTTTTCATGCCTGGAACTTTGTTTACCATTAATTAGTGTTTTCCCTGTGAGTTTGATTTACATCACAAGACTGCTGTAGGTTTGCAGAAACCTGTGTGGCTGTGATCCTTTTTCGCTGGCAGGAGGCGAGCACTGATAAACTTTAAATTTAGATACCGGGGTAGGGAGTATAGAGCAGATTTCAGACCTGATTATGTGTGTGTGTGCGTGTTTTGTTTGCATTTCCTCTACCTGTTTATAAACTACACAATCTCCATGACTAAATCTTTCCCATTTTTTTGCCTGCTGAATTCAAATATTTTGGCATCTATATAACCCTTTGAAACCTCGATCGACATCACTTTTCTTGACAAACTGCAAGAAAAAAAAGAAAAAACAGGGGAAAAATGTCTTTAGAATTATCATGATTACATTTTTAAAATTGCGTTACAGATTAACTATAATTTTCAAGCACTTTTTCCAGGTCATTTCCTTGTTTTTTCTTCTTTTTTTGTTGGTTTTTCTTTTTTGTTGTTTTTTGTTTGTTTCTTTTTTTCAGTACTAATTTTCAGGTACTTTTTACGTATTTCTTGCTATTTTTTGGTAATTTTGTCTTTCATTTCTCAATGCCTTTTTCTTATGTTTTTGACAGAAATCAAGCCATTTTTTTCAGGTTTAAAATGGTTAAAATT
Organism: Plectropomus leopardus; assembly: GCF_026936395.1. Taxonomy (NCBI): domain Eukaryota; kingdom Metazoa; phylum Chordata; class Actinopteri; order Perciformes; family Serranidae; genus Plectropomus; species Plectropomus leopardus. Next base: position 27,642,902 of record NC_142192.1, on the reverse strand, counting down.
TAGTCTTATTTAAAAAAATACTTATTGGTTTTAATCACATTTTAGTCATTTTTATCCTTCTTCCAGGGGTGTAGCACCATATTCTGGGCCCTATGCATGAGCAGTCTCTACGGGCCCCCCATCCTTTTATCTCTTGACCCACGTCTCTCTCACACAACTTTTGGGTTTTTATGCATTCACTCACTCTGCACTCTGCTTCTCCTCTCATTCATCAATCTGATCAGATTTCATTGGGTCAACTGATCATTTATCCATGACTCAAACTGCTGCTGAGGGACAAAAACAACTCACACACACCGACCCCTCGTGGATACAAATGCAGCTCCATCTGCGATCAGTGGATGAGAGGGAACAAGGCTGAGCAAAAGCTTCCACAAAGCAGCAATCCACGCAGATCTGAATATTTTAGTGTATCTTAGTGCATGTAAATGAACCAAATAATGGATCCTAACAGAAGTAAGTGTATCAGTATGTGTCTGTGTGTGTGTGTGTGTGAGAGAGAGAGAGAGAGAAACAGAGAGAGAGAGTTCTTGGTAGTACATGACTGAATGTCCACACTTACTTATTAATGCAAGCACACAAACATAAAAACTCTAAGGGGTGTTTAGTCCAGACTGGTGCACTGCTGGACACACACACGTAGACAAACAGACATACACAAACTCTCGCACACGCACACACACACACACACACACACACACACACAAACACACAAACACACACAAACACACACAAACACACTTTTACCAGGAAAATTGTGCACTTCAAGGCTTTGATTAGTCTGCCTGGTGCTGCTTCCCTGCATCTCCATTTAGTCATTATTGAAGGTACATCTGCTCTCTATAAGCTGCCTCCTGTTTATATCCCATTCCCCATCAGCCACAATGCAACACACACACACACACTGTCTCTCTCACACACACACATACCCACACACACAGCGCAGCACCAACACCTTGACAGACCTGAAAGCAAGCACGTCTGAACGTCCACACGCGCAAACATTCTGGTATGCGTGCCGACGTCTGCACAGACACGCGCAAACACCCATGCACTTGCAAACACACACACCTCAAGGAGAATCACAATGGGAGCGAGGCACTTTCCGATCATCTCACATCAGCTCAACACCCCTCCATAAATAGAAAAACCGGCTCAGCACCGCAGGGAAGAAAACAACATTTGGAGAACAGATTAAAGTGGGGGTTTCTGGGGTGGAGGTGTGTATGTGTGTGTACGAGCGTGTGTGTGGTATTGTTTCATAGAGCTGTGTATCACAACGTGAGTGTTCATCAAAAGAGGTTCCTGGGTCAAGGAGCGATGAAAATGGCGAGTCCACTTTCATTTCCTAATACACTATATAATGTGTTCGGGTCTGCAGAGGCATGTCTGGATGTGTCAAACTACTTGTATCAGTGTTATCTCCAGTGTGCGTGTGTGTGTGTGTGTGTGTGTGTGTGTGAGGAAATGAGGAAGCCTGAGTCACCCCCTGGCTTGCCATCCTTATCCCCAGCACCCTGTTCCCTGTTTAGCCCCACGGCAGCGGCGATGAGAAGTCCTCTCGATTCAATCAAACAGACGACATGAAGGGAAAACAGGAAGAAAAAAAAACGCAGAAAACAATTAACTTTGACAGAGAAAGGAGCGGCGGGGGGGAGCCACAGAGTTTAGGTGGAATTGGAGAGGGGACTGAGGGAGTAAATAAGACAGAAAAGGAGGGAGAGAGACTGAAAAGCGAGATGAGACAATATGAGCAGTACAGGTACGCCCTGTGATGATACGCAGGAATGTGTTCATCTGCTTTATTTACAAAAAGCCAATGCAATGTATTCTGATTGCTTTCATTTGGTCACACATTAGTGTAGCATTGTATGTTTTAAGGGTTTTTTTTAATGCCATTGCAATTTGCCATTTGACATAATATGTCAATCACAATAATTTACCTTCTCTGTTATATGGCAGCTGATCTCGTCCTCTGCTCAGAGGGTTGGGACCTCATTGATTTCCCAGTTTGCGAACATTTATGGCCACGGTTCCTCTTTAAACTAGCCGCTATGCTAACAGCTGCTTATTAAAACTGTGGGTACCACGCATAAACACGCATAAAAGTCACACGTGCCGCCAAAGGTCATGTCTTTCCAGCTTTAGGTTTTACACAGACCATGTTACAGTGCTGTTAATACCTCCATTCTCGGCTAAGAGGCGATACCACTCTGTCCCCCCTTTCCGTACTTTATTTACAGAAAAACAAGGCAGTATAATGCAGTGAAATTCCCGCCTTGAACGGGGAGTGTTAATACGGCTAATGTGTGGCGGTAGCTTGTGTTTGTCTTTGTCCCATTTTTTATCATTTTGTATCCCCCTTCTAAATTTGTTTTTGCAGGCCCGTTAATGCAGCACAGGCAGAACTCTGTTTTTTTTCCTCAGCAGAGCTGATCAGATCAATGGATGACAGCAGCAGCTGCCTTAGAGGCAAGTGAAAGCTCTTAAGTTTAACTTTCAATGTGCCTCGCGTTCTACTGCTCCATCTCTGCCCGCTGTACGCTCTGCGCTCCGAGAGTGTGGTGCGATGAATAACTGAATGGTATGATTATTCCAACAGCACTCATAATGGAAAGTCCAGCTCCAAAAACATAAAATCAATATGTGGCGGTAGTTGTTTTAACTGTGGCAGGCTACCACAAATAAATAAACACTGTATTCCAACATGAATTATTCTCAGAAGAGGACATTTAAACTTTGTGATAGGCCTAGTTTTGTTACTTCAACAGATTGACCACCCATGAAAGGGTTACAGATCCGCTAGCAAGACAATGATATCATGGCTAATATAACTGCGACCTGCATACTAACGAAGTGGTTAACTGTGACAAACTCACCTCAGTGTCTCTCTCATAAACTGGCAACTCTTCAAAACTGGCACTGGCATTTTCTCTCCTACGTCTAAGAGAGGGAGGCCATGAGGCAACAAATGTACACAGAAACATCAAATTATGGCAAGTGGAAGTACATACCATACAAACTTTATTGCAGTTGCACTCAAGGATTTTTCTAAAGCTGGATGAAAGAGAATTACAGAAGAAAATTGCTCTTTAAATTGTAGTGATCATTCTTTTTTATTGGCCCCTTTTGTGTTCAGTTCAATGTTAAATTTGTTCAGTTAAAGAATGTTGTGTCCTTTCATTTTTCTCGCAATTCAACAAAAACTTTTTTGTATTTTACGTGTATAATAAAAGTAGCAGAAAGGCAGAACTGAGTACACTTTAATATCTGTTAATTTACTGCACTACCACACAGGTCCTTCATCCCAACCACAGTCTGACTCTTTTATAAGACAATATAACATATTTTAACACTGTTGTTTCTCACCCACCACTTACAACACAACAGCAAGTGAGTTTCCACCTCAAGTACATTCTATTTATTCATAATCATTATAAATACTCACTTATATATGTACATCCGTATTCTTCATATTTATAACATCTAACACGCCTGTGCAATTCCCTACTGTGCAACAGCTGATTACTTAATGTGCAATAATAGTCATAGGCTATATTTCTCTATTTTTATAGTAAAAATACAACACACCATGTGTATTTTAGGTATCCTGTATAACAATCAATCATGTTTGCAAAAGTGAAAGTCTAGATTATATATAATTTTACTTTATCTAGCTTGTGTTTTTTGTAATACTTTTATCCATTTTTAGCAGCTAATCACTTTTTTTGCTTTTTGTCTCTTGCTTCTAACTGTTCAGCTGTTGTAATGTGTGAAACTCCCCGATGTGAAATGAATAAAGTCTTACCACAAGTAATATCGTGATATTCAACATTACTGCATATTTTCCTCAGCTTGCAGCCCAACCACAGATCACGTTGCTATATTTTTGGGATAAAGTTGCACAGGAGAAACATTCTTGCAGACAAACACAAATGTTCTTCTGAGCTATATTTTACAAAGAACACCTGCATCTCCTTAAACAGCCTTCTGAGTCAGAAATGTGTGCCCAGATTGCATGTTAGAGGCAACATGACGGAGTGCGGTTTCCCGTTCTGTTTTTCTTTAGAGTATTGTTCAGTTTGTTCATGAGAGTGAATCTTTCATCAGGGCTAATGTTGTTCAAGTGGATGTTCTTTCAATAGTGTGGCCACTTAAGGAAGCAGGCACTGTGCATTAGTGACTCACACTATGCATTTTTAACATCCTTTCTGCAGATCAAAATGTATAACATCTATGCTTATATCACAGTTCCATTGGCCGCTGACAACATGGATGCTCTGACAGTTTAAAAGCACACAGTATGCATTGCTTTTCAACTGAAAAAAATAGTCATTTTGGGAGTTTAGATACTCTTCAAGGTCCAATAACAACTGCACTTAGCCACAGCGTGTCAGACACTACCTCAACAATATTAACACAAGCTCACAAGTGTATAATGTATCCTTTGGCAGCAGCTATACGGGAAATCAGATCTCAAATCTGCTCAAACTTCAAGACCATTTCAGACCAGATATCCATCTGATCCTCCAACAAGAGGATCATTCAAGCGATTAAAGTACATCAAACCACTGATGCCACTGATCTGGCAGACATTTAGCCAGCTCCAGTTAAGGAAAGATTTTACTGACTGCTAGTTCTGTATGGGAAAGGGTGCAAACCAGGGTGACAGTGTACAAAATTGACATTAAAATGACATTTAGCTGCACAAAGTCAGAAAAGACATGTTTGTCATTTAGTAGAGAGAAGTCAATTATAATTTCAAGATAGTGAATGTATGCACGTTCTTCATAAGCTATATTACACAATACTTTACATCAATGTGATTCAAATTATGATGACATACGGTACAGTACAGTACGGTACGGTACGGTACCATACGATACCATACGATACCATACGATACCATACGATACCATACGATACACTTTATTGTCCCCGTAGAGAAATCTGTCTAGGACGCAGATGCTGCGCCCCCCAAAAATGCCTTCACAGTCACAATAAAACAAACCACATATGAACAAAACAGCACTAGCTGCACCAAATCACGCCAATAAATTGCACATACAAAATATTGCAGATAGATTATTACCATAAGTTTTAAAGGCCTAGTTTAAAGTTCTGCATTAGTAATACCAACATTTTACCAAGTCACACTGGTCATTTCAGTCAGTAATCCAGACAGTGAAATCTTTTTTTGAGGGGGTTGATGTAATAATGGGAACTACTGCAGGTAAAATCACACTCACCCTCGCCTCAAGTGGTTCCTTGAGACAAAATGTCTGCCAAGGTTTGTAGATGCTTTACCCTGATTTTCAGCAGTGTTTAAATTGTATGAATCTACTTTTTTGTTTATGTGCTCTTATTTTATCCATTTTCTTTCAGTGAGTTCTTTGTCTTCGGTGCGGCACTAACCCAATTTCCCTGCAGGGTTTCACCTAATCTAAAGAGGGACGCTGGCCTTCCCTGCCACGAGCTATATGGGTATTATAAGTGAAATGTCAGAATTTGAGTGAAACCAAATGCAGATAGGGGCAGGATCTTTCCTCTCTGAGCTTTAAGTAAATCCAACAGAAATTGACCGGCATGTTGAACAGAAAAAGTCTCTGATATCTTCATTCTGCACCGGATCAAATTTCCAGGGTCCTGAGGTAGAAAAGAGAGTAAATCAGCAGACCTTCTCTAGTAATACTACCGCTGTCCGGAGACGGATTAAGAGAAGGGCAGGAGAGATACGCGACGGAGGGGGGAGGACGAGCTGAAGGTGCTTAATTAAACATGAGAGGCAGCGTACAATATTCATCGGTGGTGTGTTTTTCTGAATGTCACTGGTAGTTTGACAGCAGTTTATCTCCTCAGAGAAGCAAGTATTCTTTCACAATCTGTTAGGTCGATGCCACCTGTCAGTGTATGCAGTTTCACTGAGTGATTCAGAGCTTTATATCTTCAGCAAATTACCACCCAAGTGTGACCAAGTCAGTCTGAGAACGGCAGCTATAGGTTTTATGAATGCAGCGTGTCAGAGAGACTCTTTCAGAAATCAACGCAGCAAGACAGCTTAATTGTTTTCAATCATCAAAACAACTTGACAACGGTGTCGGTTCTCGAGAGAAGCATTCACAAGTACAAGCGCTGTATCCATACACGCACAGGAAGATGTCTCAGTAGCACCTCGACTGCGAACTCCCACGGCATACAGAGGAAGTGGAAGAGCAACAGGATGTCAAATACAGTGCAAAGAAAGGTGAACACCTCTGTATTGAAAACTTGACAGAGGACAGGAAGAGTTCAGTTAAGGTACAGTCTTCGTTTCCCTCTTTGGAAGTTACAGCCAACTTATAATACAAAGAGACTCTTTAGGCGGTGCTTCAGTGGCACCTCAGCTCCCGCTCTTTCATCTCTGAACACTCGGCTGCCGTCTGACACAACCAAAGCGGAATATACAGTATAAGAGGAGCGCTGATGGGGTTCAGCTGCCGTTTGTTGTCTCATTAGGCTGCTTCTTGTGTCTCTGTCTCCCAACCAGAGCTCTGCTTTGGCACAACAAAAAACAGACTCCATCACTCTATAATCATTAGATCCAAGGTGCTTTTACTTCTCATCTTTTTCTTAGTAAGAAGTACATTACGTATTGCTGCCCTACAGACCTTGATACTACTGCATGGTGTCTATATAATTGTTATATGACTCTATAATTACTTTATTAAGTTGGTATTTCTCAAATTAATTCATAGCAAGACTTGTTTGCCTTATTTTTTTTTTCTAATTTTCAGGTAGTTTTCTTTATGTTATGATACATAAGGGTTAGGCATGACACGAGGTGGAAAAAGAAAAAACTGTTGTATGCCTCCACTCCACCAAAAAGACCAAAAATAAGAATTAAAAAGGCTTTTTTAACCAAGACATCCCTGGTTCAAGTCCAGATGTTGAACTTTGTTGCATGTCACTCCCCTTCCTGCAGTATCTGTTTGAATAAAAGTAGTACTGAGAAAAATGCAAAAGTTTAATCAAAGTTTCAGGATTTTGTTCAAACTTGTGCAGCATCCAAATGAAGACAAACAGAGGGGCGCTCGCAGCACCTCGACCTCCGCCAAGGCCAAATGCCCTAACTCACATGTTAACAAAAAGTGAAAAATAATTTGTGTCTGCCCTGTGATTCACATTTGCTCCAAAATGTCATGGCTTCTTCCTTGGCCCACACTGAAATCTTTCACAAAGTTTCATAAAAATTAAGACAGTAAATTTCCTGTAATCCTGCTGAAAAAATAAATAAATAAACCAAACCGAGAACATGACTTCCTTGGAAAAGGTAAGGTAATAGTTTATGTAAAGTGCTTGGGTGCCTTGAAAAGCACTTTACAAGTAAAAACGGTATTAATATTTTGGTAATATTATGTGAAATCTGTTCCATTATGTCGTGGGTTTAATTCAAAGCTCAACTAAATAATGATGAAGTTGGTCGGAAGCTGTTTCTGTGAAGTCCCTCCCTGCTATTACCAGCTTTTATGAGCATTGATTATGAGGCGTGGTGCTTCCTCTCTGCTTACCGTAACAATTTCAAAAGATGGTTAACTGCTTACAGTATGTGCACTATACCAAAACCGCACTCTGCCAACCATAATTACCAATTTTTCAAGTAAGCAGATCTGCCCTGTGCTTCATAATCAGTTCTGCACTGTAAAGATGTGCGGTAATATAAACTTGTGGATGGCAGTGCGACAGAGAAATTGCACAGGAGCCGGGGTATTGATTTCATTTATCTCTGCCGGTGCTGGGACTTGTAAACAGGTGTCTGCTGATTCTGTTGCGGAGTTATTCCACGCTTTGCTGGTAATGCAGGAGAAGAGTAATGCAAAGAGACACATCAAGGTCAACCTCCCCCTCAGCAGCCGCCACAGAGGTGCATCTTATCCGCCTCACTGTCCCAGCAGCCAGCTGTGCAGGACTGTTTGTATTGGCCAGGTGTGAATGAATGTGAAGTAGCTGCATGACTGTGAAACAGGCCGAAGAGATGATAAAGAACATGTGTGCCTCGAAAAACTTCCCCTGGTGATTAAAATGTTAAAGGGGACTTTTAAACATCAATATATCATTGTCAAAGTAATTATAAACACTTGGTGTAATTACCATCAACAAATGAGAACACAGTGGAGTCAAATCACTGCAACTCACTCCAGCAGTGCCTCCGCTGTTTCTAAAAAAGAGCCAATTTCTTATAATTGCTTTGTTTTTTAAAAAGGATTCTTGAGCAAAAGTGTGTTTTTTTGTTAGTCTTAGGAGTTCTGTTGGTTGTCAGTGTTACTGTAATATGCATGCACTTTATTTTTCTTAAATCTAGACAGCACATTAGTAAATCTATTTCAAAAACTATTTGCTTCATGTCTGGCCCCCTACTCTCAAGCTTGAGATATCTTATCAGGATTTTCCTTTTCCCTTCCTCATTATGTCTCCTGTATTTGTATCTTTTATTGTATCTTTTTGTGAACAAATATTTAATTGAACTTTTATACTGGGTTTGGAAACCTCGATCGGCATCAGTTTTCTTGTGCTGTGTTCAGGCGTCTTTCACAAGTTATTTAGCTGTTTGAAACCTGACAAATTGGTTTGATTTCTTTTGTAAACATGGGGGGAAAAGGCAATGACCATCCTGGCAAAACTGTCACACAAATTGCAAAAAATTGCTAAAATTATTAGGGCAGGATTATTAGAAGAAAAAAAGGAGGAAAATGTCCAGAAAATTATATTTCTAATAGTTTTACATTCAAATTATGTTACAGAACAAAAATAAAATACATAAAATAAACACTTTTTAAAAACATTTCAGCACTTTTAGAATATTATGGTCATTCTCTTGTTTGTTTTTGGCTCTATTTTCTTTCTTTTTTTCTTTTTTTTTTGCTAATTTTCGGGTCATAACTTTTTAAGTTGCTCATTGCCTTCTTCCCATTTTTGAAAGAAATCAAACCAATTTGCTCAGGTTCCAAAGGTTAAACATGGACTACAAACTTGGGCGTCTGCTCTCCGGCTCCGATGGCTTCATCAGACTGTGACCTCCGGCACACACTGAGGCACTTTGCAGCTGTGTGTGAAACTGTCGGTATGAGAGTCAGTACCTCGAAGTCTGAGGCCGTGGCTCTCTGCCGCAAAACAGTGGATTGCTCCCTCTGGGTTATGAGTGAGCTACTGCCCAAAGCAAAAGGAGTTCAAGTATCTTGGGGTCTCGTTCATGAGTGAGGGTAAAATGGAGCGTGAGATGGACAGGCGGATTAGTTTGCCATCAGCAGAGCTGAGGGCGTTGTGCTGGACCGATGTGGTGAAGAGGGAGCTGAGCCAGAAGGCAAAGCTGTCGATTTACTGGTCCATCTACACTCTAACCCTCACCTGTGGTCATGGGCTTTGGGTAGTGACTGAAAGAATTAGATTGAGGATACAAGCAGCTGAAATGAGTTTCCTCTACACGGTGGCTGGGTTCATCCTTATAAGGCCCTGACACACCAAGCTGACGGTCAGCCATCGGTCAATGTAAGGCTGTTAGTGAGCGTCTGTCACCCTAGTTTTTGCAGTGTGTCCCGCACGGTTGGCACTAGCCTTTGTTGGCTGTTTTTCAGCCGGTTCAGCATGTGGAATTGGCATGGGATCCAGCGGAGCCTGTCGGTGACTGAAATCACTCTGACTGGCAGTTCAGCTCAGTGCACGAGAAGAGAAATGGAAGTGAGAAAAGTAAGAAAACGACTTAATTCAAGAGGGTGTGAGATTGAAACTGACTTGTTATTTAAGATCACAAAAATGGCCATTGAGCTCTCTAGCTGTAGTTGGCAGATTAAACATCATTTGTTTCTTCAGCATGAGGTTGTGCTGTTAATGTGCCAACTCGCTAACTAACATCTTGGGATAGGATTCACTTTATTAATCCCAAAGGGGGAAACTGGTCTGCCACCAGAGACATACAACAGAAACAACACACACAGCATGTAAGCAAAAACACAGACAGAATCCACACATTAGATCACCAGGCAGAGACATCAAACAGAAGAACATAGCTACACTGCAACAACAGCAACAAATACAACAACAGCAAGAACAACAACAGCAACAAGAGAGCCACTAAAGACCAACAAGATCAGTAGTCAAAGGGGAGGGGAGTCATACAAAGTGCAAAAGTGCTAAATACCATCATGTAAACAGACGACGTAACAACAAAAGTCATACCTGCATACGCTGAATAAATAAATACCACAAATGCAATAAATAATTCACTCTTGGAGCACAGAGCATACTCTGGGCACAGATGGAGCAGCAGAATGTCAGGCGCAGTTAAAAGTAAACTTAACTGTTCAATAAGTTGTGTGAAACAGTTTGCATTCACTCTGCAGCAGCTGCTCCTCTCATCTATTAGTTTGATCAGCTCTGACCAGATCGACTGATCAGTTATCCACCCCGCAACTCAAACTCAAGACAAGTTCTGCCTGCACTGCATTCACAGACCCACAAAAACATCCAAATTTACAGTCCCCCCTCCCTTCACTTATCAGAATTGTTGACAATCTCCTAATTGTTTCAGCACTCAAGAGTAGTGATATTTTATTCCACAGCAGAAAAACTCAAGCAAAAAAGTTTCAGCTCCTTAAAAACAGAACTGTCTTCCTACTTTGTGTCGTAAAATAAAACTTCTGACTTCTTTTACCCAGCTGTCCTCTAGTCACCTGCATACATATTTTTCCCTCTCCTTTCCAAAGACTCTGCAGAAGTCAAGAACAATAGCAGACTGCAGGCACAGAGCTATGTACAGTAGTATAGAAAACCAGTATACATAATTAATATTCCCTGAAGAAAGCAGTGCAGCACTGCCTCATAATCTGTTCTACATTGTTAAGTCTAGAGTTAATAAAGACTAGTGAAGGGGCTGCTGCAGAGAAATTGCAATGTATTGATTGTACTTCATCACCAGCTGCTGTGAGTCACAAACAGGTGTTGGATAAAAATTGTTCTTTTTTTTCTTTTTTTTTTAAATTGGGTCTCTTTTGTCTTCGGTGTGGGGGAAGGAAAATAGAAGGTGACATATCGTTGCTACAGACTGTCATCTGAAACTGAGTCATAAACAAAAAAACATTTTGATATTATTTAATTTGATCTCGGAGCAGCAGTAAACTTAAAATGAAATTTGTAACCACAACAAAACAAAAAAAAATAGCTTGTGTATTTACGGAAGTGATGTAGAAAAATACTGAGCATCACTTGTATAAATATTCATCATTAGAAGCAACAAAAATAAGCATCAATGGACAAAAAGGCTTGTTTGATAATAACATGTGGTATGATGAGAAATAGTAAGACATTAGATAATGTACTATGTACGCGAGAAATTGTCCAGAGACTATAAAAGCAGAAGTTACAAATCAGGCGATTTGCATTCTTGTGTTCTCCGCCATATGTGATAAATAAGATTTATCTGCCAGCTGACTTGGCCAACTAAAACAAATGAGAAACTTTAACACACTGTCTCCAAATAGCATCTATAATGTCTGATACAGAGCCAGCAGTGTGAGTAAAATGAACAGATGCAAATTAAAACAGCTATCTGAAACAGTAAAGAGAGTTTTCTTTCGGGGTTTGCTTTATGTTGAAAACTTGGCAATTCTATGCATCCTTTGTACGGATACAAATACCTCTGATTCGATAATCACCACAATTTTTCATTTAAAAGCTGGTACTAAATACAAGTGAGACGGTGTTCATGGTTGTAGTTAAGGCGTCCCAGGGGTAGCTGCGATGTTCAAAGCGGCGACCCGAGTTAAATGGGAAAGAAACCATGCTTAACACGAACAAGGAGCTGGCAGTAAGCCGGGGTGGAGGGGCATTTCGAGGAGTTAAAGCAGCAATAATATCTACTGAGGTATATCAGTCCTGTGTGCTGAAAAAATAATAAATCTTACAGTAATATTCCCTCTTTTAAGTCAGACATGCACTCCCTATAGGATTGAAAAATAACATTAAAAACCTTCCAGCTACGCAGCTACAGTCACAATGTCTACTGAAACCCTGTAGTTTCATACTATAGCAGTTTACATTAGTTTAGAGGAGATTTTAAAATATCGAGATATATATATCGTCTATTGCGATATTGCCTAAAAATATCTTGATATTATTTAAAGCCATATCGCCCAGCCTTAGCTAAACCCTACATAAACTAACTGACCAAGCTCGAACCACAACATTAAAAACCTACATTTTCACTATAATTTTATAAAAATTAAATCATTTACTTCAAGCTAAGGCCTGATGCGGTTCCTCACACCTTTTTCTCTCCCCTCTGTTATTTCAAAGGTCTGCCGTCAGCTCTGTGTCTCGACACGAAAGGTTCTGCAGAGAGCAGAAGATGATCACCTCGCTCTGCTGCAAAGTTACACACATTTCTCTCACTGCTGCGAAGCAGAAGCAAACACTGTCATCCAAATCACCTTGCAGCCCCGCTCTCTTCCTCTAACTCTCCAACTCCTTTTCTCTTCAGTCCAATGCAACTCTTGCAATTTACGCCACTGCCAGTTTCATGCGTCTCCTCTGCAGTGCACTGGAATTTGTGTGCGATATGGAAGACAATGATCCCCTTAAATCCAGTGTTTTTCATTTTAAATCTAAGGCCACGTTTAGACAAGAACAGCCCAACTAAAAATTGAGAAGTCTTTGCATTTAAAAACAAATCATATGATATAAATCATATGATACACGGATCTGCAAAAACAACAGAAAACACTGTAGTATGCATGCCAGGCCAGTAGTTGGCGGTGTAACTTTGTAATTACACATGAGAGAAGAACACCGCGAACATGCACAAAGTGCAGCGATGACGTCACCATTGCCAGTTTACACGGCGTCACAAGGGACTGCGATTTCAAAAGATTACAATCTGGAACACAGTTTCAAAAGTTTGCATTTTCATGTGTCCAAAACATCGTTGAACATCATGTGAACAAAAGGCTAAACCACAACAAAAGTTTCATGCAAGAAATGTTGCTGTGTAAACGGCCCCTAATTCTGAATCTCAACATTTTCATTTGTTACAATGGTTTGATGGCAACAAAGCCCATAAAGTACTCATGGCAACCCGATTATTCAGATTCAGCACATAATCAAAGATGTCATAAACATCAAAAAAAACATAAACATCCCAAAATCACAGAAAATAATAAAATACAGTTAGAAAGGCAGTCGCTGCACATAAATACACCGTCACACACTTCCAGTGGGTCATCAGGGACAACTGGGAGGGATTACTTCTGCATGAGTCTATGTTTTGTTTTGGGTTTTTTTAAATCCTTCAAAGTATGCCTTTAACCCTTTCAAACCTAAGAACCAAGAAAATTGGTGCAGTTTCTTTTTTAAAAAAGCATGGGAAAAGGCAAGGGCAAGTTTGGTAATAGATGTTTCGGAAATTGCAAGAAATACGTAAATTTAGAAAGCTTTTTTTTTAAATGTCTAGGAAAAAAAAGAAAAATCTAGCAAAAACCATATCTAAAAGTAAATGCATATTTAAAACTATGTTTCAAAATTCTTAAGTTCTTAAGCACTTTTTCTGTACTGCAATACTACATGTAAACAGAAGTTTCCACCTGCTTCAAGTCATTTGCTACATCATGGAGTTACTCCTGTGTAAGAAGTCCAAATGGTCGCGCTTGATTCAGACATACAAATATTTATTTTAAAAAGAGAGCGCCCTGAGCCCAAAAATGACTCAGTGATAATACGACTCAGTTTAAAAAAGACTTGCTGTCAAAAGGAACAGACTCAAACAGAGAGAGAACACCAATTTTTCCTGCACTTCACAGCTCACAATTTCCACTTCGCCTTAAAAAATAAATTTTCTCTCGAGTGATAATGTGACGCACCGCCTGCTCAGAGAGGAAGGCGAGTCCACTCAGACTCACGCACACACACACAAACACCAGGGACGGGTGAAATTTACCATTTCAGCTGCAATAAACCTGCCTGGTCATTAAAAGAATCTAAAACTTTATTTTTAGATGATTAATCTATTATCTTTGGTCATAAAAAGTGTTTCTATGAGGATATGTTTAATTGCCGTACACATTATCTCCTCGATGCGAAATATTTAGCTCTTTGATATTGTTGGTGCGTCAACTCCGAGTCAAGATTTCGTGTCTCAGCCCACAAACGGTTGTGAACAAAAGCAAGCGGAGTAATAAATGTGATCAGATTTCATTATCATGGAACAATTTATTGTCAGCATCAGCGTGGGAGTAACAGCACAATGTATTTGTCTTGTATTGACAGCGCGCTCGCAGACACACAAACACAGACCGAAAAAAAAGCCAGGGAAAGGAGATGAAGAGAAAGTGAGCTGTTGATTGTCAGCACACTTTTATGAATACTTGGAAACACAACCACGCTCTCACCCACACAGTCCCATACAGAACCACCAGAAGGTAAAAATAGCCTCCTCTACAGTATCGGAGCACACAGCCAATTAACTGGTATTGTGTTTAGAGGCTTCCAGCACTCCAGAGGCTACACACTCCACCAGTGAGAATTCAGAGCCCTCAGCTAAAAACAGACATCAGCTTTTGTTTTAGATGCAGAAAAGAGATAAAGAAAAAAAATCCCCCCTCGGATACTCAAAACTGTTATGTAGAGCATAATCAATCTGGAACAATCCGGGCGACTTTTAGAGCTGTAATTTCTCCTTTTTGTCTGCAGCTGTGCCCCCAACCTGCCTTATCTGCTGCCGCTTGTACCTACATTTGCCCAAACTGCCACTCGACAACCCCCCCCTCCCGAGGACGGACATGGACCTTTCATTCAGCTTCTGCTTTTTCTTGTTCGCAAAGAAAACGATAAAAATAACAGGAAAAAGGGCTCCTTCTCAATACCTGCACATGTGGATTGGTGTACTAATGTGCACCTCAGAGTGCTTAAAAAAATGTTTCCCATATCTGAAAAATGAGAAGAAAAAGACTGTTGCATGAGTTTAAAGGTATATGAGGTGACTACAAAGATGACGCACAAAGATTAAGGTGGTTATTTACGTATGAAACATTTAGATTAGCTTGTTATCTAGAGAAATCACAGGAGATGAGAAAACAAGCTCTTTATCAAGATAAACTGCAGATTGGGAAAAAAAAATGTAAAATTCATTTTTCATTGTACAGTTCATTTTTTTTGAAAGACTCCTGGTCATAAATTATTCTGTAACTTTATTTATTTTATGTGCCTACTTTTTCTTTTTGCTGATATTTGTAAAACCAAAAAGATGACACATGCTTTGTGCTGTGATGGTGTCTTGTAATCCCATGTGGACCGAGGCAGAAATGGCATGACACAGAAATTACAATGTTAATTTTTATGTCCGATGATACCAGGAATTCACACTTGCACATTTTTGATTGGGCAGTGCACCCTCAGTCAATCCTACCTTTGGAAAAGTCCGTCATGTTGCGTACACGTCATCCTCCTCAGGAGCTGAATCTGCTTCCTCTGAAGCTTCTGCAAATATCTGTAAATACACAGAGAGGTATTATTAAGATAACAGCAAATAACAGCAGGCTGTGTGGGCGGGGGAGATCATGTTTTGACTGACACCTCCTTAGATCCCACCTTTGTCAACTGCCTCTTGTCTCCATGACGACAACAACGGAGCAAAGCAGAGTCGGGGTGGTGCAGCCCCATCTGCAATGGATTTCTCCACAAATTAACCAACAGTAAAGTTCATCACACATATACTCCGTTTGGCACTTTGCTGCTCATCCTAGTGCCCAGAGCGCGCTTTCCCAGAGTGCAGTGCTCTGGATAACTGAATGGTATATTGCAACAGCGCTCAAAATTTTACCAACAGTCCAGTGTGAGTGAGTGTTTCTGAAGACACACTCTGAACTTTCAGAATCAGAAGAAGCAATGTCACTGAAAGGCATATACGTAGCACATGCAACACGAGCTGAGATGCACCCATTTGTAATCAAAATGATGAATGCAATGATAAATTAGATACTTGTTGACATTGCCACATCTGGTAACATTACAGCTACAGTACTGAAAGGAGCATTGATGGGATTTGAGTTTGGCTTGTTAAATTGGTAACAAAAGACACTAGGGGATTGGGGGTAACCACGCCCAAATCAACCCAGCTTCAGGGAACTGTGAAAAACTAAAATAACAATATTTCAAATTTGAATTGAGGCTAGTGTCTGATCATTTTTATGCTTTTCACTATGCATGCAAGACCTTAAATTACATATTAAGAAAGTTCCTAAAGGCATTTTTTAAAAACAATACTATAGCCTACACACTCAGTGCAGCACTTAATCCATTTATTTTAATTATTTATTTACTTTTTCAATTTTTTTTAATTATAAATTATTTTTATTATTATACTAATTAATATATATATTTTTATTATACGTTTAATTGTAATTAATTCTCAATTTAAGCGTACCTTTAACAGGGGACATGCTAATATGAGTTATCCACTGAATTATTGAATATGCAATATATACGTTTTTAGAAAAGCACTGTAAGCAAGTACTTAAATCACCTATTTAAGAGTCCAAAGGGTGTTTAGTTTAGTTTTTGTCAGAGTTTGTAATCTGTAACCTGTTAGTCAGATCCAGTTACTGATGGCACAAGAATAGTTAGCTTAAAACAAACAAAAAAGAAAGAAACAAACACACACAAAAAACACAAACACACACTTAAAAACCAAACTATGAGCAAAACACGCTTACCTGAAAAATGTTTCCTCACTCAAGTGTCCAAGCAGAGCCGAGTGCAGGTGATTTATAACGCCGCTCCTTCGCTAATCTCCCAAAAATACAAATAAAAATCCCACAAAAACGATCTAACGTGAGCCCTCTCCCTAACAATAAACCGCTGTGATGATTTCCACGCAGCAGGAGTTACCTGTCGGTGCGCCAGATGTTATAACGGCGCTGAAAAACACGGAGCTGGCTGGCAAACTTTTTAGCACGTTTCCATGGCAGCAAGACGGACGATATTTTCAGCGGACCGGAACCTTTCAGGTGAGCAGCAGCAGGAAGGAGCGAACAGGTGGGTTGTCACGTGACTTATTTGGAGGGCCTATCTAAATAAATGTAACTGAAGTATAATTCATTTTATCAATAAATTAATCATTGAAATAATTAATTATTATTAACAGATTAATAATTGAATTAATTAATTTTATTAACGAATTTATGTTTGAAATGGCATTTTATGGTAAAAAAAACAACAAAAAGATAGATAGATAGATAGACAGATAGATAGATAGATAGATAGATTTGTATAGTACTTTTCATACATAAATGCAACTGAATGTGCTTTACATGTAAGAGTGCCATATATGTATATATACATACATATATGTTCTATTTCTGTTGTAATATTAAAATATTACATTATAGTTTTATTAAGCATAAGAAGACTGTAAATCCTCGCATTTAAGAAGCCAGCAAATTTGTTTTTGCTTTACTTTTTTTTGTCCTAATTTTCTGAGCTATTGGTTAATCGTTGCCTCACAGAGGACATAAACAGTCCCCTCTTAGTTTGACCTCATTCACTGTCCTGTACTTTGTCTTCCCCCAAAGAAAAAGCATTTTACTGTTTCCAAACTCCATATGAAACTGACCACTGTTGTTGTTGTCATTATTACTGAGTTTTCAAGTTGTCACTAAAGGAAAAAAAAACCTCTTTCCTACACTGTTGCAGGAAAGTCAATTGAGCTGCGTGAGGACAGTTTGCTCTGATATCGCGGTGGGAACTGCTGATTGTTTGGTTTACCACCTGTGGTCTGAAGCCTGGAGAAGATTGCCAGCCACCTGCTGCGGGCACTGCTGAGTGAGTGATGGCTGTGTGTGCAGGTCTGGATGTGTGTCAGCAAATGTCTTATGAATGTATGAAAGAGTGTATGTGTCCACGAGGTTTTAACTATTGAAGTTAAGTGTGTGTGTGTGCAGCTATTTAAGCATAGCGTGTGTCTGTGAAAGCATGTGCATCAAAGACAGAGTTTTTAGATGTCTGATCTGTGCAGATGTGTGTGCGTGCATGCATTTTCAGTTATCTGTGTGTGTGTGTGTGTGTGTGTGTGTGTGTGTGTGTGTGTGAGTGCCAGAAATCTTTCATCACAGCGAGGTGGGCGAGGAGGAGATAGAGAGAGACTTCGAATAGGCAACAAAAACAATAACAGCACAATCTTTGTAGTTTATGGGTCTGAAATTGAATTTGTGCCTCAAACCTTTTTCACCTGCCATGTCACAGCAGGTCATGTCATTTCAGCTCTGCCGCTGTTTTAATCTCCAAACCTCCCGCGAACTCCAGCTCACCCGACCCCAAAATGGCTGCAGCGAAGCCATTAAACTGTCTCGTCCAATTACAGAGCCACTTTATCTGACACGGGCGGCCATATTCAGCAGCAGCCGGTCACTACCTGCTCGCTGACGTCTGTTAATACACTGTGATTCTCCCTCACCAGCAGCTATCATAAAGCTTTAATGACCCCCCCAAACCTCGCTTTAACCATCACTGAAAGTAGAAAGACAAAGCTCGAGTGACCCGGGGCATTGCTATTAACACTGCATCGTAGAGCTCTGTGTGTGTGTGTGTGTGTGTGTGTGTGTGTGTGTGTGTGTGTGTGTGTGTGTGTGTGTGTCTGTGTGTGTGTGTGTGTGTGTCTGTGTAGAGAGAGGGCGGCTCTCTCACAGTTCTTTTCTCTTTCTATCACATTTTCTTCTGCTGCTGCTTATTTGCCTCAATTTCTAAGCTGTTTCTCTCTCAGCTGCTTAATTCAGGTCACTTTCACTTTAGTTTCAGTTCAGTTAAGGTCAGTTTCACTTATTTCAGTACCATTCAATTCAGTTTACAGTATCTGAAGCCAAAATAGAGCTGGGCAATAAATGTTGATATTCAGCCCAATCACCAGAATAAATGTTGACGTTTTAATTTTATGTAAACCATTGTATAGATGATATGCTGAATTATGTTTCTTTACGTTTCAAAACAATGCAGTTATAGTGTGCAGTTAAGATTTAGGCATAAAACAATTGTTCAGGGTCAAGAAAAATACTCATGTTTTTGGCTTAAATACCATGTTTTGTCGCTGCACACAAGGCTGTAAATGTCCCGAACACTCGTTAAAAATGCCCATATTAAAAAAAAACATTCCTATTTGCCGCTACAGATGGCTGGAAATGTCTCACTCTTTTGTTAAAAGATATACTCACTTTTGTCAATACAACCCAGCAGTAAATGTTAAAAATGTAAGTTAAAAATTGTTGGGGTTTTTTTCCTGACAAATAAGGCTGGAAATGTCCAAACTTATGTTGGTTTCAAACACTGATCTCCTGCTGTCTGCTGCTTGGCTGTTGTTTCACTGAGGTTTTATGCCATTCACCATCCTTTCCTTCTCCTGATGAGAAGCTCAGCTCATAAACATGTTCTGAACTACATAATACATATGAAAACTTACAAATGTAACATATCAGTGATTTGCAGAAACATACAGTGCTAACATTTTATTCTGGAGAGTGTAGATACTGTATGCTGTATACAATCTGCAAAACGTAAAAACAGCAGTAAACTGATGTTCAATTAAATTAGCAAACAAACTATTAAATTAATTAAGAATAAAGTAATTTGTTGTTTGCTTATTTAATTTACATGTGCTTATTTTATTCATTTGAACAACAAAATTATATGATAACATCATCACAATACAATTCCAATGCTAAATTATTTAGAAATAGTTTAGTAAGTTTGTGAGCTATTTACTCTAACCAAAGCAATCAAAATGAACACACTTTAATTATTAAACAAAAATTAATCTGGTTCTCAAACAGGGAGGGGGGACAGAGGGGGCTACACCATGTTAATGGAGACAAAATGTAAAGTCGAAAGTTAAAGTGAAACTGATTCACATGGAAACAAATAAACAAGTGTGCCTTGATGCCATCAAGTCTGTCGCAACTTGGGTTAGCAGGATTTATTCAGAAAACAAAACATCATGTAAAATACAACATTGAGAGTTTTGTTATCATTAAAAGTAAAAAAAAGTAATGGTCACTGAATAATTTCATCAGTTTATGACAAAATCTATCTTGCTCAGAGAATCAGAGAAGCTTATGACTTTTGTGGTTAGTAAGAGTTTCCTCTTATTATCCCATCATCTTGTAGATTATGATATTTCAATAAATTGAAGCCTCACTCATTTTGTCAAGCTGAAAATCAAGAGAGCAGCTTGAATTGATTAATGCGACATTTCATAAAATTTATAGCCTAAACTATGAATCTTAATATCATATTATATTTGTGCACTTTCAAAAGAGACAGAAACTACATTTAAAAGATATAAAGTTTTATCAAAGCAGACAAAATCCTACCTAAAGGATACCTGATCACCCATGACATCATATCTTATTACCGGCTGCTCTACAGGAACCGTTTCGACATGGATTTAAAATGATCCCACTTATTGTAGTCATCATCTTTATCACCAGCGCATTTACAGAGCGAAGCGTGCATGTCTTAAAGGGGCTTTTGTGTCTCACACCCTTACAGTCTTCATGGCTACAGTATTTCTGTCTTCCAGTTTATCTTTTTCCCTCTTTTTTATCTCACTGTCGCTTGTCTTCTTTTCTAACTTCCATCGTCTCACTTCCTCCCTCCTCTCCTGCAGCGATCTGTCCCCTCCAACTTCCTCAGAGAAAATGGAAATTTGAATCCATTCAATTAATTCATCATCCTGCTCTCTTTCCCTCCTCTCTCTGCTTGACTCCATCCCCCAGAATATACTCTACCGATCACCACATGAAAGGTAGTCCAACACTAAAATATCATAATAGTTGTATCAATCAGACGCTGCTGCTCACCTACCACTGAAATGGTTTTGACAGTAATTGATGCCTTACCACACAAAGGCTCTCGGGGAAAAAGTACTGCCTTTGTTTGCCAGATGCAATTGCACCATTAGGGAGAACCTCTTCTGTACTTAAACCTCCCTGGTGAATTGTTGAATACAGACTAAATTTGAAGAAAACAACCAAGTATTGTTGAAAGGTCCCTATTTTCCTGATGCCTGAGTGGTCTCCAAGTGCCAGCTCACTTGTTTGTTTGTTGGCATCACGCTGCGCCGTCGGTGCTTCTCTCCTCCACGTTTCTCTCCTGACTTAATGGGACGCTGGAGGATAAAGGGACAGCAGGCTGAACGTCCACTAACCGGAAAGGACCCGATCACGCTCCTGTCTGGTTTGTTTATTCTAAAATAGCGTTACCTGCCTTTTCTCCCGGCCTGCCTCCTGCTCTGTTTACTTTCATCTGTCATACGTGATCCCTGGAGGCGCAGGGATGTTTCAGGTATTCTGTTCCATAACACAATAAATAGATTTGAGTGACGTTTATCGTTATGTATCTCTAGAACCGTTTTTTTCTAAATTCCCAATATGTCCAACAGAAATAAGACAGATGCTATCATCTGCCTTTATTTTGAAAGACTGCGTCTCTTTATCGAATGGTGAAGCTGTGAATGACTCACATGGTCTTCATTGTTGGTATAGCTCGACTGCTGCTTTCTTTGCAGTTGTCTTCGGTGTCACAAGTGTCAGAAAAAATCTTTAAAATATAAGGGTGCTGTGCTTCCATCCAGTATGCACAGACTGCTTATCTAAAGCGATAATCTTGGTCTAACAAAAACTTTCAGTTCTGCCTTTTGATGTTGTCTTTACTGTAATAAAAGACAGCTGAAAGAAACATAAGGACCATTCTGCAAGGCTCAAACGATCAATAGCTGGATGTTTAAGCTACAGTTGTTAACTTTTCATGAAAACAACTTTTTTTTATATTTGTTGAAATAATCCTCGAGTTTTTCAAGTCATCTCTGCATGAGAGAAGTACTTTTTTTCCCATTTTTAACTACATGTCCAAGCAGATTGCAATGATTTGCAGGGTTCCACAAGGATCCATCTTAGGACTCCTGTTGTTTAACCTCTGTTTGCTTCTTTAAGGCCATTTATACAAATGATAAAGGTGCTTACCAAAATTATGCAAATGCCATGCAAATCTACATTTCCCTCACACTTAGTGACTATGCACCTGTTGGATTTTTTAACTGCATTAAACAAATCAATGATGTTTACATTCACAAAATATCTAGTTTACTTATTCAAAAAAAGACAACTATTCCAACAAAGCTGTTTACATGTCAGTGAATATTCCACAATATTCCAGTTTACTTGCAGCCGTGTGCACTTTAATTTAAGTGCAGTTTGCAGGGTAACATCATTTTTATTCAGAGATTATCTGCCTCATTTAGTGGTGTTGGAATATAAGCGACAGTTTGCAAACATGACAAAGGTTATTTTTGTATAAGAGTTACAAACTACAGGTTTGAAGGGGAATATTACATTTTCTTTGCAAACAATAAGAAAAAATATGGCAGACTGGCACTTATTTGTTGAGGTGGTTTGGACACAGAGGAGCTACTCCTGTCCAGCAGGTAAGTGTGAGGCAACAAGAAACTGACCCAAATGCATACAATCCAAACAGTGAATTCAGTGATAAACTGAAGAGGATACTTAAGCTTACATGCAGGTCCAGATCCAGGTCTGGGTTCAGGTTGAGGTTCAAATGGCTGGAGGGCAAGGCATGAAGCTGAGTGTAAATGAGGCGGTAAATATACTGCAGAGCTGATGAGGGGAAGTGAAAACAGGTGAGCAGGTGTCGGATGAGAGTAAGATGACTGGGACAGGTGGAAGAGTCTGAGAGCATCTGGTGGATGGAGGGAGAATGGCAATGCAGAAGGGAAGAAGTGGCTGAAAAACAGGGAGCGAGGGGCAGACCGAGGCTGGTAATAAGAACAACAGAGTCAGACATTGTGACAATTCACCATCGAGACAGCAACACATTATGCTGCTGTAATGACACGATGCACAGCATGCAAATACAATTGCAGAACAACAATGAGTTAGTTTTTAGGATGTTTTTCTTTATGGAAAATTCTCTGGAAATACAGCCAGGACATTTCTGTGGAGCACTAAGGAAATGGGTTGTATATTAAAGGAGTAATTCAACATTTTGGAGGAAAATGCTTATTTACTTCCCTGCAGAGAATTAGATGAGAAGATTAACATTTTGAAGGCAATCTGAATATTACTGTGCAACACCCTAGTGGACTAGTTGTTAAGGTCATTCAGCACCTCTCTCTCCCATGGATTTATAAAGAGAACTGGATACAGCGTTATATTCTTATGAAAGTTGCTCAGTGAGGCATGAAGCCAAAAAAGTCCAACTTCCCGAGTGTAAAATCACTGGAATCTTCTGTATCTTTGGGCCCACGGAGCAGGCGAACTACAGACTGGCTGCTGGTTACTTCTGGTTTAGCCCTCCGGCAACTTAAATGGGGATAAAATTATTTAACCTCGTGGCTCCTCTTGACAGGTCAGATGGATGTATGGATGGGAGTTCAAAAACACGCCCCCACGCCTACTGCACAGACTCTGGCTACATGTGTAAACAGACAAGTCGCCCCGGGACATCAACAACAAACACAGAATGAAACTTTGGATTATACGTAGATGTGAACAGCGCTGACCAAGCGTCAGTATTTGACAAGCAGGGATGAGAATGTATTGATATCAGGGATATTGTGGCTTCATTATTGTACAGTGGGAGGAAGTGATGCATCGTCCAACTTTATATACAGAGTATGGTGTCTCCATATGTAAATGCCTGTGAGTAATATACCGTATATGCGTATTTGCATTTTAAAATAGTTTCTTTTTGTGTCAAAAATAGGCCAAACCCACAGTTTGTTAAAGCTGTCTTTTAGGAGATTTCAGACTTCCTGCACCATCCCCATGTTCTGTGTACTAATCACTTTTTATGATAATTATCTGACGCTGTTGTCTTCCCCCACAGAAAACATTTAATGTGCCAAGCTACAAGCTGGGACTGTCAGCAGCACATGACTGTCAGCGCAGTAGCCCGACTACTTCATCTAAATCCTTCTGAAGAAGACATTTTGGAGATGCATTGCTGCTGGCGCTGTGCATACTAAAATGCCCCTCCGAGCGGAGTGAGTTGAGCTCGTTTGCAGCTCCAAACCACTTCGCTGCAAAAGTTCTGCAGCAGCTCCAGAGTCCGAGCAGCTCATCCTGCAGCAGACTGACAGATAATTGCCAGAGAGACTCGCGTGTCCCCACAGCTATCAGGCTGCACCTTAACAGGGCAGACACAGACATTGCTAACCAACCAGAGCAGAGCACACTGGACACAGACTGGGATTGTTCCATTATGTTCACTCACTTCTTTCACTCTCGCCATCTATTTCATCTATCTGTTTGCTCATCTTCAACTTCTCAAAGCCTTCTTTCTATCTATCTATCTATCTATCTATCTATCTATCTATCTTACATTTAATATAAATCCAATGGAAAGTTGGTTCAACAAAAATTACATTTCAATGCAAAATATCTTATGAGCTGAACTGCACATCCCAGATTGATGATACAAGAGTGTATCGGAGGGAGGATTTGCCCTTTACATTATTAATTCTTTTTAGCATGTTTAGCCTTGGGTTTCTTTGTCTTGCTAATTTGCTGATGTCCCTCTACACTGGAAGCCATGTTTCTGCCTCACAGGGAAGTGGTTTTCTAAATCAGAGCCTGTGGTGAGACACTCACGGGATGTGCCGAGCAGAGATGGAAACTCTCCTGAGGATCCGCTTCTGCTGGGGCTTCCTGTTGGATCAACACGCTGATGCAAACTAAACCGTCTCGCCGCCTCACTCATACAGACGCTCGTTAGTGTTGTTCATTGAGGCGGGAATGCCAGAAATTCCCTTTTTACTTTTATTTTTAATTTTTATTTGATAGTAACTAATGACATGACAGGAAACAGAGACAGCAAGTAGCAAAGGTCACAAACCGGATTCACACAAAAGATGTTACACTTACATGGAAAGCATATTAACCCTTTGAAATCTGGAGCAACATCACTTTTCTTGTGCTGCTTTTGGATGCCTTTCACAAGTATTTAACCTTTGACCCATAAGCAGATTGGTGCACTTTCTTTCAAAATCATGAGTAAAAAGGCAATAAGTAACTTGGTACAAAATGTTCAACAAGTTGCAAAAAAAATTAGTAGATTAAGACAATTATTTTAAATAAGCTAAGGAAAAATGTCTAGGTAAAAGAGGAAAAAAAGCTAGGGAAAAACAATATTAATAATTATCAAAACTACAGGATTATATTCATGTTACAGAATTATTATAATTTTTAAGCACTTTTGCAGGTCATTTCCTTCCTCTTTTTTTACTTTGTTTTTCATCTTTTTTAAAAATTTTGGGGTAATTCTCTTTTTACTAATTTCTTGCTAATTTTTGGGTAACCTCTTCTTTCGCTGCTCATTGCCTTCCTCTCATGTTTTTGAAAGAAATTAACCCAAATTGTTCAGGTTTCAAAGAGTTTTATTTCCTCAATATTCTGTTTTTGCAATGAGAGTTTATTAACCAATCAGAAAGTCATTACTTCTTGATGAACACTTGAAGTCAACTTGCCAGTCTAAAGCCTTATTATACAGAGACTGCGCTATAGGGTTGCTACAGAGTCACCTCTTCACATCACTTTGTTTTTTTACTCAGAAACAAACAACAGCAGCATAGTGTCACCCCAGTGTGATTTTAGACAGCATGCCAGCATCACAGAGGCAACGTCTGTCTCCAGTGTGACCTTTAACATACGTTCTGGCTGATCTCATCCTCTGCTCTGAGGCTAAGGAGCTCTCAGCCATTATTGTCTTCCCAATTTGCCAACGTTTTTCGGCTGCTGTTCTTCTTCAAGGCAGCTGCTTACTGCTGCGAGCTGCTTTTTAAATCTCATGGATAGCACACATAACACGTCGTCAAATCGTTGCGCCTGTCTCATCTTTTACATAAACATCAAATCAGCATAGCTACTACTTTTACTGCCAACTTGAAGGTGAGATAACGCTGCCCCCCCTTTCCATGATTGTACCTTTTTTAAAGAACCAGACAGAATAGAGGTGTGAGATTCCTTAAGGACTAACTTTTCTCAACAACTAAAACACAGTTAACAAAACTGGGATCCATTTGATCTTCATCATCACCTTCCTGGCACAGCAGAAGTCTTCTCTTGCAAATGTTTTCAGACTTTTCAGTAATTTTGCACATTTGCACACCCTTTTTCAAAACAATTAACACATTTCATAAAAAAAACACCTAAATCTCTGTTGGATTAACTCTGTTAAACAAAAAGAAAACATTTATTCATAGCTTTTAGAAATTATTTGCATAATGAATCTCTCATGCACCTGTGTGAAACTCCCCTGCACAACTCAGCTTCAATCAGCTATCAGTCCTTATCCGTCTTTAAAAGATGACACCTCTGTGTTGCTATTTGCAAGCATGGATCAAAGATGCCAAAGGCGCTTAGAAATGAACAATAAAAGATGTAAAATGAATGAAGAAAACTTTCTTGGAAAATGTCTTTTTCCATGGTAAAGGTATTTCAACAGGGCATCTCAACAGTGTAGAAGTGCAGGTGCAGAGTGCAGCTGGGTTTGTTATCTCTAGTGAAATCATCTTCGGAGAAAAGAACACAGTTCATGCTGTGACTCATGCTTGCTTGCCTTTTTTAGCACAAACAATATAAAATATAATCAAATGGCATCCGCATAAAGCACAAATTAAGGTTGAACCAAGTCCTCTCGAGCTGTATTTTGTATTTTGTTGTGCCACTGTGTAATGACTCTTTGAAAGAATATTTTGATTTGACCACAAGTTGTGTGTTTTTATGGAAATATTGGCTGTGGCTGCATGCTTTCAATATTTTGTCTGTGTTAAAGCAATTTGCAATCACAGTGTGTCGTTTTGGCAACTTTCAGTTTAGACCTGTGTGTAACAAAGTAACCTCTAAATAGAGACTTGGATTATACAGTATTTAAACTGAGTTTGTTAAGAGATGCCTTGATATAGTTTTGCTGTTGTTAAACATGATCTCAAATTAATCATAGATGAATACGTTGAAATTGGCATGATTAATTAATATACAAATGTTCATTTTGTGGGTGAAGTGGTTCTTTAACTTGGGAAGATGACTAACAGGCTGGGTATTACACTTCCGCTATGACTTCATGGCATTATTAGCAAAGTGCAGATTAGCGAGCCATCACATGCACATGCGGTCAGACTGTGTGACACAACAAAGAACAGAGAAGCTCGGATCAATACACGCATGGGGGCAGCATGACTTCATTCTCTGCTCTGGACACCATTACTGTGTATTATCTTTACATAGTGTCACAGCAAACACTCGTCTAAGGCTTCCAGGGCTTAGCTGCCTGTACGCATCACCAGAGAGGGAGGGTTTGGCTGCCAGGTTAAAGGTTAGAGATGTGGGTTTACCTGTAGCTGTGCTGTCCAGGCACTTCAAAATGGCTGTCACATGGTCAGCCCAATCTCTGTGGTGCAACACTGCTGATAGGTCCTCCATTGCCAGTTTATCTGTAGACATTAAACACACAAACAACAGCTTGAAACAAAAACTTCAATGGGAAAAACTGGAGACACCACTATCTGTCCTCACAGCACATCTCTCACCACCTAAAGTTCCACACTTCGTCTGTCTCATCCCTCTTAATTATTTCAGTACGCCCTCTGTAAAACTAGCACAAGCACTTCACCAAACCCAACCCACCTACTCTCACAGCCATGCAGGACAGCCAATAGAGACAGTGTGCCACAAAGCACATAGTTGTTTCCTTATTAATGCTCTAAATGTCAAATACAGAACTCGGTGGTAAGGTGGTAATCCTTGAGTTAATTTTATCCACACACCATTTGATGTATGTAAACACTCATTAAAGTGGTGTTTCTGCACTGCAGCTGATGATGTCGGCCTGAGTAAGTGACTGGCCACCACATGGTTCAGGGTCCATTTGAGGGTCACAAAAGTGTGTCCTTATGAGAACCTAAAGGCTCCTTCTGAACATGCATCTTCTTCCAACATTTAAGTGGGACAACAGACAACTAGCATCATGACATTTCCCCTTAAATGGTGATTTAAGTACATATAGTAGTCATAAACCAGGACAGGCTCTATTATTCACATACAACCAGGCACTTTCATTGACATTTCAGGATGTTGCTACTGTGATGTCAACAAAAGCATATGGTGGGATTACGCCGCACCTGTTTGTGTTTAGGCAACATAAGCACTTGGCAACCAACAGCAGTGTCTCAACAAAAACATATGCTTAGTTTACGGAAAAGATAGTTAAGTTTAGGCAAAAGAGTCACATGGTAGCCCATCACTTTAAGACAGGAAGCTAACACCAGAGTTCAGCATGAAATCAGAATCAGAATCAGAAATACTTTATTGATCCCCGAGGGGAAATTGCCTAGTCCAGGATCTGTTAAATCCAACAATAGGTGCCGTCAGGTTCTATACATTTTGTCGTTACCAGCAACGTTTCAGCCTGATACCATTCTGAGGCGTATTGTGGATGTGAATGGTGGCTTTTTCCACTGCAACTTACGCCAAATGCCGTCAGAGTGGCTGTGTTTGATCATTTCAGAATGAGAACAGGCAGGTTTAACACAGTTTGGGGTCTTCCTATGAGATCTGTATCAGCTGTTTTGATAGGGGAGTGAAAAATGTGTGAAACCAATGAAAAGTTGTAAATGTATTTGCAAGAGACGACTTCTGTTGTGCCCATGAAGATCAAGTGGATCCCAGTTTCGCAATTGCAAAAACTGTAAAAAATAACTCTGTAATTAAAGCTGAGATGTATAACTTCAACACACGATGGACAACAGTTTGGCAGGTTTGGCAATCTGTAAGACAGTAAACACAGAGTGGGTTCTATTATCTACTAATTGCAGAGTTTTTTAATTGCTCCAGATCATGTTATACATAATTACCAGTTACAATTGACTCCTTGTGCTAATGGTCATAAGATTTTCCCTATTTTTTACAGGTTTACAAGGATGAATTGTTTCAAAAAAGGACAGCAAAAGATGCTCAAGTTGTTTCATCTAATTTGAACAAAATGCTGCATTTCAATGAGCTTTTAGGTTCAGACAGGCCTTACTCATGATGTATTGAGTTCATCATGCTAACAACCATTCCTGCTGTGTTGACTGGAAACCAAGTGTGTTTTGTACAGTCAGTAATGTAAATTTAATTACTTTATGTGCAACAGCGGGTTTTTCCCTAGCGTTGCTCCACAGTGTGTATCTGCAACAGACTGTGTGATGTCTCCCGCAGGTCTCTGAAGGCATATTTTGAAACTCGGTTTGGGCTTTACCTCTGACTGTGTCTTGTCAGTTGTTTGGAGGCTGGAAAATTCAAATTTGGGTAACAGGATAAAGTCTGGTTGAAGCTGAGGAGTGAAGAGATTCGACAACATCCAGAGCTCCGCATTGAAACCCGAGAGAGCTGTCAATCAAGACAAAAGCCCCCAAACATTTTAGTTTAAACTTTAATATCTTCCTAATAGAACTGTAATTTTCAGAATAGCCACCAGACATGCATTAGCAGAAGTGAAATTATGACTATTGAAACCATAAATTCTTGTGGTAAAAAGTGACTTTGTATTTCAAGACAGCTTGGAACTTTATTCATTTTTCTGCCATACAGTTGGAGTCTTTTGGAGCTATAACAGCTAAAGTCTGCAGCACAACAGTGTTTAACCTGAGCAGTTATGTCAACTAGACATAACACATAATAAAGGTTGCTTTTGGCATCTGTATCTGACGCCAAAATCACTGATAAAGCAGTGATGTTTGACAACTTCAGAATGAGAATGGGCTGGTATTTGATGTGTTGGAAATTAGATTGGGCTGCCTAAACATATGCATTAAAACCTTTGATCATGCTTTAGTTGCTATGAGTGGATGTAGAGCTGCCTGAGCATTATATTTCTCTTGAAACATATGTGGTTGCAAATTTGTAGGGCTGGACCTGTAGGTATTTGGGTTTCAACCTCTGTATTTGGATTTTTTTTTTAAAATACATTTAAGAAACAATAGATAAATATAGATTTCAGTGTTTCCCATACTACTCGTTGCGGTGGCCTCCAACATTCTCACCACTGACTGCCACACTTTGATTTTCTTTTTTATTTGCATGTTAAAATTGGTAAAATCTTATTATTGAAGAGCTGCGTAAAGTGCATTGATACAATCAGTCTGCCCTCTCTCTCCTTGTTCATCACAAGGGACAGACAGTCCGCCCCCACACACACACACACACACACACACACACACACACACACACACACACACACACACACAGTGACAGGGCTAACTGTGAGCATCACACGGCTAACTTTACCTAACAGTTATTAATGAATTTAACAACAGAGATGAGCCTTTAGGTGTCATTGTTGTTGGATGTTAGCCGGTGTTAACCGGGCAGACGGCAAACAGACCATTCACCAGGAGGAGAGAGGCTCCTGGACAGTCTTTCAGTGACGCATGTGAAACAATGAAAACACTGAATCCGAATAATAATATGATATGTATGAATCTAAATCTATAATTTGTTGCAGCTATATGCAATTTCTTCGCTCCACGGTGCTCAGTCAGGGGTAATCTTAGATTCAAAACCTATTATCGTGAGCAGCCCCATCCGCCTATCCCCTGCTGTAGCTCAAATATCTGTAATTATTACTATTGAAGCTCCCGATTTAAAAAAGATGGTGTCGTATAAAGATGTAATTTCTAGGTAACAGGGCTGAACTTAAGTTTCAAAGTTCAGTCTTGTCAGCAGATATTTTGCCAGCAGTTGAGAAAGTATACAAGGTTCATAGTAGCTGATCATCAGCTGTATATTTCAGTGATCCCAGTTGTTATGGAATTTTTGATGTTCCAATTTTTTCCAAGGACTTAACAGAGTTCATACCGATACAGATAAGATCAATCAAAGAAGCATGAACAGCAAATAAAAGGACCTTGTGGTAAGGTTATTTTAGCAGACATTGTTCAGTTGTCTGAAAAAGCTGTCCAAAATTGTCAAAATTCCTAAAAGCTTTTCATGTATGTGATAAATACTAAGTCATCAAAAGCATATCTCATATGGAATACAAAATGACACAGCATGACAACTTTCATGTAAGATCAATGGTTTTATAAAATAAGACCCGAGCACTGAAATGCAAAACAAAACTCATCACTTCCTGTTCACCAGAGGACTTTTCCCTACAGAAATATTCCAGTCACACTGCTGAAAAGCAGCAACAGCCAAGAACTCTTTTATAAACTTGCTGCAGATGAAACCACTGCTGGACTGTATAAATTTAATTGGAAGTCAAGCAGTAAATGTGATGTGTGACCCACTTTCCCTGTAAAACATCATCATTTGTTTAATTATATTCCACAGCATTAATCTTTTTTTTTTTTTTTTGTGAGGCTGCGTGTCAAATGGTGGATATCTTTATTTAATGCCCTCTGTTGTTTATCTTTTCCCCTCTCAACACATGACTGAGCTGCACTTTTTATGCCTTTAAAACAAACTTTAAAACTATCCAAATGAGGTTCTTGCTGCTGCTAACAGAGTCTGTGTCGCGGATATATAAGACCATAGCACAACATGAAAGGCCAATTAATTCAGAGCTTTTTGGGGCCCCTGTCATAGCTTGGGGCCCCCTTAAATCGTAACCCACTTTCAGGCCACTTATAGAGCCAGCGGGGCCAACGCGAAGTCAAAGCAAAATGATTAATGACGTTATTAAACAGTTTAGAGAGGTTGTGTGTTCTTCTGGCTGGAGCCAATTTAGAGTGATTTGTGAGGTGAAACAATGTAGTGAAATGAAGTGGAGCGTGTTCCTCTGTGTGTGTGTGTGTGTGTGTGTGTGTGTGTGTGTGTGTGTGTGTGTGTGTGTGTGTGTGTGTGTGGGTGGGTGAAAAAGTGGAATGTGTGTGG
Source organism: Plectropomus leopardus (assembly GCF_026936395.1). NCBI lineage: Eukaryota > Metazoa > Chordata > Actinopteri > Perciformes > Serranidae > Plectropomus > Plectropomus leopardus. Next base: position 27,610,965 of record NC_142192.1, on the reverse strand, counting down.
TTGTAGCATTGTGAGTAGCAGTATGCATATAGTCAAGAGAGTGTGTGAGGTGAGTGTCTTGAGTGGCGGGTAGAGATGACTGGAGTGTACTGCGTGTGTGTGTGTATTAGTGGGTGGCCAGGTGTGTGTGTGTGTGTGGTGTGAGCGAGAGAGACATGCAAAGGTCAAACTGGGGACAGGTGGAAATAAGCCAATAAGCCAGAATCTCATTTCCTGCGAACTGAAGGGGAGAAAGAGTGAGAGATGGAGGGGAAAAAGGAGGGAGGGGGAGTAAGAGACAGAAAAGAAGAATGTCATTGATTGAATTTGGGACGGAGGAAGCAGGATGGAGAGTAGAAAAGGTGAACAAAAAGGCACGGCGAAAGAAGAGAAAATGTCTAAAATGGAGTGGAAGGGGAGAGTGGAGGAAGGAGGAGTGAGGATGAAAGGAGAGGCGAGGGGGGAAGGAAGATGTGAGGAGAAACAAGATGAGGAAAGAGAAGGAAAATAAGGACAGCAGAGGAGAGGAGACACAAGAATGGGAGATAAAAGGGGAGGAGAGAAAATGACATGCAATGAAATGAAAAGAAAGGAGACGGGAGACAAGGAGATGAGACAAAAGGGGAGGGGAGTGAAAAGGAGTAAAGATTACAATGAAGATATTGATTTGAACCTCACTGTTGTCATTTCTCCTCAGAGATGAAGAAGAGAAGAAAAACAAGGGGAGGAGAAAAGAGGAGGACAAAAAGATAGCGAGGAGATGAGAGGAGTAGAGAGGAGAGGAGAAATGATGAGAGAACAAAAAGGAGGAGAGGAGAAGAAAGAGAGTAGAAACAAGAGAGAAGAGAAGAGAAGAGAAGAGAAGAGAAGAGAAGAGAAGAGGAGAAATAACTAAAAGAAAAGAGGTAGAAAAGAGATGATGAGATGAAAAAAGCAGAGAGGAGAGAAAGGAGGAGAAAAAAGAGATGAAACAGAGAGGAGACAATGGGACGGTAGAAACAAGGAGATGCGATAAAAGGAGACGGAAAGAGAGGAGAGCAAAATGTGAAAGTGAGAGGCTATTGGGACGGATCGACAGCTGCTCCTGAGATCCTATTAGGGCTCAGCCAGGAGAGACTATAACACACACACACACACACACACACACACACACACCTACATGTACAAATATCTCCCACAGTTGTGTGTGTGCATGATGCTCGATGCACACACAAACATGCATTATCACTCCTGAGTGGTATGCACGCAGAGGCATGCAGAAACAGACACACACACACAGAAAGATAAAGCTACAAACATTTATATCATGCAGAGGAGAGGAGAGGAGAGGAGAGGAGAAACAAGGATAAATGAGAGAAGAGAGAAAATGTGAAGAGGAGAAAGCACAGCAGACAAAACGGGAGGAGAAAGGGGAGAAAAGAAGAGGCAAAGGCAGAGCAGATGAGAAGAGAGAAAAGAAAAAGAAAAAAGGGGTGAGGGGAGAGGAGAAACGAGGAGAAACAATGAGATGCACACACAAAGATGCAGCTACATATTTCTATCATGCAAACAGTGATTCAGTTTTGAATGATCAAAAGGAGGCAACAAACAAACACACACACACACACACACACAGACACACACACAAATACAACACATGTATGAACAACAACATGGGGAGAACATACAGGTGAGCGAGAAGAAACTGAGCTCTCTGATCCATTAAAACCATTCAAATACAGCCATCACACACCACCCTAAACCCCCGCCCGCACTTCCCACTGCGTCTCCCCTCACACTCCTGATTCAAAATAACAACGGCTGTGTTCTCGGAGAGGAATAATGGAAATGTATGATTTCCATTCTGGGTGTAATGTGCAGGGAGTGGCTCTGTATGTTCATCCTCTCCTCACTGTCCTCTATGGGGGTCCGCTGGACTGCGCCGGGCCTACACTGCCCCCTGCTGGGCCACAACCAAACAGCAACTGACAAGGGGAAACTGGTTTCAAGTTGCACCAGTTTGGCATTTGTTAGCTTGTCCAGGGGTCAATTTTAGAAGTTTTTAATCTTGTGTTGTTTTGAAATTTGTTTCAATGGAGGCTGATTGGCTGAGTTTTTAAGAGCAAAGATGATTTGACCCTTTTTTCTTTTTTTTTTTACTTTGCTTTGTGCAAATATCTTAGATGTAAACTGATGCTGAGTTGCAGCCTAAGGTGAAGAAGTGGGGATTTAGGAGGTGTGGAAGATTTGATGAAAGATGTAATTGCAACATTTTTTGAACTTGAACAATACTTGTGACTAAAAGTCAAGATATATTGGCAACTGCTGCATCAATTTGGCTCACTTTTGTGAGTGCAGCAGGTTTATGGATGTGCAAAACTAAATGACTGGTGTTCCGCTAAAGCTTAAAAACCTTATCTATAACTTGATTTTCTTTGTGATCAGGGTAGATTTTATGGACAAAATGAATAAACAGATTATGTTGTTTAGTGGAACAAGGTTTTCCCCGCATCTTCCAGCAGCATGCGGCTAAATGAGTTGCATCTCAGCTCAAGGACAGAGAACAACCAGGGGAGAACAAAGGTTTCCACAATTAAATTTACAGCATTTAATCTTGCAGACTAACATTTCAACACCATTCTTATCACGGTCAAAACCCTCAGACACAACAAACTGAACCAAAAGAACTAGTGGTGTCAAAGGCCAACAGTCACATCACTTGTCTGTCAACAGCCAACAGCTAGCACGCAAAGTCACTTTCTGTCTCCAATGGGAACGCGGCTGGATGGTGTCAGATGAGAACATGCTCAGACAGAACTGGTCCCATTATCATGTGCTGGCGGACGGCACCGAGTGCATCCACATGCAACGCGTACAGGTGGCATCACTTGAGAACCCGGCCTGACAGAATCTGTCACATGCTCATAGTTGATTTTCATGTGGCAGTCGGAAGTTGGCTTCCAGTGTGGATGTCTTTTTTTTTCTTGGACTTTGCCATGTGCCTCTTTTGCCTAAACCTAATCGTTCATGACTTTGTTGCCTAATTCTAACCAACGTTACAGTCCATGTTGGTTTGCAAACATAAGGACCGTGCTGCCGAATCCCACCATGTGCATTTGTTGACATCAGGGACAGCATCCCGAAGTGTAAAAGGCTGATGCAGAAGGATACCTAATTTTCATAATTTCGTCAAATTTTGGTGCATTTTGATTGATTTCTAGAGGAAATATGCTTCTTGCCCACATCAAGCAATTAATTTCCGTACTACAAGTGAATCATTGACATCCAGGAACTTGCATATTGTTACAGGATATTAGATTCAAATGAATTCAGAGCCGCATGCTGGTGACTTGATGTGAGCGCTTTTTCATCAGAGTTACAGCATCAGATCGCCGACATTACATCCAGCCAAGAATCAGGACTGCAGGCTCGAGGCTGCAGAGCTCTGATGACAGATAGAGGAAAATGACCCGCATGATTGTGTGTGTAAGCGTGTGTGTGTGTGTGTGTGTGTGTGTAAGCGTGTGTGTGTGTGTGTGATTGACAGGCCAGAGTGAAGCTGGAAGAGGAGTATGGATAGTTAGTTTTCAGCCCTTTGCTTTCATCTCACTATGACCTCTTCCTTCACCAGCATCGAGGCGAGATGGAAACACCCTCACGTATAACTGGTGTGTGTCCTGTATCTATGTAACCCATCACACACACGCACACACACACACGCACACACGCACACACACACACTTTCACTCTCTACCTCAGTTTCCAATGAGCAGCACCAGCTTTTCGCCCTCTTCTCTGTCTCAGTCCATGCATCATCAGAGCAAAGAAAGTGCCGGCTGTTATTACAGGATGGAGCTCCGAGGGGTGTCTTGCACCCCCCCCCCCCCAACTCCTAAAAAAAAAAGACAGAGAGAGAAAGAGAGAGGAATGTTGCTATGGAAACAGTTCGGACAAATGTAATTGTCTCCCTCCACCTTTGCAGGTCAAGGCAGCGGGCATTTCAGCTCCATAATCTCTCCGTCTCCTCGATATCTACCCACTGGTCTATGAGTGTATAATAGGTTTCCTGGAGTCGTGAGCTGCAAATGCGCTGCATGATATATAGGCTGATTTCATAACCTCTGTGTGTGTCTGTGTGCATACTCGTGCTCACATCTTATTTTGCTCAGAAATGAGATACTGCATCTGTTCAACTCTGGAGAAAAGTAACAGCAATAGTAAGACAAAAAAAGTCAAGAAAAAAATAGTCAGTGTTTTAAAATTGAACTCTTTATGATTTCCTTCCGTCATTCATCCAACACCAGCACAAACCAAAATGCACTCAAGACCCACTTAAAAGGTAACTTAGTATTTTTTCAAGTTGGACCCTATTTTCCAATGTTTTGTGTAACAAATGGGATCAATAATTTTTTAATTAATGTACTTTGTTCAGTGCTGAGAGAGAACACTGAAGACGCAGCAGAAAAATTTGCAATTATGCACCATTATAATTTCTGTTCACTTAGTCTTTTTTCTTGCACTGACAAGCTCAGATTATTGTTATCAATGCCTGACAATTTATAGAAAAGATTCCTACAGGGGTGGATCTTTTTGTTAAAAATTATCTTTTTTTTTCAAATCAGAAAGGGCCCCGAAATTGCTAACACCAAACTCTTCAGACCCTATTAAAACAAACAATAATTTTTTCATCATTAAACAACCTTTATTCAAAGTCGACACAAACAAAAATAAAATTTACAAAATGTGTTTTGGTTCATCTGTCCACCACATTGGTTTTGGTTGAAATAAACCCTTAATTCCCGCAGTTAAATGTGAAAACATGCTGGCTCTATACAATCTTAAATTACTGTTTATTATAATGGAGTTTGGTGGGATTGGCAATATAGCGATTTCTGGGATGTTTCTTATTAAACAAAAAGGATGTCGCTCTAAAACAAGAGGTTGACCTCTTTTAAAAGTATCATCTAAACTAAAAAATATATCACAGTTACCCTTTTACATTTTGTACATTTTGTTGGGACAAACAAAAATGATCCCAGCTGCAGCACCCCAAATCTATAAACAGTCTAGTTTTTGCCAGAGTGCACAATGGCACTCTCCGTTAATGGTTATTTACGAACGCACACCATTTCTCAGATGTCTTTTACCACCCTGAAAAGAAATTAAGTTGACTTTAGTTTGTAATAAATTTATTAATATATATTTTAAAAATGGGAGTTCAGTTTTTAAATCAAGCTTGGGTCCAAAACTGCTGCAGAGTTTACAGCTCGGGTGGGGCTTGGACAGAAATGCAGGTTCATGTTGGGTCTGGCTTACTTTTTTGGGCCTGATTACAGCTCAAGTTCTTAGATGAAACTGCTCACAAAAGGTCTGTGGATTATCTTGAGTAACCAGTACATCATTTCTGGAAAGAGACATTTCTGTCTTCAATTCTATTTATTTGGCACTTTGAGCATCACAGGATGAGTGCCATTTGATTTGGGGGTGAACTGTCCCTTTAACATAGTATTTTTGTGTAAATCTAGGGATACCATTGAACCCAAAATGCCCACCTGAATAACCAAATGCCTGTTTTATCCCAACACTGTGACTTGTAGGTCAATCCTTCAGGTAACATCTGCAGAAATGTGGACTTGCAGAAAGTGTGAGTAAAGGGCCCAAAATGCACTAAACAATTTGACATTTGTACAGCCGTAAGCCATCACAAAGTTCATGAGTATGGTTTGGGATTGGGCCTCCGTCACTAACTTGTCTGACTTCACAGGGGTCAGGGGTCAATACCTCAAATGTAACAGCCAATTGAATGACATAATTTCAGCATCTTCCCCATTAAGAGAATGGGACATAACCTGTCTTATCTACACATGATGCGTCGTCATAACAAAACACGCAGACTTACAAGTAACATTTTCTTCTTAAAAACATCGCAGCTATCGACATGTTGACTGATTACAAGATGCGCCAATCAGTTCATGTGAAAGCCTCACTGAAATAGAAATGCTGTAAGCAGTAATTCTGTGTGTAAATGTTACTTCATGCATGGAAACACAGATAAGACAAATCCATTATGAAGTTATAAAAAAATAAATAAATAAAAAAAGAGATGCGAGATAATGGGTTTCATTTATGAGGATGTTCTTTTTGCTTGTTGACTCACACTCTGCTCTGATCATTTCAGAGAAAACAACAATGAAAATAATAACTAGATAAATCACATCTGTCTGCTGGGAAGTTTAGTTTTTTTTAAACATGACACAAAAGACCAGAGGAAAACAAAATGTAAATTTCTAATATCAATGTTTCATCAATGCTGGATGCATAAGGAGAATCTATTATAAATTAAATGTGTTTTGGATCACAGCCTCTTTGGATGCAAAAGACAAAAGCAGAGCTGTGAAGATGAAACAGACAGACAATGCAAAGAAACATTTTTTAAACATTCTTTATTTCTTCCCTGATAACTTTGATGCCAGTGGCATCTCAGAGAATGATGACAATTGGTTTAATTCTGTACAACCCAGCAAAACCAACAAAGTGTTTCTGCATTTCAATGTGATAATTAAAGTGAAGGCAGTGTGTGAAAAAAAAAAGAGTCCTGTGAACTCCCGCTTCAGAGCTCTGAGAGAAACTGACTGATGAAAACAAAATCCCTTTGATTAACTCCATTTCTGAACTCCTCACTTCAGGTGCGCTCACCTTAAGAGTCGCGTGTTAAGGGACTTTAACAGTAAACAGAATAATTAACTCAGTGTAAAAATGGCACCGCTCGAATGTGCCGTACGGATTAGCAGATGGCACAAACAAAATACTGAAACAATGAGGCAACCACAACAGTGATCAAAAGTATTCACCACAAACTTAATTTTAAACTGTCAAAGTCTTGAAAGATGTTACAAGAGAGTTGTTTGTCTTTGAGGTGATGTAAATGGAAAATATAGCAGATCTGCACAGAGCGGTTAGCGATGTGGTTATCAGTATGCAAGGCTGCTTTATCAAATATCAGACAGCGGCCACTTACGTGCTCGACTGATGAATAGTCTATTAAAAGTCAGAAAGTTGTGAAAAATGCGCCGTCTTCAAATAGCTTATTTTGTCCGACAAACAGTCCAAAAAAAGATATTAACTTTTTTTATGATATAATACAGAAAAGCAGCAAATACTTTGTGAAGCCGTAACCTGCATAAATTTGGCCTTTAATCAATGAGATATTGTGTAAATCTGAAGTCTGCAGTGGCAAACTATTGTTAGCTGAATGTGCTAAACTGCAGTGTGAAGTAGCTAAAGTTAATGTGTGTGTGTTAATCTGAAATCAGCAGAGGCTTGCTAAAATTAGCCAGATTAGACGTGTTAAACTCAAATCCACAACGGACTGTTAGCTGAAGGTGTTAAACTTAAGGTGTTAACCTTGGCTGAGATGCTACCGGAGATGAGTTAGAGGAAGGCGATGAGGTATGGCGATTATACCGACAAAATGTTGACAGAATGAAAACTTTAAGGTTGAAACAGCAGAGAGACACGTTAAACAAGCTCAGACTTCTTTGCAGCTGCATTATAAACTAAAAGAGTCCATCAATAGGCACTGAACGCCGCTTTATCTCCATTTATGATATAACACCGGTTTCTTTTCACGACCTGCCTCCTCTCACCAATTTAGAAGTGTCGCCCTCAGCGTTGCACGTTTTAGCACATCTGTAACTGTAGTTTTGTAGGGAAGTATAACTGTTTGCCACATCAAAGCAATAACAGGTGCACAATGAGAAGCGTCAACACAACAGCGGTGATACGGAGGAGATCCCACAATTCCTTGATTGAAGCTCGGAAGACAAACAGGCATTTAAATATCTTTAGAGCCATCTAAGAGACAAAACGAATATGCAACATTTACATCTTTACTGGCAGATGAAACATACAAAACCAAAATACAACTGACTGAAGATTAACAGAAAGACGTTTTTTTTCCTTTTACGTTTGATTACCACTGCTCAACATGACCAAACAAGTTCAAATCTGTATTATAGTATTAGGCTTTTATGTTAAATCCTGTAAAGTTGATATTAACTTTACTGCATTGAGGTGATTTAACCTCATATATTTTTAAAAGAGTTCATCAAAACCTCCAAATGCAGTTGAAATTATTTCAAGTGAATCTGGAGTCTTATGGCGAAGTAAAGCTAAATTTATTAAGTCTATTAAACAAAAGTTTAAGCATGTCACACACTTTTTTGTAAATTTAATCTTTCTGCTTGTTTTTCTAACATTGTCTTGACAGATGAAATCTGAGAAAGTCTGATTCAACTGTGTGTCTGTAACAAATAGTTAAAAATATATATATATTTAAAAGAGGTTTTTTAGATTTTTTTTTATTTTATTGCTTAAGAATCATGTTTTCTACAATTTCACCCACTTTTCTCTTATTTCAATACTGCAGGTCTGCCAAAGTGGTATGATCAAAGTAAAAACTGGCAGATGCCTTTTTACACAACACAAACCCAAACAAACTATATCCTGAACACTACCATTAGCTGAACAGCTCCGACAGATCTATTACAGGGGTAATAAAAGTGGCGCAGTGGGTAAACTGCTCATAAATGCTGTTTTGAAGACTGTTTTTTTTCCCCTGGGTGAGCAAACCAATGTAAATACTTTGAATTAAATAATAGAAAGGTGCTTAAGAGAAGAATTTTGAGCTTTATACTTTTGATTTTATTCCAACTCAAGCAGCACCTGAGCAAAGATATGTGTAGATTGCTGTTCGGCAGGACAAAATAGTCCTCTTTGGCCCAAGAGTTCAGTAGTGTGAAGAGACTCTTAAAGGTGGATATTGATTATAAAAGAAGACTTTAAAATCATCCTGTCTAAACCCACCAGTCAGAGACGCAATTTTCTGAATCTATTTATCCCGTTCCATCAGCGGATGATATTTTATGACATTTCAATGGTAATGAGTCCTCCCAAAGCAGCAGCAGCAGCCGCACTGTCAGCCCGCACTCAGACGTCTTATAAAAACAGTCCCGCCGCACACATTCCCCCAAAAAATCCAGCAGCTGCTCGTGCTGAAGTGCCTTGAAATATTTGATTATCATCCCTCAAGCACCTCTCATCAGCAGCTACAATGAAAGTCTGCTGACACATTTCCCGGCATTTAATTGTCTTGAAACATCGCACGCCCACTCCTAGACAGCTGCTGCCACCCAGGGAAGCTGCACTGAGACATTTCATCGAGTTTTATTATCACACAGGTGGGAACCGCAAGCCCAGCGCTGTTTACTTCAAGGAAGAAGAGTGTTGAAACTCTCTTGGCCACTCGAACCCCATAATGTTCACTGAAGGTCCTATTCTGCCTCGGCCTACTCGATAAAATAGTGAAGCCGGCTGCACCGACACATCTGACAGAGTTTAATCGCCCTGTATGGACTCCTGCTGTGGCAGCCTGATCTGAAACATTTCATTAATCTTCCTGAATGTTGCCTGCCCCTTGGTCAGCAACAGCCACAGTGGGAGTGTACTCAGAAACATTTCATCATGTTTTCCCGCCCTGACCGCACCTCTCCAGGCAGTCAAAGCCATAATGAAATCCAACCTGAGACATTTCATTACAGTTTTGCCTCCTTCTGCAGAGGGCCAACACGGAGCAGGCATGTTTGTGAAGCAGCTGTGTGACTGTTGGGTCACAAATCTTCAAACTCGGATAGGTCGGGATTTAAAAATCGAAGGAGGCTCTTGTCCTGCTCTCGCACAGCTGCTGTTGAGGTGAAAGAAAAGCACTGCGCGTCTGAGTGGAGGAGCCACGGGGAGTAGCATTGACAAGTGTGGCTGCAGGAAATAACATCTGAGGGGAAAAATGTGCTAACTTCAAAGTCTAAACTGGAGCCTTTCATCGCCACAAAGTTGGGTTCGTTCGTATCAACGACATCCGCAGTGGAAGTCGGCGTTGGGGTCCTTCAGGAGCTTCTTGCGGTCGACGTGCAGACAGTCTATGTGGTACCAGGCGTCGCACACGTCACACTGGATCCACTGCACCGTGTCCTGCTGCGGCAGCCGACACCGTGGCGCCGCGCATGGCTCCACGGCCCCGCCCATCACCTCCTCTTCTTCCTCCTCATCGTCGTCGTCATCGTCCTCGGAGGAGGAAGAGGAGGAGCCAGAGGATGAGGAGGCAGAAGAGGTGGAGGAGGAAGATGAGGAGGATGGAGACGGCAGGGAGGGCCGGGGAGGGAGAGGGTGTTTTCTGGGGCGGCCTCGTCTCTTACTGCGGGGAGAAAAGAAAAGCAGGACAGAAGGAAAGAAGAGAGGGAGGACCAGGTGGTGAGATCAGAGAAAAAAGGAAGCGACAGGCTGCTGTCTAAAGATCGTTTACGTGTTTAACGTGTTTCCCGCACATTAGGAGCACTAATGGAATATGCTGTATATTAGGGCTGTCCCAAAAATCATTTTTTGGGCTCTGGATATTAGCTATTGATCAACTGCGAATATGGAGGGGGGGGTGACAGACACTCTGTCAGCGAGGGAGAAACTGTGCGCTTCACACATGGGGGAGGATGGAGGTGAAGGAGAGAGATGGGATCCCGACTCACGACAGTTTCCACGCGTCAGGTAAGAGGTGTTACGTGAGAGACTGATGTGCCTCCAACTGCTTGTCTGCAGTTATGACACTTTATAGTTTGTAAAGTTGAAAAACCTCAGACGGACTCAGGCAATTAAATCCTTAATAACATTTGGGTAAAACACTCATTCCTGTGAGACAGACGCAGCAGCAGTATCAAACACTGACATGACAATCAAAAAAAAGAGAAGAATATCTGAATGCCTAAATAGAAAACCTTATTCCTACCCAATTCGTGAATATGTAACTAGCCAAATATTTGCAGCCAGCCCTACAGTATTTACCTTTCAGTTATGTACTGCACCACACGTTGGGAGCACAGAGTGTAAACAGGAATATTAGTGGAATATTCATTTTCATTAGCCATGTAAACAGCTTAGTAGAAATATTGTCTTTTTGAGGGTAAAAACAGGAATATTTTGTGCATTTAAAAGTAGTCACTGTGTCCTGGTTGAAATCTATTATATCAGCCATTAGTTCACAATAAACCTGATGAATCAGAGATTTCCCGCCACTGGCATCAGTGAGTTAATGTGCAAGAAAATGATGCTGGCTTTTCCATAAAACTAAGGTGAGACAATATTACATAAATGAACTGCAGTGGTATCAATTCATCAGATCGTTTGCGTCTCTCTTCTGTGCCTATTGGACACTTCTTTCTTTATTAGCATGAAATTTTAAAGCCTCATTGTTGTAGGATTTAAAAATGACTTTGATGACCTGCAGCGGTGGCACGACACAAAAAAGTGGTGCAATATTTCTGCAGACAGACAGAGGCGTTGGCTGCAGAGACTAACTTGATCCCTGAACATCTTACCTCGTCTGATGGTGAAATCTGTTGAACTGCATCCTGCCTCTCTCCTCTGTGCGGATCCTCACTGACGGCGAGGCAAGGCTGTAGTTCTCCCCCCCGACCACCAGAGGGGAGAAAACCGGCGAGCTGTTCGCCCTCCGCCTGCCTCTCTGCGCTATTGGAGAACAGTGGGCGGGTTTCTGTTGGCGGAAAGCTGCGATGTTGCCATGCATCACCGTCTGGACCCGGTGCATCGTCTGCACTTCCTGTTTGTGGACTGCCGGGTTGGTGAATGACGCCTGGAGGAGGTGGTGGTTGAGTCTGCTGTTCGTCATGGCGCCGTGGAAGCTGCCGATGGTCCGGATGCCGACGGGGAAGGGCTTGGCCTCGAGCGGCCGCCGGACGTCGTTGTGGGTTTTGGGCTGCAGCGGCAGAGGAGCAGGAGAGCTGAAACTCTCCGACTCAGACTTGTAGAGCCGTCGCCTCTTCTTCCCCCTCGATCTCTGTCCGTCCTCCACAACTCCTGCTGGAGCTGAACCACAAAAATGAGAAAAATTTTGATTGGAGCTGAGATCACTGATTTTTCTAGCGCATGTTTCTCACTTTGATTCTACTCAGTTTATTCTCATTTTCACCCATTTGCTCTTTTTTTCTGGTTAAACCTTGTTCAGATTTTGTTTTAACAAAAACTGAAATTTAAAAAACTTATCTTCTATGTGCGCTCTCTCTAACTGGCCTAGGTTCTTTTTAAAGCTGCCAAAAAATAAGTTTCTCTACAAAAATCTGCAGCCTCTGAAGTTCACAGAAAGCTCAGTTCGTCAGCACTTGTATTTATTTACCTCCTCGACTTCTGGGCTCGTCTGAGCTGTCGTCCTCGAGGAGCACCGTGTGAGCCGACTTCCTCCTGCTCCTGGAGGTTGGCTGGATGGACTTTGCAGAAGGCACTGAGACTGCGGAGGAGAAAGATGGAGGCGTGGATGGCGGAAGAAGAGCGGATAAGCCCACGGCCAGAGGAGGCGAAGAGGAGGAGCCGGGGTCCGATGCGGTCCCCTCATGGCTGTGGCTCCTCTTAAAGGTCCAGGCGCTGCCCTTCATTTTGCTCAGACTGCCGATGGAGTTGAGGATGACGGTGGCGCGGTTGATGGACAGCTTGGACAGGTCCAGGTTGGCGGCCTCCTTGCGGTCCAGGTTAGTTCTGATGCGGTTCTGTAAGTCGGAGGAGAAGGTGCCGGCCTAGGAGACAAGATATTTAAATTAGAGGCGAATCCAGCAAAAGCTAAATGCAAATATCCATCAGTGCTGCTATCGTTTGTTTGGTAAATTTATTTTCAACAAAGCCATAGCAAATTTTAAGGATGGAAACATCTGCCTCACTGATATATTTCACTTTTTTCCATTAAATTTCTAAACATCAACAAGCAAGTTTCTAATTAAAGGACTAAATAAGAGAGCACCTGATTCCATCTGGAAAACAGAACATGAAGTTGACTTTTTCCTTCTGGATTAATTTTGTCCACGACCTACTGAATGTTCATTTTGCCACCTAGTGGACGTCTTAACAATAACACATCATAACATAACATAATAATAACACAGTTTTTCTTTTCCTTTGTTGTCAAGAGGCAAACTAATTTCTTACATCATGAGGTAAGTATGTTTTAAACTGAAAGGGTCAAAATACATCGGTTTACACTGATTTACGTGAAAACAATCTGTGCTAAATTTTGGTACCTGAGTGTGCATCTGGGAATGCCGAGTTTCTGCTGTGACGAAGTGGGCAGCGGCGCCACGTGAGAACCTTTCCTGTCTGTAGACCGCAGTCTTATCAGCGTTTTTCAATTTTAATTTTAATCTACACAGTTGTCTGTGCGGCTTCGTGCAGGATCACATCTCAGCTGTGTCTCAACCGCAACCTGAAGCATTTATTTACACTTCAAGTCAATGTTTTTTGGACAATACACATGTAAATGTAAGTTTAATGCCTGTACAAAAGGACCTAAATAAATTAATTTATCTACATTTGGAAACAAGGCTCAGTCTCTTAACAGCAGCACAATCTGCTCTGGTTTGTGATTTCACAGACTCTCCGTCCCCCAAAAGAATGTTTGGAGTTTTATTAATATTTTTTTAAAATTACAGGCCGACTGAAGTATAAACAGAAGGTACCACTGAATACCGGTATCAATTCCAGGTACTAGTACTGTTATCTCTTCATACGTGAACTGACTGTGTTCAATCAGAAAAATACAGTATATCACTAAAGTTTCTTTTTTTCCCTGTGAGACGTGAAATCAACTGAAGAATTGTAAAAGTCTAAACATAATTTAATTGCGTGCCATCTACTTGCGGAGAATGTCTGCAAGTATGCATGACGGAAAACACAACTGCTATTTTTAATGTGCATCTAAACTCATTACAGCTCTTCATGCAGCCTCTACATTCAGTTATGATCTTAGGTGAACATCGCTGTGGACATATTTGAAAAACATATACTGATGAATCAAATCAACAACAAGCTTTCAGATGGCAAACAGAAAAAGTCCGGACTCGTTAAACCTCAGACTTCGTGAGATACACAGAACGACAATCGTTCTGTGAAAAGTGCCGTCTGTGACTGAATCTGGCCTGTGCGGAGCATCATTATAAATCTGTAACTGTGAACTGATGCTGCACACAATCTGACCATCTCTGCAGACTCCGTCCTTAAATAAAAACAAAATTACCTTTGGAATCGTGATGGCATCGAAGTCAAGCGGGCGAACTTTGACCTTCTGGAAGAGGAAATAGAACTCGGGGCTCCCTGGAGCCGACTGGCCACCGAAGGTCAGCGTGTCGCCATCTGAGAGCTCCCACTGGACGCCCGGCTGGAGGCGGACCTCGTTGACCCAGGTGCCTAGCAACAAGAGAGCAAGAGGTGAGAATTTATCTTTAAAATTAAAATATACAGCTGGCACTGAATCTCGCTCCGTAGAGACTCTCGTCAGCCACACTGATGCGTACGTGGTTCGAGATCACATGATCAGCCCAAACGAACACAAACAAGCAACCGTCGAGGGCGACGTTACCCAGGCCACATAATCACAACATTTTTAATGTATAAGCATCTGACAACAAGAAAGAATAAATCAAGAGCCTCAAAATAAAGTCATCTGCTGAGTATCAGTGTGTTTACAGCTTCCAGGGCTGCAGGGAAATGTAAAACAGTCTGTGAAATGGACCTAGAATTGGGGAGCTGGAAGGCTACAAGGCAATCAAATGGCCACGACAGGCCGGCACAGAATGAGAAATGCGCAGTGAATACTAAGATGTAATTTTAATAGCAGAAATGAAAAATGCGTGAAACAGACTGTGAAATTACTTGAAAAATTAGGGAGTAAGAGCGCAGTTTAGATTCGGAGCCCGTCAGACACAGTCCAGCGGCCTTAAGTGAAGAGCAAACTTTCACTCTCAGTCTGTCCTCAGCTTGTGCCGCCTCCTGTGCTCGTCAGGTTTCTAAAGACTAAATGCAAACTGAAGATGTGATTTCTCTGACGTCCGCGCGCATGCGATACAAAGCTGCCTCGTGATTGACATCTGTATACAGACATTACATCCGCTGTGAGTGCTCCTTAATCTTAAATGGAACATTTTGCACCTTATTACTGCTTTTGTTCATTTGCTCCTCGACATTCACAGTGTATCAGATCCACTTTGTGCTCGATTGTCGACGACCACTTGAGACTGAATGAACGAGATTTTGACGACTTTCCTCAGGGCCACGTTTCAAGCTTACTATATATTACATATAATTATGTCATCATCCATGGCTAAATAAAAAACATCTCAAAATTCATGAATCTGTATCATCAGCCTTTTTGCAGATTTCACCGTCCATCATGTTATCTTTTTATTTAATTCAAGTGGGGCTGCACTTTACAATTCGTCCCACATTTGATTAATGTGCTGATTAATTTCTTAATTAAATTTTTTAACTAATTTGGTTCCGAAAGATTAAAAAAAAAATAGTGGAAAATGTCAACCACAACTTCAGAAGCCCCTGTTTGTTTTATACAACCAACATTTTAAAATCAAGAAATTTAAAGAGAAACTTTGGTGTTTTTCAACTATGCCTTATTGTCCCATGTTTTGCGTCTCAGTGAATTATGGGAACAACAGTTTCTGAACTGGTCAGGTGTTGAGCAAGAGCACTCGAATGTAACCACTCAGGGCATTTGTGCATCATTAATTTACGTCCAATAATGCCTGATTTTGCCACCGACAGGCTCAGATTATTATTATAACTGTCTGTCAGTTAGGACAGCACAATTAATCAAACATTGCAATTTGGGCAAGTACGATATTCAAATAACAGGAGCTGCATTTATTTGATAATGATAAAATGTTTCAGCCAAAAAAATCATATTCTAAGGGGGAAATCTCGTTTGGTATAGACTGCAGCAAAAAAAATCTGATTTTTTTTTTTTTAAAAAGTGAAAATAAAATCCAAAAATCAGCATTCCTAATAAAAGTGAAAATCATTTTGCTATTGTTAAATCGGTCAAAATAACATCTGATTTTTCTAATATTAGGCAGCCCTACTGACAACATTACGACAAGAATCCCTACAGAAACAGACCTTTTTGTTAAAGAATTAGATCTATTTCAATTTATTTCAAGCAAACCAGCATTGGTGATTGGTTGAACAGTTTAAAAACGGCCCAAGATGGTTTCTTCTCTGTTTTATTTTGTACCTGTCGAATGCAGATAAAGTGTGCATTACGATGATTAACCCTTACGGTTTATTTTCTGGTTAAACAAAAAGGATCTTGGTCTTTAACAAAAAGGTCTTCCTCTGTACGGATCCTTTCCATGATACTGTCAGACACTTTTAATAACAATAACTGTCAGCAGCCCTTTTTTAATTGTCTCAGGCACTTAAAACACAAAAACATGGAAAAATAGGGTCCAGATTGAAAAACAGAAAAGTTACTTTTAAATTTACAAACACAGAACAAAGAAAAGAAGCAAATCCTCAATTAAGTCACTGAAATTAAGAAGTATTTGGCATTTTTGCCCCCAAAAAGACTTTTTCCATAAGTGTATGGGCTATAAAAACAACGTATCAACTAATTGTTTCAGCTCGACGTTTAAGCATAAAGATTCATTGATGTATCTACTGTTAAATCTGTCCAGCTGGCTTTTGAAAAGATTTACCCCTCAGTCTGTTACTGTTATGGTGAAGACTTTATCTGATACCTTTTTGCCAGGACTGATTTTAATATTCTTCTTTTTTTTCACATTTTAATTACAAATGTGGTTATTTATGGTGTGAATAATTTGCCATGGCCAACAGTCATCTGACCTCAATCCAACTGAACAGCTGCGGGAAATGTTGGACAGATGTGCGCTCTCCAACACCTTCATCAAAACACCGAATGAGGGGATGTATTTTGGCAGAGCGCCGTGTTTGTGCCATAGAGCACTGAAGCTGCTCTGGAAGCTGCTGTGGCCAAAAATAAATTTCATTTTTTTCATCCACAAAGAATGTAAACCGGGGTAAAAGATCACACTCTTCAGGGTGCAACACTTATGCTGTTTTTCTTTCACTTAGAACAGAAATGTTCTTGTTTGAAGTCATTTTTTCCCTGAAGAAATTAGACAAAGACAGATTATCGGTCTGGTCCGATAGCCGGCTGATATTTGGCATTTTGCCTTTTATTTGTATCAGCGTCTCATTTTAATGATCGCTGATAAAAAATAATTAATGTGTGTGCGAATTACATTCAACCAACACCCTGAAAGGCAGACTGCAATACGTGCAAACAAAGTGTCAACACGGGAGGAACTTTTACTTTGTAAAACCTAAGAGAGCTAATTTTATTTGTTCATTTTTTAATTAAAATTTTCACTGAACAGATAAAAAGTTATACTTACTAAACATGATGTTGAAAGTTTTGGTTTTGATTAAACATTTGCTGAAGGCATTTAAACAAAGTTTTGTGGTGGAGTTTGTTATCTTCCAAATTCTAAATTTCAACAGAGATATTTTCATTTTTATTGTAATGTTTGTTTATTGTATTGTAAATACTTTTGGAAGTTTTCGGTCTCATTAAGTACTTATAATGTGTGTTGGAATCTGCCCTTAAAAAACAATATCAGTAAAACCGTATTTCTTATATTTTTTAATTATCTTCACAAGTTTTTTGCTTAAAAAAAAAGTCCCAAGAAAAGTTTACATCAGATTCATGGTTTGTTCTTAAACCCCTGAGCTGTTCACAGCTGCGTTTTTGTGATGACAAATCCCCAGATCCTCGAAAGCTGAAATTACATAGCAGCTGATTCTAATTAGCACAGATAAATGTTATTATTACTATTCCTATTAACAGAACTGAACTAAAACTGTATCTTAATTTAAGTCAACTTTAGAATCAAAGAAAACGTGATAACTAATTACTCTGGACAAACTTATCACCAAAATGTGCCAAAGTGTGCATTTTCTTACATAAGAACAAATCCTAAATAAGAAAACATCGGTGAATACCAGAATCTTTGTGAAAACTGCACAAGCTGGTTTTAAGAGGAAACCTCTTCTAAAGTGTAGATGGTAAATGAGGGGCAAATGTTTTTAATTCTTCATTATCATTTTCAAGATTAGGAAAAAGTGATTTGCTAGATTTACCAGCCTAATGTGGCATTTTACTCACCCGGGCAACCCTTATCCCTCTTTAATCACTTCATCACTATCAGACTCCAGTTTTGTTAATTTTTGTGTAATAAATCAAACTGGCAGGATTACATGCACCTCAATAGGCTGCTGTTTTTAACCATTTAGAGAAAATTAAAGTCCTGGCCGGTAAAAAAATTGAAGTCAAAGTTTGTAAGATGCATTTAGCTTCTCGTGTTTCTGTGTGCATCGGAGGCCTTACCTGGTTTGCATGTCTACAGCTGTGTTTGTGCTGGTTTTTGGGCTCAGCTGGTGTCAGTCTGCAGATGTTAGTCATTCAGCAATATTTATAATATTTAGTATCTGTATTCCTGTCAATCCTAATGTGTGTGGGCCCAGTTTTGCTTTAAATCTGCTGTGTGTGTGTGTGTTTATTGTGTCTTTCTAAATACAAATATTAGCACTTTTTTCCATTAACTCTTCAGGGTTTCCACAAATTACCAAACTTGTCAAAGAACCATAATAATTGCACCGTGTTATCCAAACATATCAGATTTGAATTCTATTCAAACATAATTTCAGCCAGCTGGCTTACAGGGGAGAAAAAGACGAAATGTACGTGACGGTAAACAAAACGCCGTCACACATCGACCCATATTAGAGCTCTGTTACGCAAACGGCTCCAGAAAATGAGTTTGCCTTTATGTAACTCTGCGCAGACGGTCATCCAAAAAGATTATTGTAATGATTTAATTATACACCACTAAATTTCAGAACTTTTCCTCAACTTTTAACGAACGCAACTAATTTCATGACATTTCCAGGACTATTGCATGGATTTTCCAGGTTTTTCATGACTGTGAAAACCCTGACAATCAGTAAAGGAAGTGAGTGGTGTTTGTGAGAATGTGTTTTCCTGTAGATGTATGATATTTCTTGTAAGTGGGTGTGTACTTTAATCTCTTCCACAATGACTGTAGCAGTGTGTGTGAGTGTGAGAGTGTGAGTGTGAGTGTGAGTGTGTGTGTGTGTGTGTGTGTGTGTGTGTGAGTATGTGTGACCGTGTGTGTGACTCAGTCATTCTCTCACCATGACTGCTCCTGTCCTTGATGTGGACCCTCCAGCCCTCCTCCTGCGGCGTCACATCACCTTCGCCCGCCTCCTTCTCTGCGTGCAGCTCAGCGTGGATTCTTGACACCGACGCAGAGTCCAGCGTGACGTCGCACAGCTCTGCCGCCCGCCCCAGCCTGAACACAGAGTGGCTCAGCGCAGGCCTGAACGTGTACAGGTCCCGCGCAGAGTCGGCGGCCGATGAACCGATCCGAAGCAGCTGGAAGCACGGCTGCACCCCGGACAGCATGACTGAAGCGTCTGATTGTCTGCCACCACTAAGCCCTCACCTGCCCCCACCCGGAGGCCGCACCTGATTTGTGACCGGCCCTGAGTTACAGGACGCTGCGATCCATTGTGGACTCTTCGCTATAAGTCAAATTGAAGGCATTTAACCAAAGATTGCCAACAAACATAAAGCTGCAGGAAAAAATATTCTAAACAGACGTCTAAAATCACAGAGTGTGAAGGTTACAAGCAGGTGCAGCAACAGGTGTTTGCATTAGTATGGAGAGCTGATGACTTGTTGTGCCCTGCTGTGAATACATGAATAAATAACGAGGATATGAAGTACTGTATAAGCTGCTGAAGGGTGGAAATGAGCTTCTGCACTCTGCTATGAGCTGAAATTCAAACAGACTAAATCCCCCCCGTAGAGTGGAGGCTAAAAGAAGACGGATTTGAGAATACAGAGCTTCAATAATGCGGACGGCCTGTGTGTTACTGAGCTGCTAAATCGAAAGGTGCGGTAAACATTAAAAATGTGAAAAGGTAAACCTGCCAAAAAGCTTGACAGGCGTGACTTTTAGCGGGAGCTCTGACGTTTAATATTTGCAGGTTTGAACAGCTGTCACCTGAGCGTGTGTGTGTGTGTGTGTGTGTGTGTGTGAGAGAGATTAAAATCCCAGGCTCCTGACATCAGCCGTCTCACAGGTGGGAAGCCTGACAGGGTGTCTGATCTGCAAGAAAACAAAAAGTAAACATCTTTGAAATAAAAACAATGTAATTGCTCTCTGCTCTCTGAAAAGAGCTTTATAAATATAATTCACTTGACACTTCAGAAGCCATAAAGGCACAAAAACACGTTTCATTACAGGTTTGAGTTATAAAACTAAACTAATGTCAGGCAGCAGCACATGCTAACTTTACAAAAACATCCAGAAAATGTCACTTGATGATGATGATAGCGAGCTGCAGTGTGCACCGCATGCCTGCATCAGCTGCATGAAGGCAAATGAGCACACAAAGCAAGAAACAATAACCAACTGAAAGTAACAGCTCGCCACGTAAAACCACGTTTTTGCAACTATAACTGCAAACAGCACTGTGTTAAATACATATTTACATGAAAATGCATTGATTGGCGTTAAAATCAGATCAATAATGTTATATTGTCGCCATGGTGTTGCGCTATCAGTCAGACGGGATTAAGCTAGCTGACGTTAGTTCCTTGTAGGACGGACTGAAAGTCACAGCTGCCACTTACAACAATGACACGCCGGCTTTGAGTGAATTATTCCTCCACGCGCCGCCGCCAAAACCACGCGAGCTGCTCACACAGCGGACCCGGCTCCCGAAATCTTCACAAACTCTGGTGCTTTTGCAGTATTTTATCGCCGTTGTTCGCCGGGCGTCGGTGCAGCTTTTCGCCGTCTTTCCTCCCAGGAGGAAGTCCTTTGAAATTTGGCGCGCCAGTCCCGAGGCTTCCTTGCGCGAGAACCTGCGTCACGTCCTGCTCCGCCCCGATTGGCTGATTGCCAGGGCGCCTTCTGCGCGAGCAGGAGTGGAGCAGGACCAGGACGGGCCTGAGAGAGGGGAAAGTGGGTCACGAGGTTTTCACCAGGATTAGATAATCTAAATTTAGTAAAGGAGTCCGTTGATTAGCTGAATAAAGTTTATGTGACAGTCTGGTTCAGTGAAGGCAGTGTCACAATAACAGATTAAAGGTTTTCAGACATGTAAAAATACTATTATAGCCATATTGTAAGATTTCAAACATTTTTTTAAGGAATGCTTCATCCACAAAATCTAATCTGATTCACATTCTGTTATTGGCTTTGGCGTATCTTGCTTTGCGTTATTTGTTAAAGCACTTTGTAAACTCTGTTTTTAAAAGGTAAAGGTATAAATAATGTTTATTATTACTATCAAAAGATTTTGAAAGTCAATGCCACTATTCCTGGTTAAAATAAAATAATTATTACTATTAATTATTATATGATTACTATTATATTAATTATTATTATTATTAGCAGTAGTAGTAGTACTAGTAGTAGTGGTGGTGGTGGTAGTAGAAGTAGATTAGTAAAATTGTTTTTAAATTTTGACTGTTTTCTTTTGTAGTTTTTGCTGCTGTCTTGTCCATGACTCCCTTGAAAAAGAGATTTTGAATTTCAATGGGACTAATTCTGATTAAATAAAGGTTAAATTAAATGAATAAATCATTTATTATTCTTATTATTATTTTTATGATTATTAGGCTATTATTGTTGTTGTTGTTAAAACGGGCCTTTGTATATCAGTTACTCACCCCATTTTACCTTAAATTTATTTATTTTTTTAAAAATGTGAAAAAAAGCAGTGAACAAAGAATCCAGAAATATTCTTCATGTTGCCTAATCTAGTAAACCCTTTAGTAAAATCCAAGTCTTATTTTTCCAGTTGTATGCTCTACACTCCCAAAACACATGCATAGTAGTACGTATGGGAAAGCATGTGCAAAAGCTTGTGCTTTGCAGTGAGCTGCATACTTGTAAGCAGAAATACCTCAGTAAAACATTTTTAGCAAAAATGCACATGCTACTGAGCATACCGGATAAACAAGACTCAGATTATGTTGTACAAGTTGTGTAAGGGTTTATAAACAGAAGTTTTTACAGGCTAAAGTTAAGAAAGTTCTCTGTGTCTGGATTCTTCATTCACTGTGGAGACATTTGAGAAAAACACATTTTTCTTCACAAATTTAAGGTAACATGGGCTAAGCAACTGATATACAAATGTTCATTTTTTCTTTAAAATAACTTATTGGAAACCACAGAAGCCATGAATATGCAAAAGCTTAGGCTAACAGCTGGACTCAAAATGTGTCCAGGGTTGACAGTTTGATCTGCCTGCTCACACATGAGGGCAAGACTCTGAACCCTAAGTGGCTCCCGGTGGGCAGACCAGCATCTTGCATGGCAGCTGCATCACCATCAGAATCATATGCATTAATATGAAAACAGCCTTCTTGGGTTAAACCATTATTTTGTACAATGAAGCAAAAATATCCAGATAAATTAACATTAAGCAAAACACATTTTTGAGTGCACCTTCTTATTTGGATTCCTTAAAAAAATATCCTTGTTTTTAAAATAGGCCCAATGGGAGCAAAGAAGCAGCAAGAGGGTTATGCTAATATTACAAACTAGATTGGACAAGCCCTTGAATACTATGCATTTTATTTTCTGCTTCACTTTGCTTTTATTCGTTATTGTATTTTAAATGTCATTTCCTCTGGTTTGGTTCTGACAGTGAATTGTGAGCAGAATTAATAACAAACACATTAAAGGTAACTTGGCATTTTTGTATTTGAGGAGAGAGTCAGAGGGGGAATATATCATCATATCGTTACTTATTACTTATTTTTATTTTAGGAGGGAATCGGCATGTTGATGTTTCTCAGAAAATACACTGTTTGATAATTGTTTCTATTGGTGTGTTTGCCTTCTGTTCATCATTAACTGAGAGGGGTGCTCCTCTCATGGCAAAATATCTGAAAACTCCCCTCTTCATTGCCACTTGCTGTCTTATACACCAAAGTAAAATCACTAAGAAAATGTTATGTAAGTGAACTGCAACGCCCACTCTGCCCACAGGCACAGGGAGTTTATACTGTACAAATCTGTTCTCTACTTATCACAACTCGGAGCTACTACCTCTGGCTATACTCAAAGTTGAAGAGCTGAAATATGTCTGAAAAATAGCTGAAAACTTTGAGATGTTCTTGGGAGTATTTATTTGAAAAAATCTTTCCTGGCACGCTTGTTAATCCATTACTGAAATTCAAACGAAAAAATACTCTGAATGAAACGGAAAAACACCAAACACCAAAAAAATAAAGCTTTGTGATTCACTCTCTGTTGAAAATTCATTTAATTGGAATAGTTCATTCATTACAGAAAAAAAGGAGAAGCTTTATAAAAGTCTGTGCAGGATGCCAAAAGGTCTTACATGGTATATAAATAATCACTGATTTATTCTTCAAGCAAACAAGGTGGTGTGGCTGCTTGTTCATGGCAGTGCAGTGAAGTATCGTTACAGTCAATGATTACTTTGGAAAAAAACGACGAATGAGATCTGAAGAATTTAAGTGATTCAAAATGAGAGTGACAACGTGCAGACAAATCAGTGAACACATTTCTGGTATCAAAAGCATACAGGTTTAACAGACTGTCTCCTTGTCATTTTTGTTTGTTTTTCCACTTACAGCTTAAACTTGCGCTATCCTGAGAAAGACATTTTAATGATTTCATGTTTAATATAAGATACAGACACTGGGCTGAAAATAAACCACAAAAATGCACAATATACACAAGTATGAAAAACCAGACAATTTTACATGAAGCAAGTGTTGGTATCAGCTTCATAATTCTGAATTTAATTCTTTTACACAAACATGACGAGTCTCATGAGCAATGACTTTGACATTAAGTGAAAAGGTGAGTTTTTTTTTCTTTTTCTCATGTGCGTGTTTTGTTTTTTTCAGAAGCAACAGCAGTAATATTGACCGTGACAATACTTCTCCTGCCTGACACACGGGCTGAAACTAACAATAAAATGTAGTTTAGCCTCAAGAGCCATCCTGACTTGGGTTTCCCAAAACCATTTTACAACTGGGAGAGTGTGTGTTCTGTGAAGTTTCAGTCACGTGAATGCATTGAATCCACATAATAATGAACATCTGCAATGCAAACTTTAATGCCCCTTAGAATGATGCATTGAAACTTTATTTTAAGAATTGGCGTCTGTGCGTATTATATCACAAGTGACGTTAAAGGAGATCACCAGTGTTACATATTAATGCATGCCACGTGATTGGTCTGACAGTAAAGGTTAGTTGGTCCCAGCAAAGTTTGCCAAAATGTGACCAGTGATATTGTTTTTGAGGTGGGGACTCTTATTTCTCACAGACATTGTTATGGGACAGAAAATCCTAAGAAAGGCTCAACTTAGATACCAGAGGTTTGGACTTGAGCCACAAATTAGATTACTTTAGACTCGACTTATCAAACTTTAAAAAGACTCGACTAAATGACTCATGACTTCACTCGGACTTGAGCCTGTAAATACATATGCAATGTGTATTTCTTTTTTTAGGACATCTCTTACCAAGTTGCCATATTTTCAAAAGAAATAAATCCAATTTCCCCGGGTTTTTAAAGGTATAAATGTATGTCAAAGGTGTATGAACACAGCGTAAGAAAATTAATGTCATTCCAGGTTTCAAATGGCTAAAAATAAAACACCAGTATTCTCCTTTAACTATCATCTCAATGCCAGAATATAACAAGTCAAGGGGATGATGGGAAACCAGGAGCAGACCTCAGTGACAAGATCAGGATGGACTCATGAGGCCAGCTGTACAGAAAAGTGCAATTCATAGTTTAACTATCATAATTAGCTATCAGCATCACGGCTGCTGTCCCACAAGCAATCGACAGGTCAGCATGCTGCAGTTATACTAACTCTTAGGTATACACTGGGACAGCAGATATAGGCTATAATATCAGAGTATGGAGAAACAGTAAGCACATTAGTAGCAAGAGTCGTCTTTTTGGTGCTAAATGTGATGCTACAAAAAAGTTTTGACGATGATATTCAAGCATGTTCTTTCATTCAAAAGAGAATAGAGATGCCTTAAAGTAAAACACATCAATTATATGAAAATTAGAATCTTCTTTTTCTTCTCTTATATAAAAAAAAAACATTCTCAGGTGCTGGGAGTATCACGGTGGGGAGAGACGTGTGTCTACAAAACAATATTCAAGCAAACAGAGTATAATGCCTTTCTGAATAATTCAATTAAGCCCAGAGAAGGAGCGCTGCTGAACTGGGATCAGTTTGTCCAAGTGTGTGTTCCTTACCAGTTTCGAGTGACAGAGGCCAGTGGTTTTCACTTATTTCATCCAATTATCTGTCATGAGTCAAAGATAAGACTAAATTCAATCACAGTAAGAGCCGCTGAGTTACACTGGAGTGAATTAAAACGAATTGATCTCAGTGTCAAAACCCGCCGCTGACAGTTCTTAAATTTTGCACTAAACCAAATTCTATTATGATCAAAGGTACGAGCAAAAAAGCGTCACAGGAGGCATCATTTTGTGGTTTTTCATTACACTCTTTGGAATTACAGAGAACAGTAGATTAACAGAAGATTGAATCTCCCAGAATTGAAAGAGTATTTTATTAAATCTCGCCCTGCCCACACACGGATCAGCGCTCCTGTTCTGACAGGCTTTGTGAAAAGCGTCTCTGATGTGTAATGAAACAGAAAACATCAGACGAGGTTGAATGACGGGAAGCGAAATCCTTTCATAAAGCCTCCATCAGCTGTGAACTTTAGCGTTATTATTCCACCGGGCGCATGCTGAAATCCAAAAGGAGGCTCACGGCCTTTCACCCTGCAGAACGCTGAAGTGCCCCTCGACAGATACTTTGTGATGTTTGCGATGAATGAAACATTTTATCTTCACCCCAAACAGCTCAGTATAATCACAAAAGATCTGATAAAAGCAGCTTCGCCACCTTCTGAAATACAATATCAGTGTGTTTAAATGTGAAAACATTTCACTGACATCATCGTCTCTGAGCAGGTTAAGTCCAAAGCCCAGTCACTGGAATAAATGTTGGCATTGTACGCTTCTGCAAACCACAAATATGTTACTTTTGCACATTTCATTCATATTATATCAACATTTCTAAAGTGTTGCAGTTTTTTAAGCTGATTTTGCCATCAGGAGGCGGAGGGGTTAGTGGATGGTGTGACATCTCATGGAGATACCTGCCAAGTTTCAGCACACTGAACCAGAACAATAAACAACAGAACCAGATTTGATTAAGCGAGTCATTACTGTGTTTCCAGCTCCTTTTTAGGCACCAAACGTGGGTGTTTTGTTATGACTTTTCACTGTTTTTTTTCAGCAGGGATAGGGCCACAATAAGCTTTTTTTTTTTACCAAGATATCTTCGTGTTTCTTGCCAGGTTAAAGCCACAAAAAGCTTTTTTTCCCTCCTTTTTTTTACCAAGACATCTCCGTGTTTCTTGACAGGTTAAAGTCACAAAAAGTGGCTGTTTTTTTTTTGTACTGAGCCATCTCTGTGCTTCCAGCAGAGATAATCCCCTCCAAAGTTTGTATTTTGTAACTGGGTTGTAAATTCAACATTGCAGTGTTTCCAAATATTATTTAATTTGCAGGTGACATCTTTCACTCTGCAAAGGCTAGAATTTGTTGAATTTCTTGTTTTTTTCATTGGATTTAACATACTGTGCTGAAACAGCTGAAATTGTTTTTTACCCCCTTATTTTGGGTAATATGCTGATTTTCTGATGTTGGGAGAACAGGAAGCGCAGAAAAAATTCTCATTATTCCAACTTTGCAAACAAGTGTATTTTTACCAAAATGTTGGAGTATTTCTTCAGTTTTTCTCCAACACATCAGCAGCTTAATAAAATCTTTCCACTGTATAATATGTTGATTTTCTACACTCCTCTCTGTCCTACTTGGAGTCTTAATAAGACAAGTACAACCACCCTGTTGCTGTGTCAAATAGTGTACCCATAGTGACTACAGATACTCCATCACTGCTGACGGACGTGTCGATGAAAGGATTTCACACGGCGTCACTGTGACCTCAACATGAAGACATGACATGACACGGGAGAGCCTTCTGGGCTGAAGGCGTCTCCAGCACTACGTGTTAGTTTTCTACCTGCTGTGGACGTGTGGTTAAAGGATTAATGCAGCGTTTTGATAGTATAAAATCTTGCATAAGCCTTGCAGTAAGAAACATATTAGTATTTTCACATTATACACATGCAGATCACGTATTTTTTATATTTACAAGAGTGGAAAAACAACGATGATTAAGAGTGACGGATGTTGTGTTGGATGTTAGTGATGTCTCAGTGCCATTATCATTTATATTGCTTTAGATTTAATTGTAAATAAGTCAGTCCTTCGACCATCAGTTTGTCATTAGTCCATTGTACCTTCTTATTCTTATTCTTATCTGAGCTTATTTGACCCAACTTGATATTTACACCAAACAAAGTTTTTGGGAGCCTTACTGTTGTCTTTTTCTCTTATTATATCAAATCAAGTCAAAAAGTCCCTGCAAGAGCAAACGTTTCCCTACAAAACAGCCATACAAAATCAATAATTCAACAAGTGGGGTATGCATATCATTTCACACACTCATGATTCATGTATTTAACATTTCAATTAAATAAAGTCTCAATCCAAACTACATTTTTTCCTGAATAAGAAGGGAACTACTTTGTCATTTTTTTGCAGATCAATATATTGTATTTACAATAGCTGCTACTTATTTTTACCCTCTTTAATGACAATGTGAACCTTTTTCTTGCCTCGGAGGGCTCACCTGTTTAATTTTGTGCTTTTCTTGTCCAGACACCAAACACCTGTGTCTGTCCGACTGCTTTTAGTTACCATCGGAGGTATGAGGTCGTAAATCTCGCAGACTTTTCCAGGTTGACATCAATTCCGTTACAGCATGAGGTAGTCACACTGCTAACAGCTGTCAATGGGAACGATAACACGGGCATCTAAATGGGATCCTTGGGACACTGCAGCTCTGTTATGATGAAGATTACTGTGTTTTGTGTGTTTCAGTAGGGGGAAATGTGTGATTTATGCCGTTTTGATTCCCTATTAGTGTAAAATTGCTGCACTCTTCTTTTGCAGCGGCTCTGTGCGAGTATCATGGACTGTTTGGCCCTGCGGAGGGGAGGACATGATTGGACAGAACAGTGTAAGATGTCTCACTCTCATTCTGTGAAATGTCTTTGGTGTAAATCAGTTTTACTGTGACCTGAATTAGCCCGGTCTTCTTCCACAGTAAAGAAAAAGGAAACTAATTAGTCAAAAGTAGTTGTTACGGCTGTGAGAGCTTCATCTAATTGACTCTGTTCATGTTTCTCTTTAAATATGTTTGAACTTGTGCCACTATTTCCATCCTCTCATCTGTATTTCTGTGCCCCATTGCTTCTGTCTTTTCTTACTTTATTCTTCCACAAAATGCATTTATTATTATTTCTAATTAAAGACAAAACTTAAACATGAAAAGTCGATTTTTATCCAAGGATGTCACTCAGAAGCGACCTGTGGTACATCTACACCACCATCATTTATTCTTTTTTAAACCTCGAATGCTTCAGAGCTCTTCACTGTAAACAAATGTACATTACGAACTATCAGTTTTTGGAATTTAAATGCCCTGGACTCAATAAAAGGCGTAACCTGGTCACAGAGTGACTTAATACATTTATACTGGAGTGGTTGTAAACATTTGACCCTTCTATACTATAAATACTACACACTACTTACTGGTACAGTCAATGGTCAGTATAGCCACCAGAAGAAAATGTTGGTGTTGTACGTTTCTGCAAACCATAAATACATTACATTTGCATACACTGCATACGAATCATGTAGTTTCTAAAATAATATACTTTAGAGCAGACATTCTCAAAGTCTGGACTTGGCACGTCAATTCAGACCCAGCTCACACCTCGTATCAGGAATACAATAATACAATGTAATGAAGTGTACGTTTACAATTTTGAAAAAAATGTTTTATACTTCTAGCAATTTGGAGATCGTTACAGCAATCCTGGCCCGAGTTTAAGCCTTAATCGTAATCATTTTTATGTTGTTGTCATGGCAAAGTTGACAGCTGGCGAGCATGTGACGTTTCATCACGTGTCAGAGTTCAAGGGTCGGCTAACATTTGTCTGTTCCATAGACTGTAAAGATTTATTTATTTTAGATTCTTTATATAAAGTCTACGTAAGCTGATTTTGTCATCATGTAGGGATTGCTAGATGGCATGTCACCAGACACGACACCTTCCAAGCTGCACACCAGTGTTTGAGACCAACAAATAAAACACCTGCTGTCTTTTAGCACTGCTGTGTTTCCAATGACTTTTTAAGCACCAAACATGGGTATTTTCAAACAACCTATTGCTGATTTTTCAGTGAGAATAGTGGCTGGTTTTTAGAGAGATTGGTTTTTAGAGGAGGCTTCTTTCCCTGCCAGTATAGTGGCACAAAAAAACGGTTATTTTTTACCGAGACATTGCATTTACTGCCAGGATAGTGGTATGAAAAGCAGTTGTGTCTTACTGAGGCATCACTGCTTTTCCTGCCAGGCAAAAAAAGTGATGTTTTTTTTTACCAAGATACTACTGTGTTTCCAGCTGTGAAAGTGCCTTGAAAAGTGGTTGTTTCAACCAAGATATCCCAGCTTTTTCAGCAGAAATAGTGGCATGAAAAGTGGTGACATTGCTACTTTTCCTTCCAGGATTGTGCCACCAAAACTGGGTGTATTGCGCCAAAAGATTATTTTTTCCTAACCTTAACAAATGCTTTTTGTGCCTAAACCTAACCTCTTGTGTTACCACAGCTCTGCTGAGAAACACACTGTTACAACTCATCCACAACAAAATAATTCATTTATGTATCTGTGGTTTGCAGAAACTTTCAATGCAAGCATTTACTTCTGTCGAATGGCTTGTAGAATCACTGAATTTCATGTTGCACAGTTGTTGGGTTTGGATTCATGGAGCACAAGTAACAAATGTGAGGTCATTTTTGAGTTAGTGGTATTACTATAACCATTAATTCAGGATTTTTATACTCTAAGAGCACCCTCCTCTTTTTCATTTCCAATTTTTCACGAGCTGAATGCAGAGGACTGAATGTCTAATATATCCACACACACATACACACATACACACACTTCTCATAATCACTGTTATTCAGTCTCACTCCATTGGGGCTGTAGGCTGCGTCGTTATCTCAGATTGATCCAACTGCTTTCCAAGTCACTTCATTTTGGCAAACAACTGGGCTACAATAATCAGAGCTCCATCCGATGGATGGGAGCTAAGATGAAAATAGGACGCTTTAAATCATGCAAGTCATTTATCTGTTCCCCAAATAGTACCCTGTTCCATCTCTGTCGTCTCTTTTATCACCGCTCCTCACTCTACGGCGTCCGTGAATCGGTCCTGCTGCATAGAGACCAAGAATCCAATTATGTTCTCGGGAGCTGTTCCAAAAGTCCAAGAAATGTTGCGCACTGTCCTCCTAATTTTATGTTGCTCTGACAGGGCTTGTGTCAACTCCACTGGGGGGTGAAAATAAATAAAAACAGACGAGAACAGTTTCCACAGTTAGCTGTCGTTCTTGTGGGTGTTTTCTCTGGATCGTCATCATTAGCGTGAGTGAGATGAGGTGGACATTTCGACAGGTTTCTTCAGGTGACGCCCTCAAATGTGTCAGATTTGACAGCGAAGATATGAGAGAAAGGAAAACCGCCACTCGCATCGGAGATGTGGTGTTCAATCTACGGAGTTTGTTTCACTTTTCAGGCTTTTCAGAGAGGATATCGGCCAACGCGTGCTGAGACAAGCATTTCTGTCGGAGAGGCGGAGACGCTTTCTGATACACTTGTATTGTTAATAATAGAGTCTGTGTATCGGGTGGGAAGAAATATAATCATCGTGGTGCTTGTCTGATGCCGTGAGAGCAGACAAAAGTGCTGTCAGAGGCAACACACTGAGATTCGCCTCGGTACAGGAGAAGCTGTTGTTATTAGTAGCCTTGGTCTTAGAAAATAATTTGTTGGAGGCGTGCTGACTTCACCTGTCAAAAGTGTCATACTCCTGAAATTTTTTTTTCCTTTTTGACAATGTTTCGGCAGGAGGTGAAATCTTTCGATCTCATTTAGGTGTTTTCCTAAAAGTGCTGAGAGTGTTTTACCCTTTTTACATTAACTTCTTTTTGAGCCCCGCCGCCCCGTTGAAGTTCGCATGCAGACAGTCTACTCTATAACGTCAGCATTTTCCTGTACATCTGAACTATGATTTCTACTTTAATGTTTCATTTAAATGCATGCATTTTCCATATGCACAGATTATTTTGATACAGTTTGGGGTTTGCATCTAATTTTCCAGTGTTGAGTGCGTTAAATTTTGTATTGTGCATTTTGTGCAACTGCCTTTTTAGTATTTTCTTTTAGGCTAAACTGACATCTGAAGCAGGAGTATTTTGTCTATGATTTCTGTGACTTTGTGGTGTTTGGATGATCGACAGAGCCAGATTGTTGTGGATGTCATTATTGTTTAGGAGCTAAAAAATTCACCATGGTGGATCCTCTCAGGTGCTCTGAGCTGGTTCCTCGTTCTGCACAGCTTGCTCGCTCTCCGCTCCTGCTTCTGTCTTGGCTGAATCCGACCCAGCGGTGCCCCTGGAGGCCGCTCCTGGTGATGCAGCACCTTGTAGACTGCCGTCCGGGGTGGCGGCTGCAAGTGAGCGAGGATTGGAGGCTGGGCTGGCGCTCATGGCGGAGTCAGGGGTCCGGCTGGCGCTGAGGTCCCCAGGGGGGACAGCAGTGGCATCCTGGCTGTCGGAGTGAACTTCTTCGGTTACTGCTGTGGGGGAGACGGCGTTCAAGAGGGGCTTGTGGGAGGCGTAGGTCATTGCGGCATCTGTGTCACTGTCCAATGGGAGGCCAGAGGTGAACTCCACCCCGGAGTCGCTCATCTCCAGGAAATTATCGGACGAGAGGGTGTGGTAGCGGCCCGGTTTGGAAACCTCGAGGCCCTACGGAGGAGGAGGGAGGAGAAAGCAGCGAGAAGAGGAGTGATGGCGAGGAGAGGAGGAGGGGTGAAGGTCAAAGGAGACAAAAGGCACAGTGAATATGAGATCATGAAAGAAACAAGGAGAGCAGAGGAGGTATAAATCAGATGATAAAACAAAAAAGGGCAGAAAGAAAGACAAATGAGAAAAAAATACAAAAAGGAGTCAGAAAATGGAAGAAGGCACAAGAAAAAAGATGGATAAGATGAGTAAAAATTCCCCCAACAGAGAAGAAGAGATGGAGGAGGGATGTTGTTTAGGATGGAGGAAGGGAGGGAAAAGAGGAGGGGAAAATTGAGGTCAGGGGAAGAGCAATGTGAATAATTCATGCACATGTTTCTGGGACCATATTTATATTTACCTTCCTCTACCATGTACAGCTTATTTTCCCTGTTACATGGAGACAAGATGCACTGCGTGATTTTTTTCTGAACTATTCTGTATCGCTGGTCTCCTTTTGCACATAAGCAGAAGCTCTAATCAAACAGCTCAAAGAACTCCCTGAACCTTGACCACTTCAATTTCTTTATTTCACTTTCACAAAAGCTCCTTCCTATAAACTTTAATCTAATCTGTTCCATGACTGAGCGGAAAGTCTGAGGTTGATTGCTTTTTAATTACACTTGGCATTGATGTGACTTTAAATGGCAGGTAGCTTCTGCCAAGCAATCTAAAACGCACAAGGTTAATGATTGCTTTGTTTGTAAATCTGTTCGCTATGCAGCTGTAAAGGAAAACTGCCCTGATAGTACAAAGGTGTTTTGTAATCAGGTTTAAGACATTACTCCAGATCAAGACTTTTATTATGGCGGGAAGGATTCTTGTTTAATGTACGTTATCAAAAGAGTCATGAAACCTCAAAACCCTGTTTGTTTTGTTGACCTATTAACCTGCTTTTCACTTTGAGACCAAACAATCTTGCACAGTGATGAATAATTCAAGCTTAGCTTGTTGACTCATCTGTGTCAAAGTAAAAAACTAATGCAGGTTTGGCTGCTTCTGGCTGCAAAATCTGGTTGGACATTTTGACAGTTTATTTATTTTGTTAATCATATACTTGTACGTTGATAACATATTTTAAGGTTAATTAATTTGCCGCCACCTTTCTTCGTCTCTCTGTGAAAACTAGAATTAGCACCTCAGTGTTGTTTACCTCTGTGCACTAGTCAAGGTGCAGTTACAGTTTTACATCCATGACTGTGAAAACTTTAATGTTTCACTCAGATGTGCAACAGAAGGCCTATATAATCAGCACAGTTTCAAGGCGGAAACCCAAGATTGGTGTCACCAGTTCAGTGTCTGACCAAATGTCTCCCCTAAATCAGTATGTTTTTGCAGAACATTGTGGTGTCACATTGAAGTTGACCTTTTGGATATAAAGTGTCATCACATCCTCATTTTATTCTATTTGACATTTGTGTGAAATTCTGTCATAACTGGTGTATGAATTCATGAGTTGTGGCCGAAAAACATGTTTTGTGAAGTCACAGTGACCTGGACCTACAACCAGTTCATCATTAAGTCCAAATAGACATTTGTGCCAAAGTTGAGGAGATTCCCTCAAGGCATACTTGATTGCATTCACGAGAATGAGATAGACACAAGGTCACAGTGACCTTTGATCACAAGATACTAATCAGTTCATCATTCAGTCTAAGAGGCCATTTGTAGCAAATTTTATGAGAAATAAATTTCATGAAAAGTGTCCATGAGATATCACATTTACAAGAATGAGTGGGGTGCAGGCTCACAGCAAACTTTACCTAATTGGAAATTTTCCCAGATTTAAAAAAAAATCCTTAAGGAGTTCAGAAGATATCATGTTCATGAGAATGAGACAGACAAAAGCTCACAGAGACCTACGACCACCAAATATCTAATCAGTTCAATGTTGAGTCCATGTGGACGTTTGTGACGAATTTGAAGACACTCCCTCAAGGCGTTGTTGAGATATAACGTTTAAAGACTGGGACGTACAGCGTAAGTACATACAGATGGACATATGGACAACCATGTTGCCTCTGGCCTCAGCTATCGCCGGCACAGAGGCATAAAAACAGCTTCTAGGTTCAACCACTGACCTTTATGGTGACCTCTGTGCTCTCCGACGGCTTCTCACACACAGACTGCATCAGAGATTCCTCCGTGAACCTGGTGTAAGCCTCATGGACCACCTGCAGACCCACACACACACACACACACACACACACACACAAACACACAGAGGAGACGTGTAAAAATGTGGCCACAACAATGTCATGTCCCAGCACCTGAGTGTTTAACTGATGTATGGTGACAACTAGTCACCAAAATACATCGACACTGCTGAAGAGGACATAAAAACACACAAACACAGAGGGCACATGTAACTGCACAGAAAGCTCTAAAATACACATATAAGATATTGAAGAGGAAGCTTGTGTGACATGACAGAGAGACTGTTTTATTTGTCTTCACAGTGGGGCTGGAGGTTGAGAGGAAACAGAGCCAAAGAGGATGTAATTTTTCAAAAATGTCGGTTTCATTGAGCTGCAAGAAAGACCTCATGAGGGAAGATAAAAGACAGATGGAGGAAAGGTGCACTCTGTTTGAAAAATAAAAGCAGCAGAGGAGGAGAGGGAGGACTGAGATGGATTTGTTGTAAAAGAAGTCGAGCAAAAATAGAGACAAGTCTGAGAGAATGAGGGTGACAGATAAAATGTGGTAGCTGGAAAGAAAGTCATTTAAAGAGACAGTTCACCCCCAAATCAAAAATCCATATTTTCCTCTCACTTGTAGTGCTGTTTATCAATCTAGAGTGTTTTGGTGTAAGTTGTAGAGTGCTGGAGATATCAGTTGTAGAGATGTCTGTCTTATCTCCGATAAAATGAAACTAGATGGCACTCTGCTTGTGCGGCTCAAAACGCCCAAAATAATACATTTGAAAAACTCAATAAAAATGTCTCTTTCCAGAAATCATGACCCAGTTACGCAAGATAATCCACAGACTTCATCGGGAGCTGTTTCATGTAGGAACTATTTTATTTTGTCATGTGTTGCTGCTTTGCTGTCAACTTCAGCGTCCGCATATCACAACGATTTCTTAATTCTGTCCATCCATGAGCTATACCTGCTTTTTTTTCTTTTCTCAAAGCTGATTCCAATCATCAATACTAAAAAGTCTTGAAAAGATTCAATGAAGAGGCCCTCCCTAAATCTGCTTTATTTATATCAACACATGCAAATGCTCTCTTTCTCCTAGTATAAATAAGTCTATTTCTCCGGTCATGTGACTGTCCTATACAAATAGATATAAATATGCAATTTAACATTTTCAGGAGAGGGGCTTCTGATTATGAAACAGGCAACTTTTTACTTAAGCTTCATTTTTTGTTGTTTTAACTCCTTAATATACTGTTGGGTAGTTAAATGTAAAGCAGGATCATCATATTCTATAGGAGCGTCATATGTTTGCAGCATTGTTATCCTGTAAGATATCTCTACGATATCTTTCGATAATCACTTTTCAGTTGGTCGAGTGGGCGCACCATGTATAGTATCCTTGCCGCAGCTGCAGGTTAAAATTTTAGCAATTTGCTGCATGTCATCCCCTCTCTCCCCCTTTCAAGCTTAAGCTATCCTTTCAAATTAAAGGCAAAAAGCCCCCAAAATAATCTTTTTCTTTTTAAGGTCAACTTTTTATCATAGTGTCAGAAAAGCAGCCCTGTTTTCAGCTGTGATTATACAACTTATCCAAGGTTTTTCTTTAATAAGATTATTTACTAATGGTGAATATTTTTGCTTCAAAATAAAATGTGGTTATCAATGGATATATATTTTTTGTCAAAGTTAGATTTGACACAGCATATTGTGTGAAAATAATGTGCTGTTATAAATTAGCAGGGGTTGTCTGTGTGATGCAATGAATAAAAACTTTTTTTTCCAAAAACAGTTCCAAAATTGAGTGCACATGAGCTACACTGGTTTTGTGATTTTTTTCATTTTAAAAAATCCATCAAAACCACACAAAAAAGCTATTATAGGCTTGCTGACTACACTCTGCCTGTTAAAAGATAATATATTTTATGATGACTAAAAATGTTAAGAAGTATAAGTAAAAATACAGGACAAAAACAACTTATGAGTTAGCACCAAATCATCTTTTGGTCAGGGAGGTACATATCAGATGAGAAAGAACGAGGTTAAAGTGAGAGGAAAAGAGCAGCAGGAGATGTAAGAGCAAAGAGTAATACGCGCAAATTGAGAGATGGAGAGTGTTAGTACGATAAAAGTCTTAAAGTGAGACACAAGAGACTTAAAGTGAATGAAGGCGAGGCGGCGAGGAAATAAAGGTAAAATAGATAAGGAGTAAGACAGATAATACACAGAGAGAAGAGGCGCTGTAATGGAGAAGGTGGATGGAAAGTGAAATAGATGGAGGAAAGCAAGTAGGATGAAAGACAGAGAAGAGAGACATGGAGCGAGAGCGAGAGAGGCGGAGGGGAATGATTGATTTGAGATTCATGTCGGTCTCTTGGGTTAAGTCCCTAAAGGTGGCTGACATCCTCTCGCACATGTTCTCTATGTTCTCAGGAAATCCATAACATGTCAGAGTGACCGGCATCAAGGGCGAGTGCTGTCATCTCAACCTCCACCGTCCACACACACACACACACATTACAAGTTCCCGTAGGCACATGAAAATTTAAAGGCGCATTATTAGCATTTGCACACAGAGAGACTCATTGTTAAAAAACAGGAACAGACAAAGAAACACAAACACACACCCAAACAATACATGTGCACACACAGTGACTGAGAGGATAGAGGGAGTGTGACCTGCTGATTTTACATTTATTGTATACTGATCACTAGCACTTAGTAATAGCAGCTCCGTTGCTTTTTTCTTTTTAACTCTTTAAGAAGCACTTATTCTCATGAATAATCTTGTTTTTAATGTTATTTTTCATTTTAATATTGTATACAATCAAAATTACTTAACATCTTGGTATGAAATTATTATTTTTTTTATTTTTTATTATGTTTGTGAAGCAGTTTGTGACTGGTGTCTGCAAAAGGGGCTACATAACCAGACTTTGCTTGCTTGCTATTAAAAAAACTACCTGTCACTATTTTAGAAACGCAGGGTGATTAGATGCAGGATTAATAAGCTAAAAAGATCTGTAAGTCAGATCGCCTTCTCGCTCCTCCACACCTCCAACCTCTGTTTAAAATACGGTCACTTCTGGCCTAAAAAAAAACATGACGGCAAAAACATGTCAAACTCGAAGCTTTAAAACACCAACGGGTGACGTCATTATTTATCCAGTCTATGGCAAATAAACTGCGATCATATTGCTGATAACGCCTTCCTGACCAGCGGTGGCAAGATGGCACCATCACAGAAGTATAATCTCAAACCTCTGGTCCCACCAAAGTTAACAATGTTAGCTCTGTCAGCACTGTTGCTGTGGTTAGCACTGCTAGTCACCACCATGTCTGCTTCTAACATCAGATTTGAGAGCTGTGTGCAGGTAATCGCTGAGTACTGTTTGGTGCCTTTAACTTTAGAAAACTAATAACTTGAAGGCTGATGATGCTTCTACAATCTAATTATTGGTGCCTTTGGTGACTAGTGACATTTTGGAATAAATGCAAAAACAGCAGGTCACAGGGGAAGTGTCTCAATGTCATGTCACATGTTAATCTATTGCTTTGCATCACATGAAAACGACAACATGGACACATAACAATTAATGCACAGAAACACAGACAGCGACACACACACACACACACACACACACACACACACACACACACACAAATCACAGCAACACCAACACATTTTCTTGGGCATTGGGCGAGTAGATGATTACACAGTAATAGTTCTCCAAAATAATAAATCTACATCACTAAAGGTTTAATAAATCCTGCTCAAACAGGTTAATCACTACTGCCCTTAACACACACACCACACTGATATTGATCAGATATTCACCTTATAATTCATCCCACACAAAAAATAACACAAAAAAGAAACATGTGCGTGTGTGTGCGTCAACAAAGCTAGCTGCATCACGACATACTGTATGTTAAATACAGCAGTGAAGCTACATGTCGGCTCTTATCATGACCCGACTGTTTATGAGTAGCTGCAGGTTTTTTGTTTATCAGCGTAAAGAAAAAAGTAAGAAGGAGAAAAACAACAAAGGAAAGCGAGGAAGGCAAAGCAGAGGCATGAGTGGCACACATGACGTTTGTGTGACTTCCTCTAATATCAGCTGCTCAGCTGCAGTTACACCAATAACATGGAGATCTAAACCACATCAACGGGTCATTTATTAACTTCTAAAAAATCTTATTTTCTTAAAGCAAGCGAAAAGCCTTGGTCTCCTTTCTCTTGTGTCACAAACTCACCTGGAGCCAAGAACATTTTCACTTGTTCAAGAAATATGAGATTTTAAGAGTAAGCATTGGATTTAATTCCTTGTTAGAATGGACATATTCGCAGTGAGCACCTCGACCTGGGACAAAACTGTATCTAAAGTCCTCAAAGACAGATCGCAATCTTAACCAAGCTTGTACAAAATTAGGCAGTGACGTTGATGTTGAACCCACATTGAAGGTCCAGTGTGTAGGATTTAGGGGGATATATTGGCAAAAATGGAATATGATTAAATAAATTTGTTTTCTTTTGTGTATAATTACCTGAAAATTAACATTATTCTAATGTTACCTTATAATCAGCTGTTTATATTTACGTAAGGAGCGGGTCCTCATTTATGGAGATCGACCTGCTGCACCTCCATGTTTCTACAGTCGCCTAGAATGGACAAACACTGGCTCTAGACATTCACATTTTTGCATTTGTGTGTTTTCGTATTATCACATTGGCTACTGTAGTTAGCAGCCCCTCCGTAACAAGAGCATCAGAAAAACAAAGATTTTTTTGCTACTTTAAATAACTGTGTCCATTTTTTTCAGGTTCTGGCTAATGGCCCAGTTCCAACAGGCCAAACTGCTTACTTTGAAAGGTAAAATTGCTTTATTTTGTGTTTTTATAGGCTTTAAATGACCTGATCTGTTTGGTTTAGGGAATAAGGGAATAAGAGACTTCTGTGGGATATTTGGCCCAAGGGAAAACCTTGTGAAGGTCTGGATCAAGAAAAATTTGAGTACACATTTATAGGTAATAGGCAAGAAACACTGATTTGTATCATGAAACTGCCTATTAGTTGTTTATAAGGGCTAAAAATCAGCAGATTCATTTGTTCTGGACAGGAGGAGACCTCTGAGGATAACTGGGCTCCCATTAAAAACCTCTTTAATATCTGGATCTTAACTTATTAAAGAATAATGGTGAGAGCACATTTGCAGGTGCTGGGCTAGCAGCCTATCATGGACATGCCAAACAGCATATAAGAAACACTGATTTTTAACTACAAACTGCTTTATTTGGTGTTTTAACTGGCTTAAATCACCTGGTCTATTTGTTTTGGAGAGGACGAGACTTCTGCAGATAATTCGGCACCCAGCAAAAACCTGACAAACAATGAACTCTAAAGGAATCGACACTGAGAGAAGTTTCAGTTAGTTGCAATCTGCAGCCCTCACCACTAGATACCAGTAAACCCCCCTAAATTTTACACACTGTTTATTTAAGAAAGCACTTATTTTCTCAATTTTCTCCCTTCTTTTTATGAACACACTGGTAATTTTTCATTTTTTGGTACATTAACTTCAAAACAAATACACTACTGCCAATAATTTTCAAAGTATACCATATATTTTTCGTTTTATTTTTATAATTTGTTTTCTCGTTCTATACTGTTAATATGGATTTTGGAGCTATATGACCCTCTACCACACACAGAATTATATCAAATATTCTATGTAAAAAGGGTAATTTAAATATTGAAGTCTGTAAGGATAGAAAAAGAGACAGTTTGTCCCAAGTTGTGGTGCCTTATCCGCTTAGTATTATTAGCTGTTTGATCAACTTCTGCCTGTTTAAACAGGTTGATAGCAGTTTCTCCTCAGTGTCCAGGATTTATTTGGTGTGCTGGTGCTCCATTTTTGCAATGGATTTGAATGTAAAGTAGCACAACTTACAAAATACTGAACACACATTTCTGAAACTGTCATCAATCATCTTCTCACACAACAGCATGTTGATCAAGGAACTTTTTTGCCAAAAGAGCAAAGTACATTTCTCTATACACCAAAGGAAGAGCAGGAAAAAAAGAGGCCAGAACACAATTCTCTCACCAAGAAGAGGCTCCGTTTGAGGCTCCTTAAAGTAAGAGGGAGAAATGCAACGCACAGGCAACAGCGTTAGCTGGGCCGCCAATCAGAGACATCCAGCTGTGAGCATTACAGCCTAATTCCCACAGCTGTATTTTCACTCAACATGTGTGAAACTGAACCAAGATGCACATCATAAAAACATCAGAAACTTATCAAATATAACATTTCAAACATACACAAACATAACCCTGGATTAGGTGGATGAAAGTTAAATGGACAGTTTACCCCAAAATCCAAAAGTACGTATTATTATTTATTAATCTAGATTATTTTTGTTAATTGCCGAATGTTGGAGATATCAGCCTTCTCTTCAATATAATAACAAAATACAACCTACACCAAAAAATCTAGATTGATAAATAACACAAGTAAGAGGAAAAACATTTTTTGATTTTAGAGTGAACTGTCCCTTTAAAATAAAAAAAAACTTAAATATAGCCTGTTATGGTGATTTATTTTACAAATCCAGGTAGTTGTTGTGTTGGCGTTGCAATGTACTGAATGT
Organism: Plectropomus leopardus; assembly: GCF_026936395.1. Lineage (NCBI taxonomy): Eukaryota > Metazoa > Chordata > Actinopteri > Perciformes > Serranidae > Plectropomus > Plectropomus leopardus. Next base: position 27,570,139 of record NC_142192.1, on the reverse strand, counting down.
AGTTACCCTCGTAATCTGAAGCAAATCCTGTGAAAAAGGAATATTATGTGTAACAGCAGAGAGTCAGCTGAACGCTCTGTGTCTACAATGTAACAGGTGTCCAAAAAAACATCACAAATACAGTTCAACACACATACAGTGACAGGAGAAAGAGAGAACAGAGACAAACATAAGTAACATTAATATGACATCACAAACACATATTTAGTTTTTTAAAACTGTAAAATAATATTATATTATATTTAAAGCACCCTCCTATTTTTTACTGTCTTACTTGTGGCTGCTGATCGGCTATGTTAAACTCAACTTAAAAGTCGCTGTCCCGACTGGTTCAAATAGCTCACTTTAAATTCCTCAAAGCTGAGCGCTGTGCATCCACATTTATGAGGAGATCATATGACCTGACAACATCAAATACTCTACAGATATTGGATTACAAACACTGAGTTTGTTAGCTATTCTGTTAATTTGCTTACTGTGTGATGGAGCACTAAAACAGCTTAATGTTTCTATGGTAACAAAAAAAATTGCAAGAGGAATGAAGTAGTTTTTTTTTCATATAATTATTATCAGCAGTAACAGCAGTAGTAATATTAGTATTATTAGAATAATTAGTATTATTTATATAAAAATGTTTTGTTAGTCTCCAAAATTTAAAATTTTTTTTTATTTTTTTGTTATTGACATATAATCTGGAACAATTAGTTTGTGTCACAATATTAAGCCCATGTAAAAGAAAAACTGGAATGTGTGTGTACAAGTATAACTGTTTAAAAACATATTTTGAATAGTCACACTCTGACAACTTCTCTTACATCATTAAATGGTTATTAATATATAACAAAGAGCAAACATCAGCACATTGACCAGATGATTATTATGGCATAAACATGAGCACTGGATCCCACTGCTCTTTGCGCTCCCACCTCCAGTGTAGACATGAAGTTTAAAGACAAAATTACAGAATCTGAGCATTTTTTTGTAATTGAAATGCATTCATTCAATAGAGTAAAGTGGCTGTGAATTATAGAGTTTCATTTGAAAAACTGAATGCCTTATACTTGCTATATTTTCAAATAAAGCTGGATTTTAGCTGATTATATGCACGTTTTGATGTGCAAATTGTAAAATGTGTTTAATTCTTTTTCTCAAGTAACTCTGAATTATAATGGAGCTTCACATTTTCCAAGTCAGTAACATGACATATGGTCTAAACTCTTTATCTGGCAGTCTCTGCAGTGCAATAAGTCTCTGGGCTGTTTACAATGAGTGAGTCATCTGTCTGCAGCCGTTTTTTAATTGAACCATAAATTAAATCAGTTTTAAAGATTGTTTACTGTGGAAGCTGGAGAGAGACAGAGGGGAGGAGGTTATCTGTCAACTACTTTAAAGGATCCAATAATTTAGTCAATCATTCATTTGGGAAAACAAGGCTCTGATTATCAGTTTAGTAAAAATAATTTGAGGATCATTTAGTTTGTCCCAAAATATTTAAGTCTGAAATAAAGCACCTATTTTTAATTACATAAAAATGATCTTTGGTGGGGAAAAAAGACAATATATGTTTAAATCTAATACTTAAGGTATTCAGTGTATTTATTAAAGCCCTGTGCAATTGATCTGAACATTTTTCTTACATAATTTAGTGTTTGTATTGAACCACTGTCACCCAGTGCACAGATCAATGTCTGAGCCCAAGGTTACAGGTGAGTCATCTGTTTTTAATGAGTTTTAAATTGGTCCATAAATTCAGTTGGTTAACAAATCCCCAACTGGGGACGCTGAGCACAGGGTTGTAGTTACCAAAGGGTTAACTGTCAACTTCTCTAAATCATCCAATCAGTCAGTTAATCAGCCAGTATTGAGCAGGTGAAGAGACGGAGAGCAAAGATTTTAAAATGCAGATTGAAAAACCTGTTTTTTTAATTTAGTTTTATTTTTGTTCAGAATAACTTCTGAGAGCCAATTAACTCTTAATTGGAGAGTATTATTAAAAATTGACATTAAAAGAATACGAAACATGGTAATAACGGCACCTCAAAGGGCATTTTTTGTAGTAAATCATAGAAAAACTCCAAAACTGATTAGTGGCTCAGAGTTGCAATAAATCCTGAACAATAGTGAATCGACTCTGTGTGATAACACAGAAAGCTCTATATTCTAGAAATATTCAGTGATTTGTATTGCAAAATTTAATGAGATGCATTTTCAGTCTTCAACTACTCATGAACTCCCTGTGCAAAGACTTACTGCAGTTTTCATGAACAAAAATATCTGGTGCCAAAATCTTGTGACTGTCTGCTATCACACCCCTCTGTGCCGGGCTGGAGACTGCAACTTGTGCTTGTACTTCATTAAAAATTAAAATGTCACAAGCGAGAATGTCTCGATGTGCGAAACATGCTTTGTGTAGCTCGAAGCTTCAAAATGCACAGTACTTGAGTAAATGTGCTTAGATACTTTCTACCTGCAGTGAGTGCCTGAGTTGTACTTAACCCTTAGGGACTGTTTTGCTCATTTTATGTGCTTTTCATGCTTCATTTTTTTTTAGATAATTTTGGCTGTTGTTCAAGCATATGGAAATTTTTGGCAAGATTGTGTGTTTTTGTTTAATCTTGGAATTTCCAGTTTGGCTCCCACAATAAGTCTGAAATACACCGTATAAACAAAATTGCTACATTCACACTGTTAAGTGCAAAAAATGTGCCATTGTTACACATTTAAACTGCAGTTTTTGAAAACATGCATTGTATTATTTCTGGGTGTCATTCTGGGCTTTTGTCGTGGAATTTGTCATTTTTACTATTGATGATGTAATTTTTACCATATTTGGCATATGGACGAAATACACACAATTTCCACTAGGTGCACTGTCACAGTCAGTATTCCTACAAATTATATATTCCAGGCTGTGATAATTTAAAAAAAAATCTACCTTACATGTAGTATGTTGAATATAATAATCACTTTTTTTGTTTTTTCAACTAAAAACATTGTGTCATCATGACAAAAACCTGGCATTTAAAGGGTTAAAAATCTGAAAATTAATGAATATTTAATATTTACAATTAGGACTCATGTTGGTATAAATATTAACTCAATGAAAGTAGAAAATAATATTAAGGTATAATATTTTTTAAAGCTTGATTTTGAAAAGCACATTTTGGGCTCAGAGCAACACGCGTGTGTGCAATATTAAAACTGGCCCTGAGGGTTAAATATCAAACATTTATTTCTTCTGTTCAGTTATATTTACTTTTTAGGTTTTTTAGGTATTTAGTTGCTGCTTCTATTTAATCAAATTTAAAAGTGACCGGAGCAGGAGGACTATCACTGACAATAGCACCTCATAATGGCAGACATGCTTGTTGTTTATGAACAACATACAAATGTGAGAAAACAGAACAGAGATCTGAGTAGCAGCACTAGAGATAACGTTTCTATGAGTTGTCCTCTGCCGCGCTGATGTCTGTAATTTGGCTGTAACCGTGTGTGTGTCGGGTCCAGCCCTGTAGGGGAGGAAGTGGACCGGCTGACCATCTTGACTCCCACAGCAGGAGCACAACCCTCCTCCACCGTTTAAGCCTTTCCCAGCCAACACACACACAAACACACCTCACTCTTTCCACATGCACAACAACTAATTACAGGCCCATCGTTCCTCCAGGGCCTTTTCTTATTCCTGTCGCAGTGACCCCAACAATATTCTTTCATCTCAGAGAAATAAAGAATGATTTTGCTGCACCGGGTGGATGTTACCTGTCTGAAAGCCTCGCCGTCTCTCTTGCCGGCCTGCTGAGCGAGGAGCGTGAGCTTCTTGTTCTTCTCGTTCCTCTTGTGCACTTTATAAATACAGGACAGCAGGCACACCAGCAGCATAAAGGCGATGACGCCCAGCAGGGAGAGGACGACGACAGTCAGGTTAGGCAGCCTGTAGGCTGAGAGCGAGACAAACAAGGACACAGATCAAAATTTTACACCTTAGTTGCGCATCCTGATCTCTTTTTCTCGTTCAATTTAAATCTTGTCCTAATTATTTCATACAGCAGTTTGTGTGTATAAGGGTAGCTTAACACTGACAACTTCAAATGTGGAACAGAACTATGGATAGTACTTTTGGGTTTTTCTACGATCAGGTATTTTAAATTTTTATTTATCAGTCTAGATTTTTTTTGGTGTGAGTTGCTGAATGTACGAGATATCTGCCATAGAAATGTCTGCCTTCTGTCCAGTATAATGAACTAGATGGCACTCGGCTGGTGGTGCTCAAAAAATATATATATATCTGAAAAACTCGACAACGTCTCCATCTAGAAATCATGACCAGGTTACTCAAAATAATCCACAGACTTTGTTGTGAGCAGTTTCATATAGGAACAATTTTCTCTCTACCGAAATACACCTGCCAACTGTATCACTGCGCAGGAGGAAGCGTGTTCATGATGACGGGAGCTGTAAACATCAATGGCGTCCTCCTCAGCTCAGCTGGCATTATTGAACTAAGATTCACGCTTCCTGCTGCGCTATGATACAGCTGGTGGGTGTAGTTCAGCTAGACTGATAAATAATACTACAAGTAAGAGGAAAATGTGTACTTTTTAACTTTTGGGGTGAACTGTGTTTTTAAGATTTAAATCTTTGTGTTTGTCTTTTTTTTAAACACAGCACAGAAACAGATCTATGTCACACTTCACAGAAGTATCAGAAGCTCCTCCTTCAGCGTGTTATCGGTATCATGACACAGTTTCATTATGTCCATTTGTGACTAAAGTTCAACTGCAATATTCACTTAAGTTGTTAAATAAGTTGTAAAAACCCTGGGTGTGTGGGGTGCAGAGTTAAAAGACCATATCTCTGGTTCTGTTGCATTGATTTCAATACTGTCTATCTTCCAACAATGCTATGAGTGCAAAGCTTGGTGGAGTGCTATTTTAAGAGTCTCTGATCTTTGTTCACTGACATTCATGATCTCATTTGCTTCAGAAGGGCTTTGAATGTAAATGAGCTTTGCTTGGCACAAACACAGGTTGTGCCTGCCTCTCTGTATACTTTTTACTTTATTATATGTTGTATTACAGTTGCATTCCTCTGATGTAAATGATAGAAACTCTTTGACTAAACACAGCTGATTAGATGCTATGTATTTTTGTGATAACATGATGTAGCCTGTGTAGCCTGGCAGCTGTGTAACTGTTTAATAATTTTCATATGCAGGTTAGCTTATTCAGAACTAAACTGATATTTCATATGTCTTCTTCTCTTACCTTCTACCTCTAAATAGACATGAGCCACAGGAAACCCAGCCAGGTCTGTCACTTTGAAGACGCCCGTGTCGGACAGGTGGACCTTCTTCATAAAGAGCTCTGAACCCTCCACGCTCAGCCTGCCCTCCAGCAGAGGGTCCAGCGGCGTCGCCAGAGCTCCCTGGGTCAGGATGGGACGGTCCTGATTGTCCGATTTGGGCCTGTAGACGATGTTAAGATTGGAGTAGTGCACGTAGAGTTTCATCTTCAGATTTCCATTGTTGGGGAGGTGGATGAAGTTCTGGTGCTCTGTGGAATATAAACAGATGTGCTGACTATAACCAGCCGAGCAATGTGCATGATAACACAGTTTAAGGAAGGTCAGATTTAAGATTTTTTAAGATTAACACCATTAATAAATATAAGACATTAATAACTTACTAGAGACAAATTTGCCTTAATGTTAACTTAACATGTAACGTTTTTAAAGTTAAAAATGTAGATGATCTATTTGATTTTTAAAAAAATCTTTTTAGAGTGGAACAAGAGGGGAAAAAATTAACATACTATGTTATTAAAGTATCTGTCTGGTTTGCTCTGACAAAAAGCTCATTTATTTGTTATTTAATTGAATCTGGCAATTGTGTACGAGTTTAGTTGGTTCCTCTATCCTGATCTGAATGATGAAATTTGGTAAATTATTTTTAAAAACAGATATCACCAATTTGAAATTTCACATTGCAAAGTCAAAAAAAATATGGTGATGATATCCTCCTCCCACTGTATCTGCATTTTTAAGACTTTTTAAAGATTGATTTAAGGTGTTTCAATACAAATTAAGTAGATAATGCATTAAATTAAGATAATTTGATGCATTTTAAGACTTTTTAAGGATCCACGGGAACCTTTGTTTTTATTTCACTGAAGCCTCTTTGAACTCTGATTTCCCACACTGTGGGCATATCATAAACAGCCCAAAAATAAAAAGCACATATAATTGCACCACCACCCTGCACATGGAATAATGAGGACAGGCCATGATGAACATTTTCACACCTTGCAGATAAATTATTAATTAAGTCTGTATGTGCAGTTTTTCAACATGTTGGTTGTTATGAACCTTGCATTTAGCTCAAACCACCACTGTGCCAAAGTCCAGCCCCAAAGAGCCACAAGCACGTCTATGGACACTCAAATCCAAAGTCTTTATTAGCATACAGAAGACTAAATATCTCGGTCATCAGTTGTAATATTGTGTACTCTGACCTTCATTAAAGAAAATGTGTTCTTGATATTTTTTATCTACATCCTATTCTTCAGCGGTGCAGCGGCCAAGTGTCCCTGAAGGCTGGTTACCTCGTTTTAAACACATTAAGTAAAGGCTTGTGACCTTTTCTGAGATTAAAGCATCAGGATTTTTTAAAGGTAATTCAATCATTAATTACATAATGTGGACAGTGACTCTAGGCCAAGAATGAAAAGAAATTGCAACGGGAGAAACACAAAAAGCCTGTCAAAGACCTGAGCGCTGTAACTCAATCAGTCACACTGCAATTAAAGCTGGAGTAGGCAATTTCATTTTGGCATCATTAGGCAAAAAATACTGTAATAACTTTGAGCATACTGTAATTCAAGTGGACTGAGAGAAAACTAGACTTCTGCACCTCCTCTTGACTCAGGTTTTAGAAAGTCAAGGTTGTGACAGGAGATTTTGGCCAATCACAGGTCATTTCTGAGAGAATGCGCTCCTACTGGCTGACACATGCACATGCGAATAAAAGATCAGTCAACAGAGTGGTGAAGTAATGAGTCCTAAAATGCAGAAGTCCTTTTCGCTCTTCTGGTTAAAGTCTATAGGTTTTTTTGAAAGGGTTTTCAGTAAAATGCCTTAAATAAAGTCTGTGGTTAACACAGGCTAAAGATATTTAGACATTTTGTTCTGCAATGTAAAATACATCTATGTACATAAGATGCAATAATACATAAACCCGATTTTTGAACTTTTAAGGTTTTATTCGTCTTAAAAAAGGCCACTTGTCCGCCTTTACAGCTCTACAGAGTTGCACTCGAACTTGTAGATTTATCTGTTTATAATATTTTTCGTTTGTGTTTTAAAGTGTTTTACAGTGTTTGCAGTTGTGACGTTTAAGTCGTGCCACCATGATATAGTTTGTGTATAGCCTAACAATAGCTTTTTGCTTCTGTTGATTCATTTACCCTTCAAAACACACAAAAGTGGTGTTCATCTGTGGAGATTATCACGCTGAACAAAACATGTAAATCTCTTAAACTCGTGTTGGTCACAGAGCTTATTCTTAGCGATTATCGAAAAAATCCCATTCAAAAATCCCATAAGGTTTTTGACGAAGGAACCAGTGCGATGCTAACTTCCTGGTTGGCGTACAAAAACACGTCTCCCTTCACTACTCTATTAAAGCTGAGAAGAAGCAGCAAAGCTCAAATCTCTCCTCACCTCTGACATTGAGACAGTTCCTCCTCTTGATTTTGCCCTCGCGGTCCAGCACTGTGAAGCTCCCCTCGTCTGTCATCCTGACCGAGTGCAGCGTCACCTTTTTCTCCGACACGCTGAGACGTCCCACGTATTCTTCTGCCACAACTGCTGTCTTGTTGTACAGCACCACGGGCGGAGCCTCTGTTGCATGATGTACCTCAGTCTGATTGGGCTGAACCGGGCTGGGTCTTAACATGGAAAAAAAGAGAATAAATGTTACCTAAACTAACACATGAACAATCGGGGAGGTCCAAACCCAATCTCCACCTTAAAGCCCAAATCATGAACCCTCACGGACTACATCTTACAGATATGGTCATTTCTGGCTCCAAAACCAAAGATGGCGACAGCAAAAGAGACTTGAAATTAACTGTCACCGTGGCTATATGTCCATGTCTTTTATGCTAGAAACAGAAATCTGCATTTGTATTTAGAATTTGTAGACAATTGTACATGATTTTGGTTTCAGACATGTTCTGGTTTTTGTTTGTAGTCTATTTGTAGTCTGAGTACTATTGACCAATTCTGCTTGAGCAGCAGGTAAACACTTCATGTGGAGAGCAGAAGAGGCTGAATTCACTGATTGAAATGTAGCCTTAGAACCCATCGGCTGCTGTCTGACAACAAATTTAGCTTTTTATAGTCAGATATTTACTAAAGAAAGTAGCCAAAATGACAGGCACACAGGAGAGGAATCTTGGTAAAAACACCCCCTAACTACATCAGCACCCCGTAAATATTAAGGTACTACACCAAAAGCCTTTGATGGAGAGCTGGCTTATGTGCTACGTGAAATGGTTACGGTTCCAAAGGAACTAAATCAATCAATGAATCATACAGTATTTATATAGCACCTTTCAAACAAATCTAATGCAATTCAAAGTGCTTTACAGTTTGAGTGAAAAACCAAAAGCAAAGGTAAAGGAACCATGCACAACCTTTCACAATGGAAATGCAAAAAAATGCATACAGAGCTAAATTAAACTGACCTGTTGGTGGAAATGCCCAATTGGCTGTTTCCCCAAGAGATTTATGATCATTTATCATCACGTGTGCATGAAGGGCTCAAAATGTCTGCAAGAGAGCGCTTTTGCACCATACGATTTGAGAGAGGGACAGCTCTAAACACTCGTGGATTTAGTTTTCAAATGCTGATTGAAAACACCGATAAACACACAGATAAAACTGACTTTTTCATTTGTGCTCTACCAAACATACCTGAACTCCAGGGTGATGGGGCCTTCCACATGGTTGAGATGGATGTTGTAACTTTCTCCGTACTTCACCACTTGCTCCAAAGCGCAGTCTGAATGACAAGACGAGAGGACATAAAAGTCAAAGCAGGATCTTGGCGACGGAGCCTGCAACTTTGTCATGACGTGGTTAAACTCAATGTGTAGAAATAATCTCTGTTATTGACCAGAGTATCAATTGTGAAATTAGTTTTATGGTTTGTTGTATGATTCCTTAACTCTTTCTTTACAAATTTGTATTATAGGCCAAAAAATAAGGCTCTGTGACCTTAAAGAACAAAAGATTTGGTCATTTTTTGTTGTTGTTTTTTTTTTTAGTTTAATTAAAACCTTTCTTTTAAATCAAACATAAGGGAAAAATGACCCAAATATCTAATTTTAACAGTCGGTCTGTGGTAGCGATACCACCTCTAGTCCTTGACTGTGTGTGTAGAGCATTAGATAAAGAGAAAATTAAAAGGAAAAAAAAACATTTAGGGTGCAGTACAAAAGAAAAAGATAAAGAAGATATTCATTGACTTCAGTCATTGACTCTTTTACATGTTTGTAATAAAAACAAAAACAAGGTAATTTCTTTTGGGGGGGGGGCAGGAGAGGCCCTGAAGCCCCGAATGTGCAAGATCCGGCACTGTTTATTTTACTTTTTTTTTTGGTAAAACAAAACAAACCCATTTTATGATTATATAACACATAATATAATCTTTGTGGTTCTACTCGTGTCCTAGATGTACATGTTTAATACAGCATGTTTGCAAATGACTCAGTTGCTTTTTAGCTAAGTAGCTTGCTGACTAGCATATTGTATTTTGCTGTGGAAAATACAACAAAATTAAGGACCACTATTCATCTGATGCATCATAAAAAAAATTATGATAAAATAAATTTTCTACAGCTGTATTGTGGGACTGCACAGACTCTGCATACATTTATTTTCTGTATTTCTCTAGAAAATCTCATTATTCACTGTCAAAACTGTGACTTCAGACAGACAACCTCAACGCTCTCCCCTCCTCGGGAGGCAGCTTACCCCTGACGATGAGGATGAGGTGCTCGACAATGTTGGGGTTGTTTTTGTTCCTGGTGATGTAGACCCCCTCGTCCTCCTCCTGCACGTCCTCCAGCACCAGGTGGCCCAGAGAGTTGAAACCGCCCCGCGGATTCACCACCTTGCCTTCTCGCAGCAGAACCACCTCAGCGGACTGATTGGTCCGCGGTTTAAACACAACCTCACCGAGGTTCCCAGGCGGGACATCGATGTAAATGTCCTCCCCAAAGAAGGCCTTCCTGTGTTCCTCTTTCACTGGTTGAAACAATCAAGATGTTTTATTAGATAAAAAAGACAGCGTGCTGTTTCTTATACACTTTCTCTGTATCATCTGTTAATTCTCTAAAAACATCCCTAATCCTTTAACACCCTGCTCAACTGGGAGAGCATATTTTGAGTCACTATATCTATATATACATATTAAATTTCTCTACCCTTAGTTTTAGTTATGTTATACTAAAAAAATCGTCTAGATGTTGCCATGTCTTTAAATAGTCTGCCTTTTCAGCTCGTCTCTGACAGGAAATGAGACTCCAGATATGAGGGCTCTGTGTGGTACGATTTTTTAAATTTTATTTTGTTTCACATTTTTACTTCTATTTTACATAACTTTATTTAAAAAAATAAAAATCTTATAAGGGTCTACATTTTTTTTAGAACATACTCTACAAAATGATCGATTTGGCCTTTCGTGGCAAAGGTAGTGAAGCTAAGCTAATGTCATTAAAATAGATTATTTGCTAAAAAGAAATTAAAAAAAAAAAACCCTTCTGATTACTCATTGTTTTTTAATGATAAATTTAATTTTTGCTATTATATATATGCTGAAATAATTTTACAAGTATGATGTTTTACTGTCTAAATCCATGCTTTACCAAACAGCTGAAATGATCTTTTATGGTAAAGATAGTGATGCTTAGATAATAAATGTACATTTTTTATTTAATAATAAAGGCTGACTATTCACTATGGTTAATATGATATATTTAATGTTACTCCATCATATATTTTATGAAAATTACTATAACTGGATGTTTTCAAATTACTATAATGTTAATATCTAGAATTCATAAGTGGTCCCAAATCCATGGTCACAAATTGATGCATATGACAAGCTTAATAATTTTAAAAATAATTCTGATTTTTTTCTGTTTTACCATTACCATAAAGGAACATTGCTTGGTAGAGGCCTATATTTATAAAACTATAGGGTCTGTTAAAAAAAACGTTTCTTGTTATTAAAGCCCCAATGAAATAAAAAATGCAAATGATTTTTTATCTATTGCTTTATTTCTTTGTGAAATCCAAACAAGCATGAAATTTTACCTTTCAAAGATGCTGACACAACTGAAAGAGAAAAGAGAGAAAAGAGTTTATTTTAAAACGCATCTGTTTTTAGTTGTCTGCTGATTGTGCAATGATCTCTAAATAAGTCCTTTGTTGTTATTGCAAAACCACTTCCCCAAAAAAAGCGTTTGAAATGTAGATGCCTCACTTAAAGGCAGATAAAAATAGACCAAATGTAAATACAAATCTGACTTTCCCATAAGAAAAAGGAAAGCAAATCAGTGGAAATTAAATAGATCACAAAATAACTTAAACATCCCTCCTTTTGTGTGGTTCTCGTAGAATCTAATCACTGAGTTGAGACAAATTCGGCTTTGCAGGAAGTCTGCTTCAGCCATTCATTTAAGCAAACCTGCTCCCAAGTGACTGATTAAGTTCGTGCTTACCAGTGCAGAACAGGGCGCTAAGCACCGCAGCGCTGATTACTTTCATCCTTAAGGGTCTGTCTCTGAGAAAGAAACCAACACAACAACAAAAAAATGAGCTTTTTATAGCAGGTTTATGGCTCCAAAGGATCAAATCACATTCTCTAAGGGAGATATCAGCCACAATTACATCAGGACAGGAATTTTATTTGACATGAGAATATGTTACAAGGTAAAGATGTGCTAATTTGGGTTCAGCGTTAAATTGAAAAACACCTCTGCAAAGTAGGAGCATGCCAACTTCAATCTGTGTCCTCACTTTCCCTCCCCCTCCCGCTCTGCACCACGCTGCTACACTAAACAGCATTTCACAAATTAGCTCTTCAAATACCTGAGGGAGAGCGCTGCCAACACTCCCTGACAAGAAAATCCATAGTGCTGCTGCTGTAAAGTAAAATATATTATTGAGCCAACTTCTATAGATAAGGTGTCGTCATAGCAGAGACAGATAGAGACGGTTTGTTTGACTCAAAGACATGGCGCTGTGTGGTGAGCTGTGCATCTCCTGCGGTGTGACGAGTCAATCAGCTCTCCACTCACAACACACGACCACAAACCAGAGAGACATGAAGACGGACGAAGAGCAATAAAGACACGAAGAAAAGAGATCAGTAAAGGAAGAGAGGATGTACGATTGAGTACAAGAGAGATGCATTCAAGAGTACACGGTCATCCCCGAGGGACGGGGAGATGGACAGCAGCCAGCTGGCATGTGACGGCTCTGACCTTTCACGACAACGGGACTGGATTAGACTAAGCAGTAGTGGCACACAGTTATTCAGTGGGATAATTAGATGGTTATATAGTGGGAGAGACCAAAAGACACAGTGAGAAAGAGAAGATGGAAAACAACATTACAACAAGCAATCTGACCTCTGCCAAGTCGGGTCAAGTTGTTCTGATGGAGTGTAAAATTACAGAACAGAAACCGAGGACTGCGACAACAAAACAGAAAAAATGACTATTTGTGCTTTTCTCTGCCACAAAAAAAAGTAGAACAATAGATTAGATTGCAAAAAAAAGTTGCAATCTAAAGTTGTCACGTGCATCTTAAAATAATAATAACATAATCAATCTTTCATGCAAACAAACTGTAACACAAAGTGCTTTATGCAATAAAACCAAAAACGACAGTCCTAAACCTCTTTTTCATTACCACTTTAGGCCACACAGAGTCAAACCATGCCTTACTGATTTCTTTTTTCATTATCAGTTTTGACGCGCTGTGCCAGAGATGGACATTTTCTGAAGTTAGGGCCAAAAGCGCAACCGACCACCTTCAAGCCAGTATGCAATGATGTCAGATGAGAATTGCCACATTTCGAAGTCGACTTTTAGCGGCAATTCAGCAGCATGTTTCAACAGCTTCTGCTGCTAATGCCAGGAACAGCAGATATGTCATCTATTTAAACTGCATCAGAAGAAGAGACGCGGCATAAAAATGTCATCCATTCACAACCACACAGCATCAGACAGGACACACCTTCAACCAGGCAGCCCAGTTTCCATGGAAAAGAAAAACCCTGCAAGGCTGGCCTGATGAGGTTGAGCCAAACCGAATAAAACAAAATCAGGTCACTGTTATGGAAAACAGGTACTTCTGACTGTGTTTGGCTACTTCTTGTTCAGTGCTGGTATTTATGTGACAGCACATGAACTCAACTCATATTTCAGGTTGTAAATATTCATGCATTTGGAGAACATCCAACAAAATTTGTCGTCACTTAACATTACTGGAGGCTCAGCGCTCAGAACATCGTGGTCTTTCCAGCAAAGAGCAGCAACATTAGTGAACGTAACTTCAGCGTTACTCAAAGACGCCATCCACAGTGGATACTATCACCGATAACTCCAAATAAACAACAATGGTTGGATTTTGTAAATATAGTTCAGTTAACAGCAGTTTAACTTCAAGAAGTTTTTGTCGAGATGAAGATTTGACATAAGCTAACACTAAAACTCAAAATTCATATGTGTTCACAGTATGCAGGCAAGCTGTAACTATGGTAACAACAATAACATGACAGGGACAAATTTAGTGCTTCACCGGCCTGCTTTCACTGTTGTCTGGCTGGGGTTGGGATTCAGACATAAAAACCAGAATGCGTGTCGGGATCAGACAGAAGCACGCGGCCCGAGCTGAAATCTAGAGTGAATTTAGCTTTTCAAGTTTCCACTGACACTTTTTTATAAAAAAACCAGCAGAGGAATACGTCCTGGCAGTCATGTGTTGGTTAGATTAGGACAAAACACGAGGGGTGACCAACTCACACATAAATACAAGGATAAAGATACCTACTTGATTTGGCTAAAACGTCATATTGGTTTCAGCATTAAAGCATTTTTGTGGAACGAGGAATGTAGATATTGACCCGCATCCCAGGCCTATCACGATAACTACTTGATGTTGTCCAAGAATTAATTGCAATTAACAATATTATTATCCTTTTTTAGATGTTTTTGCCACTGACATTATGATTATATAATAGCCTAATGTACCCTTGTACTTGCACCAAACTTTTAATTCAATCAGAAATGAAAAACATGTCTCAGCATTGTTATTTTCTGTTCATTTGGCTTTAAGCACTGTGAAAAAAACACTTTGGTGCTGCACCTAAATCTTATAATGGAAGAACACTTTGCTGTGTATTCTGGCATCATGCTGGACGACAAATTTGGTGACATTCTTTCGTATATTGTACGATAAATGCACATGACCTCAATCATTTTTGCGGTAAGTTGATAACATAGTTATCAGTGGAAGTTAGAAATTTTAATGCCTGAATATGGAGAACGACTGAGTATGATGACCAGTGAATGCTTTCAGCATGCATGAGGGCATGTGATATTATGTTGTTGTAGACTGACTGAAAATATCCGACAGTGACAATTAGACTGACGCTTGGATGGCAAATAACAAACGAGATACCGATCCCTTTTTATATATATGCAAAAGCCTGTTTGATTACATGTTTTCAATAAAATGACATCACTGTCATCTTAACATATGATGTTATTACAGATTTAAACCTGCAAAAAGTTATGAAATGTCAGGACTTCTGCAGCAAATTGTGTTAGTTACTTTCCTGTTTGTATCTTCTGCAGCATTATGAAACAGAGAGAATCGCTGCATCTTTAAACGGAACGAGAGAACAATAAAAAGCCATTGAATTTCTGCCAGCTTCTGCAGATGAGGGATTAGAGTGCTATTTAAAGGGAGAAAAAGAATAAAGCCCATCCACTCTCACTGAACACATCAACACATGCAAAGTCACTTCCAAATGACGGCATAGCATTAAAATGGGCCAAAAAAACTGCAAGAGAGGTTTTTAGTCCCTCGGCAGAACACAGTAATCATAGCGTATTTTCTAATCGGTACCCTGTGAAGCAGGTTTTGAATCATCTTCCGCAGAGCCATTAGCTTATTGCAGTGCTCGTGTCGAGGTGCTATACAAACACATAAATCCTCAGTTTGATTCATTCATGGAGAGAACTGTACATCTGACAAGAAAATTACACGCTGTTGCTGGTTGTGTAAAGGTCATATTGCAGGCCATTGACAAGACGCACAAATACACATTCAGAAAGTGACACATTAAAAATATGCTGGTGGTGGAAGGGGTTATGCATTTAAAGGAACATTGTGTAGGACTGATGCTGCATTCATGTGCTCCTCGGAAATATTGTGTGTACGAGTTACGAGCACATGAACAAATAAGATAATTTCGATGATACCAGGGTTGTTTTGATGTATGTGTGACATTTTAGGGCAGCAGAAATGGTGGAAAACATGGAAACGGTGTCAATAACTGACAGATTAAAAAAATCCGATATTTCGTTATTTTGTTTCTCGTAGCTATCATTTAATTTTGGAACTTGCACATTTTAGTACACGCATCTATTAGCTGTTGCAAGTAAGCACACTTTTAACTATAAAACATGCCAGGTGAGTAACACTGATAACGTTATTTTATAACACGAGGTGCTAACTTGATGTCTTAAATACATGAACATGGCGGGCAAAAGTCAATGTTTGGTCAACGATAAACTTTTTTTTATTAATTCACATATTCAACATTAATTGTTGCTCACATGTTAAGTATAATACAGTATTAAAATAACTGCTGTCCATGTAGAGTGACCTAGATTAAATATAAAAATATACAAAAATGTATCAATATTAACATAATAAAAATAATATAATAAAAATGGATCAATAGACAGAGTATTTAGTAGTATCCCTTTACCTCTAAAATAAGAAAAGCAAAAATAAGAAAACTTTGCTGAATCCCAATAATCAATGGGTATGAACAAAATTAGAACAAACCCTTGATACGAGCAAAAATAAGAGAACATTTGTCTGTGTATTGTGTCCTGCATGAGGCCCAATTATTCTTATTTCTTCTACAGAAAACATACTTTTTATACCATATTCACTTGTGCTAAAATATCCCTCTAAATCTGCACACTGGACCATGACCAAACTTGGTTGAATTTAATCAAAAACAGATGGATGGTGATGTGTTTTTTGGTGTTTTTGCATGTCTAAACATTACCACAGTCAGCCTCAGAGGGGGGTGCTGTAATTAAAGGTGAAAATGTTGAATCACGCTGTTTCGCCCACTGGGCGTCCCGGATAAAAGCATCAGCCAAGACGCCTGAGAAAAGAATGTGGCCGCTGAACTTTAGTTGAGGACGTGATGTCCATCTTAAAAGTCCGTCTCTAAATGGGGTCACTGCTCTCCTGTCTTACGTTATGACCGGTTAGATCAATCGAAACTGAACTGTGCGTGGCACATCCAGCAGCCTCCCCGTGGTGAGACGTGCGGGGGTTACGTCTCTCAGGGTGATCTCATCAGCCTGACATCCATCCTGGCTGACGGACTTAAACCCCCCCATCATCTCTGCTCTTCCACACAAGCCAGAGGGGCGGGAGCATCATGCCTCCATCCTGCTCTTGTTACATCGTTGTCTCTCTCATCTTTCTGCTTCTCAATGTCTCTTTTTTCTTATCTTCACCTGAAACTATTCTGTCTTTTGCTTCCTTGTCTTCCCTTTGTTTCTCTATTTAATTATCCTGCAACTGATCCTTATTGAGGTCAGTCAGACGGATACACTGGTTTGCTCATATACTGGGCTGGATTTGTGGTAACAATAAAGCTGTTATGTTGGTTTCCACTTAAACTTCCTCTCTACCACTGCATCCAACTGATAATTTAATTGGCCTAATTTGTTAAGAATATTTTGGAGGCTTTTATGTTTTTTGGGTTGTTTTTTTTTTTAAAGAATAGCTTAAGCGTGGTACACACAGGTGAGCTACATGGCACCCACATTAACCCAACTTTTAAGATTTTTTTTTAACATTATTTTTTGGCTTTTGCCTTTATTCTGATACGGCTGGTCGAGTGTGAAAGGAGGAGAGAGAGGGGATGACACGTAGCAAAGGGCTGAGGCCAGAGTCGAACCCACAGCCGCTGCGGCGAGGACTCAGCCTCTGTACATGGGGCGCCCGCTCTACCAACTGAGCTACTGGACGCCCCAAAACTCCAACTTTTAAAGAGTTTGTCTCTAAAGCAGACATGGGTGAATGCTGAGACAATGAGATCCTGCACAGATATACAAACTTCTCCTGCATGAGTGCCAGAAATTCAGACTTTTTTGTAGTTTTGCATCTTGTTGCAGACGTTATGCTTCTTTTTGACGTTTTGTGTCTTTTTGTAGTCATTAGGGTGTCTTTGGAGAAATTTTGTGTCTTTTATTGATGATGTCGTGTGTTTTTTTAGTCACTTTGTGTCTCATTCTGTTTTTTTTTTTTGTCTTTTAGACATAATTTTGTTTCTTTTCGTAATCATATTGTGTCCCATTGTAGGTTTTTTGTCTCTTTGACATAGTTTTGTCTCTTTTCAGTCATTTTGTGTGTCTCTCTGTGGTTATCTTGTAGTTATTTTAGTTATTTTAGTTATTTTATTTTTTACCATGCCTCTTCAAGGTGGGAGTTTCACTTTGTTATGTTATGCCTCATCATGCAAGAGGCCATCGCTGTTGTGTTAAGGCCATGAAACACCAAGCCAACAGTTAGCTGTCCGCCCATGTAGGGCGATCAGCAAGTACCATTGGCCCTCGTTGACCGTCGACTTTTGCCATCAATTCAGCAAACTGAATCGGCAGCGGCAGCCATCAGCAAATGAAATCCCTCTGATTGGCCATTCATTGTAGCACATGAGGAGACAAACGGAAGTGAAAATGTAAACAACGAGCTTCAAGTAGGAGTTGAAACAAACTAGTTATATAAGGTAACATTTCGTGGTGGTTTTCGTTGCTGTTCACTGCCACCCCACAAATATACTTTGTTCTTTCAGTATTACATTGTCTTGTTACTCTACTGGCTGGCTAACTGGTGTCATGGCGGTTTTCCAGTTCCCTGTTTTGAATGACGCATTCAGACGACTTAGGTGCTGGTTGGCCATCGGTTTGGTGTGTTCATGGCCAACTTTTTGGCATAAACATAAAGAGATGCAGCAGGGGGCTTTTATAACTGCTAGTTCTCTGATGTCGGTTTGGTGTGTTCGGGCCTTTACATTTCACACCGCTCACACCTCTTTTGCTTCCTCTATGCCAGCATGCTGTCTATAATCACACACTGGAGCGGCCTGGTTCTGTGTAAAAATGCAAAGGAGGAATGCAAAAGGGACTTCATAGTGGCTCTATAGCACAATCTCTGTGTAAAAAAAGGCCATAATGTGTCTTTGCAGTCCCACTGCATTTCTTTATGGTCATTTATAGCTTTTTTTCTGCTCATTTCGATGACATCTTGCAAGTGAAGGCCAGGGGAGTCCCCAGGGCCTGTGTCCAGTAGGCCCATTTAGTAGTACATCCATGAATACAGAGGCTCCATTATGTGTCTGCTCATACATTTCATTTATATAAATACACTGAGCACAATGTCACCTTAAAAGTGGGTCCCCTCTCTGGACCTGCATCTCCCTTGCACTCTCCTCTGCACATCCACCCCCACTCCCCCTCTCTCCCCCTCCTCACCCTTTACGCAGCCCATAAAGCCAGGAGCAGCTGCTGGTGCAGCCAAGGGTGTGTCACGAGAAGCATGAATGGGGGCTGTCCCGCTAAGGGGATGTCCGGATGAAAGATGGAGGAGATAAGAAGGGAAGGAAATGAAGAAGTGAAAGTTGTGGTTGGATTCACTGCCACAGTCACACACTGTCAGAGCATCATATAATAAGTATTTTAGGAATAAATCATTCTCTCTCCTTATCTGTTGTTTCATCCCTTCACAGCTGGTTTGCACACTTTTCTATACCACCAGTGAGCCTCTAACATGCAGTTGAAGCTGAATAAGCTGCAGAAATCAGCACAGAGGTGGGCCACATATGTTACAAAACATCTTTCCTCACCAGTCTTTTCCTCTAAGATGACCTGATTAAGTAATTCATCAGAGGATATCAGGATTCCTCATTGCACACTGCACTCATCCAGCACTCATTAATGATTCTTATGTGACAAATACTTAGTCAGCGGCTCTAATGTGTGCCATAGCGACCAAGTACATTGCGTAACCATTTCCACCGGGATGGACCAGAAAATACCCCTCAATTCAGACGGGTATATCCCGCACACAGGACATGATAATGCACCACAGCCTCATTTTTTTAGAATAATTCCATGTATTGCGTTAAAACCACTTTGTGATCCCATTTTACAGTTATATAGTGTTAATTTCGGTAACATTTTATACAGCAGCAGAAACATTAGTGAATGTAAAGAATTAAGACATTTAAAGAAGGAAGAAGGCCACTCGGTGCAAAAGTGCCATATGAAATAATGTCTCGTCTGAGCAATGCTTGGATTTTTGTCTGAATATTGTCAATTTGATCATTTTTTCCGCGCAATACATAAAGTTTAACCAGTGTTTACGTCTGGAAAGCGTTAATTGTCTTGTTCTTGTGTGAAGATGCCTGTAATTGCTGCCACTCTGCACGCTTTGGCTGCGTTGCTGTTGATTACACGCCCTAAATCAGCCGTTTGTGTCGTGTGGGACTGCTCAACACAAGCAAACAGTCAAAACAGCTAAACTGCAGAATTTAACCCACTATCTCCCTGTTTGAACGAAATATTGGTGAGAGAGAGAGAAAAAAAAATCGCTGTAACATACAATTATAATTGGATGGTGGTAATTACCTTTGTCAAGCCTCGGATCCGAAAATCATGGACTGGGAGGGGCTGAGGAGTGATGGTTTCTGTAAATCGCCTTTTTTCTTTATTTCATTAATCTCGTCCACCCCATCGCCCCCAACCCGGCAACAACAGACTTCGATGGGGGCGGATCGGGAGTAGCTGAAGACTTTCGGTTATTGTCGGGTTTGTGGACCATCTGAGATCGGCGGTGCTCGGGGAACTTCGGGAGTTATCGGCAATCCTGGCTCGCAGCCACCAGCAGCAGCTCTGCAGTTTAAACTCAGTCGAGCATTTTAAATGCACGGATACTGATGTTTCTTTGTCTGGTCAAACAGACCGTAGTGTGATGGGGGAATCCTCCTCGAGACACTCAAAGACGTCATCAGCTTCTTTGTTTTTCTTTTTCTTTGTTTTTTTTCTTTTCTTAGGCCTTATAATAACAATAATAATAATAATAATAATAATAATAATAACAATAATTCAACTTCATTTCATACATTCATTACATGGAGTATGTATGTTACAGAATTTCTTTTTTATTTATTTTTTTCTCTCTGATATATGTGTACACACACACACACACACACACACACACACACACACATATATATATATTCCATTAGGCACTTTTCCTTGTCTAGTTTGTTGTTGTTGTTGTTGTTGTTGTTGTTGTTGTTTACCTACCTTTACTGAAGCTACAAATATTTTTTCTGAAGCCTCCTTAAGTGACTTGGTGAAAATGCAAGGACCTCTCGCCACCTTTTTGAAGAAATATCACTATTGTAAACTCAGATTTCCTCTTTTTTAAATTTCTGACAGAGGGATTTGTCCCGCATGATGTTATCGAGAACCATTGGGAATTTTCAAAATTAGAGGGAGTCCTCTGTTTTTTTTATGCCTTTTCTGCATCTGAGGTGGTAATGTCTTTCATTTCTTCAAAATTGGACATGTACCTACTTCTCTGTTTGTGGAGACAACACTGTCCATTTACCTGAATGTCCTGAACAGCAGCATTCTCATGAAAAGAATATGAAAAAAAGTATGTTATTATTATTATTATTATTATTATTATCATGTTAAAAATAATAAACCCATTAAATAATGACAATAATCCTTAGTTACAGCCCTACAGTGAACTAGTCAGTGGGAAAGGTGTAATTTATTCTGGATGCTTGTCTTCACACTGCCCCTCTCACCCTATTTGTTGTTATCATAATGACCTCCTGGAAGCTCATACTGACAAACCCTCACAAACAAACACACTAAAAGCTCTTCATCATAACAACAGTACAAGTGGGGTTTTTTTGTTCGACTACTTTTAATTCCTCTCAAATGTTTCACAGTCACTTGGATCCCGAGTCGATTTTCTCCACAGTAATTTAAAAAGGTATTAACAGTCAATAAGCACAGACAGACATAAAGACAACATGAACACGAGTGATTTCTGATTGATTTAAATGCATACTGTAGTGGCTCAGCGAGTAAAACATTTACCAGAAAGTTAAATTGTGCACTTCTTCACATGACTATACAGAATAAAATAAAAACTTGAAATTGGTGGTTATCCCCCTTTAAAAGTGAAAAGTACCCATCACTGTGTTTTTGAAGAAGAAGCCTTAATAATGAAAATGACTTTGTGCAATGACGAGAGGAGTACAGATGCACCGCGATGGGATAAAATGAAACATTCATTCTTCAAAAATGTACATTAAGAAGAAATACATGAAGGTCACAGACAAAATAATCTTTTTTTGTTAGTGTCTTTGAATGTAAATTCTTGGCTTATACATGGTTTTAATCCAACAACAGCAAAGATGCTTCCACTCAGGCCTTTTTGAGTCCAAAATTTCAGGGAAAGGAAAGAATAAAAAACAGATCAGGCAAAGTTTGACATGCTCTCCATGACCTGACCTGAGTTCAGGACATGTGCCGTCAGCGTGTGATTGTCCTCATGACGTTGGCTGGCGTCTGAGAATAATCCTGCTGCTGCTGCTGTTGCATTACTGTAACGGTTAACTGTTAAAAAAATATATTCAAAGCTGATTTGTTCAATGAAACAGACTGTTGTTCTGATTCACAACTTTGCAGAATCTGAAATAACTGTTATGAAATACGTTGAATTAGCGGCAAACTCTGCAGCAACCTCATTAAAACATGTCTGTCTTTCTCATATCTATGACACTTATTTTTGTGCTTTCTGAATGAAATAAAAGCTCCAATTCATGTGAGAAAGTGAGCAGATTATGTGAATGTGAAGGAAAAGAATACTGATAGTCCCACCTTTTCACAAATTTCACATTAACTCTGAGAGTGGATTTCCAGAGCTGATAAATAATGGAAAAAGTAAAGAACACTCTTAAAAGCAGAAAAAAAACACTGATAATGGCATGATTTCGCATTTCTGGAGCTCAAGTTCGAGGTTCCAGACCTGGTTTTCCCCCAAAGCAACCGCTGTAAGGTAACACTTGGTATTCTTTGATATCACCTTGTTTAGATGTTTTAATGCTGAATTTTTTTTAAAAAAATCCAAAGTTGAACTTGGACTATGTGCTAACGTTGCTCTGAAAATCAGTGAAGAAGCACAAATATTTCTTTTTCCACTGCAAAATACTGTTTGTTATTCAAGAGGTAATTTCATACTGATAATATTTGGCAAAATTTAACTGCTTGTCTGAATTGAGTGTATAGAAATGTTAAATCAGTCATTTAACCATTTAACACACTTATTGTGTTAGGTGGAATTAACAAAATAAAGACGCCACGATTTCTTTTAATAATTTTAGTTTCTGTTTTTCAGAAAAAAAGGAGAATATGATCCTATGTGATTAAAGTGAAGTCTAAGTACTTCAGATTTGTTCATTTGCTGAAACTTGTGATCTCAGCATTAAAAAAAAGAAAAAGTTTGGGAGTTTGGGAGGTTAGTCTTGCTCAAACCGAACAAACAACATGGCGTCACAATAAACTGTCAACCATGGCACATTAATTTGGTCACGTAATTTTCATTTTGTTCCTCGTCCTGCTTCTCTTTCACTTCTCTACCTACATTCATCTTTCATTCTTATTTCTCCTCAGTTTCCCTCTATTAACCCTTTCAGACCCCCTGTGCTTCTCTAAACAGCCTTCCTTATCCGTTCTGCTACATTCCTTAATTTCATATCACAATGATTTTTCTTTTTTCTGATTTTTTTTGTAGGTTAATAAAGGCAAAGTTCAAATCCTCTGAAGTGGGGTTGCATGATGCCCTTATTTAGGATCCATATTTAGTGTATTCCATACAGTAGATGCCCGCCCCTTAGTTTGGAGAATTAGGCGTGTGGCCGCATTCTCTTCAAAGCCAGACTCCATTAAGAAAAACAGCAATTTAACATCACTAATCACAGGAGCTGCTGGTATACCGCTGCCTGAATCAATGAGTTTGTTTTGGTTATTGAGTGACTTTGGAGTTTTTAAGGGTTTATTTTGATTAACTGAAGTCACACAAAAGCAAAAACAAACTAACTTACTTAGGCAGCTGTTGGCCGGCAGCTTCTGTGTTCAGCAAGCTAAAATAACTGTTTTTGTCAATGGAGTTTGGTGCCACTGATTAGAGCATAGAAACTGTAACAGTTTCCTCATCAGAAAAGGCTGTCTGCATGGAGGTAAAGTGCTGAAAATATTCTCAGTTTGGCATCCAATTTAATTGATTTGGGTTTTTTTAGGTGGCTAAAATATCTTTTGCTGCTGCAGACTTCACAGCAGTACATTGCTTAACTTCCATGTTTGTATTTCTGTCTGCTTCTCCAAACTGGCATGCCAACTGACACCTACTGTCTGTAACACACTGACCATGAATAAGTACGTCATATAACCCCGATTCAAAAAATCAGAACTACTCCTTTAACTTCATCTTTTTCCTCAGCTCATGAAGCGTCATTCATTGTTACTTTTTTAGGCATCCTCCTCCACCTCCTCCTCAAACTCTCCCTCCTCCTCGGCCGTGGCGTCCTGGTACTGCTGGTACTCGGAGACCAGGTCGTTCATGTTGCTCTCTGCCTCGGTGAACTCCATCTCGTCCATGCCCTCGCCGGTGTACCAGTGGAGGAAGGCCTTGCGGCGGAACATGGCGGTGAACTGCTCAGAGATGCGTTTGAACAGCTCCTGGATGGCTGTGCTGTTGCCGATGAAGGTGACGGCCATCTTGAGGCCACGCGGCGGGATGTCGCAGACGGCCGTCTTCACGTTGTTGGGGATCCACTCCACAAAGTAGCTGCTGTTCTTGTTCTGGACGTTCAACATCTGCTCGTCCACCTCCTTCATGGACATGCGGCCACGGAACACGGCGGCCACCGTCAGGTAGCGTCCGTGGCGAGGGTCGCAGGCAGCCATCATGTTTTTGGCGTCGAACACCTGCTGGGTGAGCTCAGGCACCGTCAGGGCTCGGTATTGCTGGCTCCCCCTGCTGGTCAGAGGGGCAAAGCCAGGCATGAAGAAGTGGAGACGGGGGAAGGGCACCATGTTGACAGCCAGTTTCCTCAGATCGGCGTTAAGCTGGCCGGGGAAACGCAGGCAGGTGGTCACGCCGCTCATGGTGGCTGAGACCAGGTGGTTCAGGTCGCCGTAGGTGGGCGTGGTGAGTTTTAGAGTGCGGAAGCAAATGTCATAAAGAGCTTCGTTATCAATGCAGTAGGTTTCATCTGTGTTTTCTACCAGCTGGTGGACTGACAGCGTGGCGTTGTACGGCTCGACCACGGTGTCCGACACCTGAAGACAAACAAAGAACACTGAGAGTTATGGAAGGACCTCCTTTCCCTCCAAGCAGAGGACGAGATCAACCGCGATATGACAGAGAGGGTAAATGATTGTCATTGCCATTGTTATTATTTATAAAGTGCTGCAGACAGACATTTGTCACACAAGAAGCCGAATCTGTTGTGTTACAAGCCTCTGTTGATTCCTTGGTGACAGCATGCTATTTAAAATCACGATGCTGCCGTTGTTAAGTTCTGTGTAAAAATGCAAACGAGGCTGACAGGTCACACTCCATTTAAGCAGCTTTCCTGGCTATCACCGTTACATGTTATGTGGTGCTCCGGTGCACTGAAATAGCGTGGCCCCTGTGTGTCTGTGACTGCAGATGTGGCCCCTGATTACTGCTGATTATCCACACCTGCTTCCCATCACGCTCCAGTACACCTTCCCCAGTCATTCATCCACGCAGCTCAACATCATTAGAGTTGGTTGGTTGGTTGTTAGACACTTTAGGCCGCACCTAGTGTTTGTTTTGTTTTGTGCATTTTTTCCTTGAGTGTTTGTCTCCATCTAACCGTGTTTCTTTTGCTCCACGATCATCCTCCTCAGTCTGCCTGCATGCTCTCCCCAAACCTCTCAACTCTCCGTTCCCTCTGCCTCACCCTCCTCACCCATCTCCACCTCTACTCTCCTTTCATCACCTGAGTCTGCATCTGTCTGTGACAAATCATAACACAATATACTCCTTCACATTAAAGTCATATATTTGTCTTTTTTGAGGAAAAGGATACCTTACCTATTTGAAGAAACAATGAATCACCTCACACGTGTATATAAAGATACATAAATTAAAACATTATTGTTGTGGATATTGCTGGACTTATCACCAAACAGCAATACAGGTAAAAAGATAAGCTACTATTTAATGCTAATTTGGCATGTTTTAATATAAAAATGAATATTAATAGCAAGGACTGACAGGATATCATCATTCAGATTCCTCCGCATATAACCATTTCCTCTTTATGCAGAAAACACTAAAGAGAAACATAAAACTACTATTTTATATTGTGTCTTCACTGGAGCAGCAATTAAGGTTGGTATTAATATTTTATTTTTACGACCTACAGGAAACATAATGGAGACTAATGTCTGATTCACAACAGGGTTTCTACAACTTAAAGTGAGAGGGATTTAAGACTTTTTAACACTGCTTTGATGCCACTTGAAATTGAAATTTAAGACCAGTTTTACCGTAGAAGACACTGATGAAAAAAAATGTACTGAAATCATTTACTTAAGGTTAGAGGGATTTTTTTTAACTTTTGAAGTATTAAATAACGTAAAACATGACTCTTTGGTGATGTTAATGCAAGAGGGATTGGGCATTTTATTACTTTTTTTGAGTTACCCAATATTTTAAACTTTTGTAATGCATTCATAGAAGAAAGATTGTTTTAAGACATTTTAATGCCAGTTAAAGCCTTATTTTTAGATGATTGATTTCAGCGCCTTTTAAGACTGTTTAAGTGGTACAATGTACAATGGCATAAAAACAATCATTTTTACTGTACTCAGCTGTACAGGACTGTAAGTGTTACCTTGGGAGAGGGCACCACACTGAAGGTGTTCATGATGCGGTCAGGGTACTCCTCCCTGATCTTGCTGATGAGCAGCGTGCCCATGCCGGAGCCGGTGCCTCCTCCGAGAGAGTGAGTGAGCTGGAAACCCTGCAGACACTCGCAGCTCTCTGCCTCTTTCCTCACCACATCCAGGACTGAATCCACCAGCTCCGCCCCCTCCGTGTAGTGACCTTTGGCCCAGTTGTTTCCGGCTCCACTTTGACCTGGGGAATAAAAATAAAGAAGCTAGTATCTTTTCTCAACAACCAAAGAAAAGTCACAAGAACTAGAATAACAGCGACACGGTCATATGCCTTCATGCATCAGTCAAGCTGTAAATAAATTTTACATCCATGTCTGTGAAAACATAAATGCTTCACACACATCTCTGTCACCAATTCAATATCCAAAAAACGTCTCCCCTTCTGTTCCTGAGATATGACACAGAATAACACTAAAGTGTTTTTGGAGAATATTATGATGTCACAGGGAAGCTGACCTTTGACATTTTTGATATAAATATCAGCACTTTTTCATAACATACTATTAGACATTTGGTGTGGAAGTTTCTCATAATTAGCATATGAATTCTTGAGTTTTGGTCAAAAATATGTTTTGGGAGGTCATAGAGACCTTTGACCTTCAACCTCCAAATTCCAATCAGTTCCTTTTTAAGTCCAAGTGGACGTTTGTGCCAAATTAGTATAAATATTCCCTGAGTGCGTTCTTGAGACATCACGTCCAAGGGAATGATGGTGCATGAACAATTTCACAATTTCAAATATTACAGTACGTTACGTTACTATAACGTTGCTTACGTCAGCAAAACCACTCAAGCTGCAGCCACGGCGACTCTCTGAACAGATCTGTATGAATACAGGAAATACTTAAGTGAAACTTCCTCTGGTCGAAAAGAGGGCGGGGGTTGTGGATGGATAAATGTGACCAGCAGGGCACAGTGGACACGAATGGAGATGAATTGGTCGCATATAGTGGGTCAAGTGAAAATTTGTGTTAAATTTGAAGAAATTCCCTCAAGATATTTTTGAGATACCTTGTTGACGAGAATGAGACAGATGCAAGGTCACAGTGACCTTGACCTTTGACCACCACAATCTAATCATTTCATTGCTGTAAGATTTGAAGTCCCTTAATACATTTTTTAAGATTTTAAATTCACAAGAATGGGACGGATGGACAACCTGAAAATAAAATGCCTTCGAGCTCGGCTCTCACCGCTGTGGAGGCATTAAAAAAAAAACAAGAAGATGGTGTTTTTCCTCACAGCCAAAGAATATTCACAACAACTGTCAGAGTGGATGAGAGAGCTAAGCACTGATGTGGTTCACTACTGGGAGTTTATGTCTGTGCCATCTAGGACAGACAGTTGAGCTATATTTAAATGGACAGGACGTGTCTAAAACCACAAAATGGGGCAGAAGGGACACCCAGAGTTCATCCTTCAACTGGAGACCAAACCCCTGCAGCAGCAAGCTTCTGTGTTTGTGGACAAGCTCCATGACTGCTGTCTTGTATCGCGCCCTGACCTCTGACCTCCGGACTCCTCTTCAGTCCGGTGTGTTCTTACCAAAGACAAAGTTGTCAGGCCTGAAGATTTGTCCAAATGGTCCAGAGCGGACTGAGTCCATGGTGCCTGGCTCCAGGTCAACGAGGATGGCTCTGGGGACATATTTCCCACCTGAACACACACAGACAGAAACAACGTGTCAGCTCAGTGCGTCATGTATTTGCAAAACTTTGGAAAGGTTTAAAATCTGCAAAACCAAACTGGGAACATACTGACAAATTTAAGGAAGAATGTTTTTGTACATACAGGAGTGAAAACTACTGTCAGCTTTCAACAGTGGTTTCTGACAAATAGTTTTCACTTTATTAAAATATTTACAGGCAAGAATGCTGTAAATGTCTCATATCGCTGATTTGGGAATAATGTACCAAAATCAACCACATTTGCTTCAACTAATAGAGTGAAAAGCTCAGAGTATCACTTTGCTGTATGAAAGCTTGTATATGGCTGTAGTACTTCATGTGGCCACTGAGTGGAGTTAAATATCATAAAAGGAAGCTCCTGTCTCAGGCAGTGGTTCCCAATTGGTGGGTCACGGCCCAAACGTGGACTAAATGGACTGCAAGTGACCCGAGAACATGACAAGTTTGTAATAAACACACTTTATTTTAAAGTTAGTTATTTTTGCAATATTGTTTTATTTCTTTGTGTTCTAAACCAACATGTTGTTTACATGTAGTAATTTTAAATGTGTGGATTTTGAACTAACGACTAAAGGGAAATCTGGACCCCGTGACTGAACCAGTTTGGAACCACTGGTCTTAACACATACACATCATTTTAGGCTCAAGAAAAGAGGCAGTGCAGCTTTTTTTTCTTTTAAATCATGCAATACCCGCTGAAAACCTAGTTATTTAATTTGACTTAATTAATATTGATTTTTTTTTTTTTTTTTAAATTACTGGTCTGTTTTTTATTTTCACTTATATTTTATCTACTGGGATTTTATTGAGTAATTTTTGCATTTATTTGCCCTTAATGTATTGCATATTTTTTATTATTATTGTTAAGCACTTTGATACATCTCTTGCATGAAAAGTTCTCATAAATTGAGTTTTTATTATTATTATTATCATTATTATTATTATTATTATAGTTTTACAGCATTTGTATTTGTAGCTGCATCCTCTTTCTTGCAGCTGCAGTGCACCAGTTTGTCCACAGGGGGGACGTGTCCCCTCACTTCATCAAACTCAGCCCTCAGGGTGAGTCAGGATGCTCTTACCAGTGGCCTCGTTGTAGTACACACTGATCCTGTCCAGCTGCAGGTCGCTGTCTCCATGGTAGGTTCCTGTCGGGTCGATGCCGTGCTCATCGCTGATCACCTCCCAAAACTAAACACACACACACACACACACAGACAGAAAACAGCATCAGTACAGAGCCTGTGTACCTTGACGAATGTCGTACTGCTGTTCACGTGTGTGCAGCCATGTGTTGAATTCACATCATGCAAAACACAGTCAAAAGCCAAAACTAAAACCTGATCTTTTAACAGGCATCTTTAAGTCTTGACACAAAATCTGAAAGATAGAAAGAGTTATGCTTCAGAGGTGTCTCTGAACGTACTGATTAAAGTCCAAATTACTGAGTGAAAAAAGAGGGCAGTTTACAATCGCTCTCCTGTCCTCTGTGCTTCCCGACGGCCCGCTGTCATCTGATTACCTTTCGCAGTCACAAGATCACCTAAAAACAGCAACATATTCTGGAAACCCCGTTTTTTTCTTTGAATCTCGCTAAAGGAGGTTTTCTGCAATCAATAGTAACCCTTCAGTACTATCCTCCAATCTTCACGCCGATCAAAAGCTGCACTTCACGGATATAAACATGGTGCATCATGTGCTGCACATGTGTTTAAATGCACAAGCGTGCAGCGACCTGCCACATCTAGAATTTGTTCTTTCTGACCCAAAGGCAGTTTAAAATTAGAGGGGACTGTAGCTTTGATCCAGATCACAAGAGCTCAAAAACAACGCTCCTTTTCGTGTAAATCCTCTGCTGGAGTTACATTCAACAAAATTATTGCAATTTCACAAATGTTGCAATATGCCGAGCACTGTGCTGTTGTGATGAAGTGCTAACATATATTGTGATATTTCTTTATCCTTTTTCAATGGCAAATTATTTCCCTAAAGGACAACTGTTTTATTTCATCTAATCAGAAAAAGTATTCAGTCTCTCTGTTTATCTCTCTTCAGTTATTTTTATTGGAGCAAAATGTGTTTGGTGGACTTAAAAAGCTGCTGAATTTTCCTTTTTTTTATTCTGGTAGGCTACAAAAAGTTTTGTATTTGCAATATTAATCATTTATACAATGAAAAAAACATACCGGGGCAGATTATCAATTCTTTCTCCCACCTCTGAAGAAAATACACAATAATATTATATTCCATTCCTGCCAAAATACCCCCTTAAATCCTACACGCTGGAGCCTGAACTTTGTTTTTTATTAGTTTTATTTTTTAGGCTGGTTTTAGTTAACTATAATAAGCATGCCTCTCAGTGGAGTTTAGCTGCAGACTGAAAGTGTTACTTTATATTGACCGCCTTGCAACTCCTACAATGTCAAGAATCTAAAAAGATATGTAGCTTGATTATTTGAAGTAACACACGTGTGTTTGACTCATCCAGCAGAGCCGCCCTGGGGGCGTTCTTAGCGGGGCGACGCAAGGCGTGGCGGCAGCATATGGGGTGACTCAAAGTCCACCGCTCAGCGGCCCTGATCACTGAAGACGAGCGTATTTACGGAGGATTTAGCGAGGCTGAGGTCATCCTCATTTCACTACAGATTAACTCTGCGTGATTTCACTCACTTACCCAATATAGTTCAACTGAAACCTGCTCAGGTCTGTAGGCTAATGTTGTTGAATAACTCCATATGGATAAGAGAAAAAAGACTGTCGTTGTCACTGTATTTTTTAGCCAGACTGAGTTAATATAAGTGACGATTAGCTGACTAAATTTATCACTATTCAGTATTTCTATAGCTTTTAGTCTCGCCCAAAAAATGCTGCTCTTTTTCAAAACTGCTTGGAAATCTTGTCAACTCGTTGCCATGGTGACCACAGGGGGTTTACTCAGGAGCAGCCAAAGATGGAGAGGTGACAGGAGAGGGGATTAAAAAATGAGATTTTCTTGCTCACCAGCCTCTTCCCTCTCTCACGCACACATCCAGCCACACAGCCGTGCCAACCTCGCTCTGCTTATCTCCTGGTTTCCTCTTAAACACACACACACACACACAGAGTCCGTGGCACAGATTAGGGTCAGTTGACTGAGCTGGTGTGACAGTCTGTGCTCGTATCTTAACTGAGTTTGGCGTTAATGTCTCGGCCGTAGAAACGAGGCTGACTGAATCCTCTGAGAAAGCTCTGCTCTCACTGACCTCCGACCACGACTCCGACAAGGAGTGTGAGTCCTTATATAAGGTAGAAAAAGTTTTGTTTGTGATCCCCGAAACCAGCTGGAGAAACGGAGTAGGACGTTGAAGTCAAGAGGTCACGTTGAAGATAAGAACATGTTGACCTTTAAACGACGAGTAGCCTTGATTGTTTGGGTGATTTTCTGTTGTTGGTTAAGAGACTTTTCTGCCTTCATGAAGCAGAATATTAAAACTTAAGTTTAACTTTTTTTTATTAAACAGCATTTAATTACACTTTTTCTATTTTTGTTCCTTTGCCATGAAAACTCTGTGGACTTTGCTTACTGGGTATAAAATAATACAGATGTGACCTTAACTGATGTTATGTTATTTAGGAGTTTAACCATTTTGAGATTTTTTAATTTTACCCAGTGTTTTAAAAAAAAAAAAACTTTTATAATGACTAACTTTTTTAGCTCTATAACAGTTAGTCAATTGATTGATTAGTTGTTCACCAGAAAAACGATCAGACCATTTTAAAGCTGTAGTAGGTAACTTTTATAAACCAGATCGTGCCGTTAAATTCGCTGAAATTGTCACTAAATGCGACTGCTGATTTGTGAGAAAAACAAATCATACTCGTCTTCTTTTCTATTGGCTGTAGTGCTTCTTATGATCTTGTCTGTCAAATAAAAAGTTGGTCACTAGTTGGGCGTTGCCTGGTACTTCAGTTAACTGTCTCCAAAGTGGTGACCAGGTCACAAACTTTCTTATTTTACAGCTAAACAGTACACTAAAATAAGTCTGAAAGTTATTATCACAAAAGTTACGAGCTGAAGCTTTAAGCAAAAGTGCCAAACATTTGCTGTTCCACCCTGTTAAAAGTGAATATTTGTTTTCTTAATTTTGCATCACTAAGTGTTGAAGTGATAATTTATATAAATTATGGAATAATTTCAAATTTGTAGCCCAAGTGTGCCCCTCTTTGTTTCGTTTGTGGTAAAACTATCCCTGCTTTTCATTTTGCCTCAAGCACTTCCTCCTTTTGTCATCCTGTGTCAGTCTAAAATCTTTTAAATTATCTGTGTTTTGCTCCTTTTATGATACAGGCTGCATCATTTTCATATAATCCATACAGACATTACACAACTGTGGTTAAGGATCTTGATAATACCTTATCTGGTCATTGCAACCCCTAATTTTCCTCAGTGTATAATCACATGAAAACAGAAATTGTTGTATTTTTTGGGGCACCATGTACAAAGGCTACGTCCTTGCGGCAGCCCTTCAAAAATATTTTGAGAAAACATTTTGTTGTGTTTTTGTTTCTATAAAATGAGCCGTTTATTTCCACATAGGGAGCGGGTCCTCGTCTGTGGAGTCGGCCATATTTCTACAGCAGCCCAGAGCAGATAGACTGGTCATTTTTTCGTGTCGGCACAGCCCCTCTGCATCGAGAGCGTCAGAAAAACACCTTTTTTAATGTTAACTCACATCTGGGTTTTAGGACTCATTCCTGAAGCCCTCTTTAAACTGTGTGATTTTAGGGCTGCAAGTAATCATTTATGTAACTGATTAATTTGAAGACTGTTTTCGTGATTAATCACTTTAAAAATCTATAAAATGTCGAACGAATTTGTGAAAAATGGCAATCGCATGTTATTTGAGCTCAAAGTTTGGTCTTTAAACTTCTCAGTTAGCCAAAACAACAGCCCAAAATCTAATACACAGTCATTTATGATGCTGAATAAGCAAAAAAAAAGACTGAAACTGATTATTTGGTTAAGTTCTATCTGAACGGCGAGTTTATTTCTATCACACATTTCAGCAACGAGGGAATTCAAAGTGCTCTACTTAAAATATCAACAAAAAGGTAACTTCTCACCTATTTTAGAGTATTTTTTAGCCCTTTATTTTTGTATGTGTGCCTCATATTTACTTGGTTTGTGTCATTTATATTTTTAATACTGCACAGTTATTTCCATGTGCAATTGGTGTTAATATTTATTTTAACTGCTGAATTTGGCATCTTGTTTTTTTAACTGTACAATGACAATAAAGGTTTTCTGTTCTATATAACAAAAAAACACATTATGGTGGTGAACTTCTGGAAACTGAAGTGTAGAAATGCTGCAGTGTTGCATCAAACATTTTGATAAAATAGAGCTTATTTTGCTGATAATCACTGAACAAATGTGTGAACGCGGTTTTAAAGTTCACTGGTTTGGGTGTGCATGTGATAGGCTATTTAAATGAGCTCATCTGTGCTTTCAGAGCAGACACTGAGCCACTTGTTATCTCCCCCCACCGTCAGCACCCCCTCCGGCTGCGTTCCTCTGCTCTGCCTCAGCAAATTTCTCCTTTTCTTTTCACCCTCTTGTTTTCGTCTTTGCTCTTTTCTCAGTGACAAAGACTCGGGCTCACCAGGCGCCCAAGACAGCAGCTGGCCCTGCGCGTCTGCCCCGGTCTGGCCGGCTTTATTAATCACGGATCAATGACTCGAGTCTCTGTTTTGTCAACAGATCCAAATGTGTGAATTGTTACTGAATTCGGGATTAGTTTATACCCCAGAAAAACAGCATCACTACAGCTTTAATATGGACAGCTATTTTGGGGTGTATTTGGGTCTATCTGACTGTACTTTGAGGTCCTTTTATGACCCATCACATCACTGACATATTTTAGCAGTGATTCATTGTTTCTGTCTGCTATTTTGTATCACTTACACTTCTTTACCATCCACTTTTACAACTAAAACTAAGAGAGATTTCCTATTTAATTTCCATTTTGACTGTTAACTGAGTGTTATTTCATAGTATTTCATAGTTTTACTGAAAACTGTGTGCAGCAGCCTTGTTAAATATGTTATTAAAAAAGCACAAAAGTAAACATTTCCTTTGGATAACAGGGAGCTTGTTATTTATGAGGGGGGAGGGGTGGTGCAAACACGGGGAGGCATGTCAAATATATTTTTAAGCGCTGTGGAGGGACTGTTTGTTTTTTTTAAATTTTGGCTTAGGTGATGGCATACACATTCAAATAGTTTTAATTTGCATTTATTTTACTGAAAACTTAAAGAAAACATGCCTGCCAAACCTGCCTAATGCCAAAATTTTACTATTTATTATAGCCAGAAACTGTAAAAACATAAATTACTGTTAGCTTTTTTAATTTCCAACAGCCCTTGGACACATCATGTGTGATTGCTGCTTCCATCAGGAAAAAAACAGACAAATCTGATCTTAAAATAGCAAAATTTCATTAAAATCACTTTATTCTATATCTCATTTAAATTATTAGCTAAACATAGTTTGCACTAACTAACCAGCATGTGTGACAGGAGTGGAAAACCGTCCACTCTGGGATTTTGTCCTCGACTTTAACTTTCAAACATCAAAGTTTTAAAAATCTAATAACTAATTTATAGTGGAGTCAGGGTCATGTACTTTCTGCAAGTCACTCAAGGAGGCTCAAGAAAAAATATTTGCAGCTCCTGCAAGGATTAAAAGAAAAATTCAATAAAATGAAGTCACCCTCCAGCCACCCCTCCTCTGATTAATACAGAACAGTCCCTAATGTATCTTAAGAGTTGGCTGTAGAGGTTATGAGGCTGATCTTTGTTCAACACTGAGCATTTACTTTTTTAAAAATCCAACAAATAGACATTTTAGACAAGTAAACAAATCTAGGGTCTAATTATAAACTACTGACAGATTAAATGGCTGAGTCAATGTAACAGGAGGATGGAGTGCAAACAATAGGACTGCATGCTTTCAAGTCCCATTAAATCTCACAAAAGTATATTTTTTGTATGTTTTGTTTTGTAAATTACAAAAATTAAACGTTTAATTTTAACTTTAAAACTATATTTAATATTTTCTGAAACTGTCAACAAAAGAAAGGGGTCTTTAAAAAGTTTCAAGGATGAAATGCTTTACATAACTGGCAAAAAAAAAGTTGGATAAACTGCAAAATAAAAAGTCAACTTTGCTCTCAGTGCTTCTTCTTACCTTTGCACCGATCTGGTTCCCGCACTGGCCGGCCTGGATGTGCACGATTTCCCTCATGATGGATGTTAGTTGGTGATGAACGTGAACTGTTGGCAGAGATGAAGAGGAGCTGCAGCAGAGCTTCAGAGTGAGCGCAGACTGATGGAGGCGCTGCAGACTGTCTGAGTCCTGCAGGAGGAGCTACAGTATTGGGACGCAGCCATCGCGCCGTTCACGCTTCTGATTGGCTGTTGTTGACGGAGCCTCGACGCTGATTGGCTGAAAAGGGCAGATTTTTTTTTTTTTTTTAGAAAGGGGTTTCCTTGTCTCAGTGGCAAGGACCGGAAGAGGAGAAGGAGTGCCGGGTTTGGTTTTGTCATCACTGCCTTGTTGGAGCCTGAGCCCCACTAACCCAAATCAGACAATGCAGAGTAGAATAGAATAGAATAGAATAGAATAGAATAGAATAGAATAAAATAGAATAGAATAGAATAGACATATCATTATCCTCCATGTGCAATTGGTGTATATAGACTGTTGAGTTGGCACCTTGTCATTTTATGTTACTATTTTTGCACCTGTTTTTTAAATTATACTTGGCAAATTGTTTTATAATATTTAGTATTTTTATTATATTTGTATTTTTTTTTTTTTTTTATTTTTTCTATTGCTCTTTTGCTGCTTATCTTGTAACTCATAGTTGCTGTAACAATGCAAATTTCCCCACTGTGGGACTAATAAGGGATTATCTTATCCTATACTATTTTTTTCCATTTATATGGATATGAATATGACTTTTTTTTCCAGGATGTGGAAAGTTTCCTTAACTTTTACCATAACACATGCTATAAAAACATATATACCTTTTCATTAAACTATATCTATGTATCTATTGACTATTTATTTATACATTTTGGTCTGTTTTCCAATTTTACTACTTTTTATATCATTTT
Source organism: Plectropomus leopardus (assembly GCF_026936395.1). NCBI lineage: Eukaryota > Metazoa > Chordata > Actinopteri > Perciformes > Serranidae > Plectropomus > Plectropomus leopardus. The sequence goes on along the minus strand of NC_142192.1, from coordinate 27,533,883 downwards.
ATTATTTGTATCATATTTATTTATTATTTTCTGTTGTTATCTTTTCATTTTACTCCTTTTTACAGTTTGAGTATTTTATATTTTCATATATTTTTACATGATTTTTTATGGTAGCTTCTTTCAAAAACAAAAGGAAATTTTTCTATTCTTTATTTATGTTCTTGACTTTTGCAGTACTTCTGCAGTACACAAATGTAAATTCCTTGTGAAAAATGAAAACTTGCAACCAAAAAAAAGGGCAAATAAATTAAAAAATAAAAACACCCGATACTGATTCTGAGTATAAACCATATATACAGCAAACTGAGTTGTAATGTGGAAACAACATGGATACTACTGTGTTGTATTTTATTGTTGAACATGTTGATAACAGTTGGAAACTGTATGTTTCAAAGTGATTTTTGTCTTAGACTTGTTGGGAGTAGCAAACTTAATCTTTCTTTCTTTCTTTATCTCTTTCTTTCTTTCTGTCTATCTATCATTCTATCTATCTATCTATCTATTTATTGTTTATTGTTTATTATAAGGATTCCCATTAGCAGACGCCTGGGCAACAAGCTCGTCTTCCTGGGGTCCAAGACAAAATAACATTACATTTAATCAGAAACAAACACTGATACAAAATTAATAGTAATAATAGTAATCAATAAATAAATAAATAATAATAAATAAAAATATAATAATAATATTGTTAATGGTAATACAAAAACACAACTGCACTGACAATAGTAATCAAAGATATCTATCTATCTGTCTGTCTGTGTGTGTGTGTGTGCGTGTGTGTGCGTGTGTGTGTGTGTGTGTGTGTCTTTGTCTTTATGTCTGATGCAGAGTTATCGGTTGCAGTTCCCCACCGCGCCGCTAGATGTCGGCCGCACACAGACTGAGTGATGGGCGTGCTCTATAAAAGCCGCTGAGCTGCAGAGTGTGTGTTGTTGTGCTGCATCAGCTGGTGTCTGACGAGAAACGCCGTCACCGGGACGAAATTACATTAATTTCAACCATCACAGACCGCTACTTATCCCCTCTAAATCCCCGCTACTCTACAAAAACCACCTCGCTGTTATACTAACCGGTAAGTGTGTCACTATTTTAACGCCTCGCTGTTAAACGCAGACGTGGATGCCAAATCGATTGAGTTAATGGGCAGACAGCTAGCCGCTAGCAAAATGCACAGAGTTAATTATGACAGAAGATTAAAAAGGGGGTTTCTCCTTTAGTGAGTGGCTCTTTTGTGTGGGTTTTCTGTTAATTGTGAAGCTTGTTTTGCGGATTTTACTGCGCGACATGTCTGTAAATTAGATTTTAGCCGTGCTTGTCTGCTGCACGGTGGCTCCCCATCACAACCCCCCCTCTGTAATTTTATTTAAAGGAGTCACTGAGTTACAGCATCAACTGGTACTCATTTTTTAGGCCCTATTTTTTAAAATTAAGATAGTAAAATGAGTGCATATAGAGTAGAAGTCCATGCATTCCTTTATCAAATGGTTCTGTATGTAAGGTGGGACTTTAATAATGACTGCATGTCTTATTCTAGTACTTTCTTTGGTTTTCAGTCTAAAGGAGGATCAGCAAGCATGTTCTACACCTGCGGTCCCAACGAGGCTATGGTGGTGTCAGGTAACATGATGGCCTATAAAAGGGACCACATCTTTTTTTTTTTTAATATTATTTTTTAAAATGTTATTTACTTTTTTTTTATTTAAACCTACAAAAAATATGATACCACAATCAAGAGCTGATGATTGTTGTGTGAATGAGTGTGAATGAATGTTTTTACTCATTTTCAATAATTCAAGGGCTGTCACCCCAAAGTGTACAAAATGTCCCAAATAACAGAAAAATACATCTAGATAAGTGGTTTCCTACCGTTTTCTCAAACTCTTTGAAATCTGAGCAAATTTAGATGGTTTCTTTCAAAAACTACATCAGAAGGCAATGAACAACTTAAAAAAGAAATTCAATTTGCAAGAAACTGGTATAATATACAATAAAATTGCCTTCTGACCCCTGGTTAAGATTTGGGGACCCCCAATGCAGGAATCAGTGATCAAGATGATAACATTTTGTAAAATCCCATTTTATTTTATATTCAGAGGCTATGAATAAGAATTTGTCCATGCTACTGAAACCAATTTTTTGGATCAATATATAGTTCTGAAATTTGCTTTGGGTACATAAATAAATAAATAAATATGCACGCACAATTTTGATCATATCACTCTAATCTAATTGGTCTCTCATGTCTCTCAGGGCTTTGTCGTTCTCCTCCACTGATGATACCTGGAGGCCGAGTGTTCGTAATCCCGTGCATCCAGAAGCTACAGAGGTTGGCAAATACTAATGTCTGTTTTTGTCTGCAGATCTGTATTAAAGTGCATGACATTATAGCTTTTTCCCCCCAACTGTGTCTATTAATTTCAACATTTAACAATTAACAAACATTTAAAAGGTAATACAGAAAAAAATAGGAGTATAATTAGACAAAACAATTACAAGGACAACAAAATAAACGATTAAAAAATAGCTGGTCAATAAATGAAATAAAATGGCCAAAAAAATAAAATTAAAATACATCAATACATCAACAATGGTCACAAAACATACAGCTTTTTTTCATCCAGAATCTGATCAAGTCTAGCCGGCTAGGTCGAGGTCTGAGGTCCACGTTGCTGTTTTTGTCACATCAGATGAATAGTAACTTTCCATTAAAGGATATTTTAATAAGAAGGTAATAAATCATATGATGAACAGATTTTCTATTATAGATGACTGATGGATAAAGATTCACATCAGTGGCCGTCATCCTCCTCCTCACTAAACGAACATTATTACTAACATCTATATTTTGTCTAATACTGTTGATTGTGCTGTAAATAAACTATTGATTACTTGGTGATCAGCAACCATCACACGAGAGCAGTTTGGTCTCCTCGTCAAGTCAAACATATTTAAGCAGCAGGCGGATACGTCCAGGGCACATTTTGATCTGCCAGCATTCATACTGCCTCTCCTACATTGATTTCAGTTCCTCATATGGCACCAGATTTAATGCTTGATTTGTCTGAGAGCCGTCGTTGGCCGAAATGCTTTACCTCTAAATCCTGAACTCAATTGCACACACGTACAATGCGGAAAGGACTGTATACCATTGGAGCAGGGCATAATCCATCAGTAATCTTATTTTCCTTTATGTCTCGCCCTGCCGGTCTCCAGGATTTCCTTGAACACTCTGACTCTGAATGTGAAGAGCGATAAGGTGTACACCCGCCACGGGGTGCCCATCTCTGTCACCGGGATCGCTCAGGTCAGTGTGCATCAGTGCGGAGGGAGCCGCAGGCTGCTCCACCAGAACAGCAACCGGAGACTCTCCTCAGGCAGAAAGATCTGTACAGAGAGTTTGTGTGGGTCATCAGGAGATACACATCTGTCAGCTGCCATCTAGACATGACAAAACTACATAATACAGTTTTTCTCAATTGCGTTGGCTCGTTTCTTCTCACCCCAGACACCACCTGTTTGACCTTCTGCCCTCCAGAAGACGATACAGGTCAATAAAATCACTTCTTTCCCAAAGCTCTCCACCAACACGCGTAATGACTCTGCAAACCATTTTACATTTTCATCTTTATAGACGTATACATCGCTGCTGGGAGTGGCACTCGCAATTTAGTTGTATTTTTGATACAATGACAGTAAAGGCTTCTCATCTTTTTTTTTTCTTTTTTTTGTCTTTATTGTGAAATACTTGGAGAACAGAAAAAGTGAAGGCAAGTGCACGTATATATAAACAGACAAAAGAGATGATCTAAAGTGACACAAAGGCATACAATAAAAGTGAGGACATAATAAAAGATTGAGAAAACACAATTTAACAAACAAAATAAATCAAATTAAAAGGGGACAAAAGAAGGATTCAATCTGATGAGTGCGCAGGATAGGAGGTGAAAAGAGCTGCGTGCGTGCGTGCGTGCGTGCGTGCGTGTGTGTGTGCGTGGTGATTGTGAGGGTTGATTGACACACCTTATATACTGCATGTATATATGAAAACCTACACAAACATATACATACACATAGATATACATACATACACTCACAATATCTTCATAAAAGGCTTCTTATCTTAAATAACATTCTCAAAACTCCGGGTACAAGAGGTAAAATCTCACCCAAAACAGTTAACTTGTGCTTCAAAACTAAATCATTTTCTCATGGGAAAAGTCAACACCCCCAAAATTAAATATTCCTCTGGCATAGTGTAAAAAAACGGCGGTCAAATGTTTTGTCAGTGTGGCAGCGGACCCTGGAAATGTCCCTCACATCCATATTTTGCTGTTTTTGGCCCATTTCTTCACTGACACTGAATAGTTACTGTACAAGAATGATTTTTATGTAGCTGACTGAATATCACTGTGTATCAAACTGAAATGACGATTTCAACAGCTGGTAAACATTGCACTGGTTCCCTCATCAAAAACCTTATGGGTGTAGTCGTGTTTAGCCTAACAATAGCTTTTTGCTTCTGGCAATTTCATTTACACTTCAAAACACACAAAAGTGGTGTTCATCTGTGAAGATTATCATGCTAAACTAAATGTGTAAGTCTCATAAACCTGTATTCGTCAGAGATTTTATTTTTGGCAATAACTGAAGATCCCATAAGGTTTTTGACGAGGGAACCAGCACTTTGCTTACCTCCTGGTTGGCCTACAAAAATCTGTCATTCCTTCACCACTCTATTTGTGTGTGTGTTTGTTTTAGTGAATCAAGGATGAGGATTGTACCAGTTTCCATTCAAATGTAGTTTCAGACACACAGAGTGTCGTGTATTTGTTTAAAATGCAGCACCGGCTGCTGTTGATGAGCCAGACTCAACATGAAAAGTGTTGCTGTTTCCTACAGATGAAGATCCAGGGTCAGAACAAACAGATGCTGGCCGCAGCCTGCCAAATGTTCATGGGGAAGTCGGAGGCTGAGATCGCTCAGATCGCCTTGGAGACGCTGGAGGGACACCAGCGGGCCATCATCGCCCACCTGACTGTTGAGGTAAGCGGCTGACGGCCGTTTGTGGAAAAGGTTAATTTTGATTGTTATTAGATGGTTATAACTGAACATATACAACTTATCTGACTTGCATTATTTTGATATTATCGTGACTTTGAGAGACGGCAACTTTCTTCCTCTTACAGGAGATCTACAAGGACCGGAAGAAGTTCTCAGAGCAAGTTTTTAAGGTGGCTTCCTCTGACCTGGTCAACATGGGCATCAGCGTGGTCAGCTACACGCTCAAAGATGTTCACGACGACCAGGTAACCACGTATTTTTTTAAACAAGTTATTTTCAAAAGTGGAAATGTTTAGCTTTTTTCTGTTTGATTTAATGCATATTTAGCAGGTTTGCTGGGGTTGTGAAATTTTTTAACAAACTGATGACCATCTTAACTCCTAAATTAGGCAAGTCAGCTTAATTTGTATAGCACATTTCATACAACAGGGCAATTCAAAGTGTTTTACAGAGCAATAAAATATCAAAACATAATTAAAGATACAGATTCACAATAAGAGTAAAGAGATTAAAATTAATTAATAAAATATTTGATCATTTCAAGTTAAAAATCACCATTAAAAATGGCAAAAATGCAATTCAGTAAATAAAACATTAGAACCGCACACAAAAAGAAATTAGTAAAAAGTGGCAAGAAAATTGTGAAATTTTACTTTCAATAAAGGAAAAACATGTGAGAACTATATTCACAGTTTTGTATCTGAAATTATGTTACAGAAAGAATATGTATGTAATTTAATTTGACTTCGATTTTTAGCGGGGGTTTTTTGTCAGGTCATTTACTTTTTTTTCTCTCTTTGCTGATTCTCAGGTAATTTCCTTTTGACTTTTGACTAATGTCTTTCTCATTTTTTAGGCCATTTTTTAATTTGCTTTTTGCCTTCCTTCCATGTTTTTACAAGAAATCGAGCCAATCTGCTTCGATTTCTAAGGGTTAACATCTCTTTCTGGTCTTCAGGATTATCTTCATTCACTGGGGAAAGCTCGAACTGCCCAAGTTCAGAAAGACGCTCGCATTGGAGAAGCCAAGAACAAGAGAGATGCTGTGATCAGGGTGAGATAAATCACATCATTTCCATCCTCCAGGATGATGTTTTTCCTATAAAAGTGTTAAATTTCAGCTTAGGCATTAGGCAATTATAGAAGTCTGATTTTAACAGTAAGTCACATACTCCTTTTCCTGGGTTTGTTTTGCTCAGTCACCAGTAAGCACTTCATCCTGTTAATCCTGTTCTCGAGAATTATTTCCATTGATCCCTGTTTTCCTTGTTTTCTCCCTGCAGGAGGCCCATGCAATGCAGGAGAAAGTCTCCGCTCAGTATAAGAATGAGATCGACATGGCAAAGGCCCAGAGGGACTACGAGCTGAAAAAGGCGGCCTATGACATCGAGGTCAACACGAAGAAGGCCGAGTCAGAGATGGCCTACCAGCTGCAGGTACGACACAGCGAATAAGAACAGTGTGATCGCAATCAACACCGTTTTATATGATATTAAATGGCAGTATGTGTGCACTGTATCTTCCAGGTGGCGAAGACGAAGCAGCGCATCGAGGAGGAGAGGATGCAGGTCCAGGTGGTCGAGCGGACGCAGCAAATCACGCTGCAGGAGCAGGAGATCACCCGCAGGGAGAAGGAGCTGGAGGCCAAGGTGAAGAAACCTGCCGAGGCTGAGAGGTATCGCCTGGAGAAACTGGCCGAGGCTCAGCGGTGAGGTGTTTTTCCAAAACTCAGTGTTGTGTTGCGTTGTGTTGCGTTGTGTTGCGTTGTGTTGTGTTGTGTTGTGAGTAGTATAGCAGTGCTTCAGTTTTATTACCAGATTTTAAAGTCTGTTTTTACAGACAATGTGTCATAGTGACAGAGTGTGAAATCATTCAACAAACTACTGTTGAGTAAAGCACAAGGTTTGGGGAATTGGCGCCACCCACTGCTTATCTTGAACAAAATTTGCACAACAGTACTAGATGGAAAAAAGGGGGCATAAATTCACATTTTCTTTGTATGATTTTATAATTTTTTTTCTTTCTTTTTTTTTATTTAGAATTTGTGCTACATTTGTATGTAAACCCAACTATAATGACTATACTGGGAGATCATGAACATAATACTTTCCTTCTTTTGATGATAAAATGAGACTAAAGATCAGACACAAGCCGTGCCTCATGTTGTAGTCGTGTTCATGATGAAGTGTTCACTACTGGCTGACGTCTCTGCGTCCCAGTCTGACTCTACTTTTCTTTCTCTGTCCAGTCTGAAGTTGATCATGGAGGCAGAGGCCGAAGCTGAGTCCATCAGGGTGAGTCACAATTTACAACAGCTGCTTCAACTCAGCTGTATTTAGGTTTTTTTTTAAAATAGAAATCATAATGAGAATGTTGTGAAATGTTGGTTTTATGCCCACAAGCTTTCGTGCATTTCACAGAGTGTCTTTGGTGGGAGTTGTGGGACTGTGTTGTCTGGTAAACAAAGTCCTCTTGTCTCCTTCAGATTAAAGGTGAGGCTGAGGCGTTTGCAGTGGAGGCCAAGGGTCGAGCTGAGGCAGAGCAGATGGTGAAGAAGGCAGAGGCCTTCCAGCAGTACAAGGACGGAGCCATGGTGGACATGCTGCTGGAGAAACTGCCGCTGGTGAGAGACAACGGACAGTACAATCCACAGCAGCTATTTATACACGCAGCCTGCTGTTATTACATGCATCACTGCTGTATGTGGGTAGTTTGTTGTGGTAACAAATCCATCTCTCAGTTCCACATAGTGTCCCAATTATAGCATATCACTTTCTCTATTTAGTGCACCTTTTACAAAACAGTGTTATTGTTATACACAAACAAAAACGTATTATGGCATTAAAACGTATTATTTTTTTTCCCTTTTTTTTTTATGAAATTTGTGACTTTATCAGATTTACATATAGCTGAAGGAATTTCATATTTTATGATTTCAGAAGAAAGTGTCAATATCAGAAAATATCATTAAAATATATTAAAAACACCTAAAACTAAAACTAAAACTATGTAGGAAAATAATTAAAATATTGTGCCAATTACCATTGCTAACCCTTTGAAACCTAAGAAAGTTGGCCTGATTTCTTTCAAGAACATAAGAAGATGACAGTCAACAACGTTGCAAAAAATGACCCAAAATTAGCAAGAAATTTGTAATATTTACAAGACAGAATTCTTGAAAATTAGCCCAAAAAAAAGTAAATTTAAAAAAATAAAAATAAACAAGGAAATGACCTTAAAAGTGCTAAAAAAAAATTATCTAAATATTTCTGTAATATATTTTCAAATATGTAAATATAAAATATATGCAGTTTTTGTCTGTTTTTTCTCTGTTCTAGATCTTTTTTTTTAACTTAATAATGTCTTGCTATTTTTAGGGGTTTATTTCTTGTCGAGATTCACATTGCCTTTTTTTCAATGTTTTCCAAAGAAATCAAACCAATTTGCTCAGGTTTTACTGCTTGTGAAAGGCATCTGAATGTTGCACAAGATGTCAGTCCAGGTTTTAAAGGGTTAAAACTCATGTAGTTTCATTGCCTAGCTTACACAATGTTCTCTCTGGGTTTCTGTGAGTCACATTCATGCACATGAAGGACTCTGCAGAGATTTTAACATATATCTGTCTTCCTCTAGATGGCAGAGGAGATCAGCAAGCCTCTGTGCGGAGCCAACAAGGTGACGATGGTGTCCAGTGGAGGCGGAGAGGTGGGAGCAGCCAAACTGTCAGGAGAGGTGCTGGACATCATGCTCCGCCTCCCTGAGGCCGTGGAGAAACTGACCGGAGTCAGCATCTCCCAGGTAACACGTCACACATAAAGCCTCATTCCCACTGCACAAAAAAAACCACAACAACACCCGCTAACATCTGGCTTTTTAATGCAAAACGAACGCGTATGATCAGGTCAAATGACTCTGCAGAAGACATAGATTTTTACCACGTTGCACACATATTTCTATTTTTATATTTTGAACTTGCATGCTAGTTTTATAAATTGTATTGTAGCAGAAGGCACAGTTTTGTACTTTACACACTCAGCACATTATCCATATTATGATTTAAATATTCACACGTTATTGCTAATTGTCTGTTCTGGTATTTCTTTACATTTATATTTTTCCACACTTACATATAATATGCATATAATACATACGTTATATTTAAATATTTTAAATACTTGCATACTAGTGCCACTTGTTTACTGTTACTGTTTCTATTTTTTTTTCTTTTTTTTTTTTTTTTACTTGTGCTTGTTCTAATTTCTAGTTTCTATATTTCTCTACGCTGGCATCAGAGTGACTGTAACAAACCATTATTCCCTTTCTCGGGATCAGTAAAGTATTTCTGATTCTGATATGGTCATCTTATCAGATTTTTTTTATTTTATCTGCTTACTGTTGAAGTTTATCAGAGCAGTGAGACGGATCCAGAAACTACATTTTCTCATTAGCTCTGCAGAGTCGAGCTGTCATGCTTTGAGTGTTTATCACTTTTTATCATATAGAGATATATATAAACTGAACTTTAAGACCTCGGTCTCTTTCCCTCCATCCTGCAGATGACCTCTAATACAGAATGAAGAGAGTCGACCCGTCTGGTGACCAGGCAGATCCGCTCCGTCCGTCCTTTCGGCTGCCTGGACCTCTTTGCATGAGTCTGCTAACCCTAACAGCCTCTCGCCTCTACTCTAATTTCTGTCTTACATCATCTGTATAGCCGTTTCCCCTCATGACGCTCTGTCGACATCGTGCTGTGATGTGTGTGATTTGGTCACTGATTCCCAGCTGTATCTGGGATAAAGTGCTGTGCTCCTCTGGCTACAGTTGCAGTGTTTTTTTTTTTGTTTTGTTTTTATGTAGTCCACTGGTGCTGCTTTACATTCATAAACTCAAATCATTCAAATAACAACGATTCCAACATATTTTCTTTTAAAAAAATTTGTCCTGTGACTAAATTTACATTGGCTTGTTCAGATTTTAAAATGTAACTGTAGCCTCTGTGTGTCCCAGACATTTTAAATGTCCACTGTCTTAACTGTCTTATGTCCATTCCAACCTTCTTCTCTCTGCACTGTTTGTGTCATTAATGAGAATGTCTGTGTCTGTTTACCTGAAATGTCTCCTCCATAACTGCCTGTCTACTGCCTTGCTGCCAAACCTTAAGTGCATCTTAACAAGAACATAAATCACACATTCAGAACCTTCATTTACTAATGATACTAACACATCGTTATCCAATACCAGACCAACACCACAGGCTGTGTTTTCAGCATCACTCATTTCTCATCATGTGATTCACACAGAACACATCAACGAAGAGTAATCATGTCATCAATCTTTTAAAAGTCTTTAAACACGGTTTCCACAAACCTGGAAAAGCCATGGAATTCCCCAAATCTCATTTTTCAGGAGCAGAAAAGTCATGGAATGAGTGAAATCATTGAAAGCTTTGGGGAAAGTCATGGAATTTTTGTAAGTTTTGCAATTTCTTCTTCTATAGTCATCGACATAACATAGCTCTAATTTGCATTACGCGACTTTTTGTTTACCGTCACCGTCGTTTTCTCCTCGTTATTCTGTCTCTCTCTCCATGTATGTCCTCTAGCTTGAATTCTGTTTGAAAAGAGTTTGAATCTGATATGTTTGAAAAATGCCAAAGAAGTTTGGCAAGAAAATACTGCTGTGACAGTTTGATTTAACATGCAGGATCATGACCCCCAAACTTTCCATACTATGCCCAATAATGCTTTGAAATTTTACCGCATTTTTTAAATCGAGCAATCGACACGGGCAGTCCTGGGCGTTAAAATGTCACTCAGAGCGCTCATGCACAATTTGTTTCCTGTTCTGAAAGTTGGTTGGTTATTTGAAGGTACGGAGTAGAGATGCAGAATATTGGATTTTTGCAGATTACTTTGAAACTCCTTTTGGCCTCCTGCAGATGCAGATAAGGATACGTGCATGTGTTTTTCCACCTAATCGCAGAGAACAAGTCTCTCCTGTTGTGGAGTTAACTCTTATTGTGATGGAAACATTTGTTGTAAAGGGTTCTATAAAGATCTGTTTGTGTTATTTTTTGTAAATGGTCATGGAAACGTTATTATGGATCCTTGAAAAGTCATGGGAAATTTTTCTTGTGGGAACCCTGTTTAAAGTTGTCATGGATGGTTGCAAACCAGCACCTCATCAAAACTGTGATACCGTCTGTAACTTTGCATGCCAGTCTCCATCCACATTAACGTTACATAGTCCTGTCCTGCAGAATCAGCGTTAACATTTTGAGATTTTCAGGAAGAGACTTATTAGAGGGCCCTTTGCTTAAGGCATACCAGCATTATATCGTATCAGCCACTAAAAACCTGTGCAGGAGCCCCTTACTGCACTTTTCTCCCTTAGCTTTATGCAAAAATAGCAAATGTTGTGCATGTTCACTAATCCTAACGCATCTTTAGCTCTATCTTCCCCTCAGGTTCTATTCCAAGCACTTCTTCATTATACATGTCTGTTAACTAATTGATATTTTTATATCTATCATCAGAGCAATGCAATGGTAACTTAAAACCTCACAGCATCCTTACGGGATGCTTAAAATGTTAGCAATTCAGGAAATCCAGCTCAATTTACTGTTAACCTCACTGTACGTCTGTCGAGACAACGGCATACAGAACATGTGATTTTAATATAAGATTATACGTTAAAAGAGAATGTAAAAGCTCTTGATTTATCATTCATGATATGATTTATGTGATGCTGAAAGTTGGTTTAGCAAAACAGGAATTTACAATCGTCATGATCTGGTGCTGTAATTATCACGATCGCTAAGGTCCCTTCTCTTTGTCAGTCCTCAGCAGAGGGGCCAACAATCAGAGATTCTGTCTTTTCTTAACCCTTTGAAACCTAAGGCGACATCACGTTTTTTTGTGCATCTTTCAGACGCCTGTCACAAGTATTTAAACCTTTTGAGCCATGAGTAATTAGTGTGATTGCTACCAAAAACATTTGGGGAAAAAAAGAAAGGTCAATGGCCAAATGTTCCATAAATTGCAAGAAATAAGTAGATTTAGGAAAAAAATTAACGCTAGGGAAAGAATTCACTGGAAAAATGTTGAAGAAAAATGTTAGGGAAGAAATATTTTTATAATTGCATAGATTAGATTATGTTAAAGAAGTATTATTAATTAATTAATTAATTTGTTTGCCTTCTTTGTTTTATTTATTTTCTTTAAACAAATTTTCAGGTAATTTTCTGTTTCTTTGTTTCTTTTTTTTGTTATGAATTTCTTGCTTTTTTTGTCATTTCTTCCTTTATTGCTCATTGCATTCTTCACGTTTTTGAAAGAAATCAAGTCAATTTATTGAGGTCTCAAAAGGTTAAGGACACTAAAACAAAACAAATCGCAGCCAAAACAGGCACTTGAATCTGGATCTTGTGGTTCAGATTCTCTTGAGACGTTGCCCCCCTGCAGCCCTGTAATAAATACACTGTACTGATGTATACCTTAAGTAAAGTGGCGTCGTTGGTGTTAATATGACGAGTCATGTAGCAGCTCTTATAAAGGTGTATCTTGTAAAACTCAAGAGAAATGTGTTGTAAAGTAACGCTTTGGCCTTTATTGTAGCAGTGGGAATACCACAGTGTCACTTTGAGAAAACTACTGAAATGCTGAACTGAGTGTGTAGTATTGTTGTTTTTTGTGAAAGCCTAATGTAAACAGAAATATACCAGATGCTAAAAGGTCAGTTTGTTCGTCAGGGAAAGGTTGTTTAAGCTTTGACAGATTGGTGGTGAGAAATATAGAAAATGTGAAATTGGTTAATTTATTTTGTTTGTTTTACTGCAGTCATCCTTGCTGTGTTGTGTAGCTACTGTACTTGTTTGTTAACTTATTTAATTATTATGAAGTTAATTAACTCTTACATGAGTCAAAGCATCTGTCACCAGAGTGATATGTTAGTGAGGATTTAGGAGCTGGCTAAGAAGTGTTGTCTCCTGAAGTGCTCAAACATGATATCATCACTCTGTCCAGTTGTCACCCTCTGCCTGTAACCTCTGGGGCTGGGTTAACATGTGTTACCCTGTTTTTTAGTTTTTTAATTTTTTTCAGTATGTGTTTTAAGACATCAAAAGGAACTAGAAGGGACATTTCACCCCAAAATCAAAAATAAATATATTTCCTCTTACCCGTAGTGCTATCTTTATATCTAGATGGAGTTGGAGATATCGGCCTTAAATCTTTTTCAAAAATGTTCTTTAAAAAAAAAAGCATTTTTGTTTTGTTTTGTTTTTAGCAATTCACACAAAATTAATCTAAACTGTAAAAGTGGCACAGCAAGTTAAGAGAAAATATATGTATTTTGGATTTTGGGGTGAACTGTGCCCTTTAATCATTTTACACTGAGTACAAGACTCAATCAATTGCATGTCTAGTTTTGTTTCACTGTAATTAATAGTTTTTTCTTTCTCCTACATGGTACTCAACTTCAGCACCTCACTGTTTGTCACTGCAGCCAAATGTATTGAAATGGCTTTCATGTTATTTATTTGAAAGTGAATACTACTGTTAATATGCATGCATCAACACCTCTCACTCTTAAACTGAACTTTAATATTACACGTGTTTGTTTTCAGTCAGGAGGCTGTAAAATACTTTACTGCAAACCTACCAAAGTAGGAGGAGACTCAAAGTTAGCCATAAAAAAAGAAAATATCATCTTGGTTTCTCTTTAATTTCTTTAATTTATTGCTACTCAGAGTGGCACCACATATGGATATGGACGTATTTATATAGTATAAACAGTATATTTGATATTTACAGTATCAGTGTAGCACTGTTTGCTTCACAAGTCGCCATTAACAACTCTACTAACTCTCACTAACAGCAGTGCTTCATGATAAATGTATTGAAGCTATATTCAGTGTATTAGAGTTTTCTGTGTAATTTTGACTCACTGGTGAAGTTCTGCCAAGGAAGATACCACTTTGTTGCTTTCTAATCGCTGTCTTTGCACTGCTGGAAATTTGTGTTTTTAGGAAAATGGTATTCTGCAAATCTGTACACAATAAAGTTGACATTAAACTGCAAAAGGGAAACGACTTATGTCCTTTACTATTTCTAAAAACAGAATAACTGTATTCTACAGTTTATTAGTATAGTCTACACATGTATTAATGTGATTTGTTCATGCTTTTGTTGTTGGTTTTTGTTTTTTTTCTGCTTATTTGTTCCACTTTTTTATTGATTGGCAATTTATGTTGCTTTTAAATAGTAACTGCAGTGTTTTTAGAAAGACAATCAAAAAGAAAAACATGGGAAACTTATTTAGAAGCAGCTCCCACATGCATGTGGAGTCCTAATAAACTTTAATTTCTCAACATTTCTAAGGTTTTCCTTGTATCGTGTCGTATGTCATAGAATACTGATGTTGATTTTTTGGGTGTCTGTTTCACACTCAGATCTGTGTTGGATAGTTACATGTATTTAATCAGCTGCAGTGACAGAAGAAAACATGTCATCAAATTACAGTAACTAATCAAAATGTTGGTGGCTGTAAAAGGGCTGCAGCTGAATATGTTCTTTTATAGGTTTATGTAGGATTTAACATTCATTTTTATGATTTCTATCTTTTTTTGTGGCATAGGCTACATATGGACATTTTTCATTTTTACTGACCATTTTTTAGAAAAGGGACTGTTCATTACTTATGAAGGGTGGTGCAAATAGAGGGAGGGTTGTCAAATATTTTTTTAAAGCGCTGGAAAGGAAATTATTCTCATATTTTAGCTTAGGGGAAGGGTAAACTATTACATTACTGTATTTTATATTTAAATTTACCACCAAATATCACCAAAATTACAGCATTTATCATAGCCAGAAATCTGACAAAAAAAAGTTACAACAGTCCTTGAAAACATTATGTGGTACAAGCACTTTCGTAGGAAAAAAACACAACGAAATCTGAGCTTATTCATCAAAATCACTTTCAATTTGTACTAACTCACCAGCATGCACAACAAAAGTGAAAAAACAAGGTTTTCTTCAACTTCAGGACTTTTTCTTCAACTTTTCACTTTCAAATATCGAAGTGTTACGTTTTTAAAATCTAACTACTAATTTATGGTGAAGAAAGGGTCATACAATTTTCCCTAAGTCACTTAAGAAGGCTCAAGGAAAAATATCTGTAGTCAGAACCCCTAAAAAAGTAATTAAATATATTAAGTCACATTACTTTGATAAAGTAGCCTTGTTAAAGTGGTTACATTACTTATTACATTTTTTACAAGGTAACTAGTTATCTGTAATCTGTCACTATTTTAAAGTGACATTTCCAACGCTGATGGAAAACTGACAAAATAATGAGTGATTGATTTTGTGGATGCAAAAGCACTGCAGCAATAGTGACTTTTTGAATGTGATGTGTGGCTGTTGACACCAATTTAAGAACTGCATTATGCTAAATAACATGGTCATGGCATCTAATATTATAGTACATTTTTTTTTTAAATTTGTAATCGTTAAAATGCACACTAATCCATACACTGACGGGATAATTAATACACCGGAAGGCAGTGTATGGATGTTGGCAGCTGTGTCAAGTTAGCAAGAGATAGCCGAACCAGCACCGGAAGTTAGATATTTTTTTCTCTATATTAAGATTTTATTCCAATTCCCAAGTGTGCCGTTTATACATTTGCAAATTTGACATTGGTATTTTATTATTGTTAAATGGCGACATAGATTTTTCAATATGTATTATACACGTTACTATCACGTAAACTCTGGTATATATTGATACATTCCTGATATAAATGTCAAATGCATCCTCTGTAATAGGCTGAAATGGGGAAACATTATAACACTTTTCCCCCCAACCTGTACACGTGACTATCCTCTGGACGTATTTTCAGGTAGATCCTCCTAGACATTTTGACATTTCACTCAACAAACCTGACTTGTAAATATTACTCAAAAATCAAAATTTCTCCAAGAGTGAAGTGTATAATTCATTTGTTCATTATCATACAAAAAAGAAACTGCCCTTATGGATAACTTCCGAAAATCCGATCTTAATACATATCTTAAAACAATATCAAACCTCAAAGCATGCGATAATTAAGCTAAACAAACCAAAAAGTATTAATTAATGCAAATATTAGTCTATTAGTCCTATTTATTTTGTGCTATATTTAGTTTTATTCTATTTAGTTTAGTTTAATTTAGTTTAGAATAATATAATAATAATAATAAAAAAAAAATATATATATATATATATATATATATATATATATCATATATTAGTCCTATTTATTTTGTGTTATATTTAGTTTAGTTTTATTTAGTTTAGTTTAATTTAGTTTAGAATAATAATAATAATAATAATATATATATAATAATAATAATCATATATATATATATATATATATATATATATATATATATATATATATATATATATATATATATATATATATATCAAACGTAAAAGTAGCCTATGTGACAAGTTGGCTAAATGGACCAAAAAGTATAAATTTATGCAAATAGACAGAAGAACAACATTAGTTACACAGTAATGCTGTAATATTATATTATATTTTTTTTTGTTTGTTTGTTTTGTTTAGTTTAATAATAATCATAATAATCTTTATTTGTATAACAGTTTTCATACATAAAATACAGCTAAAAGTGTTAAAAAAGTGTTAAAAAAAAGTGCTAAAAAAAAAATCAAATTTTTGAAGTTTTTAAATTCTCAATATGTATTTTATTTTTGAAAGCGAGGCCGGAAGCGCAGCAGCGTGGCGGTGGAGGACTTGACTCTGCTGAGGAGAGCTGGAGGGAAAAAAAGGAAAAAAAAACGAAGAAAAAAAAGGCATATCTGAGGGGTTTGAGGGGCGGATTTGGACAAAGTTTCCCAACTGTCCCGACCCGAGGAGGCTCCGGGGGGGTTGACGGGGAGTCGATTTCACCGGTAATTAACACAGGAGTTATTAGTCGGCTGTTAATTAACTGTTATTTTCCGTGTGTCTGAGAGCACCGTCGTCCCGACCGCCGGAAGTCTGCATGAAGCTGCGTCTCCTACAGAGGCGACGGCGTCGACGTTTTTTTTTTTCTGTCTTCGGTTTTTTTTGTTTTTTTTTTTTTATTCGAGACTTTTTTTCTCTTTTTTTATTTTCTCTCAGCGAGATGAGCAGGGAGTGAGGAATGGAGGGAGCACGGCTGTTTGTGTTTACCAAACGGCAAGCTAGTTAAGCATATGAATATACAGGCCTCCTTGTAGCTAAGAGCAACCCAGCGAACAAAAGGAGAAAATTAATGGAGGCAAGTTAGCTAGCTCCCCTTGTCTGTTGCGTTAACCAGCTAACGCTAGCCACGTTTGTTTATAACTCAGCTATCTCATTTAGCTGCTGGCAGCTGGTTAGCAGCAGTGCAACACATCTAATGCTACGTGCTTTGCAACCGGCTCCCTGATTGTTTTAACGATTTCTGACTATTTCGCAGATTTAATCAGTCTATGCTAACGTCAGCTAGCTGTGCCACAGTTTTGGAGCCAGCTAGTGCCCCTCGTAAAACATGGCTCTCAGAGAACTGAAACATTGGCTTTGCATTGTATTATTAACGGCCCCTGAATTGCCAGATAGCTGCAGCCTGTGAGAAATCAATTAATTTGCCATAAAAGCTCGCCACATTATTTATTTATATGCTGTGCAACTGCAGAGGGGGAGAGGGGGCTCATGAAAACATGCCTTGAGATATGCATTGCGAATGTTTTGCATGAAAAATATCGTTGTTTCAATTTTTTTTAGTATTACGTGATGTTGCTGTAAATTTGCATAGGCCTATCTTCCCCTAACAGCCATAAATTACATTAAATGCAGGTTAAGCTTTACTAGCGTCCTTACATGCTTGCTTTTCTTGGTACGTGAGCAATATGGCTATGCATGGCATTCACAATCTTCACATGCATACAGAAAAAGCAAACCCACAAAACTTTTTTCAGTTAACAGTAGCAAAATATGTGGAAATAAAGTGCAAATGCATGCCAAAATAGAACAATGAAAGTATGAAACTTCCTTTTTTGTGCTACAGAAAACATGTTGCCTATGTATCAGTGGGAGATGATCGGGAAGCAGAAGATCAGAGGTTTGATCATGAAAAGATAGACAGTAGTTTCTTAAACAGTGAGTGTTGGCCTTAACGAACCATACGCACTCTTAGACGGGATGT
Organism: Plectropomus leopardus; assembly: GCF_026936395.1. NCBI lineage: Eukaryota > Metazoa > Chordata > Actinopteri > Perciformes > Serranidae > Plectropomus > Plectropomus leopardus. Next base: position 27,515,602 of record NC_142192.1, on the reverse strand, counting down.
TATTTTCAACACATGCTGTTGTAGTATTTAGTTTAGCATAGCACGCCTCTGTGTCACTCTTCCAGGCAATAAATAGTTACAACATTTTGACACAGCATTTGGTTGCACTCCAAAATTAGATGCATTAACAATGATACAGCAACCACTTTAAGATTGTGTAATTTGTTAGTAGCAATGCAAACTGTGTAAGAGACTGGTGATGAAGTGCATGGGCTGTGTTACAAAACATTATCAAAAGCCTCAAAGACCGATTGTCAATAGTGTTTTCTCAACTCTTGCCTCTTCTATCCTCCTGTAGATTTTTTGATATCCATCCCTCTTGGGATTGAGCATCTTTGCTTGATTCCTTTCCCATCCTCTTCTCTTTGAATGTGATCAAATATTGTTTAATAAAAAACAGGAAACCTAAAAGCACGTCCCTGTGGGATCCCACAAAACATTTGTTTCTAGCCTAGCAGCGTGGCTGATTTAATAGACCGATCAACCAGCTCAACCAAAAATAAAATTCACTACACACTGATCCTGAGACTCGTCAGTGTTTAATGTGTTTGAAGGAGAGGATACATGGAAAGGAAACAAACTAAGATGATTGGAACGCAGCCATGCATGAAAGTAAAAACAAAAACATAATAAGAAGGAGGAGGAGGACAGGTTTTTTTCTAAGTGTGTTGCTTTTTAATTACAGAAATAATGGACGATTCCCATTTCAACTCATCATACTTTTGGTCTCCCGTCCCCACTGTACAAGGACAGGTAGAGACAACCTTATTGTTGGAATTGTCTTGAAATACACATGGTATAGTGGTATGTGTTGTCAAAAGATAACCGGAAGTGATAATCACATTGACTGTTAATGGAAATACTTGACATAACAACAGACAGTGATTTGACCCTGAACATGTTTTTAATAACACCACCGAACAATGCTCGCTTAGTCGATGAAGTTGGCTTAATCTCACATAAAAGTTATTTGAATATGAGTTCTTGACATGGGGAGGATTCACTTGATCACTCCTGTCCCCCCTCTCCTCTCTCATCTCTTCAACCCCTCTTTGTTCCTTTTTTTCGTTTACTGTTTGTGCATCTCACCATGCTTTCATTTTCTTTTCTTTTCTCCCATTGCCGCCTTCTCCTCCGCTGTCTTGTCTCTTCATGGATTGAACTCATTATCGACTCCCAACCTTCGCTCTCCTCATCCTGCTAACTTTTTACCATCAACGTTTTCCCTCATTATCCACCCGCCCTTTTCTCCTCTTACTTTCTTCATCCCATCATCACTTTCACGTTTATTGCCTCGCCCCTCTTCCTTGCTACCTGTATCACTCCCATCTTTTTCTTTTTTATCAATGTAAACCCATCCTTAACTCCTTTTCCCCACCTCCATGCTTGTGTCTTTCTTCCTATCCTTTACTTTATTCTTTTTCCTCTGTCCTTTTTGTTCTCTTCCAATCTGCCTTTCCTCATACACCTGTCTCACCTTCTCTTCCTCATCTCTCATGGCCTCCTTCCTCCTTCATTTCACCCTTCATCTTCCTTCCCTGTGCTCACTTCCTCCAATCCTACACCTCCAAATTTTTACCCTCACCCATCCCACCACACTCCTTTCCTTCCTCCTTACCACCGACCCGCCCCTCTACTCATCCCAATCTAGATCGAGAACGCCATGTTCCTGAACAAGGCAAAGGAGCAGCTGGGTCCAGAGAAGGCCAACGCGCCCTCCTTCCCTCACTCCTCTGCGTCTTCCACCTCCTCCCCCCACTACCCTACGGCTGTGCTCGCCATACCCGGCTCAGTGGACGCTGGGTCCGGGGTGCGGCTGGTCCCCAAACAGGAAGGAGGTGGGGGCACAGGAGGAGGTGGCGGCGGCATGAGTGCGCTCGGGGGACACCTGCACCAGTCGCACACCACACAGAACATCACCGTTGTGCCAGTTCCCTCTACAGGCATCATGACTGCAGGTGAGTGGGCTTTTTCTCTTTTATTTCCTGCCTAAATCCAAAAAAAGCATCATGATAAGCCTGGCGTGTTAGTGCTGAGGCTTCTGCCAAAACACAAAGTATTTTTGTGGCTTTTAAAATCGGCAGTGTCTGTAATGAAGGTTATTTAGACAGTGAACATACTGAGCTGTTAGTTCCTCTCAATAGAAACAGTAGCCTAATGTAAAACGTTTGTTTTGACCGACAGTCAGGTCACAGTTTCTCTTTTCCTCTCAGCGGGGTTAGTGATCACCACCCCTCAAGGCACGCTGGTCCCCACTGCCTCCACACAGTCGTTTGTTGCTGGACACCCAACTGCCACCACCATGATAGTGTCTGCTGTGCACCCCTCAAATACGGGTAAGACATGGATGCATTCACCATCTCTTGAGTGATTTCAACATGTTAAAAAATACTGCGGATAGTGGAATTAAAGTTATTATCAGTGTTTATGCTGACCATTTTTAACATGAAATTGTTTTAGTCAGCGTCTCACGAGGGATGGAAGTAACAAAAACTAATTGATAAAAATAGTGGAGATGAAAATGCACGTGGATTTTAAATAGAATTGTAATTATTGAGTGATTTGATCAATTTGTCGACCGTTTGTCCTTCACAACTAACTGTAGGGCTGACACGACTGCTTCAAAGCGTCAATCCTTGCCATGGTAATCAGTGTCCTAATCAGTTTTCAGATGCTCCATTTATATCTATATTTTCTTTCATATTTTTTCCTCTAGCAACTACGGTTAATGTTACTGAAATCTGCATGCTACAAAGTGGCAAATTGTGCCAATATTTTAAGTGCAAAAAAGTCTTGCTAACTCAAGACAGTAGGAAGCCGAACGCTGTTGATCTGCAAACACTGTGATGACACATAGCTGATTATAAAAATTGTCAAAGTTTCCTTTCAAAATTCACAGCTAAGACCTGCCTGCTGTAAACATGGATGGCCATCGAGCAGCTCAAGTGGAGCAAGGGCTGATAGATGAACGATAGGGGAGATTAAATTTTATGTAACAAGGACCTTTTTTTCTTAGTGTTTCGGAGTTAAATCTATGTGAGTTAAAGCCAGACACAAAATGTCATTTCATTTGAACAAGAAATTCCCGTTTTCAATCCCAAATTTATCTTTTCCTGCCTTTCTTGTGTTGTGACATCCATACACATGCAAGCATTCACACACTTGTGTAACTGTGTCCATACTCTTTTGTAATATTTGGTATTTCTTCGGACCAAGTCAACCCCCCCACCTACATAACAACTCCAGTTTGCGATGTGTGGGATGGATTGCGTCAGATGTTTCCATGCAATAGATGCTGTTTTCACACAACTCTCCCTTCATCCCCTCTCCTTTCCCTTCCCCCTCTTTTTACTTTTCTCTTGTATCCAGACAAAAAGGACGACATTGCCATCCCTCCTGCAGTTGTCATGCCGACGCCATCAAAGCGAGGCAGGAAGAGCAAACAGATGATGGGCAGAGTGGCCGGAGTGGGTGGAGTCCTCCCTCCAGGAAGTGATGCATTAATATTGGCACACCTCGCCGCTGGTGGACAGGTGAGAGTCTCTTGTCTCTTTGCTTCAGTCTTTAGCTGTTGCTTATTTTCTGCCTAACGTGGATTGTCTCAGTTGTGCCTTTTATGATAACTAATATGTTGTTATTGTGTTACAGCACCACGCTGCTGACCCATATGACCTGTCAAATGATGAGGATGATCACACCAACAAAGATGGCCCCAAATCCTACAGGTAGTGCAAAGATATTTAAATCAGAGTGAAATATTTACTGAACATTTAGAAGAGGTCGTCTGCCTCTATAGACTCCTCCATAAAGGTTTTATTCTCTCACTCACTCCTCACTTGCCAAGGTGTCGGATGTGTGCAGTGACGTTCTTCAGCAAGTCAGACATGCAGATCCACGCCAAGTCCCACACGGAGGCCAAGCCCCACAAGTGCCCCCACTGCTCCAAGTCGTTTGCCAACTCCAGCTACCTGTCCCAGCACATCCGCATCCACAGCGGGGCCAAGCCCTACACCTGCACCTACTGCCAGAAAACATTCAGGCAGCTCAGTCACCTACAGCAGCACACACGGTACTGGACTGAGTGGGTTGTGGGGTCCTGTGTGTGTGTGTGTGTGTGTGTGTGTGTGTGTGTGTGTGTGTGTGTGTGTGTGTGTGTGTGTGTGTGTGTGTGTGTCTGTCTGTGAGTGTGTAGGAGCAGTGTACTTTTGCATGTGGTTTCTGTTGTTGAAGCACGTGTGTGTGGGCCTGTGTGCTGACCAATGGAGGAAGGGAGGGATGGTGAGTTGGGGATTTGCTGGGGTCTTTTGGGAGAATTTTTACAGTTCAGAAAGCTGTTTGTACACAGTTTAAGCATCACTTCTGAAGGTGCGACACTTTCACCAAACTTTAAGTAAATCATGGTTCGAAGCTTGTTAATTTCTGTTTTTATAACTTAAGATTGTTTAATTTCCGGTAACTGATTAATTATGATTAATTATCAGGACAAGAAGCCAGCTTCATCATTAAATTTAACAGTTGCTTTTACAATTTACAAGCTAACACCCTCCAGATTGCAGAAGAACCTGTGTGTATGCATGCCACAGTGTTTGGTAGAGGAAGTCATCTTACTGTACCAGTTAGCACAAGAATATAACCTTATTTAGCAAGTGGTTGGTGTTACATTTCCCCATCCTGTCGGTGACACTATCACAAGCTTCACTTGGTACTGCATGCATGTTGCCTAATTTCATGCCTCATTTAAACTGCATGGTTTGGCTCAACTTGACTCTGCTCACTCTTGATACCAGGTGCTTCTCTCTATTTCGTTTTTCACTGCGTATAGTGCCCCCTCAGTGTAGGCTGCATTCTCAGCTGATCATCACAGTGACGCTACGTGAAATTGCTGCGATTGGTTTTAGGTACCAAACTTGGTACTATTAATGGTACTGACCGATAACATCAATACTGCAGAGTACCATTTCACATTTAATTTGTTGTTGCCAGATTTCAGTATTTGAGAGCGTACTTAAGTGAGAACGATGGGTTTAGACAAGAGGTGAAAGTGCCGTAAAGCACCACTGAGCTTAAAAGCAGATCTCAGTTGCTAGTGATGGAGCTCTGCGGAGCCGCCGGGTCCAACTTCAGACAGGAGACGCAAGCATGTTACTGCGTATCACTGCAGCACCAATCTGCCTCAATAGTTTTAGCATCAACTATTTTATGTTTTTTTTTTTTTTAATGTTTTTTAAGTAATAGTAAAAAAGTATTATTGCTATACAAGCAGACACACACACACAAGCAGGACACATAGAGCAGTATCTCTATGTTTAATTAAGTAAGAGCGGAGAAGCAGAATTGCTTTTTAGTCTACTATGTCACTCCTGCAGCTTTTTCAAAAATAACATTATTACAGGAAAAAGAAAGTACCAAATAAAAGGTACCATTAGATTCGGGTACAGTATTAAGAAGCACCAGTTCCAAGGTGAACAGCACCCTAGCTGTGATATCATCTTTAATGTAACACTGAATCTTGTAATCGCCGATCAAACAGAGGAACATCTGCACTGCGTCAATTATTCGCCTGCAAAGGATGATTCTCGCTGACATATCAGTGTTTTAACTCCTACTTTTAGTCTTGCTTGGATTGTAGACTGAGATGGTACCAAAAAAGTATCAACTTTCAAGTATCACTTTTGCAAAAGGAAAACAGAAAAAGAGTGAGTTGAGTCGAGTAGGGCCTTGTTTACCATGCAGTGGAAATTCAGCATAAGTTGATCTTTTTGCTCTGGATCCACGTCCGCTCTCACACAACTCCTTTACACATCCCCTCCTGTGTCTGAGACACCTCCTGGAAACCTTTCACTGTCACTGGAGCCACTTGAACTGTTAAAAAAATCCCCATTAAAAAGCAGTGAAAAAAGAATTTTGGATAAGATCGTATAGATAGTCACTAATTAAAGTTATTAATAAAGCTGATTATCAGATAGTGAAAATGATCGACAGAAAGTAAGTCTGTTATTTATATCACACAAGTTACAACTTACATTGAGAGCAGTCTAACTTGTATGACGTGTGATGGTGTAAGTGATGAAAGCACCTGTCTCCCATTCATGCCATCATGACTGATCAATGTTTTAATTCTACATTTGACCTTGTCATTCACCTTCTTCACGTTTTCATTTCCCTTATTGTCATCCACTGAGTTTCCTTTGTGGGTTTCAGGCCATTAATTTTAAACAGGAAGATGCGCTCCACTGGCCTGTCGGCCTCGTCTTGAATTTACATTTCAATTTGGCTGCTGCAGAGCCAGACATTCATAGAGACACACTCACACTCCACTTAAAGCAGGGCACACCAATGGAGAGAGAGTCTGCGAGAGAGAGAGAGAGCGAGAAAGAGAAAAGCGTGACTGTGCTTGCTGTATGTTTTTGTTCTGTGTTTTCACAACTCAGACACAGCACAAAGAGCACACTGTCAAACGTAATGATCTATGATCAACGCAGTTGATTGCAGATCCTGTGAACTTTGACGCATGATTTGGTCTTCAGTTCATCGTGAAGTTTGGTCATGCTGTAGCTTAAAAATCTCTCGCTGTTTCTCTCTCTGTTTCTCTCTCTCCACTTCCTCACCCCTCCAATCCCGGTTTCCCCCGTGTTAGAAACCACACGGAGGCCAAGCCCCACAAGTGCCCCCACTGCTCCAAGTCGTTTGCCAACTCCAGCTACCTGTCCCAGCACATCCGCATCCACACCGGGGCCAAGCCCTACGCCTGCTCCTACTGCCAGAAAACATTCAGGCAGCTCAGTCACCTACAGCAGCACACACGGTACTGGTCCGGGCTGGGCTGGGGTGGGTTTGAATGGCCGGTTGTGTTTTTATGTGTGCATGTATGGGAGCAGGTGTGTGGAGAGTTATGACTTTGTGACTGTTTCAGTCTCTTTTGCATGATGATAACATCCTTCAAATGAGGGAGGCATGCTGTGCTGTCAGGGAGGGTTGTCACAACATATATGTTTTTTGATGAATCAGATCAAGAATTGCAAAACTAAGACATTTTCAGTTCTTACACAGAATGGCCAATTTCCTGGACTTTACATTAAAAACCTAATCATACACTGGTCTAAATGCAGGATCAAGAGTATCTAAAACCTTTTAAGAGGTACAAATACCCACAAAAGTTTTTGCAACTCACATAATTACATAATAATTAATAAAGTCACATACCAAAAGTAAAAGCAGAAGAAAATGAAACATGAGAAAACATTTGTTTGAGATACTGAGTTTCTTTCTTGATGCTTTTAAAAAAAACCCTTAATATGTTTACTTGTATTTGTTAATGATGGTAAGTGATGCAGGAAGAATAAGCAACCTTTATTTGTACGTAACACTCCTGTATGTGCTTAATATTTCTGTGGTCATAGAAAACATGCCAGATTCACTCATTTTCTTTATACAAGTGCAGCAATGAAGTAAATTTTATTTTGTAATTAGCTCATGGTGTGTCTTACTGTGATTTTTCAGGATTCATACCGGCGACCGACCGTACAAGTGTAACCATCCTGGCTGCGAAAAAGCTTTCACTCAGCTGTCAAACCTACAGGTACATTCATTCAGCGGTTTGATCCTTGCTACTGACCTGATGACTTTTTTCTCTCTTTTTTTCCAGCCTAAATATAAATATGAATTTTAAATTTAGGTGACATGAAAGCTAAGAAAGGAGTGAAGAAAAGGTGTGATTTTCTTCCTTTTCTAGTGTTGGTCAATTCAGGATCTAGTTAAATGTTCTTACTGAAAAGTACATCTTTGTAAAAGGTTATGAAATCAAAAAGCTTAATGAGACCTTTTTGTGGTACTCTCAGAATGATTGTGTATTTGGAAAGCATTACATTTTTAGATGTCTTTCCATTCACCTGTTTTTATGCACATTTTCAGTGGAAACACCAAAAAATTTGAACTAACTTTTAACTTTTTACACTTAGGGAGGTGGACAAGTTTGTGTATCAGTTTTTATTGGTAAATGTGACTAAATACAATGGAAACCGACTGAGCTAATAAATTATGCCGTAACATTAGAGCTGTTGCATCTGACTGGATCATTTTCACCACCTACTGCTTATCTTGATGAATAATAGTGGATGGAAAGTTAAGAAATTTGCTTTTTTTGGTTGATTTTCTAAACATTTGTTTAAATTTTTTACCACATTTGGGTGTGAACCCAACTGTTGGTTATGCTTATGGATGTTTATCCAAACCCTCGTCTGTCCCCCGTCTTCTTCCCACAGTCTCACCGTCGGCAGCATAACAAAGACAAGCCGTTCAAGTGCCACAACTGTAACCGTGGTTACACAGATGCCGCCAGCCTGGAGGTGCACCTGTCCACACACACTGTCAAGCATGCCAAGCTGTTCTCCTGTGGCCTCTGTAACCGATCCTATACCTCGGTGAGCTCTCACACTTGTTGTCACACATCATAGTTTTTGCACAATGTACTCTGACTCTGGTTTGGAGAGTGTATTAAGTTCTCTTTGTAGTAGTTCTGCCCTCAGAGTCAGAAATACTTCATCGATCCCCGGGGGGAAATTGTGGTTTGTTACAGTCTCTCTGATGCCAGCATGGAGAATTAGCTCAAGTAGAAATTAAGTACCAGCACAAGTATATGAAAATATAAAAACAGAAATACAACAAAGAGTTAACAACTTGCACAGTATGTAAATATTTAAAAATGTTAAATAAAGTAGGTAAGTGTGTAAATATTTAAATGGAAGAACTCAAGTAATAGACAAATAGCACTAATTTGTGAATATTTAAATTATAATATGGATAATGTACTGAGTGTGTAAAGTGTGTAAAATATGAAACTGTGCCTTATGCTTCAATGCAGCTTATAATTGTCATTTCTTCATGTCTTCTGCTTCTTTTTCTTTTCACAACTCTAGGAGACGTATCTGATGAAACACATGAGGAAGCACAACCCCGACCCGCTAACAGTGGCAGCGACAGTAGCTGCTCAGCAGGCCCAGGGCCTCACGCCAGGCAGCGGCAGGGGCCGAGGCCGCGGCCGGGGGAGAGGCGGAGGAGGAGGTGCGGGCAGAGCGGGCCAGCTCCAAAGCCAGAACAACCCGAACAACAACACCCAGAACCCCAACCCTGGACCACCAGGCAGCTACCAGCCAGCCCAGCAGCCCACGGAGGCTGTGGTTCCATGCCCGTTTGACCTGCATCAGTACAAGACAGTGTCGGCCAGCGAGATCCAGTACAAACCAGTCACTGTGGCGGACCTGCCAGTGGCCCACAAAGACCTCTGCCTCACTGTGTCCACGTCAGCTATACAGGTGGAGCACATGAACTCGTAGGCTGCGTCTTCCCACTCTGTTTGAGCAATTACTAATTGTGTCCGCAGTGTAAAAAGGTCCATATGAAAAAGTAATTAACTGTGTTCAGTTTTATAGTCTTCTTCAGCAAGAAAAAATGGCTCATAGGGTGGACAATTTTACCATTGTAATATTCAGAAACACAAGTAAGATTTTATTCACCCATTGCCAGTTTTTTCTTCATTTTAAAGAAGCTCATGCTGAATACAGCCATAAATTACTTGTCAAAACACAGATATTTTACAATGTGCTTCTCGATTCCTGAACCCACTTGTGCCAAGATCTCTCAGTAGAAATGCTGGTCGAGGACACTGATAGAAGTAGTTTACTCTTCAGTCGGGAGCCACATTCCTCCAAATTTAACTAAAACCTCGTCTAAGATCAGGTTTGGCTTTTATGTCATTGTGATTGCAATGTCGATTAAACCAAAATCTGAATTTTTAATTATATTTATCTCATATTTAGTCTAATCTTACCTTTAATCAACTATTCCAAGAGTCAGTGGACCAGTAATAAAATTACTTTTTTTTAATAATACACTGATCCAAAACCAGCAATCCTCCTCTGAGAGTCTTGATAAAAGAGGCTCACTGGTGTCCCTTCTCACCATCGGAGGATTAAGATGTAAAATATCTGTAAATTAAAAAATGCCATCACTCTCTGCACATTAACGATCAAGAGAATGGTGTAATTTTTTTGTTCAAATCACATTAATCTGAACATTCTCCATTATTTAGTTCAAGCCAAAACAAGGAGGAGAAACAAGACAAGGAATCATTGGCAAAAGACTGCAGTGAAGGACTAATTAAAAAAACTTTGAATGCCTTTTGAATGACACTTCTGGACAACCGAGGTCGGATCGGAGAGGCTGAACTGGAGCTTGAGAAAATACTACAAAAGAAGAGAGGCAGCAAAAAAGAAAATAAATCAGTGCATCATTGGATAAGGCTAAAACCTGGGACTGAATCTCAAAGTGATCACAAATCCTGATGTCTTTTTCTTTTACGCTCACCTCCCCTCAGACAGCGAGGAGTTGAGGAGGAACCGTTTCTTCGTGGGAGCCCAAAGTATTGAATAAAAGAGACGGACCGATTCAAGAATGCACTAAAAAATGAGGAATCTGCAGCAGAACGTGATGGAAACAGAGACAGAGAAAACAGGGCTGGTGGGGTGGGAGGGGTCTTAAAAGAAAGCACTTGATGAAGCTTGTACTTCACGTCTATGTTTGTCATTATTGTACTTTTTTTTTATATATATATCATATGTATGTATTTTTCTACCAACAGAGGAACGTGTGAACAAATTCAGAGAGAAAGCAAAGTGATGCATGAATGTGAAGGGAACAGAGAGAAAAGTCCTAACAGAGTGTTTTTGTCCCCTTTTTTGTTACTATAAAAAGAAAGACGGTTTACTGTCCTCCAATGAGAAAAGGCAGCCCAACTCGTTATAGTTGGACATTGAGGAAATAATGATTGTGTGATAAAAAATGGCTGACAGGTACTGTTATCAATCTTTGTTTAAAGAACTTTTCATACATATTATTACTACTTTCATTATAACTGTATTGCAAATGTTATCCACATTATTATCAATCTGAGGCATTATTGTATTGCAGTATGCTGTACATAAAATAGATAGAAAAGACTTTTTCATCTGTAAAAGGGAAGTATGTCCTGTGTAAAGCATATATGGAAACTAAAGGAACTCAAATTAACAAGTACCAAATCACTGGCTGTGTCCCAGGTCACCTTTGGTGCTGATGGACTGTAACCACCATGTTTTAAAAAAGTGTGTAAAAGAATCAGAAATTCAAGTTTGGGAGTTGCCCAAAAAGTTGGAAAATTATGCGAAGGAATGTTTAATTCTTTCTGTAATGTAGGATTGTTTTTGCCAAGTTAACGATACGTTTATTTGGCTAATAAGACAAGATTGTGAAAACCAATTTTTGATCACAGATGAGGGTCCATTAACACCTCAACAAATGGTCTGGTGATATTTGACTGAATAACATAAAGCGAGGCTCGGTGACCTGGGACACTGCTGCCATGTTTTTGTGCGCAAGCTATCTTCTACCCAATCAAAATGTTCAAGCAGCCCGTACCAACTGGCTGATTGTCTTCATGTATACTCCTCCTTGTATTTCATTGTGTCTTTTTAATGAAAAATAACAGATTCTCAATATTCTTGTTAATGTTATTACCGATGCTCCTGATAAATAGTACAGTTATTAACTGCCCTCTTATGCTACACTCTTGCATACTGTATGCACAGTTACACCTCTTGCTCATCTGAACAGACTGTTTCTTCCCTTAAGGAGAATAAAGTTTGAAAACAGTTTATGATGAAAAAAACCCACACAGTTGTCTGATTTATTTAATTAAAAAAGGAGACTGTGTGTTACCGATAACAATGTGATTAAATCTGAGGCTCAATTTAGGTCTGATTTTTTAGTTGGAGTTATAAAAGCCTTTTAGCATTGACACAGAAGGTGAGAAAGACATTCATATTTTTTATATTTTTTTTACTGAACCACTAAGTTTGTCAGGGAAATAGTAATGTGGTATATGTGTATCAGTTTAGCAAAAACATTGTGGTTTCGCGTTTGTTTTGTTTTGTTTTTTATATAGGATGTTTTTGGGATGCTAAAAGAAACATGCTGGAAAAAAATAAATAAATAAATTATATACATACACATATATGCATATATATACACACATATAAACTTTGAATATATTATTTAGGCTGGGTTTTTTTGTTTTTTAGCGTGTTTATAAATATATAGGTGTATAAGCACACCATTACAATAAAGGCCTGTTCTAAATTATGATGATAATTTTTATTATTAATATTGACATTATTGTAATTATTAAGAGGGAAAAAGGACAAACAATAATGATATGATGAATAAATAATATAAGTTATATTTAAAAAGTCAAATTTGATTGGTGACGTAGCTACAATGTCGCATAAAATGTGGTTCGCTTGAACATGTATGAAGTCTTCGACTAGACGCCAGATTCGGCCTTTAACACAGCAGCAACTGTGCAAACTGTTAATACCGCCCGCTCGGGACACTCCGTACACTGTAACAAGCATACATGAAGACAGGGGCGGGGTTTACGTTGGCTCACCCAATCACGACAGCTGGTCCGAAGCGCCCACCAAAACAGTTCAATTTCAAATTTCAAACGGCCGCAGACGGTGCTTTGCTGAAGCCGAAGAAGAAGGAGAATAAACCTAAAGAAGAGGGTGGACTGGGGACAACATTTAGCGAAAACGTATCTTTAGTTAAAGTAAGTGTTTTAATAACTGAAAGCCGATTGTTTCGTCTGTCTCGTTTTAAAGAGGGATTGAACAAGTCTGATCAGAAAGGATACAAAACGAGGTCCTGTGCTGTTTACCGTTCACGCTGAAGCTAACGGCAACGGACAGCTAGCTAACTGTTAACGTTACGTTAGTAATAGGATTAACGTAGGTTACTCGGTTTTACATGGCACAAAGTATTACGGTCGACGCTAATTTAATATTTAATACGCTCCCATTTGACTTATTTTACGTCTCAGTCGACGGAAATAATATTTGGTTAACATTATGCGTCTGAATGTAACATTAAAGATACGGTTAGCCTCTTCGCAAGCTAACGTAAGTTGTGGGTGAGTCCAGATACTGTCACCTGTACACGGGCCACTTAATTATTGTCGTTTATGAGTATCTCATTAAAGCTGTTATCATTATTCAGTCTTATGTATCGCCATATGTGGCTTATAGTATAACTGTCATACAATTAATAGTTGACCGTGCATTGGCCCTCGTTTGTGTGTTACCATTTACATCAGAGTCATGGATCTAAGCATCCGTTTTCCCAATAAAGCAATAGATTTTTCCAATTCATACAGATGGTTTGAAGAATCTTTGGAAATGTCCGAACAGCAGCAAAATGGATTGATGTGAAGTGACCTTTTTAAAAACGTGGCTGGGTATTTATTTCTCAGAAAAACAGATGCTTAACGTTATCTCTTTATCTCAAATCTAATGGCAATATTATAAAACTAGAAGTGACTACACTCTTGATTACTATAAGAATAAAAAGATAGGTGTTCATGCATTATTATTTTTCTGCGAAAGAATGTTTTTAAAAAATATTTGTATTTTTCAAGTTATGAGAACAAAAAACTTAAACATAAATCAAGACATAAACACTTACAGTACAGTAAAAAAGTATGGTAACACACACTCTCACACAGACCCAGATATACACACACATCAAGGAGGAAAGTTACCAGTAACTAAACAGTTCATTATAACCATGTGTCTAAAGGACACAAGCTCATATCATCCAAAAAGTACATATCATCCAAAAACAGAAATACAGGATCAAAATACAGAAAGAAAGTTATTAGCCATGTATACATAAAGATGGGATCAGATTGAGTTGCAAGTGTCTCAAGTTAGGGGGTTTGTTTGTTTGTTTGTTTGTTTTGTTTGGGTTTTTTTGCTATTACCATGTCCATCACCAGGGATGTTTAAATGTGAAATGGGTGAATTAAAGAGTCTTCAGAGAATCCAATGAGAGCCAAAGTATCTGTCTTGAGAGAGAGTCTTACGATAAACCACTGACATTTTTTTTAAATGTGTGAAAGTGTTTTTTGATCATATTACCTTTCAACCCTCCACAGAACATGTCCCGCTTGCCAGTTAGTGCGCAGAAGAGGGTACTTACAAGCAGCACCAGCAGCTCTGAGAATGGGCACGACTTTGCACCCGCTCAGGTTTGGACTAAATTATCTATACATTTTATATGGCGCTGGCACTTCCTGCTGTTTTCTGTCTGTCAGTTTTATTCTGTTGCTTCACCTCAAGCTGCCCTCTGCATGTAGCACTGTGTTGTAACCCATTATCCAACATATAAATTCCAGCACCCAGATGTTGTCACTTTTTCCATTAAAGATCTTAAGAGTGAAACTGAGTTTTCTGTATTGGCCATGAAGCCTACTTTAATATAGCTAAGGGCTGTTGTGCAATTACAAAAACATGCACAATGTAATGTAATGTAATAGACTGTATTTGTTGCAGTGTCAACAAGGTGTTGATTAAAATTTCACAGTGAAATTTTTGCTAGTGCTGAATCAGATTGCAGTCAGTTGTCAAGCATTCATGTTGTTGCATCTATAATATCAGTCATCCATAGAGCTCATTTAAAAGATCTGGTGAACCTTTCCGTGTCCCTGTATGGTCATGCCTGATAGGTCTGCAAGAAAAAACAATTATCATTTTGATTCAAAAAGTTGTTGCTCTTGCTTTATGCTGGCAGTGTTTTTCTTGTTTGTGTGTGTTTGCAGAAGAAAATCCGAAAGGACTCAGACCCTGTCAAACCACATGCAGCAGCTACAATCATCAGTGGCAGGCGACCTGCTGTTCCAGCATCCAGGGCACCTATTTGTAAGCCACTAGCTCGAACCTAACTTTTAGAATCATTGTTGTTGTTTTTCATAAAGGTTTCCTTTCACATTGTTTTTATTTAGACCAAATACATACCTCTCTTTCTCTTTTGTCCCTCACACAGCCAGGCCAGTGAGAGCTGTGGGAGCTGCCACTGTGGCTGTTGGTCCTTCCAGAGGTAAGATGAGCTGTCTGCTTTGAAGAAAGGTCATAAACTAGGATGTTTTCTTTTATGTCAGGATTGCAGGCAACATACTGGAGCAGTGATTGAGCATTACGGTTTATAATATATTACTATAGCCAATTTTCACAAGTTATATAGTTTGCCAATCTGTGGCAAGGAAATGCTGAAATGCTTTGGATCCATCATCAGCACATTGTTTTATTATTAATGAAGTAACAGATTCAGTCATTATGTGACTGATGATT
Organism: Plectropomus leopardus; assembly: GCF_026936395.1. NCBI lineage: Eukaryota > Metazoa > Chordata > Actinopteri > Perciformes > Serranidae > Plectropomus > Plectropomus leopardus. Next base: position 27,500,384 of record NC_142192.1, on the reverse strand, counting down.
TTGACATGATTACTTACGCATTGTTCTTTGCTGCGTGATTGTTTCATCAGGTGTCCTGAAACCATCAATAGCTTCAACTGCAGCAAAGGGGGGCAACATTAAACAAACCGGTGCACCGGCTGTCTCAAAACCAGGTGAGTAGTCCATTGCACCTGGTTCTTGTTCCTCCATAAATTATGTCAAAGTAAGTTAATTAGTTTTTGGTGTTTAGTTAATTGTTGTATCTATGAAAGAGGAGAACTCGGGCTTCGAGCTTTTCTGAGAAATGACAAACAATGGTTTGGAGATTAGTGTTAATAGTCTCGTTGTAATGTTAAAAGCCATGAATGTCTGTGATTTTATTTATATTTTCTAGCCTGCACAAGGGAAAATAGTTAATTAGCATTTTTGCAGCAGTATCCTGACATACAGGATTAAATTATCTCTAAGTTATTTTATTTAGATTAGGCCTTTCTTACAGCAGACATTTTGACTTGTCAATGAAGGAAAAGTACAGGTGTTACCAATAATTTTACGATGACTGTTCTGAAGTGTAAGACGTGACAGTTAGACAGCATGCACAACAATAGGACAGTATTTATAATTCCACCCGTGCTCTTCCTACTTTGACATGTCAAGATGTCTAATATGAAAAAGGTGTATGTAGAGAGGCTTGAGGCGCATGCCCACTTTACGCGACTACACACAACCAGAAATCTGCTCCCATTCATTTTGTATTGAAAGCGTCTGATACCAAGCTGGCGGCACGAGGAGAGGGAGCAACTTTTTTAAAAAATTCCAACGTAACTCACATCAGCACAGTCACTCAAGCTGCAGCTCCAGTGACTTTTCAAAAGCTATGCATAAATCCAGAACAAACTAAAGTGAAACTTTCTCTGGTGGAGAAGGGGGTGGGGGATTGTGGATGAATACAAGCGACAAGTGGGGCAAAGCGGACATCAATTGAGGCGAATTGCTTGTGTGTAGTGGGCATGCACAGTTAATCTGTAGTGGCCTGAAAGAAAACTAGGGAAGACTCTGTTGTCTGAACTAATCTGTCAGACCTGATGATGGGGTTTTGTACAGGTGGGGGAGGAACCAAGCGGCAAGCATGGGACCTGAGGGGCAAGGTCAGCGACATGGAGGGTAAGATTCGTGACTACCAGACCAAGGTCAAATCTGTCAACCAGGAAAATGAGGTTCTTAAAGGGTCGATGGTCCAGAGCAAAACAAGAGTGGCTGAAATGGAGAAAATGCTTGAGAGGCAGAAGAGTCAGATCAGGTACAAGGAACATTTCTCACAAAAGAAAATACTCTCGTCACATTGTAGTGTTACCTTTTTGTCTGTTTGGAAAACATTAAATGTCTTTTCTTCTTCTGTTATTTTAGTGAGTATGAGGAGAAACTGCACGAATTGTCAGGAGTCTGTGATGAGTTGGAGAGAGTGTCGAGTGATAAGAACACTCTTGAAAAGGAGCTCTCAAACTTGGAGGGAAAATACAAGGTCATGGAGACTCTCCGTGACAGCCAAGAGACAGAGCTGCAAACTCTCAAGGTAAAGTCTGCCGCTTGAATAGTAACTAATACTGGATATTTTCATTTACAATTCTCAATATATGGATTTATACAGGACCATAGTTTATTCTAGCAAGCAACTGCGCATTTATAACCTGGAAAAGACCTGTTACATTCCTGAAATCTGATCAAGAAGTTAAGATAATTTTTAAAATGGATGATATGGTTATCAGAATTTGGAAAATGTATGATTTAGTTGTACGCTTTTCTTGTCTGTCTTTCCTCTCCAGATGAAGCTATCGGTACAGGAGTCAACTCTGGCCCGCCTGCAAGTGACCCTCAGAGACACGGAGGAAGAGGTCCGGTCTCTCAAAGACACTGTGGCGCAGCAGAGAGATGAGCTGCATGCCGGGGAGATGGAGCGCAGACGGCTCCACAACACCATCCAGGAGCTCAAGGCAAGTTACAGTGTGGCACTTTATTGTGTTGGTAGCACTTGACAACCATGTGTTGGGTGTACGTGAATCACCTGCTGTTGAAGCTTAGTCTTCAGTATCAACATCCACTCCAGGTGGCAGGAGACGATCGATTCTACTTGGTTCTTCTTATATACTGTATCTGCCACATAGCTCCTTTTTCTTTAATCCACCAACAGGCATCAGATTTTGCACCTAGCACATATATAATGCACTTCATGCTATACAGTTTATAGTCTTACTGCTACTGAACTTTTGTCCTCTGGATGAACTGTTGTATTTTTTTCTTTCTTTCGTGATTCATTGTTTGTTACCTGCCAAGGGATTACAGATGTAAATTATTAGTCCTACTAACTGCAGCATATTTTACATTTGTATTTTTCTGTTGTCTGCAGGGCAACATCAGAGTATTTTGCAGAGTTCGGCCACTGGTGGAGGGGGGCCTCAGCAAACATATCCAGCTGTCACCCAGTGACATCAAATCAGTAACACTGGCCAAAACAGAGGAGGTGAGAATCTCGGCTTTCATGTTCTTTTGCAATCTCTTTACCTTTATTTTATATCTTTGAAGAAGTGACAAACCACATTCGCTTTGAGTTGCGTCAGCCTATCTTAATTGATAAAACTTATTTCTGCACCGTTCTGCTTTTTAGTCTCACACAGGCAAAACTGCTGACACTCAGAAGAATTACAACTTCAGTTTTGACCGGGTGTTTGGCCCCCAGGCGACACAACAGGAGGTAATCAATTTGTATCACAATTAACAATATACAAAATAGTCTGCAAGTTATCCTGATTAATAACCAACTATGTTTTAAAATGCACAACGTATGAATATTTTGTGGCTGGTTTCCCACTGGAGCAGGAAATTCATGGTGATTTATTTACATATTTTTTCCCCAGGTCTTCGAAGAGATCTCGCTGCTTGTGCAGTCAGCACTGGATGGCTACAACGTCTGCTGCTTTGCCTACGGCCAGACAGGAAGTGGAAAGACCTACACCATGGAGGGAGACGAGTATGATGAGTCCAGAGGTGTCATTCCCAGAGCTGTGAAGCAAATTTTCAAAGCAGCAGAGAAACTGGGAGCTCAAGGCTGGGAGGTTAGTGTGTAATGTCATCCATGTAAGTCCATATAGGGAGGGAGGTTGCAGAATCCAAAATGAACTCAGTTGTCCCAAAAAAAGTCTTGCCTAAGAAAAACAGTATTTTTACTCAGTTAAGGGCTCCACTGTGTTGACACGCTAGTCTCTGTCTCTGTCTGCTGTTTAGTGCTGATCACATAGGAAACTGTTGATTTTTAGAGATTTTTCTCTGATAGCAGCTGCCTGTTGTGCCTCAAAACGACACTCTGAGATTAGTGAGAGTGACCCAGAACAGAAAAGCTGGGGGATGACCGCTTAACAAACGGCTAAATCTCACAGTAAAGCAGAGAAGGGCTGCAGATTCAGATGGTAATTCTCTGTAGGTTCATCACTGTGAGCGACCTGTTTCACATTGTTATGTGATCCAATACATTGTGTTAAATTCCTCAATTGTGCCCAGGGCTTGAGGGGAGTAACAGTAAAATGAAACTGGAGGGAACGGAGCAAGACAGAGGTATTTGCACAAACCAAAAATTGGGGTTTTGTTTATATGAAAATAAAGGCACATAAAATGTGCTGCAAGATCAACTATAATCTGCTTTAACAAAAAATAAAGTGGAATTAAAACAGCAAAGAATTTGCCAAATCAAATTCAGCAATTACAACTCAACACTAATAACTCACACACAGAGAAGTAAATACTGCTGACTCCAGTATACCCGAACTTGAATATTGACAATGGTAAGCTAGCAAATTGGCCCAATGGGTCCGTCTTTGTTTCTTTAGTCCTCTTCACCGTCACGTCCCTGATGAGCAGATTACACACACGTTTGCTAAACCTTTGGCTGATCAGTAAAAACTGAGGGAGGTGGATCGTTAGGAAAAAGTCAAGGAGAGAAACACGGGGCGCACCCTACCCTGACCCATCACACATTTTTTGTAAAAACATGAACCATATCCAACTTCAAATTTGGCCTGATTTTTAGGACAATGCAATGTCACAATACAGTGCAAGACAGATGCACAGATGCGAGCTCCTAGAGAGCAGTCCAGGCTGTCGCATTGGGAGAGTTTTCACAATAGTGTGATTTCTCCCGGACCAATGCAAAAAAAAAAAAGTTATTCTGTTTTTCTTTTGGCACCCAGAGTCTCACGTCGGTGCAGATTCATGCTCTGTGTGACTCTGTTGATACCAATAAGCCAGCAAACCAAACGAAGTGCTCTCCATATGTTTCACACCACAAGTTTATTTTCTCTTACTGGCATCCAATGACTTGGCAAACTTGGCAAACAGCGTGTTTGTATCTGTGGAGGAGACGCTGTGTGATCAACATTTTTATTCAACATTTGGACCATTTCTGTTTTGTCAGTTCTCCTTCACAGCAAGTTTTGTTGAGATCTACAACGAGACCCTCCGGGACCTGCTCTACACGGGCAAAGCCAGCAAGAGGCCGGAGCACGAGATCCGAAAGTCGGCTAACAACGAGATCACGATCACCAATCTGACCTACGAAAAGGTCTCCAACGAGGATCAGGTACGGCCGTCGCCTAATTTACCTGATTATTCAGTAACATATTTTGAAAAATATAACCTTGTACTGAAGATTGCAGTTATTCACAGCAGAGGCGAGGTGATTCTTTTTTAAATCTATCAACAAGTATCAGTTCACTGTGTGAATGCCGTGTGATTAAACATGTCAGTAAACAATCCATATGATCTCCTCCACCCGCCAGGTTCTCGGCCTGATCATGTTGGCCAATCAGAATCGCTCCACGGCCCAGACAGCCCAGAATGACCGCTCCTCTCGCTCCCATTCAGTCTTCCAGCTGGATATCGAGGGAGTGAATGTTGGCAGGGATGTCAAATGCAAGTGTGAGTATAATCCCACTGATTATGCCAGCATCAGAAATGCGGTTTCAGTTGTGCATTTGGAATTTCAAAACTCTATTGTCTCGTTCAATTTGTCAAAAATTGCTGCAGTGTCTGCATACACCATAGGTGCTCTTTTTGCGTGACTTTACTGTAATTTTTATCGTTAAACCTGCATTTTTTTAAAGATGCATTTTGTTTGTTTTTGTGAGTATAGCCACTCTGTGCCTGGTGGACTTGGCTGGCAGTGAGCGGATGCTGAAGAGTCAGTCTCAGGGCGAGCGTTTCAAAGAGATGACCGCCATCAACGGCTCCCTGTCCAACCTGGGCATCGTCATCACCGCGCTGGCCAACAAGGTCTGTAAGCAGGAGTCTGTCTGAAAACAGCGCTGAGTTCAGAGAGTCTGTGAAGCCTTAAATATGTAGTTATTTACTCCTTACAAAATGCCAAAGATCTCCGTGACTGTATGATTTTGTTTGTGTTTCAGGAGAGCTACGTTCCGTACAGGAACTCCAAGCTAACGTACCTTCTGCAGGGCTGCCTGGGAGGAAACAGCAAAACGTGAGTGCTTCCACAACATCAGTGGTGTGCTCCAGCAAATGCTTTGTTATGTTGTGTTACTTGATCTCAAGGCAGCAAACTACTCTTTTCAATGATTTGTTCACACAATTATGGGTTTTCTCCAAAATTTCAAAGCACCTGCAAGTGTGCTCAGCCTCCAAATTACAGCTGGTCACCTCCAGAACATTTACAAACACATTATGTCTTATGACTCAAATTGTTACAGAGGGAAGCTTTTTTTTGGAAAGCAGTGCATTCTGAATTGTTTTATTTTATCTGTTCTTAGTTGTTTTTTAAGTTTATTGTTTTTCTGATTCCAGCCTGATGTTTGTGAACATCGCCCCAGAGCCAGACAGCTTTGGAGAAACCCTCAATTCCTTAAGGTTTGCCAGCAAGGTCAGTAGCATCTGTGGTTGTTTAATATCTTTTCTTTAGTAGACAGCAGGTATAAGATAACATGAGTACATGATGTGAAACTGGAGATAAACTGAAGTTCACTGTGAGGTTTAATTTGATTTATTAGCTGAGAAAGTACAATAGAAAATGACTTGAGTGAAGGTAAAGGACAGTAGCACATTTTTCCTATTCAAAAATGCTAAATCTAGCACTATGAAACAAATGTTTTTTAAGTCTTTATCAATGAAGTCCCGTTTTTCTTGACTCAAAGCTTAATTTTCCACCATTTAATTGCTAGACTAGACTTCAGTATGTAACAGTATCAACAATGTAAATGTGTCATTTCGCTGTAACCATTTTATAATTTTGTGACTTTGATGTTTGTGGGGTTTTTTTCTCTTTACAGGTGAACGACTGTGTCATCGGGACTGCAAGTGCCAACAAGAAGTAGACGGAGCACTTCAGCGCTCAGTCAGCGATTCTCATCCAATAAACTTTTTGTCAGACTTCGCAAATATCTTCTCACGGTCCACCAGCTGTCTGTTCTGTGTGTGCTGAAAAAGTATCTGGTGTTCATACAAAGTAGCTCAGATAAAGTTACACAGCTGTGTCGGCCGCTCCCTTTCTGATTGTAATATAATCTAAATAACTTTGGATATTACTGAAGCTTGTGGAGGAGCACTGAGGGGAGGGTGTGTGTTTGTTTGGGTGTTTAGTTCAGATATCAACGGTCTTTCTCCAGAATCGCTGACTCCACCTTTTATTAAATGTACAGTGTAATTGTTTCACATGAATTTCACGTTGTGCTGTTTGGCATCAGTGCCAGTCAGTTAAAACCAAAAACCAAAAGCCTTTTTGTATATTCTCAGGGCTTTGATTAGTGATCACTAATACAGGCTCTCTAACATTTTTATGCTAAATCAAGTGTTTGTGTACATATGCATGTTTCTAGTTTCTGATTTCATTTTTAAAGTCCATACACAGCTCTGTAAGACTGATGAGACTTTTAATCTCACATGATATATTTTAACAAGTTCTTTCTCTTCTTTTATCCAGTCGAAATATGATGTGCTATGTATAACTTGCACATTAATCGCAAATAAATGTAGTTTAGTGAAGCTGGTACTGTCGTTTTGTTTTTCTTGATAATCAGTTTTCCATCTACTCTGTCCCAATGTGATGAAGAAGTAATAATAAAGATATGTGGTAGGTTGATTATTTATATTCCCTGTGCTGCCTTATGTTTACTTTAAACTATTTCATTATGGCATATTGTGTGCATATTACTGATAACTTTTCCATATTAAACCAGTTTTTCTCTTTTTTTTAGTTTGCCTGGTCTACTGTCCATGTCAAAACCCTTTTTTGACAGCAAACATTTTGATGAGCCACAGTAGCAAAAGCACAGGTGTTACTTATAACACTAATGAGGGCTGTGATTTTTACAGTGAGAGTGCTCCATGCACGATACCAGGTGCCTCAAATCAAATCAGCTAAATGGAATTAAGCCGTCGTTGTCGTTGTTTACACCTGTGCTTTTTCTGCTGTGACAAGTTCAAATGTATTCTGTGAAAAACACTAATGCACTTTGATAATAACCATCATAATCATCTTTTTAGGTCTAGAGTTTTGTTTTGTTGGTTTTTTTTACAGTGTTTCATAAATTTTTATATATAAATATCACATGAAATCAGAACTTTGCTCTGTTTGGTAGAGCACATTTTAAATCTCTGTATTGTCATGAAAATGTGTCGAATTTAACTCAACCTGATTAAGCCATCGCTACCATTTGGTTTAGCTATGTAATGCTAAAACAAATCCACTGGATGTCACTGTGTCTTTAAATAGTCTTTTTAGTTTGTTTTCTACAAAAAGTGAGACTTCAGACATGAGGGCTGTGTGTGGTGGGATTTTCAAATGTAGGCACACTCATTTGACATGTTATTATTTCAGAAGTCTTACTGAACAGATTTATGTAACTTTAAAATTTAAAATATATTTTTCTAAAAACATGCTCTACAAAATCGTGGGTTTGGCCTTTTATGGTAAAGGTAGTGAAACTAAGCTAATGGCATCAACATTGACAAACTTCTGATAATTAGTTGTTGTTAAAGGATACATTTATTTATTACATTTATTACATTTATTTATACATAAGAAATATATATGGTGAAAATAATATATATATATATATATATATATATATATATATACAGACATACATACAGACATACATACATATATTATTCAATTTATGTGTATATATATATATATATATATATATATATATATATAAATATTTATATATATATATATATATATATACTTATATTTATACATAACGATGCAATTTTTAAAATACTTTTATTGTCATCATATCTTGTCATACATATGCATTATTATGTAACCTGTTTAGTGATGACAATGTTGTTTTGGTTTTTTTTGTTTTGACTTTTTGATTTTTTAAATTTTGTTATTTCTCACAAATCATCTTTCATCTTTGAAAATCTACAGTCTGTGTTCAATAAATTCACGTTTTTTCTACTATCACGAAAACGATGCAAATTTGATGTTGCGTATTACCCATCATATATTATATATGTGTATATTTGATAAAAATAAAAATAAAAAAATCCAAAAAAATTAAGAAAATAACAAGAACATTTTTGTCTTACTATTTTAAACAGTTTTTTTTTAATTTACCTATTATAAACATTTAAACGTCACTGCAGTATTTAACTGTGTTTATGCCATTGTTTATGTTGGGTATTTTCTGTCGGCCAAAGTCTGGCTCGTCTGTCTGGAATCCTTTTAAAGGCGACGCGTCGCTGTCTGCCGCTGCAGAAGGGACCAGACGGGGAGAACATTTCCAAAAAATGGTCCCCAAACTTCAGGGCCTGGGTAAACTGGCAGGACACACAGCCGTCAGCTCGGACAGAGACGGTGCTCCCGAAGGCTGCAGTGTCAACTAACAACGGTGAGTTTAATGTCCGCAGCGGCTCGTCGCTTTTTCGGAGCCCGCCGTCGGAGCTAGCTAGCAGGCTAACGTCACATCTGTGGCGGTATGATGAGTCTGGAGCTCTGACGGCTTGTTTCGCTGCTGCTGGTCTGCTGCTGGTCTGCTGTCTGTCAGCAGACCAGCAGCAGAGACACATCCCCACCACAACGCCTGCTTCATCTTTTACAATCAACACATTTGCTTTTGTCAACTCAAAGTGTGTTTGCAGTCCAGCTGTTGATTTTCTCGTGCACTGATAGCAGCAGCAGTAAGTGCTGCTGTGTGTATGTGATGAGGGCATTTTCTGTTTATGAATTCATTACGTGATGCTTTTTTTCTTCTCTGTAAAGTGCAAAATGACACTGTTGATCTGAGCCTTTTATAACTATCATAATGCTGTCAAAAGTGCAATCAAATTTGTTAGGGACAGTCTGATATGACATACATTTTTTGCATGACACACAGAAATGCTCACAACCAGAAATAGTGCTCAAATATCTTAGTTATAACACAAGAAGAAATGACTCCAAAATGAGTAAGAAATAAGTAAAAAGTACAATAAATTATCCTGAAAATTATTAAAAAATAAATAAGAAAAACATAGAAGACAGTCGAAAAAAAAGTCTTTTTATTAAATAAATATAATTAAGTATAAATAATAAATAATTATATTAATTATTTGGCATTCTTTATAATATGTAATTAAGATAATTATAAATATAGTTTTATGGAATATTTCTTAACATGTTGCTAACTGCCTTTTCCCCATGTTTTTGAATTCAGAGGTTTTAAAGGCATTTAAGAGAAGCACAAGAAAAGTTCCAAGTTTTAAAGGGTTAAACAATAACCCTACTTTAGTAAAAGTTAGACATATTGTCAGTATTTGACTGCTATAAAATTAAAGTAGCAATGTTGCAGTGCAAAAATATGGTCATAAGTGAAAATCCAATGTCAAAATATTACTCAATTAAACAACAAACAAAACTATTAGGGACTTTTCTGTATTTATCAGAGGAGGGAGTTGGCTGGGATGTGACTTTTTTGTTTTGTTTTTAGATTTTGTTTTATTGAAATGTGTTTTCTTGAGCCATTCAAAGTCTGTGGAAAATGTAGTTGTTAGATTTTTAAAAAAGTCCAGATGAGAAAAAGCTTCTTGTCATGTAAGCAAGGTATTTATTTTTGGTAATAGTTTAAATGAGACATGTAGAATAAAGTGATTTTGATGAAATATCAAAATGTTAAGCGCAATATTTTTTATTTTTTTTTATTCTGAAGAAAGCGCTCATCGCACATGTCCCAGTGACCATTAGAAAATTGAAAATCAAACGATAATTTCTGTTTTTGTAGTTTCTGGCTATGATAAATTGTGTTGTATTGCACTTAAAAAAAGAAGAAGTAAACGTGTTTTCTATTAAAAAAAAAAACATACAAGTTGTATGCCCTCCCCTAAGCCAAAATAAAAAAAAAACATAAGACCATCATCAGTGCCTAAAAAATATATTTGACATGTCTGTCCCTTTTTGTACCACCTCGTCCCCTCATATAATATAACAGTTCTTTAGCATCAAAATATATTTAAAGTAAAAAAAATAAATGTACTCAATGACCCAACTTAAGACTAAATATCGACTAATATATATTATTGGATTCTAATTATTGATGCATTGATATGTTCATCACTTAATGCTGCTGCAGGTATATTTAACTGCTTTATGTATTGCTGGGAAGCTTCGCCTCTGTGAATATATCACAGTTTATTTTTTGGTAATATTTTTATTATCATTCTAAATCTGCAAAATAACTCAAACTTCCAGATAAATGTGGTGGAGTGAAAAGTACAATATTTTCCTGCGCTATGAAAGCATAAAGTAGCAGAAAATGTAAATACTCAAGTACAAATACTTGAGTAAATGTACACAAAACAAAATGTTAAATGCAACACTGTTTTTGCTTCCATTTCACAGATCTGAGAGTTTTTATGCGCTGAATGCATATATTTCTTTGAAATTTTGGTCACAAATTTGTTCAAATCCCCATTAATTAACACTTCTGCTTTTTGGAGATAATCCCTCCACCTGACAGGTGTGGCACATCAAAATGCTGATTAAACAGGATCATTACACACAAGTGTGCCTCGGGAACGCAGCTCTAAAATGTGCCGTTCGATCACAACACAATGCCACAGATGTTACAGAGTTTGAGGGAACGACGTCTTTTGTGTGCATAAAGAGTTTTTGAATCTTTAAGTGGTGGAAAATGGGAGCAAAAGTATTGCTTTTAAATTTTTGTTCTATATTTTTAGTTACAATCCTCCACAAAGCTCCAAATGTACCTCACGAGCAGTTTGTGACGTGACGTGTCTTTGTGCAGCAGGAGCTAAGCGCACAAAGACACACTGAGACTGAGATCTAACAAAGACACTTCAAATAGACACTTAAGGTTGACAGCTGCACAGGGCCGTCTTTTTCTCGCCTGTCTCGAGTAGCTCTAATTTGCACTGTATTCTGGGTAAATTAAGTTTTTTTTCTGAATAACAGCACAGCCAATCACGTTAACTGCTTCCTCGATTGGCCACTGTTGCCTTTGCTTTCATTCATGCTACATACTGTGTGATAGAGGATTAACATAATGGCAATAATAATCTATTAGTTCTTTCACGTTATGTTGAGAAATAACCTTGAGTTGCTTTTAATAAGCCAAATTTGGGCAGTTTGAATAGTCAAATTAACTGGTAAATGTTCATTTTTTGAGTGCTGAGATCAGATTGACAGCTTTACGTTTGCTCGTAACGTGCTGAATGTAATTTGTCTTTGTTGACAATATTCAATTCAATATTCAATGGATGCCAGCTGACACTAACACGCTGTAATTAAACAGCTCTGCAAAAAAAACCCAAAAAACTGCCAAATCACTTGTAAAAGGTGCTGATTCAACTTTAAAGTAATTTCAGAAGCTGCCGTTTGTGCTTCTGTTCATATTCTTCTCTTTTTTTGCATTATATATCCATAGCAGAGTTTGTAATATTTTCTCCACCCCAAAGTAAATATATTAAAATACAGCCTCCAACATGATCAGAAACTACAGGTGCAACAATTTGCTGATTAACCAATCTGTGGCTTGACAAAATATTAATCAGCAGCTGTTTTAATGATCAGTTATTGATTAGTTTAGAGTATTTTTTTAAGGGGAGAACACGCGAATTCTCTGATAACAGCGTTTCTGGGCTCTACATCATTGTAAACGAAAATATCTTTGAGTTTTAGAGTCTTGATCCATAAAACAAGACTTTATAAGGCGTCATCTTCGACTGAATAAACAACTTATTGAGTATTTGTTAGAGGTCATAATTAACTAAGTAAATGCTAATTGCATAATCGTCAGCTGCTGCAGTGATCAACACCAGTCCAAAACATAAAAAGTGATCATTTTATTGTTAATTAAAGAAGAATTTATTGCAGAGCCATTATATTAGTTTGCATTAGTTTTAGATAAGTCTAATAAACTGAGAGTACACATATAGCTTAAAGTATTTATGGATTTTTTAAAACACCCTAAACACATAATTTAACCTATATACCACTACAAATTACATACTAAGTAAAAACGTTCTCAGATTGATTTTTCCTTAAAAAAAAACAGAAATGGCGATGTGCCATATTTGGGTATCTTATTTATTTATTTAGTAGCACAAAAGATGTGATAAAAACAAGTAGATAATGTTAAACACAGCAAGAAACCCAAACATTTATTTTCTCCCTAACATGACAACAAAACAAACAAAACAAGTAGTTCTAATAATCATAAACTGAACAGACACATAACACACCACCAAAGCTAATACTACAGCACAGATGTTTTTTAAGTTCGACTTAAATGAAAATAATAATGAACAAGTGAATAAAGTGGGCTGGTATTTCACAGTAATGGTCGTCTGTATTTCAGAGCATATTATCTGAGAGTTGTGCAGTAACAGGGAAGATATTTCTCTGCTTGTCTTGTTTGATATGAATGAATATCAGAGTTTGTTAAAAAAAACAAATCTGAAATACATCTGGAAAGCTGTGTTTTGAAACAATATACATAAAAACATTTGTATCAAAATGGATGCAGTGAAGCCGACGATTCCCAGCAATTTGATGCAGTTGCCAATCTGAGAAATTTCTTTTGGACTAACATCATTTTTTGCAGGGAAGGAGATATGTACTGACCTACCAGAAAAAAGAGAAAACATTTAAGGGAATGTTGCTGCATCAGGCTCAATATCTCACATCACGTTAATCTCTACCGGACAGATTCAGCCGCAGAAAACCTTTATGGAAGCATTTTGCCACAGCTGGGAGTCATGACTGTTGTTCTCCCCCCGTAGATGCAGTCCCTGCCCATGGAAGTGGGAAGCAGCAGCAGCAGCTCGGCTCCCAGCGACACATCTGGCCCGGTGGTGCAGGTGTGCTTCCCCAGCGCTCAGGCCTCGGTGCTGGACAGCCTGAACCGGCAGCGAGAAGACGGCCGGCTCTGTGACCTCTCCATCCACGTCCAGGGACAAGTGTTCAAAGCCCACCGCTGCGTCCTGGCTGCCTCCTCCCCCTACTTCCATGACCAGGTGAGAGTGTTTCGCTGTCGCACCACAGCGAGGAAACAAGCTGACTTGTTAATGACAGGGAGCTGATGTTTTCTGATCATAAAAATCTACACATAAATCTTGTATTTAAGCACTAATATGAAATTTTGTAGACGCTGTCGAGGCACAATAATAGATCTGACAATGAATTCATAGGGAAATAGCTGGCTTGATTAGTCTTTGTGGATATGACACGATTCAGTCAACACTCAGTGTGTAATTCAACCGAAATGTGTTGAAAACAAAACATTCAGAAGTCGATTATGGTCACCAGTGTTTCACTGCAGCAAGACACACGTTTTGGATGTGTCAGACACAAAATCTGTGTGGTTTTAACGCTTCTGCTTCTGATTATTTCTTGGAAAGAAAATTTGTAAAACACTAAAATGATGAGCATGGCAGAAAAGAATAAAGAATAAAAAGCCTGCAGCGTGACCGCCGCTTCACACAGATACTTGAATTGTGTCTTTCTGCTCGTCTTTAAGCTTAAAGTATTTTGTTTCCAAAAAGGCGCACTCATCTGCCAGAGATCAGTTTTACTGACACTTAACTGGGTTATATCAGACTCCAGTTAAAGAGGTAATTTTCCAATTTTCAACCAGCTTTTTACCATAACAATGCAAAGAGTTTGTGCGACCACGATTCTGGAACTTCTTGCCTGAAATGTTTTCAGAAACATGTTTTATTTTGCCATTTAACCCTTTGAAACTTGAGCAAATTGGCTTGATATCTTTAAAAAACATGATAAAAAGGCAATGAGAAATTACAGAAAAAATGGCCCAAAAACTAGCAAGAAATTAGTAAAAAAAAAAAAACGTACAAGAAAAATACCTGGAAATTAGTAAATATAAATACTCAATAAAAAGGAATAAGAAAGTTTTTTTTAAAAAAAAGGAAATGAACCAGAAAAAAATGCTTAAAAATTCTAATAATTCTGAGGTGCCCAGTAGCTCATCTGGAAAAGCGGGCGTCCGATGTTCAGAGGCTACGTCCTCGCTGCAGGAGCCACAGGTTCGATTCCAGCCTTGGCTGTTTGCTGCTTGTCATCCTCTCTCTGTCCCTCCTTAATGCTTAAGCTATCCTATTAAAAAAGGAAAAAAGCCCCAAAAATAATCTACTTTTTTTGTAACGTTGTAAATATAGTTCTCACCTAATTTGACAGTTTTCCTTCGCTTTTTAAACATATTTTTCTAAATCTACAAATTTTTTGCAGTTTGTGAAACACGGCTCACCAAGTTGCTCTTTGCTTTTTGGAAAGAAAAACACACTTATTTTCAGAGTTCACAGGTGCAAATACTTATGAAAAGCATCTGAAAGCAGCACATGAAAAGTGATGTCGCTCCAGGTTTCCATGGATTTACTGTAGTTCGAGATTGTTTATTAACAGAAAGCCACGATATTGTTTTTAGAAGGGCACCTCGCTTTACGTCACCTACTGGTAGCAGCATTTTAAGGCCCATTTATTCTGGTAGTTGAAGGTTTTCTACCTCTTGAGCAAAAGCAAATGCCACAGTCAGTTTTCTTCGTTTTCTCTGGTTATGTAGCACCAGATTCAAAAGTATTTGCATCTTTATACTGCATAGATGTCCTTGTTTTACAAAATAACCGTCTTTTCAGAAGTGAAATACCCCTTTAACTGGAAAACAGAGTTATCATCAAAAATGGTAATATTAAGGGGGATTTGGATTGTGATCAGTAAGTTTCCACCAAGTAACCAATGTTTTCCTGTTCCATATTGTCCTCCTCCAGGTACTACTGAAGAACATGTCTACAGTCTCCATCCCGGCAGTCATGGACCCGCTGGCGTTTGAGAGCGTGCTGAGCTGTGCCTACACCGGTCAGCTCCGGATGCTGCGCGAGGACATCGTCAACTACCTCACGGTGGGCAGCGTCCTGCAGATGTGGCACATCGTGGACAAATGCACCGAGCTGCTGAAGGAGGGCCGGGCTGCTGCGGGAGGAGGGAGCAGCGGAGGAGGTGCTGTGCAGGAAGCAGCCAGCGTCAGAGGAGGTGGAGGGTCAGCTAACCTCGGGTGCAGCAGCAGCAATGGTGACGGCGTTGCAGGCGGTGGTAATGGAGCTGGCAGTGATGGGGGTGTGAGTGGTGGTCAGGCCCAGGTTGCAGGGTCCAACGAGCCGCAGCCGGCCTCCCAACCTCCCAGCCGGCCGTCAGTGAGTGAGAGCCAGTCTCCCAGCAGCACCAACTACTTCAGCCCCAGGGACGGGAGCAGCTTCGGAGGGAGCGGTGCAGCCGCAGCTGGGGCCTCAGCGGACGGAGGCGGGGCCAGCAACACCCCCAGTTACTGCACCCCATCAGGAGGAGAGGAAGCCTTCCTTATTGAGGAAGAGGAGGAGGAGGGAGAGGAGGAAGAGGAGGAAGTACTGTACCACCAAAGGAAGAGAGGAAGAGGCAGCGGGAGGAGGAAGAAAATGAGTTCGGTGTCAGAGCAGGAAGTGGGCGTCAGCGACAGTTTTGGCGTGTCTTCCTATCAGGTGAGGGTCCGTCAGTGTGAGCAGCCGACACCAGTGTATCTTCAAATTTAAGTCAGAGGCGTTTATTTAAAAAAAAAAAAAAAGAAACAAACATAAAAAAACAGTTTTCATCTCACTAAGCTTTAATTAAGATGTTGGTATCCCACATTAACTGTATTATAACCTGACATGTCTTTATTGAAAGGATGGGGAGGTCTCGGCGTTGCCGCTGCAGAAGCGTCCGACCTACAGCCAGCCCAGCATCATGCCCCGAAAACAGTGGGTGGTGGTGAAAACCGAACGCATGGAGGACGACGACCTCATCGTGGTGTCCGGGGAGGAAGGAGGCGAAGACGAGGAGGACGAGGATGAGAGGGAGATGGAGCTGGCCAGAGAGAGGGAGAGAAGCGACTTCAACATTTCCAACGTTAGGAGCCTGTCAGCCGATCTGGGAAGCAGAGCTGAGAACGACATGGACTCACAGGTGAGCTGAAACAAACTTTAAAAAGACACAATGTGTAGATTTTTCATGTGATTTTAGCATCTTTCAAAGTATTTTAAAAGTTTTTGTTTTGTCGAAAAAAATGAGAGACCTAGTGAAAACTGGTGCAAAGTGTTTGTTAGCGACCCCCACCACCAGGAGGCGCCTAAGGTGTAAAATATTCAGGTGAAACCAATGACTGTGTATAAATATAGGTAATGTATCTCCAAATCCTCCCACTGTACAAAAAAGAAGCCAAAATGTTCCATGTTTAGCTGTGATATTGAGCTGGTGACGTGATTTGGAGCCAGACTCTGCACTGTAGCAATCTTTACAGTATTGAATTCCCACCCATACACCCATCCGACCAATCACAATCAACGCCATTGATAGCAAACACACTGATTGGCACAGACAGCTGTCAATCATAACGTTGCATCCTCTTTTCCAAGCTTCAAATAACTAATTAAAACCAAACTTAAAGAGTAAGAATGCTGCTACTTTTGGCTCCTCATTGGAAAATGAAAGAAAATGGGCAGGGCTGGGAGCGACACTCCCAGTCAGCCAGTCGTGCCACCTCTCGATCCACAGCACCTTCCTGCCCCTGGACACACACAAAGTAGTCTGAGAGGGCGAAGACGGAGCTTTGTCAATGATGAAAGCAGCTCCTGCCAGCAAAATAAGCCAACAGCAAAATTCAATTGCAGTAGCCAAATTTCAGCCTTTAGAGGGAAGTCACAATGCATATTTATACACAATATAGAGAATTTTAATACTGTGCACTTAAATTTCAAGAGATGGACCTGAATCAATCAATCAATCAACACTACAAAAAAAAACCCTATATTGCTTCTCAACTGAAAAAGAAAAGCAAACTCTTGAACCCACAACAAGGTGATAACAACTACTTTAAATGACAGAAATGATCTTTGGGAAAACATTATTTGGCATGTGCATGTATGTATGAGTTTTTAGTTAAGTCCATGTCCCTTCCAGTAATACTGAGGGGGCGAGATTAATGATCTATACTGCAGGAAGCTACCAGGGGGTGACTGAGCTGTTTTGGCTTCACTTTTGGGAAGCTGCCATGTCGTTCATCTTTATATACAGTCTTTGGATGAAACAAAAATCCAGCCATCTGAACCTGTGTGATGTACAAAATAGATATTTTTCAAACTTGGTAATTTTCTAAATTCATGCTGCATATGAGATTGCACTGCACATTAGCTTTCCCACATGCAGGTGCTGAGGACTCTGCAGGGAAATCTCTGCAAAATCCCTGAAAAGCATTTCAAAGTCACTAGTTTGGAATTTTGCAAATATTCCTGATGCAGAAAAATCCCAGCACTTTGCATTTATCGCAGATTCAAAACCCTTTCTCTTCGTCTGCCTCCAGGTGGACTACTGCCAGTCTTCAGAAGACTACCTCAAGTTTGAAGGCAGTTTGATGGACCAGACTTTAGCTCAGCACCTTCATGACAGTGCAGCAGGTCAGAGCCAGAGCGCGAACCGTGCCGTGTCGGCGCTGCTGGGCCAGGTTCAGTCTGCTGCCTCGGCACGGGCCCAGCTCTTCCCGCTGGACATGCAGGGGAACCAGATCCTCCTCTATAGCCAGGCCTCCGGACTCTCGCTGGACGCGGCCGCCCCTCCCCTGGGAATGGCAGGCGGTATGATCGGAGGCACCTCCTTCAAAGGTCCCAGTCTGGAGCACGGTGCGGTCCACCTGTCGGTGCAGGGCGGTTTGGGAGTTGACAGCATGGACAGCGGGGGGATCGGAGGGGTAAGTGGGAGTGGTGGCGGCAACAGCAGCTCCGGGGGTTCGGGGAAAGTGTTTATGTGCCACTGTGGTAAGACCTTCACCCACAAGAGCATGAGGGACCGCCACATCAACATGCACCTGGACCTGAGGCCCTTCCACTGCCCCGTCTGCGCCAAGAAGTTCAAGATGAAGCATCACCTCACGGAGCACATGAAGACGCACACGGGCCTCAAGCCGTACGACTGCCTCGGCTGCGGCAAGAAGTTCATGTGGCGCGACAGCTTCATGAGGCACCGCTCGCACTGCGAGAGGCGCAGCGGGCTGGGAGAGAGCGGCGAGGGTGGGAGCAGCGGCGAGGGAGGGAGAAGAGGAGGAGGTGGGGGTGAGGATGGGCCAGATTTGATTTCCTCCCCTCACCTCCTCCTGTCTGCGGGTGAGGGAGGACAGGGCGGTATTTTAGGTGGAGGAGGGAGAGGAGGAGTGTCTGTTTCTTCTCCACACCTCTCCGGCGCTGTTCTGTCGCCGCAGCACTCCGGCGTCTCAGGAACAGGAAGTAGCAGCAGTAACAGCAGCGTGAGTAACAGCAGCGGTGCTGCTCTGAGCAACAGCATGGCCGCCTCAGGGGCGCTCCTGGGGGTCGTCTCCCAGAGTCCCGGTCAGGGATCAGGGATGTTTGCCGGTCTCGGGTTGGGTAGAAGTGTGTGTGATGAAGACGTGTGTGAAGTCAGTGCCAATGACAGCAGTGTGACTTAAACCAGAAGTGTGTGCGTGATGTCCAGCGGGCGCCTCTTTCTGAGTCATGCTTCTTGTTCCTGCTGCTGTTTTTACAATTTAGGAAACTTTAAAGAAGCTTTTCTGAAACACTTTTAACTGCCAACAATTTCAAGCAGGAAGTTTGTTCTTTGTCGAGATGAAAAAAGGCGAGGCTCCCGTTGGACACACAACCTAAAGAAGCTCTAAGTGTTTATAGAAAAATGGGACATTGAGGTTCCAGTCGACTGTTGTGCCGTGAAGTTTCTGAAACAGACTTGTGGTCGAATTGGTGCCATCTTAAATTATCACCGCACCGCAAAGACTTTTGGAAACTTGCCTCCGAAATGTGGCCTCATTATAAATTTTGTCTCAGTGAGTAAGCTATTGTTTAAAATATCCCAGATGTTATAAAAAAAAAGTTTGGTTTTGTGGAAGAAAGCTTTGCGTGTCGAGAGGAAACCAAAAACGAAGAGACAGCGCTTCACTAACAAACTGTTACTTTCTGTGGCAACATAATAGTATCAGTAGAGTAAAAAAATGGCTGTTCTAAATTGCTGTGATTTTCTGCAGTATTGTATTATAAAGTATCACTGTCATATTAAGAAAAACGCAAATCTGCAAAACAAAAACACATGATCCAAGTAAGAAAAGAAGAAGCTAAAGTTGCAGATTTGTGTTTTTTTTTAACCGTCACAGCAGCAGCGGTGCATCTTGTCCTCAGTGTCCCGTGTGACGGACTCACTGTCAGCACTGCCACGTCGTTTTAGGTGATAAATACGGTGCTGCTCTGCTTGAAGCGGAAGCTGGATTACAGTGAAAGGCACAATCATTTATCCTCACCACAAGGGATCTCCGATTGATCCCAGACGTTTGTACAGGCAGGAACAAGTGCGTCTCGTTGAAGTAGCTAAAGATTAAATCTCTTTTTCCGATACAGCCGATAACTAACACAAACACTACCTGTCAGTGATAAGCTCAGAACTTCCTCTCCGGACCTTTAAAAGCAGGAGGCGACTGATCTGCTCGGCAGTAGAAGCCCCCGTTGCTTTCAGTTTTGCTGCTGTTACCTGCTTTCACTTCCTTGTCGTTCACAGTGCTTTGAGAAGTATATTATTACTGTAAATATATAGAAACATATGTTGTTTACTCATCAGACCTGGAACAAATACTAACTTGTGATACCGATGCGTCGGTTTGCTGCCGTTTGTTTTGGGAGGAGTTAACCAGTTGTATTTGAAAGTGTTCTACACCCGAAAAATCATCTTAGCCTGCAGCGCATCTCTTCGATAGTTCAGAGAAGAGTATAAAAATCTAGCAACGGTAGATGGTCTTATCTAAGCTATACAGTGTAT
The DNA here is from genome assembly GCF_026936395.1 of Plectropomus leopardus. Classification (NCBI taxonomy): domain Eukaryota; kingdom Metazoa; phylum Chordata; class Actinopteri; order Perciformes; family Serranidae; genus Plectropomus; species Plectropomus leopardus. The sequence continues at coordinate 27,480,070 of NC_142192.1, read as the reverse complement.
AGTGACTTTACAAGCGTACCTCCTCTGAAGGGTTGACAGAATAGAAGTTTTGGACCCAAATGAAAAGATAACCTCATTTTTGCAGTAACTCTTATGCACATAAAGAAGTCACATCTATTTTTTTTAAATTCCTTTTTAATTAAGACTTTTTGTTATTACAGGGGGACACATTTCAATTATTTGACTTTGTCTTTGGATTTCTTTTTTTCCCCACTGTTGGATTTTCCTTCTCATTTAAGCATCGTGGAGTCGTGTAGGCGACCTCTCGGAGGGTTATACATGTTTTTGTTATTGACTTGTTTTGGTTTTGGTCTCGCCTGTTCCTGTTTTGGTCCTGGATGTGAACGTGATAATAGTCCAGGTGCTCTGTTCTGAAGACAGCACTAGTTTGAAACATAAGCTAAAGATTTGTTTGGTTTAGATACAAGTTTTCTGAGAAGTCCAGATCAATGGAAACAGATTTCAGAGTAAAAGTCAGCAATGTTTTGATTTTTTTTTTTTTTTTTTTTGGAACCACCTGAAGAAAACTTTTAAGTCCAAGAAAAAAAATTAAATACTGGACTCAAACATCCTGAACTTTTTGTTTTCTAAACTTTGAGTAACAGTGGTAATTATTGCAAAAGATATTTAGTGACAATTGTGATATTCTGTTACCTAAAAAAAAAGGTGAAAATACGAAACATTTTGTGGTAAAACAGCTGATTGGTACTGCGGCTCCTAAAGTCTGAAAAGCTTGATCATTTGAATTTTTTATTTTGTGTGCACAAGCAGAGATGAAAAAGTGAAGCTAATTCAGAAGTGCCAAAAACCGAAGTTCTCCTAATTGCTAACTGAGGCTGGCGCCAAAACAGGGCAAATTCCCATAAACCCTCATGTTGAAATGCACAACTTTATACACAACCTGGTACAAAAAAAAAGTTTGGTCTCTGTAACCAAATTTAATATTCATGACAACCGTACGTGGTTGAATTTTTATAGAACTCACCCGTTTGCACTTTATTAAGGCCCAAAGTTACACATAAGTAATGTGGGAGTGACAGGCTGTGTGCGAGGCATCACCACAATAACACGGTCCCTTCTGCTCCAAAACAAACCCCAAAATGTTGATGTTTGAAATGCAACTTCGAGGCTTGAAGAGTCCACATGTGACGTTGTGCTCTCTATGTCCATTATTTATACAGTCTATATGTGTGCACAAGATAAAAAATGATCATCTTACAGGACTTTAGGGGCACCGTGGAAAACGAAACTTGATTAGCTGAGTTTGTCCGTTATATGGTGACTGTGTGCATCTGAAGTCATTAGAGACACATCGATCTCATAGTGAATTATCTTGTGCACAAAAGGTTTTTTAAAAATCTCACCTTACGTTGCTTTAGAGCCTCCATAGATGTAAATGTAACACCTTCTGAGTGAATATTTGGAGCAAGGCTGAAATGCAGATCATGTTAGTTACTTTTAGGATCTCAGGACTTCGTCATTGCTCGCTCACAGAAAAAAAGTTGTTCTCAAGATGTCTAATTAAAACACAGGTCATTTGAATACTTTGAACCTCACAGAAATGTAACCTCAAAGTTTTTTTTCTCAGTTCTCCACTGTACACAAAAACCATGTTCTCCTCTGGGCCTTGCTGTGGTTAAAATACACTATTAGTTCTGTGCTGTATCTATACTGGGACCTTACTGGACATGTACTGGTAACACTACGGATAGGACACGCTGACAGAGGTATTACACTACGGTACAGATACGTTCAGCTTTTGTTTTTTAATTAAATAATTGAGTTGGTTTTGTTTGTAAAGGAGGTTGTATGTGTCGCCAATATTTCTGCCAAACAGGTTTAGGTGCCTTACCAGCACTTTCACTTCCTCAACACTTCCAGTTTCTGTTTTTTATTAATAATCTAATCTTACAGTGTAAAATTAAAACAAATGTATATACATATAAACAACAACGTTGTGTTGTAAAGTATATTAATAACATGGAGTCCATTAGTACCTTGTGTTGGGACATTAGTGCACAAGGATGCATTAAACTGGAGGTAACCATGGCAACAGTTCTGATGCTCAAAGATACATAAGATGATTGTCTCTGATGAAACAAACAAAAAAAATAGGGAAGACAATGTTAACATAACACACCTTTTCTTTTTCTGTATGTGGCCACATTATTACATTCGGATGTGTCCTTATATAGAAAGTTACACACTGTCTTCACCTTGTTTGTTTTTTTATTGTCGAATCACCTCGCAGAGCTGCTCGAAATAATTTAGAAATTCGGAAACGTATTTACATTTAGCAGGCTGCAGACTCTCCATAAGGAAATGCATCAGGACACCAGATCCTGCAATATTGCATAAATACTTTTGTTAGTTAGTCCTATTAGTTTTTAACAATGTTTTAAATTTTAAATTTTAATTTTTAATTTTAATTTCAATGAAAAGTGTTTGTTTTTGCCACTAACAGTGTGGAAAACATGATGTTAAGATATCTACAGAGATAAACATTTTGTTAATGAGTAAGATTCTTTTTGTTTCACCAGAAAGAGCTCCAAAATTGCCTTTGCCAAACCCACCAGACTCCATTTAAATACATTATACTTTTAGCATGAACAGAGCCAGCATGTTTTCTCATATACTATAAATGGGTGAATTTAGGATTTATTTAAACTAAACCAGGGTTGGTGATGTTTTGGGAAAGTAGAAAGACAAACCAAGATGTTTTTTGTGATTTTTTTGATTGTTTTTTATTTTTGGTTTTAATGAAGTGTGTTTTACAACGATAAAAATGATTGATTGTTTCAGTAGAGTCTGGTGGAGTCAGCAGTCTGAGTTTGGCGATAGCGTTTTCAGGGCTGTTTCTTGTCAAAAAAAAAAAAAAATCCTACACTTTAATAAAATATCTATCTTGGATCCTTTCCATAATGTTATCAGACATAGAATCTAATCCATCAGTGGCAAAAAAGAAGCAGTTTTAATAGACATATTTATACATTTATACTGTACACAATTATCTATGACACCATGACATATACACAACTGACAATGTGAACATGCCTCAAAAACGTCGCAGCCCGGGGCCCTGATTGAAGAATACAGAACTCATCCTTAAAATGTAAGAATATTATTTATAATTTGTTACAAAATAATATTCACTCTTAAAGTGGTACGCTCCCTTTTGGCCACAGTCGGTACTGTGATTTATAGAGTTTAATGTAAACCTGCAGCAATGTGACGAGCATGTGTTTATGAAGATATGTAGCTGTGTTATTTGTTCGACATGCTTTAACCAAATCGTTTTTCAGTGTGCCGGTGTAGCTACAGCACAGGACAGTTAGTGGTGGAAATATGACACATGACCTCTTTAACATCTTATATGCCTTCAGAGATGTTTTTACATTTCCAGTTATGTAGAGCAAAGAGATAAAGGATCTGAGTGTTTTACCTTCTGTGAAGGCTGAGTTTGGATATTTTTATACGCAGGTTTGGAGCTAAATGAAAGGACCGTTGGCTTTTGCACGTGATCAGTGATCTGTGAAGTGTGACCTCCAGTGTTTCCTGTGTGATCTGCTACAGCTGTGTTTGTAGGTAATGTTGGTTTCACATTTTTTTCCTGTTTACTCCTCCGCTGAACAGCTGCAGAGAAAACACTGGGCGGTTGTAAAAGCAGAATGTGTGAGAGACGTATTTCGTGGTGATTTAATGCTTTTCTTAAGGTGTGGAGTTAAACACGTGAAGTGTGACAAAACTCTAAAGTGCTTAAACATGCATATATGCTGACTTAAAATTTAAATGCAACACTTCTGTTTTTGCTCCCATTTTTCACAGGTTAAAGTTAAAGATCAAAGACTTCTTTAATGCACTCATTACGTATATTTTTGTCAAATTTTGGTGAACACTTCTCATTTTCCAAGATAATCCATCCACCTGACAAGTGTGGCACATAAAGATACTGATTTTGACAGCTTCATTACACACAGGTGTGCCTTGGGATGGTCACAATTGAGAGGCCACACCCCTCAGGTGGAGGGATGAACTTAAGTGCTCACTAACACAGATTTTAACATTTACATTTAACTCTTTTGAGTGCATAAAAAAGTGTTTAACTCGGAAAAAAAGGGGAAAAAAACAAATGTGTTGCATTAACATTTTTTTGCAGTGTATGTCTTTCATGGAGAGTGAATGTAGGTGAAGAAGACGAGCACATTTATTTGTATGTTTATATTCCTCAGCACACACATAAAGAGACAGGGTGTTTTGCATTCTCACACAGAAGGCTCAGTCAGAAATATGTGAACTCTTAGGAAACCAGTTTTACCAGTTTAAGAAATGGGTGACAGAATAATAAATACTTAACCCAAAAGTGAAGACGGCTGTCAGAAGGTTTTTTCTTTAGTCAGTAACAGTCCGCATGGTAGAGTTTGTGGTGCTCAGTCAACCGCTTTAGTCAGATTTAACCCTCGTGTGTCATGAAAACTGCCATAGAAAGGTGCAGATTTAAAGGTGCGTTCAGTGATTCTAATTTAGTACACTTGTTTTCCAGATTAATCCAATATCTCCTCATGATCAACTAGCCGTCCCTTCCGTGTTTGTGCTGAAAATACGCATCTGTAATTGGGAATCAAACTAAGGGACTCGGACAGAGCTACACAATACTGTTGCCATCATTCAGCAACATGTTTGTTCTCATGCACAGGACAGGGAGAAGGCCATGGATGCACAGGTGTAGATTTCTGATGGTATTTAGAACATTTGCATTTGTCTTTCCCAATAAAACATAAGTAGCAGAAGACTTTTATTTTGACAAAATTAAAGATATTTCTCATTGAGGCAGAAAAGGTGCAAATTGGTACGTACAAAAATCACTAGATGCATGAATTTAAGTGTTTGGTGCTCAGAATTTTCTGGTAAACGAACAAAACCTTAAAAATCAAAACCTAAAAACAAACAAAACCTATACTCTAATGGATGAGGACAGAGGATGGCAGTGGGGAGGGCTGGACAGTAAAATGGAGCTTCTGGAGAGTTGTATTTGTTTGGGTGTCGAGTTCAAATATCAGTCTTTCTTCAGAAACACAGACTCCAATGTAAATTGGAAGAGCAGCAGTTTGCATCTTAGATCGTGAGTTTTGATATGCAACTGCACATTGCAATAGCTTACAATTTGTCACAGTTAAAATCCTGTCAAATAATCAATAAAACCTCAACAGCATGTGTTCTGTACGGTGTTAATCTTATTGTGCAAATACTCACACAAGAACTTTTTTTTTAAAAAAAGCTGTGCTTAATCAGAAATTGTATAAAAACATATAAATTATGATACAAAAATAAACTAAATAGACCCCAAACCAAAGAGAATTTAAATTTTATTCATGATTAAGGGCCCAGTTGTGGCTGAGGGGCCCTGTAAGCATGTTTTTGCTTCAAAATGCCTTTTGATGCCCTCTTATAATGGATTAATGTGAGGAAGTTTATTGCTGTGTTTAAAGTAGCTCTGCAGCTTCAGCGCTGCAGCACCAACACACTTAACGGTTTGTGAATGACAACAGACGTCATCTGCTGTATGACTTTTATTTTTATCCATAACCCTGTTATTTCCCTGCCCCTGTGTATTGTTTATTATAATTGTGCAAATTATATTTTCATGCTTTGGAAACCTTGCAATGTATGCTGCCATGCAATTAAAGCAACCTTAATTTAAAAAATAATTTAAAAAAATTAATTAAAAAACTCTCAACTACAACTGCATCTTGCACCACGCCTAATATGAAGAGCTGAACATTCCTTCATGAGGAGAAAGTGAAGATTGAAGGATCTGTGTAAAGAGCTCAGAGTTGCTGCTGAAAACTAGACTGAGGTATTTTAATTATTTTTGTACATTCCACAAACTATGTAACACGACTTCTTACATGTCTTCTGATTGACCAGTTGATTGTTGAACAGAAAATGACAGTTGTCAATAGACATTTTTATGTAAATCCTGAGTGGTACTAATAATGTAACAGTACATCAATATTCACCTCCGCCCTGTATCAAAATAATGGATTAATAAATTATTTGGTGCAAATTATGGGTGTTGTTTGTCTTTAATATTTGTTTTGTATCTCAGAAATATAGATAAGATCAACAGATGCTACGCAGGTTTTTGTCCTGATTGTTACCTGCACAGGTTAAAGTGCAGCTGCCTCAATAGTCTGAGAAAATTGCAACAGCAACATTATGGTAATTGTAATATGTTTAATATTGCAAGTAAAGATGCCACAACTACAGATGCAACAATCCAACAATTTATCTCCTCTAACCAAAACTCAGGTTCTTTGCTGACACAAAGGACCGATGAGATAGCCATCTTTAATCCAGATTTCATAAAAAATAAAATAAAATAAATTGTCCTGATACCAATTTCAAAAAGTAAGACCTACATATATATATCTTAAAACGACATCTAACTTTAAAATGTGTGATAAAATTAACCAAAGTTATTAATCTATGCAAATCCAGTTTTATTTTATAATCCAAAACAATTTTATTATATGACTAATTAGGTATGTCCTTATGTGTGTATGCCTGTGTGTCTGTGTGCTCATAGCCTACTTTTTATTTTATTTTAATTTTTATTTTATTTTTATCTGTGGTTTTTACCTATTTGTGTGATTATTTTTCTTTCTTTTTTTTTTTTTTTTTACATTTTTGTATTTGCCACCTGGCAATAAATAAATTAATTAATTAATTAATTAAAAACAGATCTTAAATCTCTCAGCAGTTAGTTCCGACCAGGAGCAGTGGGACGTTTAACTTCTGCATGTATCACTCCGCTTTTCAGGTGTCCTGGGCGGTTAATTACGTTAACCGGTAAACAGCCGACATGAAGGATTACAGACTTTACACCGCAGAGAGGAACATATTTCCATACGAAACTTTTGGATTAAATAATAAATGGTCGTCGGAAAAGGACGAAGGGAAGGACCGAAGTCTGGATACTTCACTGCAAATCTCCAGGTGAGCTCACGCGACATCAGAAGACGTCGCTAATGATGAAGCTGTTTTCGTCGGTATCATATGAACAGACTTATTACACCGTCAGCAAAATAAATACAAACGTACAGATAAATGTACATGAAACACAGTGGCTTCCCGGCGGTAACACGCAGACCTCGTTAAAACAAAGCAGCCAGGTGCTATCAGGCCAGTGCAGAATTATTAGTGTTGGTGGAGATAATTAATCATCAAATGAAGAAACAAATCACAATTTTTTTGCCACTTTTTACTGCCAAATTATAAATGGCGCTTTGTAGATCTGTTGTAATAAAGCAGGCATGTCCAAACACTGGCCTGGGGGCCAATTGTGGCCCTTTGAACTAATTTTGAATGGTCCTTGGCTTGACTTCTAACATATATTTTATATGTGGCCAACCACACGATATTGGTTAATCAAGCAAAATCACCATGGATTTTTTTTTTCGTCTTATAATTGCAGGACGATCACACAGCTTGTAGACATGCATCAGGTATCAACTATACAGGCTGTTTTCATAAACAGACAATAAACAGTTACATTTCCTGTTCGGTAGCGAAAAGTTGACAGGAGGACTGCTGCAAAGTGGAATACTTTTATTTTTTTGTACTGAACAACGAAAAAGTTGCGTTTGTCTTATTTGTATGGGATTATTTTTTTTAAAAAATACCGATTTGATCCAAGAAGTAGCCAGCCCCAAGGTATTTTTCATACCTTTATGATTCCAAAAAAATTGGACACCCCTGTATTAAAGCAATATCCCACTTGTGGTCGTATTGCTGTTCTTCATACCAGCACAGCTGTGATTATGTTCTGCACTCAGTCCTACAACCAAATCCCAGCCGGCCTGATATTCATTACAGCACCACCTGAAGTGTGATCTTGCTTTAATACCTCACTGTGCAGGACTCACTGAGGACATTAAAAACACCAGTGACCTGCTATGATAATGGCAATGACTCTGGAAACACTAAAATATCTAGTAACTTTGATTATTTTTTATTATTTTGCGTTTTTGCAGGTCAGTCGTATCATCCTGTTGCAATGAATTAAGTCAGTGTTGGTGCATTCATAGCTGCAACTGCAAATAAAGTTTAAAGGTCCCGTGTGTAACATTTATGGCAATTAATTGGTGTTTTAGTTGAGACGAGTCCAGTCTGCACCATGTTCAAATATTAATCTTCCTCCAGAAACACAGACTTCAACTTTAAGTGGAGGACCAGAAGTTTACATTTTAGACAGTTAACTTTTAAAACTGCAACTGCACATTACAATAGTTAACAGTTTCTGATACTTAAAAGCTGTAAAACCTCAGCAGCATGTGTCCTGCACAGTGTTAAACTTGAAAAAGTGTAAAAACTTAATTAGAATATGATATCATTATATCACCTTAAAATCTCTAAATTTAACAGTATAATATTTGGAAATGTGTGTATCTTAAAATACTTAAATTATGACACAAAAATGAACAATATAGACCTCCAAATCTGCTCTCTCTATATCTCTGCACCATTATCGTATTGCATATTTCTTTATATATCCTTTGCACTTTGTAATGTTGTTTAAATAAGTGCTATACAAATAAAGCTTCTTAATTAATTATTATTATTATTATTATTATTATTATCATTATCATTATTATTATTATCATTATTATTATTATTATTATTATAGCAGCCAGGGAATTACTTTAACAGCAAATTTTAACTTTTAACTAAATATAACCACTAAAAAATAATCTGCAGCATTTGTAGAATACAGTTTCATGTATTTAGTATCATGCAGTACGAATGTACTCAGTGGTTGAATATATTTAGTTCAAGAACAAGTAAGATCAGCACAGAGGGTGTATATATAAAACATATCATTTATTTATCAAAACTGAAAAAGGAAAAATTCACAGTGAATGATGGATCACCCCTCTGCATAAATGAGGCCCGACAGATCGAAGCTACGTCAACTACATTCCAGATCTGCATTGTGCTAACTTTGGAAAGACTGTTTATCCCAAAATATCATTTTAATCTATGATAAAGTTTAATAAAAATTGGATTCTGGAAAAAAAAAACAAAAAAAAAAAACAGCAATCATAGTCAGGACAAAAAAAAGAGGAATTTCACCAAAACACTTTCATCAACAAACTAATGCTCTGGTTCAAAGAGACCAGCCAGACCAGTAGTTAGAAAAAAGAACGCAGTACGTGCAGCTTAAAATAATAATAATAATAATAATACTAAAAACAAACTGAAGTGCAACACTGATTTTAACTCATAATAAAAATACTGTTTTAAATTAATTCTAAATACGGCAGGGACGTATTTTTCAGAATGTAGCTGAATATTCAGGAGGAAACAAAAAATGCAAAAGCTGCACTGAAAAATAATGATTATTTGTTTGAAAGTAAATTGTCGGTGTGTCAGAATTTTTATTTTAATTTTGTCATTAAACTTAAATGTTTAGGATATTTAACTGAGCGAAGTTTGGCTAAAATAAAAGACAGAAAAATACTAGTGTGATTGGTTTTGATTTGCGCATTAGCTGTGAGGAGCAGCTGTATAAATGTCTTTATCAGGGCCAGGCAGAGGCGCAGGTAGAACTTATCCTTTTTACGCTGCATTTCTTTGAGATATATCAGAATCACGAGGAAAAATTTAGTGTAACAGCGACTTAAAGGATGAAGTTTCATGTCAACAAATCCCACATAAACGCCAAAACCAGCAGTGTGTTAGTTCATCTCTCTACTTTCTTTTCCTACAGCTCAATAATTTTCTAAAAAAATATACAATAGTTTTTAAGCACACTTTACTCGAGGAGAAAATGGTGCATTTTTAGGGACTATTTTCAGTTGCAAACAAATACACCTTTGATGCTCTAGTGAGTATTTCCAGCAGCAGGAGCATAAGGACTCATTAAACTACGCTAGTCCATGTTTATTATCATGAGAAAGACCCAGTGCAACAGTGTGGCTCATTAATGTCTCTTTAATAGTTTGTGGACAATAATGGAGAACTGCAGGGATTAAGGTTTTTGGGTTTTTTTCGTTTGTAAATTAGCGATGCTGGTTTTCTTAAACATAAACCAACAGGATTTTTAAATTGGTATTGACTATTACAAAATAAGCTGTGGCAAAAAAAATAAGTTTATAATGTTTAGACGTTGCGTTCGGCAAGATAATCGTAACAAATGAACTACTTTTATGATTTTTTTTTAAGTCTAAATGCAATCACGAGAAGTAAAATCTAGCATTCGGCTATAAACTAACTACACCACAGAGATATGATTTCATCGTCGCCACCAAACGCCTGTAAAGCCGTGTTCGGTGTGATGCTTCAGGCAAGTGGGAATTAAGGCTTTCTAAGACTTTTTTTTTTTTTTTTTTACTGCTACTCAGAATTAAATGTGAGACCAATTTTACAAAACTAAAACGAAAACAAAAAAACCCCAAATATTCACATGTATTATTTAGGTATGGGGATAATTTTTCCCAAATATTTAATGCAATAGAAAACATGACTTTATGGTGACGGTAACACAATAAGCATTCTGTAAATTATTATTTTAAGATTTTGCTAATTATAAAATCTTACGTCTCTGCATTTTGAAGACTTCGGAAATATTGATTTGAGACAATTTAATAGCAATTAAGACCTTATTTTTATATTATTTTATATATTTTCAACTTCATGGGTGGGGTATTTACTGGCGTACTTTATGGAGAAACACAAAATTTGAAAGTCTCTTACTCTTGTGTTAACCACAGACCTTATTTCAGGCATCAAAATAACAATCCATTAAAAACACATGGACTTTAAGACCAGGGAGTGCTAAAATATTAACTCATTTCCGTGTTTTAGGACTCATTGCTGGGAAACAGAGGCATAAGATTTATTTATAAGAACTCAAAGTACCAATTCATCTGTAGTTTTGGTCATGGGATTTGTTGACAAGAACAATATAGAATATTGCCGGCTTTATCCTTCAAATATTTATGTATAAGCCTTATCATCATTCACACCAGAAGCTATCTGAAAACTATTCAGTGATCCTGCAGCGGACATAAATAAAAATAGCAACTTACTTTATTATAAACCTGAAAATAGAAATATTTTTAGAGGGAAAACAACGAGGAAACATTTAAAATATGTCAGTGTCCACTGTCACTTCTGCAGTCCACATGTCGTTAACAATTAAGTACAAACCACCACACAGCTCACTTATTCAATGCACACCAGAAACTGCAAGTAAAACAATCCTCTCAAAATTCCTTTTGTTCAAAACCACCTCTACCCATGCTCAAAAGTGGGAGAAAAAAACGCAATTGAAATATAAAAATGTAAACAAACCGGCGGTGCGTTAAAGTCCTCGCCAGTCAACCGTCTGTGAAAACAAAACTCCCCGTTTGTACCATGTGTCCGGCTGCTCAGTTCATGATATCAGGCACTGGTTTCTTAACTAAACCACACAAACAAAAGTTTAAAATGCGGGATATTATAACAAGAAAAACGTTTTTTAGCTCTGTGTTCAGAACAGTATAAATCTGCGTGGTTCAGATTACTTTAACCATAAAAAAGGGAGAGAAGACGGCCAATGTCTCTCCGCTTAGAAAAAAATGACAGCTGTATTCTCTGGTGCACACGGCAGAAGACGGGACTCCATGATTTTCCAAAAAAACAAAAAAAAACCCATCCTGATTAAACAGCTTCCTTTCAAATGTTAGGTTGCAATTATTTTATTTTAGTCTATAACAGAAACACGTATGTTGTCTTGCTTAAATGTAATCTAGTGAGGTACCAGAATCATCGTGTTCCCCGTCCTCAAAAGCCACAAATGGCTGTGCAGATCACATCTTCCCTCTTCTTACAAGCTAGCAGACAAAGCGCTCCTTAGAAACGCTTATTTTCAAGAAACCTCTCCCAGAATCCGTTTGAGATGAGGAAGAATCTTGCGTTAAAGCAAGAGTTCAAAGGTGAGAGGTCACTCGGAGTCCGATAGCACAATGATTTCATCGGGGTCACACTGGGTGGCCACGTTGACCTGGAAACACAAACAATGGCACGATTAGATTTTCATGATCTGCACACCTCAAAAAAAATTCTGTTATTCTAGGAATGTAACTGTGATCGACGTTTTTAAACATCACTACGATTGTCTATGAATTCCCGTCTCTCTGTGTGCACCCACCTTGTTTTTCTTGGGAGGCGGAGTCGAGTGCGAGCTGCTGACCATTTCATGGGTTGGAGTGTCTGCTCGGGTTGACTCTACGGGCTGCGGAGAACTGCAGCTGTAAACACCCATATCCAGAGGGATGTCAGCCTCACTGCGGAGGAGCAATGGGTGAGATGGAGCATTGAAATAAATCCAGAGAGGAGCAAAGAGGCAGAGGAAAAAGAAAACATAGAGAATGATTAAAAAACTTCTCTAATAAATGAATCCAGAGCAAAGTATTATTACTAATATAAGTGTACAAGGGCTTACGTCTGAGCCTGGGCCTAAAACAGAACATCAGAAGTGGCATCTTCAACTGGATTTGCAATTTCTTAACTATGAAATTTCAGACTATGGATGATAACGATGAATCAACAAGTGATTAATCAGTCATTAAGAATTTAACCGAACACGTGATTAATCGACAGGATATGCAAAGCTGTCAAAGTATGTGCAGTATGTTGCTGTGAGCTCTGATGGAGGAAAAAAGGCGATTGGTTTTGTTTGAAATAAGCAACATTTTTCAGTCAATTAATTGTTGATTTTACTAATAATACTAATTTTACTAATAACTTATTAAGGAAAGTGCTTATAATTTGCAACCCTAGTTCAGACTGATTCAAACAAACTTTATTTCAAGTACGAGTACACTCTCACAGGCCAAGTTTAATGGTTCCAGTGAAAATAAGAAGAGTGTAAAAACTCCATAAATTGGTGTTAGTAAATCAAAAAATACAGATGTGTGCATGTCAGTAAATTGTTGAGTGTTTTGCTCTTGAATAAGTAGCAGTTGGTTAGTTGCAGTTCACTAAAATATCATATAAGTACTTTTGGAAAAACGATGACTACGCATGTTCGTCATAAACCACTTTTCCATGACTAGTAAGTACAAAGTAGTACAAAGTTAAGTTTACATAAGTTGAAAAAAATCTGATATCTGCTGGCTACACCAAAACCCTTAAAATACAGTCAATTTAACATTGCCAATATACCAACACCTGAAAACTGAGTCCACTAAAATAGACTGATACCTACTCTGAGTGAATTAAGTTTATGTTTGTTAATTTTATTACTAATATAACCCCCACAATATCTAATAGATTTATCATGGTTCCCACAGCTTAAGGCAAGTTAGATTTAAGACTGTTAAATGTTACCAGGAATGAAATTTAAGACAAATTTTACAGTAACCAAAAATTTTTTTTTTCAGTTTTCAGTCCAGCAAAAAAAATAGACCAGGATAGATTCTCCTTTGATTTTTTTAAATTAAATAAATAAATATTAATAAAATTAATATTAATTAAAATAAATATTTTTTCATTAATATTAATATTAAAAATAATATGTATAAATAATTATTTTAAAAAACTAGATGCTACCATTTATTTAAAGATTTTACGATGCAACGTTAGTTGATACTTGCCGTGCCGAGCATTTTTAAGACTTCTGAAAAACTGACTTTTAATACCAATTAAGGCCTTATTTTTATATTAATAAATTCATCGCCTCCTAAGACTTTTTAAGGACCTGGGGGAACCCTGTTGATGTCATATCTTTTCTCGATGTCGTGCAGCCCTAATCTTTTTCAAATCAACTTACAGTACCTGTCATGGATGAGGATGTGCTTTGTATTTCGGGACTTCTCTGGTGAAGTGTCCTCCCTCTTCCTCTTCTGACTCCTCGTGGCTCTGATGCTGGGCGGCGGCGACGTGCCGGTGGTAGCATGCGTGTCAAGATTTTCTATAATGACCACTGGCGACAGGGGCAGAGACACCCCATTGGCTGCTGCCGGAGTGGTGAGGTCCTCAGTGACTATACTGGTGCTGACCAGCACGACTGAAACTTGATTTGAGGAATCCACGTGCTCCTCTAATCCTGCATGGTTACCATTAGACAACGCTGTCTGGTCATCAGTCTGCATGGGCTCTGATTGGCTGGGGCTCTGTCGAGGGGAGGGGACGTCAGACAGCGGAGAGATCTGGGACTTGGTTTCGTTCGAGAGCGGACTGAATCCACTTGTGACGGGCTCCTCGTCCTCATCTTTCCCGCTTTCTTCCTCCCCTGCGGAAACGCTTCTTGACAACTGATCCAGCTGGTCCTCCTTGTTGACATCATCACTTGCTGGTTCCGCTTCATTCCCGTCATCTTCCTCGTTGTCGTCCTCGTCTATAGAAAGAGTGAAATTCAATGCACTGAAATCTTTTCTCATCATCTCTCACTCAGAATTTTAACGATTAAGTGAGAGAAACTGCACCCTCATAATGAAAATACGGAGACGCCCGTGAAATATTCATTTCTAATGGAAACGTTTTGATTAAGACATTCTTAAAGTGGAAAGAAAAAAGGTTTTTGCTTTAATTTATCATTACGTCAAGGTTAGAAATTAACCTTTTTGTCCACCTGTCGCTGTGAAGTGAAGAGAAGAGTTGAAAATCTACCAGCCACTCAGTAGATTACCGGGTGGAAAATAATAAAAATGACAAAAAGCCTAGAATGACACCCAGAAAAATTACAATTAATGTTTTCATGTTATGAAGGCTGGGAAATCGAAAATTGCGGTCTGAATAGGTTTCAATGGTTTCAGTTTTTTTTTTTGCAGTATGAATGTTACAATTTTGTCCACCCGTTCTTTCTAAGACTTTTGTAGGCGCTAAGCTGGAAATTCCAGGATTTAACAAAAATACACAATCTTGCCAAAATTTCTGCCGCATGCATGAACACAAACAAAATTAACAAAAAATGAAGAATGACAAGCGTGTAAAATGCGCCTAAAAGTCCTTCAGGGTTAATAATATCTGTCTCCCAGTCGAGCTGCATTTAATGACATAAATCACGTTTTACTGCAGACCTGGCTCGATAAGTTGCCTGTTGAATGAATCTCTCTGCTCTAACCTGGTCCATCCTGCTGAGTGCTGGCCTGGATCTCTTCCTCGATGTCCGGGTCTGATGATTCATCGTCTTCATCGTCATCCTCCTCCTCCTCTTCTTCTTCCTCTGCTATCCCGTTGACCTTTTTTTTCTCCTCTTCATTTTCTGACTTGTTGGCCTGAAAATAAGATGTGTGAGGGTCAGACACAAATAGACAGAGAAAGGGGAAGTCAAGGTTAAAAAAGGAAACAAACGGGAAAAAGAGGCTGCTTTAAGGAGCAAACCAACGTTTGTACAAACTTCATCCATATGGCGTTAGTATCATACACAAATAAGAAACCAACAGCATGTGAATCAGTAAAAGAGGACGCCTGTGATGACTGTCCTTCCCCAGACGCTCTCACCTCTTTCTGCTTGTCTCTCTCCAGCCGTTTGGCCCTCTCCTGGTCCTCATTGTCCTCTTGTTCGATGGAGAATTTGGAGATGACCTCATCCAGACGGGACAGAGCCACTTCTCTGTTCGACCGAAGCTTCCTCAGCAGTGAGGAGTCTGTCAGAGCCGGGTCTGTGGCTACAAGGCGAAGGAGAAGAAAGAGGAGCAATTAGGTAAAAAAAAAAACGAACAGAGGAACAAGCAAGGACACAAAATAGAGGGGTCAATCAATGAGCGTTAGATACGTAAGCTTCAAGCACACAATAGCAATGCAACATGGGAGCTTCACGCTCGTTACTGCTTTTATTAAGAGCTTTAAAATTTATAAACGTGGTCGATTTTTATACAGTACAAATCACGTCAAATCACGTCATCATTCAAACACTATGCACATAATTCTTTTTAGTGCAAACCAAATTAAAGTTTTTTTAGTGATGTCTTCACAGCACATTTGTGTTGATAACTCAATACATTCTGTAATGTCCGTCTGTCACAGCAGACAGAAGAAATAACGTCCCTGCCCGAAGCATTACCAGGCTTGTAGGGGTCAGTGAGCCACGAGCCGAAATTGTACACGAGGTCCAGGTGACGTCTCTCCTGCAGGCTGCTCCCGGT
The DNA here is from genome assembly GCF_026936395.1 of Plectropomus leopardus. Lineage (NCBI taxonomy): Eukaryota > Metazoa > Chordata > Actinopteri > Perciformes > Serranidae > Plectropomus > Plectropomus leopardus. The sequence continues at coordinate 27,463,937 of NC_142192.1, read as the reverse complement.
CTCCCTGAAAGCCTCCTTGGCGATCTGGTTCAGCCTATTTCGACTCAGGCCCAGATTGTGGCGCTCACTGGCACGCAGCACCTGCTGGAGGATGTCTTGGTAATCCGGAGGGTTCCTGTGAGCTTCAGGGCTGTTGATGAAACGCTCGATCTGACAGGAGGAAGGGACAGAGGACACTGGATCAGGAGTAGATACACCCACCAAATCAAACAGCTCCCTCACAGTCCAAAGCCCGACACCTGACGCATTGTTATATCACCGTTTTCTCATACAACAGCTTTTAACTATTACATTTGGCACACCACGCTTTCATGCGCTATTTGATGTAAATTTATAGTAGTCAAAATCTGCTCATACTAACAATAACACTGTTAATACAAGATCGAGGTTAGCTGTAATGATTTTACACCCAAGGACCAACAAAGTAGATGTCAGGGAGCCGGGGATAGCCTCAAGATATACCCGAGAGGGTACGAGGTCAGTGCTAAGGGTGCCACGAGCACTCATACTTTGGTACCAAGTCGATGCCAAAAATTCCAAAAACTCTACGTTCCTTGCTTTTTTCATGTTTTTAATACGTTTCACTGACCACAAAACCTCATTAACCCATACTGTACCATGCAAGTACCTTGCATTCAAGGCGGATCATCAGGCGTTAATAACAAAATTTTAATGTTTTTGCTACTATTTTATTACCAGAACTCTAAAACCGTTTAAGCAAGCAAAAAACAGCTCACCCTCCTGTTGATCTCAGGATAACGAGTCCCACTGTAGCGGATCCTCTGCTCGATGACTCGGCCTGTTAGTGTGTTGCAGCTCTTCAGTTCACACAGCTTTTCATAAATCTTCATCATCTGGAGGAGAAGAAGAACGCAGAAAATGACTAGCTGTCACACAACATCATGTAATTGTATTTATTTATTTATTTTACAGTTTTCAGAGGCGTTTATGATCAGTGGAGCCCGACGCTGCATCACACTACAGCCTGACCTTGCGTTTGAGCTTGTGTTCCTGGATGTATAAAGATTCCTCATTTTCCAGGTCGTCTAAACTCAGCTCGGCCTGCTGCAGGCGGCGGATCTCGTCGTTGTACACCTTTAACAGGTTCTCCAGGTACGCTATCTGAAAAAAATTGAGAACAGCTATGAGTCAGGTGTGTTTGCCTACAAGAACGGCTGCTGATAAGTTTATGTGTATAAACCTGTGCCTGTAGTCTAAGGTGTGTGTAAGGAATGAAAGGAAAAAGGCCGCAGAAGAATAAGTTATGAATGGCTAATGGGCTTCTAAACTAACAAGTAAAAACAGGTAACATTACACATTAGCAAGGTACTATTAGCATTATTGCATTAGATTAAACTGATGAAAATCTGATTATAATGCTTTTATGCGGCCATAAAAAAAAATCCATCATAAGCCCATTTACTGCAGTGAGCTGACTGAAATAAGAACATACTTATACTTACAAACTACTACCCTAATTTAAAGATGACTTTAACCTTTCCTTAAGCCTTATTATCCACCCAATTATGATTTTTTTCATTAACTCTGTTATTTTTGCATACAAGGATTATTTGCTCTACAAATAACATTTTTCTTTTTTATTATATTTTATTTATTTATTTCATTTAAATCGTTATTGTGTACATTTGTTACATTAACATGTTTATTTTTTGCCTTTATTATGACAGGACGGCTTCAGAGTGAAAGGGGGACAGAGAGGGAATGATATGCAGCAAAGGGCCACGGGTTGGAATCGAACCTTTAGCCGTTGCAGCAAGGACATAACCTTTGTATATGAGGTGCCTGCTTCACCAATTCAGCTACTGGGCGCCCCAAAAATAACATTTTTAACTATTAGAATCAACAGCTGAATTATTTAAAGGTCATTATCAGCCACACCTGTCTGGCATAGCAGTGTTTGACACTAACCTGTTTCCTGGATGCCCTCTTTGCCTTCCTCTCTGCCTGCTGTTCCTCCTCATTATTGCTCTCCTGCAGCCCTGAGGTGGAAGGTTGCTCATCCTCCGCGGTGGGTTTCGCCCGTTCCTCTTTGTCATCAGTCTTAACTTTAGTCTTGTCTTCTCCTTTGACCATAACAGAGGTAAACTGGGAAGAGCTTGATGTTGAGGTAGAAGACCCAGGATCAACCTTGGTGAGGCTCAGCCTCTTCTTGGCCGCATGCTGCCTGAGTGCAGTGCACAGTTCATTAATGAAGACAAAGGTTTTGGAACGGTTGGCCTGAGCATGAGTCAAACAGCGTCCCAAGGTGTTCCTGAACTCCACGGATGAGAGATAGTCAGGGCAGGCCTTGGTATGCTTGGTTTTGAGGAAGGTTAAGACCTCGGGGCAGTCCTGGGTGAGAGGGGAGCAGTGCGCCACAAACTTGGAGGAAGTGGAAAAGAAAACATGAAGGATGAGGAGGCATGGTGACAGAGGAGGGACGCAGGGAAAGAAAAAGTAAGTGCACATACAGCAACAGGTTTTTCCAGTTCACACCCAGTTCCAATGTAATGTCAATATAATTCAGACACTTTGGTAAATAATTATGATGGATGTTTGGTTATGGTCAAAAATTTTATGGAGTAAGGTGCTGGGTACAAAGATCAATGCACTGAACAGTGAGAAGGAATCAGCACGCTGGAATAAGATAAAGCAGTCAGTTTGTGCCTCTTAATGTATGCTCACCTCGATGAACAACCTCTGATTCTCTGCCTGCAGAACGTGCATCTCCTTCTTCGCCGAGGCAAAAGGTGACTGGGTAATGTGGGTCGGGGCAGACTGCTGAGCTCTGAGTGACAAGACATTTTTGGCTCGATGCTGAGAGGGCGAGGTGGTGGCAGAACAGGAGGGTTGAGGACTCTCCTCTTCATCATCATCATCAAGGACTATGATCTTATCCGTCATTGAGGCGGAAGCCACCGCCATCCGAAATGCTGGTAATTTCTGCTGTTAGGAAACACAACGGGATGTCAAACAAGCCGTAGGAAATTGAAGATCAAGAAATATGAATGTGTGTGTCTGATGGGATGAGAGGGATGTGGTAGATTTAATAACAGTAATAACAGCAATCTGCCATCCCTCCAGGACCTGAACACTTCCCGGACCCTGGGGCAGGCAGTAAAGACAGTGGATGACCTCTTCCAGCCCAGACACAGGGTCTTTGCCACACCCGCCTTCTGGCAGCAGGCTGCGGTCCATCAGGACCAAAAACTCACGCCACAAAAACAATTTCTTCCTGACTGCAGTCAAGGCTGCTCCAAAGAGGCTGAGTCATGCTCTTGACCCCATGCGAGATTGGGGTATGTCACACGCGCACTGTACCTGGAGCTGCGATGTTGGTGTGTTACAGCTGACAGCTCTAGGGATAAAGGGACAGTGTCTGTTCAGGTGCTCTTTGGGTGTGCCTTTTTTTTAGCCTCCTTAGGTGTGCTCTGCCTGACAAAACTTTTAGGTTCACTCAAATTGATGGATGCAGATTTACAAGAGTGTTTACATTAAGAAAGCATTTATTTATGGTAGGAATGTCCCAATCGGCTCGGTATCGGACCCGTTCAACACATTTTTCATTGATCCTTTGTTTACGTCCGCCGTCACAGAAGTGTCGTAAACCCAGAGTACAATTTGAGTCAGATATTCATGTTTTAGTATAATGCTTTTACTCCCATAAGTAGGAACTGATTTTTTTTTTCATTTTCAACTTTAGCTGACACACCACTTTAAGTGGAACTGATTTTTTTTTTTTTAGTGAACTAATTTGACTTGAATGCTGTAATAAGCAGAATTGTGACTGATTTTTATTTGTTGTGACTGGGAACGAAGTTTAGCTATAACACCTTTGAAGTGGAATTGTGATTAAATTACTCATTTATAGCGTTCTGTGCTTTTATATTAATACTGCACTAAGTGGAGAAATTATAAAGAAATTTTACTTCTTTTACTTTATTATTTTTATAAAACTAAGATAAAAAAACTTACTAACTGTTTGGATATAGATATTTCTTCATGTTTTGAGCTGCAGAGCTGTTAAACGGTCAAACATACACACTGGACTGGTTTTAATAACTTTAACATTACTTTAAGTGTGCATTGTGCAGCTGTATTATTCAGGGAAATACAAGTGTCAGATCAGGACTAGGTATCCACAGATACTCAATATCAGATTACTTGGATCGGGGCAAAACAACTTGATCTAGACATCCCAAATATTACAGACTTTTTCGTTCCACAATAGTGTGATAGCTATTGAACCTTTCAGCAACTGCAGACCAATTTTCACTGCCCATGTGTTGTACCCCAATTGTGTGATGTAATTTGAAACCCTGACCTCACTTAAGACCCCCCCTTGGCTGCAGTGGGCCTCTTCAACAAGGCCTGGGACCCCCACTGATATGGACCCTTATATCCCACCCCCAACAGATGCTGTTCATGTGTGTCATGTTAACGAACACCTCTTATCTTTGCACACTGTGCACATATATACTCTGCAGATAGGTTCTGCACATCCCCTGCTTGATATTTTTACGCACTGTGTGCAGAACTGTGCATATTATTCTGAAACAGCTACATTATATTTGTTATGTTATAGTAGTTTTTAAACGTGTCTTTGCATTTTACTACATTTTTGCTATTCTATATTTAAGTTCTTGGGTGTCACTTTGACTTATATATATTTGTATGAATATGAATATGATTACAGTATATGCAATTTATGCAGCCAATTACCAAAGCAAATAGGTTGTAAGTGAAAAACTACACTTTTTGAATTTTGAGCACTGATGACTATATATGATCATGTGACTGCTGGTGACTGTCAGATAAATAAGGTGGAGTAAAAAGAAAAATATTGGATTTGTGAATGAAAGTGTAAAGTAGAATATAGCAAAGTATATATAGAGTATAAGTAGAAAATGTGCTGAGTAACAGTACTGCCAATGCCCTAAACCAAGAGTTCCTATACATCCTACACAAGTTACACCCTGTATTAACACATAGTAATTCACTGGCAAGCAAAGAGGCCATTTATCATTAGCGTTACATAATTTAAGAAAACTACGACTGTCAACAATAAGTGAAACTAAAAAGCGACGTGAGATAAGCTTGATGGCACAGTACATTACAGATGGCGGATTAAATCAAAGCTATGATCATTAAATAAACTTCCCAACTCACACTTACCGATCTCTTGTTTACGAGCCGTTTGACGTGAAGATTAAAGAGGATAATATCCACCACGCTGTATTAAAATGTTATGTGTGCGTAAGCTAACGTTAGCATTAGCTAGCTAGTTAGCATTGTGACCAAGTAAGTGAGCTAAGTGAGAAAACAGCGAGGCAGAAACGCCCGCATGTTGTCGTTGTTTTTTATGGCTTAGTTTAAATTAAAAACAAATCCGCGACACCATTTAAAACATCATTTCAGATCCCACCGACTTTCTGTTTACCAAAACAAGCTCGTTAACTTCGCTTCTGCCGTTGACCACGGATGTATTAAGGAGTCTTTGTCGAAAGTGTACCCGCTCAACCAGGCAAGTGAGCACCGACGCTTCTGATTGGTTAAGAGATGCTTCACGGTCAGTAATGTCGTTAGCCATTGGGTGATTTTCTCCCGTTGGGCAGCGTTTTATAAGTGCTGATATACAGTACAACAGCACTGGGACTTTTAACTCTTCATGTATCACTCCGCTTTACGGCTGTTACAAACTGTTAATTAGGCCTACATTAACGGTCGGTAGTTATCTGCCCTTATTGCAGACTGCTCTGTGTGTCCCTCTTGAGTTGCCATATGGCAGGAAACAAAAAAAAAAGTTGTGGGGGGAACTTCCTCTCTTTCTGGGCCTCATTGCATGTGTGGGTGTTTTGGTTAAGGAAAACAAAAGGACAGAATCGGAGCTGTTAGACCGTCTTTTGTGGTGTTTATTGATTTATTAGTTGCCCAGTTAGGCGAACCCAGGACGCTTGGTTACTATGGTGGCAGCGGTGTTCTTCAACAAGCCTGTGAGGACTTTTCTGTGGACGTTTGGAGCAGTTTCAGCGCCGTTTCAGCGCCTTTGTTTTTAGCTTAGCTGCTTCAGCATAGCTAGCTGGCTAACCTCTGCATGGTGCTTCAAGACAAATGTGGTGCTGAGACGAGGACCCTTTTAAACCGGTCATGGGGATATTTGACAGGGACTCTAAGGCAGGTAAGGATCCTTCCTACTCGCCTCGGTAAGTCAAGAGACACAAAAAATACAACAGTCAGCTACAGTTAACAGACTTACTTCACTGGAAACACAGATTATTTTACTTTATACCAAGAAGCTGTCCTGCTTATTATCATGTGTGATTTCATGCAAAAGTTTTGTGTTTTGCAGCAGCGTTCACTTCCAGTGATTGCTGAACTATTTGTGTTGGCTGAGCGAGTGCACTAGAATAGCTCTAACCCTCTTAAAGAGCCAATAACCCTCATAAAGGGCTCTGGGCTCTGGGCTCTGCCAAAAAAAACATTAGATGACCAAAGAATCATAATTTGGATATCAAATATACTGAAAATTAAATAAATTAATTAGAAAAAACTTATGACAGCTATTTTGCATTTGAAAATAATGTCATGCATGTCAAATACGTCGAAACAATTTTTATTTCTATATTTAAAAAATAGCACATTGAAGTTTTTTTGTAATATCTGACAGCTTTTCATAGTTTGCCTACATTTAATAATTACTTAATTACTATTTAACAATAAAGACATAAATCAAGAATATCGGACAAGGACGTAGGACTAAGTAATTGTCTTATATGTAGTATTTCATTACTTTGTATAATGTCTGTTTATTCAGGCTCTAACATATTTTCTGTTAGGAATTACTCCAGAACATAACGTTCACCATGTAGTTTTATTCTGAAAAGGACTACGGAAGTCACTCTTTCTCAACAATGCTATCTTGAATTTGCTTGGTATGATTATCAGACACTATGTGTATACCAGTGTAGTAACTACTTTTGTTAATACTCCTAAATGTTACAGTCTGATCATTCTTAATGTTGTTTTTTTATGTATTAACATTTTTATCCCTACTGACTTGACAATTAATATAAAACACCACAAAGAGTCTGTAGAAACACTTCTATATACGCTACTTAAATCTAGGAAAGTACATTTTCTTTTTCCTGAAAGAAAAAGTACTGCATGTGTGTATTTTAAAGTTATTTTCAGACAACATGGCATACCAGCATGTTTGATGAATATTCATAAACAGGAAGACTGGAGGCAGGATGTTGTAAGAAATGTGTTTATTTCACTTCAAATACCTATTAAATTCTGACACACACTTTGAATTGTCCCTTCAGTAGAACTATGTGATCTGTTTGTACCATTTCCTTCACATATAACTTAAATTTTGCATTAACCCAGGCTTTTTAGAGCATCATTCCTACCCACACCAGATCGGAGTACTACTAATAAAACGCAAGAGAAACAAAAAGCTTGACAAACTGATTTTTTCATCCCAAATTTAAGAATTTAGAAAACTGCTCTAAGGAAGATATTACAGAGCCTTTGCAGCAACTAACAACATTTACAAAAAGTATTTCATTCCAAATGAAATAACTTTGCCACATTTGTAACACCATTCATGCCACAACCATGTCCACTATTGTTGTCTGAAATGTGCATGTTATTGTTTGTATGTATTGTTGTTTACATGTATGTTTTTTAACCAACCTGTGAAGCTGATGTCAAATTTACAAATTAATTTGATGGTCAAATCCACTTACAGGTATGACAAAATAGTCAGAATACATGCATATTATATTCTCTGTATTTACATTAGTTAGGATTCAATTTGTGGGTTAAGAGAGTCCTTGATCATTTAAAAAAAAGTTTTTTAGCTATATATTTTCTTAAAGACGTACAAAAAAAACAAATACACACTTACACACACACACACACACACACACACACACACACACACACACACACACACACTCAGGCTCATCTCCAATCCTTTCAGCATAGCAGTTTTTGGCCATTAAACATTCTCAGGAACTATTATCATGTCTTTCTACATTGTATGGAAGCATTAACATAAACACATTAGGATCTCAAAATTCCTCCAAGTTTCTGACACTTTTCCAGTGTTCGTGACAAGATACAGCATGCAAACAAGCAGAGGTCAATATCTTAGAACAGCTATGTCGCTTGAAGGTGACTAGTTAAAGAAATATCACAACATATGTTAAGACACAAAGCCTTTTCAGAAAATTGTCGCCAAAACCTTAGCAGAACGGTGTAAAAAAAAAAAAAAAAAAAAACTGGTGCAAGCAAGCTTCTCTGGATCTGTAAAAAAAAAAATTAAATAAAAGTAGTTTCCACAAACTGACCACTTTGCTAGCTTTAAAAAAATGACATAACTCTCTGAACAGGGGAATCATCATTACTGAACCCCATCCAAGATTTCAACACAGACAGGTTTGCAGGTTCAGTATTTAACTTCCAAAGCAGTTCACTTCATTCTTCTTTACTTGTCTTTCTATAAGAGGAAGAAATGAAAAATAATTATTCAGGAGATATGCAAAACACCCCGGAGCATCTCCAGGGTCATGAAACAGAAGTGCACAAGTAGTACCTTTATGTAAACACATTCAGAATTATAAATGTTGTGTATCAGTATATAAAAAAAGTAACATTACCTTATCTTGTTGACCAGCATCATCTGAGCCTATATACAGTGAAATACAACACAAAAGGCACAGAAATTAAAACAAATAATAATATGTTTTCTTTAATAGCATAAGTGTTCAAGGCACATCATTCAATTAAATTTGGTCCAGGTAATATCAGTATGTTTTTTTAAGTCTGTTATTATATGCAAATGGTAAAATGGTCATCGTCTGTGCAGTTTTAAATTAATAAATGGGCACAGACAATGTAAAGTAAACAAAAAAACACACAAAATTATTATTACTTTTAGTATTCAGAGCATTTTCCTGGATTCTTACCTGAGCTGGTGAAGGTCCAAGAAACAAATTTGATAAGACCATAGAGCACAAGTGCTACACCAACCATTGCCATTGAGTCCTCAATGGAGGGAGTACTGAACCCTGTAAAGACAGAATAAAAAAAAAAACATTAAAAATAAACATCTTTCCATGTAAGTTTGATTTCAAAGATTTTAAGACATTTTAAAACATTTTAAGAAAAAAAATCTCTGTCTTGTCTATAACCTCAGAACTAGAACTAGATAAATGTCTTAAACAACAAACGTATCCCACATTACCGATGACACTGAGGGTCGCGCTGGCCCGCTGTGTGCCTCCAACATGGACGGCCACACAGGTGACCTCCCCTCCTTTGCCCAGGTCCAGATTAGTTGTGTCGAGCTCCAGTCGGGAGCTCTGGCTGTATGTTCCATCCCAGGCCTGCCTGTGGCCCGTTACGCTGCCCGATCCCAGAGGCCTGGTCTTCCCATCTGCGCCTTTAAACTCCCAGCTCAGTTCCAGGGAGAGGGGGGCAAAGCCAGACGCCTCACACTGGACGGTCAAAGTCTGGCCGGGGACAGCGAGAGGCAGAGGGGACGGGTGGATGGACAGGGATGGGGGTTCTGGGTAGAGGAGGAAAAGAATAGAGGGAAAAAAAGAAAAGACTGTAAGAAAAAGTCAACACGTTCAGAACCCAATTATGATCCAAACACAGAAAAAAATTTTCTACCCTAAATGACCTCATTAATCATACTTTTTTTTTTTCCTGTCCATTCCAATATACGAGGAATCTCAACACAGAAATCGTGAAAATGATGATAAGTAGTCTTAACAGACCTTTTTTCAACAAAATAATGTGAGTGACTATTTATTTTTTCATGAATAGCTGATTCACTGCAATAATATAGAGTGATGCTTTAAAACAAATTACATATATATAGATTTTCATTTCTGTCAGTGTGACTCAAAATATCCTCAATTTCTAAAGTATTTCCAGATAACAGAATGTGGAAAACCTCCAGGGAAGAATATTTTGTGGACATAATCACTTAGATGCATTGTAAGATGGTTGTATAATTAGAAAATTAAGTCAGAACAGTATTTCCCCATTTCAAATGTATTTCCCCGGTTACGTTTTCTCTACTACAATGCACATTTTTGAAAAAAATCCAAACTAAAAGCTTTAAGTCTTTCATACGATATTTTGACATGTATAAGTAATATTAGTTCTCTTGTTTACTTTGTTTTAACACAAATGATGTACTTTGAAAATAAGATTTATAGGCTGAAACATGCCTCGATATGCCTCCTTTCCTCATATTCGGCCATGCTTGTTAAAAAAGGGGGAATGGCTCCACTGCAGTCAACTTTAGGTGATGTGAAACACTCTGATTGGCTTATAGACATCATCACATATGGATGGAGTCGGATGACGATTATCACTGATTTAGACATCCTAGAAAAGGTATGTCAGTTGGAATGAACAGGGCATCTGAATGGGTTAATAATAATGATAATCTGGTTCCAAATTAAATCTGGGAGCCTACTATGTGCTATAACGTAGTAATTGTGTATTTCAGTGTTGTTTGACAGCAATTACCGAAAAATAGGGGCTAAATGTGACTGTGGGTGAATGCCAAATTCCCCCGACTTGAGCAGAGGTCCAGTGTTAGATAATGGATTTTAAAGCATGTGGTTTGTCTTAAAACATTTTCCCTCACCTACAATTTCAAGCTCCATGGACACCTGAGCCACGAGGTACGGCAGATACACCGTACAAATATACATCCCAGAGTGACGCACTTTAGCCTCCTGCAGGATCAGAGACGCATTTCCTTTTGCGTGCAAACTCTCAATGTCCAGCGTGGCCCCTTCCTCTTGCGTATCAGCCAGGCGGTCCGTCTTGCCGTCGTAGGCCAGAACTAATCGCCCGTCGCCTCTAAACTGGTAGCGCCACTCTACGGCAAAACCCGACCCAGATAGAGGCGAGGACGGGTCAGCCCAGAAGCCGCAGTCCAGCAGCACTGGTTCCCCCAGTCTGGACTTCACCGAGACGGTTTTACTGGTCACACTCAGGATCACTGGAGACAGATAGAGAGGAGGAGAGTCACATATGACGAGGTAAACTTTTTTAAACTTTTGATTATCTTCATTATAGATCTCTGAATAGTAGCAGTCATGTTGTGGGTGAATCATCTTTTGGTCGTCTGTGTCATAAATCATTACCATCGTGCTCTTTGGTTGCTGTAGGCGCACGCATGATGGTGGAAACGGCCAGCTCTTCGTTGAGGCCCAGAGTGGCAGTTGAAAACCAGTCAGCTTGCAGGTATATGGGGCTTAGGGCGGAGTCTGTGAGGGGAGCGACCCATTTGAGGGTGGAGGGCTGCGGCAGGAAGGGGTTAATCTCACACTGGGGCTTGTTTACAGAGCCTCTGGGAGGGTTCAGGGAGCGGTGGCACAGAGTGGCAGCCGGGTCTGAGGACAGAGGAGCCGGGGGGGGGCGTGAAATCATTGTTATGGTATAAGTAGATCATGGATGCTCGTTTTACTTATAAGTGAAAGAACTGGAATGAAAGCTTGATCCAATGATGAAGATGGTGGAAAGATCAATATTATGTCTGCTTAAGATGATTTGAATAACTGAAATTATATTATTTTTCTTATGGCTGACAAATTCAAGGCTGAAATTAATGAAGAAATGAGGCAAAAGAACCTCACTATAATGCAATATTAAACAGAGAGACATTTAATAAATGACTATAACAATTCTAAATTAGTAAATAGGCAGAAAAAAACAACTATGAAGAAAGTAAAGAATAAGCACAGATAGAGACATTTGAACCACTGTTCACATCTCAGTGATTCCAATAATTAAGTTTAAAAAATGCTAATTCAGTCTAGTTTGGAGACTACAAAAACAGAATTGGTGATTGCAAACTTTAAGAATCTGGATAAAATTACTGAGTCTAAATTAAAATTTAAAAACACACCAAAAGGTCTCCAGAAATGTCAGCTAGACTAATGAATTTTAGACATGTTAAACACCATTCAGCTGTATTCGCTGCTCAGGTATTTATGCACTCTGATTGTGATTTTCTTTTCTGTATTTATTTTACTGTGCAACAAGCTGGTCTCAGGCAGGTGTGGCTACACTTAAACCACGAACCCCTTTATACCAACAAAACCTGGAAATTCTTGATTAAAAGTCAAGAAGCTTTCAAAATTGTACTATTGTTCAAAAATATAACTTATTGACCTTTAACAAGTTTCTTTGTTTGGCAAATATGTGCCTGTCATATAAATTAATTGCCACTTATACAATGTGTTTCATTCTGCAGGGAGAAGACTGGAGGCAGGGACAATCACTCACAATTCAGTTTATACATATGTATGTGTTTGTGTGTGTGTGTGTGTGTGTGTGTGTGTGTGTGAACTACAACTTGTACACACAGAGAGCACAATGCACACTCACTCTCAAACACACATCTAGATAAATGTGCGTTTACACATCCTGTTTAGTGTGTCACTTTACACTAACCGGTAACAAAGTAGACCCTGTCGGGGTTGATGTCAGATGGAGTCCGTTGGGGCTCTGCGGCGTGGCTGTGTGCGTCTGTTCTGATGTGAAGCAGAGATTTTTCCTGGCTCGTAGCTGCAGTTAAACCTCCTCCTCGACCTGCTTTCTCCTGCACGAACCAGCACTCCAACACTGGACAGCTGCTGCTGCAGGCTTTAGACAATAGATTTTACAGGAAATAAACAATGAATTTGAAAAAAACATTGTGAACTGGAGCATAGTAGTATTATTCTGATATTATAGCCCATTGCATGTTATATTCTTCAGTAGCAACTCTACTAATATTTATCAATTAATCTTATTTTTGTGTGCCCATTATCCTTTGGAAACATATGACTGAATTAATTGACTCTAGTTACAATAATTAATGTCATAGGAAATACAAATTACATAAGGAATTATGGCAAGCAGTGAGGCATTGCAGGAATTAAACCCTGACAGACAAAAAAATGAAAGTAAAACTTTGATTCTCCTCAGGGAGAAAATAAATTGTGATGACTGAAGTACTTTTTAGTCTTACTTTCATTATTATCCTCCTGTTTTTTCGATGTCAGTGTTTGTACTTTAAATACTGACAAAATGGGCAGTAAATTGTAGGTATAAAAGGTATAAAAAAAGTACACGCTATGTTCTCATTTAAGTTTTCTATGTCTGCATTCTAATGTTTATATTTGTTTTTTGGATTTATTTCTCGTCGTTTCCACAGTATCGGTAGAGTTTCGGCCACGAGGGTGCGCCACTTTATTTGAGCTACACACCAAACTCCCTTTAGAAATCCACCGTAATTTAGTTGGATCTTATCTAAACGAATAGCGTACAATGTATAGAAGATTACTTTAGACAGTATATGATGTGACTGGATCTTGTGTTAAATTTGGCGTGTATGTTTTACGATTAATTACTTATTAACAATATTTAATAGCCTGAAATCTTGAGCTACATTTGAACTCGCTCTGCACACTGTGAGCCTCAACTGTCAAATTATAATACTTAGTCATCCGTTTTGTTATGATTGGATTTTTCTGAAATTACCAATGACTCCCGAATGATTTTATATACAAAATAACTTAATTAATACTTTCAACGTTTGCTGCAAATGACTGATATGCGCACTAATATCAAGTATTTACACGAAACAACCAGCATCCGGGCTACAAGTAGCCTGCACTGCATATGCATTAATGTAGACGGTGTCTTGTACTATACCAGCAGTAGAGCAACAATGTCGACATACACTTTTCAAAATCGACAAAAACCTCACCTTTAATGTAGCAAATAACAGCAACCAGGGACAATTTGTAGATTGTAGAGAAGTTCGTCATGACTGTAGAGTCTTCACTCTTTGCTGCTGCAACAAGCGACAGTCGAAATAAGGTTGTAGGTTTTCCCCTTCAACTCCGGGTTCATAATAGTTTCACTTTCACGTACGAGTCCGTCAAGTCAGCCAGAAAAAAAGAAAACAAGTTCCGGTCATGCTTCCAAAATAAATGCAACTCAGTAAAAGTCGAGTGACCTCAAATGTAAAGTTATATTCGGAAATAAAATTGTCTGTAAAACTCAGAGAAAAGCGTTTTACCAGAAACTGATGGCAACACCATAGACTGTCTATGGAAAACGCTGAAACAGTTTAAACTTTGCATCGAGACGTTCTGCAGCTCTACAGGTAGATGTCGCCCTCCTCCACACAATAATCCAGCGAGAGTTTGCCTGAGCGTGTCCCACTTCCTTTATGTGTCCTTCCTTGGTCCATTAAACTGCAAAAACTGTCATTCAACTGAGATTTACCATCACCACGCTGGTTTAGAGCGTTTGCACAACTTTTTTCAATGTGCATCTGAACTGCTCTAATTTGGAAAAGGGACATTAGTGAAAAGCAAGTGGACATGTGAGGATGAAAACTTTCAGGAGTGAAATCCAGTCTGCGAGAATAGAGGTCAGAAAAGGTCATGAGAAACAGTGAACAGTCTTGAATGTAGAGTAGAGTCACACACATACCACCTCTATTTTTATCTACCACGTAGGGACTGCTCTTTTTTTATTAGAATAGGGAGGTAGCTGCGGTCTGATTTTTTTTTTTCAAATAAATATGTCATGACCCTCCTCAGTGCAATAAATATTTTTCTGTGAGCCTCGCTGAGTGACAAGGGGGAAATGCACAACAATCCTTTCAAATTCTGACTGTAATGTTAAATTAAAAATCTGTAATATTGACATTGAAAGAGTCCCTGAGACTAAATTCCTTGGGGTTGTCATTGATCAAAAGCTAACATGGAAACAACACATTGAGTATATTAAAGGGAAAATCTCAAAATCACTTGCAATCCTATATAAATCCAGAAATGTGTTGAATTCCAAGGCTTTGCATTTGATCTATTACTCATTGATTGTTCCCTATATGTCTTACTGTGTGGAATTGTGGGGATCCACCTTTAAAACCACCATAAATTCAATTGTAAAATTGCAAAAACGAGCTATACGTATCATCAATAATGCTGACTATTATGCACACACAGAAATACTTTTTCTAAATTCTCATGTTATGAAATTTAATGATCTGTTTTATTATAAAATAATGCAAATTATGTTCAGAGCAAAATCAAAAATGCTCCCTGACTCAATACAGAGGTTCTTTTCAATTCAGGACAGTCCTTATAATCTTAGAGGTGTTTACAAGTTTACTGTACAAAAAGCTAAAAAAGGTATGAAAAGAAGATGTGTCTCCATTATAGGCGTTAAATTCTGGAATGATGCCGACATAAATTTAAAAACATGTCATTCTTTTTTGGTTTTTAAGAAAATGGTTTGTAAAGCTATTTTTGAAGCTTATAAGTGTGATTAATTATCTGTTGTTGTGTCTTCTTTGTTTTTCTGGAGGTTGGTGGACCAAAAAGTTGATAATATAGGATAGGCTTTAATAAGCAGTCTGCTTCTGCCTATGCCTTTTCAGTCAATATTCAACACATGATTCTTGAGTTAATGATTTTGTGATTTTGTGTGAAATGTCAATACTGTGTACAATATTTGGTGTTGTCATGACTGAATAAACTAAACTAAACTAAACTAAACTAAATTCTCCCACAAACTGTGCGGTTTTAGCAATCTTTTAAATGTTGTGCAGCTACACTGTGCAACATAAACCTCATTGACTTGGGTATGACATCAAGTTAGATGTATGCAGATTGTACAATGACTACGTTTACTGAATCGTAGGCTCTAATCGATGTCAGTACTCAAGAACAAAAAGTCTTCAGCATGCGCAATCCAAATACACAGCTGTATTTGTAAGAGAGAAATGTAAACACATATAAATTGAGCCTTCGCTATAGTGGCAAGTGTAGAAAAGGCGGAGGAGAATTTAGACACTGTCGGGGCTGTGAACAAGAGACCCATTTGTCAACAAGAGCTCAGAGTTTTTATTCGCATCTACTGGCATTAAGCTGTGATGTTGATCAGTGCGTCATTTCACGCTACATTTCCACTGGTTGGTTAGTAGATGTTGGTCATAGCAGCAGCTACACAGTGAAATGTTCATCCCAAATTTCTGACACTGTAAGGATTTTATCCCAGGCTGACTTTGATCACAAGATCATGACGGCTGTCCTTGAGCCTCTCTAACTGTGTGACAGGAACATCGTTTCAGAGCCACGACCAAAGATATGGCCACGTTTCTGTCATGCAGGTCATCTTTCATCTGTGTATACACAGATGGGTTTAACTTTTTTTTTATTAAAAAAAAATATATATCACTGGCTATGACGAATGGTGTGATTTTGGAGGTTTTTTATTTTATTTTTTTAAATTATTTTTATTTTTTTTTATTCATTTATTTATTTTCAGAAAACCCAGCTGCAGGTTCTGGGGCTCTGGGGCTCTCTGTCTTTAAAATAACAGTCCTATAGAAAGATAAGCAAACATCACTCCATTCACAAAGATATTTTTAACAGACATTTATTTTAAATTTAAAGTTCATATTCATGACTGCCATATCCAGAGAGCAATACTTGGGTCGCACATATTTATGTGCTTTTAACACATTTTAGCACATTATGTTGTATGACAAATTATTTATTTTCAATATTTGTTTCCTAAATGTGCCATTTTCATTTATAGAGTGATTTTCCTGGAAATTCAAAGCCAAATGCATAAACTTTTTGGCTTTTCTTCGCTGAAGTTTTTCTGATGCTCATGTTTGTTTTTCTGCAGAGTATTTTCATAAACACAGAAGGATTGTGGCAAAACAAGGAAGACAACTTAGGTAACATCTATTGCCTGTTTGTTTTCTTCCTGCTGTGTGTCCAAAGTTGTAAGTCATGTCAGATCTGTGTGACACACCCAAACACAAAAACAAAACTTAACAGACTCGTCACGTGATTTCACAGAAATGGGACAGAGGTTTTTGCTCTTTCTGCCCACTAGAGGAGCTCCAACATCGTCCCTGAGTCCTGAGAAAGCAACTGTCACCAACCATGCGCCACTGAGCCAACACCTTGTGCAAGAAACAGAAACAGCATGTGACAGAAAGGAGTTAGACAAGTTGCATCATGGGCAAGTTCAGTGTGACCCACTGCTTCTGTCCGTTCCACATAACTGAAGTACTTTGTCATTTGTAGAGTTTCATTTTTGTAAATATAAAACAAATGAATGCCCCAAACCAAAACATATATCCTGTTATATTCTTACATCTATTTACCTTACGTGAAATAATGAGATCTCTGTGTTTACAGGAATGAAATATTGATGTCCCATCTGCCCTGCAGTGACTGTCAGGTCAGAGACTGTTTCTATGTCTGCCTGTCTGTCTTATCTGTTTTTGTCCTTTACTTGAATATTGTTTAATTTCTTGTTGTGTGTTTTGTTCTCTTCAGAGTCAAAGACTTCCTCAAGTGGTTCTTCTACAGAATATAAAAATCAAAGGTAACTAATACATTTTTAGTGCCTCTGTCTGTCCAAAATATCACCTGTATTTAGTCACATTTTTTAAAAACTTACAAGCATTTACTTTTCTGTCCCAGTGGTTTCACACCTTTCCATTTTAATTGCAACACTATAATTTTTCGCACTTTATGTTACGAACAAGCTCATGAGGGAAAAGGTAGGTAACATAAAACCAGATGTTTTTGGTTAAATGAAGTCATTTATTAACAAAAGAAGTTAGCATTAATGTTAAAACAGTGTGAGTCAAACTACAAAGGAAAATAAAAGTTACTAATCTGTTCTAACAAAATCAAAGGTGGACAATAAAAACTAACTGTCCACTGTAAGTGAGTTGCAAAGAACATCATATTTAGCGGAGAAAACATATTTGCAACTATGGCATCCAAAGTCACATCTTTTCTTTTAATTTCAGCTAAAAACCCTAAACACAGTGACATGATTGTATTTACGTATTTATACTGTGAGTTGATGCTCATATGCATGTACAGTGCAAAAGTTGAACCAAATTTAAAGCGACCATGTCAGCCACACATTCAAAGAAACCTTTGTTTTCAGCAAATACTGTCAGTAACAGCTTTTAATTTGATCTGAGACAAGTCAAATAATTTTATACCAAGATTCATTCAAGTGAAAGATGCTGAAAAACACACAAAGAAGAGTGACACACTGCTGACTTCTCTGTAAAGTTAAACTTGGTGATGGTGTATTGATCAGCAGTGAGCAGTAAAAGTCAGAAACAATATAAATCCCACAGGAAGGTCCCTAGACATTTTCCCTTAGTTAAAAAAAAAACCTAAATCTACATTTTTTTAAAACAATTTTTTACAATTTGCAGTTGCATTTATCAACAATTTTCTGATTTCCCTTTTTTCCCCATGAAATCTAACAACCTTGTTTAGGGTTCAAAGGTTTAAACACCTGTGAAATGCATGTAAAAGCACTGCAAGTAAAGTGATGTCAGTTAAACGGATTAAAGTCACAGATAATTGCAGTCCACACTGAAAAACTGTCTTACTGCACATCAGCAGCGCAGCAGGTGAGCCACACAGAACAAAAAAAAACAATAACTGCATCCCCGCAGACTGCAGAGTATCTGATCTGTGGCTGACAGTGACCTCTGACCTCCCAAAAGATCTAATACATGTCTGCACGTGACATCACATCAGCCTAAAAATCACTAAACAAGATCTGAGCAGCAGCAGGTTTATTACTCCTTTAATGTGTCGATAAAACAGAATAAAGCCCCGCATGTGTGATGTCTCTTCGTCCTCTTACACAGGCTGAAATAACATCATTTTACTTTCACTTTCATTCATAACCTCTTTCAGCGACTTTCACCGAGTTACAGGTGACGTCGATGCTCAGCCTAAATTCTCATTGGTCAGATGGAGGTTGATATCAGTCTCCACCTTCTTTTTTTCCGCACTTCATCCTTCGAGCTCGAGCAGGAAAGACGGTGTCTGTCTGTCTCAGAAATTAAACATTTTAGTCGTTTTTCTGTCAAAGCTTCAGATGGTCAAAATGAAGACCTGGATTGTCCTGATTGTCCTGGGAATGTGTCTCCATGGCGCGGCGGCACGTGAGTCAATAGTTTTTAAGTTTGTTGATTTTTAAATATAATATACTTCGTATCTTTATTTAGTGTAAGTTTAAGCTTCTTCTGGTGGTCTTTGGTGTTTAGTTAAAGGACTTTAAAATGTTTAAAAATAACAAATCCGATATCTTAAAGTTCACGTGTGTAAATTCTGGCTGCCGTTTGTAGTTTGGTCTCTAATTTTGTCGGTGGCCGCTGTTGAGTTTTTGACAAGAAGGAAAGCCTACAGTGTATTTCTGAAAAAGGCAGACGTGTATCTTTCTACAGCTTTTTTATTTCGGTCAATATTTTATAATATTGGGACCATTAAGATCGATACTGTTTGATCGATCTTGATGCTAAAATGCAGCGTGACGACGCAGCGCTGCGCAGTCCAGCACACAGATACATGAAAAGAGGCCGAAATACTTTAAAAACATAAATAACTGGCGTTTAAACAGCAGTTTATATGCCAAAACTATATTGTACTTGGTAATTTAAGTCTTAAAGTTGTTCATCACTATTTATGCCATTTTTTAAAGTGTAATGTCATTAATTTAATGCTATTAATCATGACTGTTATTATATATTTTTTCAAATTAGGGACTGTTCGTTATTTATGAGAGGGGAGGGGTGTGGAAAATGATGAAGCATCCCAAATATTTTTTAAGCACAGGGGAAAGATTTATGTTTTTGATTTGGCTTAGGAGAGGCACATTCAACTTTAAATTTATGTTTTTTGTGTTTATTTTAGTACCCATAGAATCCCCAAACCATCAAGTGGGTTTTAAAAGCATTTTTCTTTAAAAGCTCCAAAATCACACCATTTATCACAGCCAGAAACTAAAAATCAATCAATAAATAAATAAAAGGAAAAAGAAAAAGGGGAAAAAAAAGGTTATTCATGGTGAGGGGAGTTTTATGCATTATTTTCCTCCTGTCACTCAGGGAGGCTCAAGAAAAAAACATTTAATATTATGATTTTATTTTTTAAATAAAAAGAAAGAAAAACGATAAGAAAGAAATTAAGTCACACCGTAGTCAACCCACTACTCTGATAAATATTGTCCAGTCCCTCAATTATTTTTATTCATCTGGCATAATTAACATATTTTTTTCATTTTCCAAACACATATCAACACCTGTACCGGCTGCTGTGAAGGTTTTAGATTTTTATTTCTATCCAGCAAGTCAGTTGAAGGCGTTGTTTTCCTGCTGAAGCCAAACAACTTCCTGCTCTGTTAGTACAATAATTAAAATAAGTCCCTGTCGTACTTAATAAATATTAAATATATTGTAACATGATACGTCATCTTTTTTAATAGTTTTAGTATAAACTCCAACTCAAAATATAAACTGTAATCTGTCACCATATAAAACAGATTTCATAATTGAAAAGGAGCAGGAAGTGTATGAGACTGTATGGGGATCTTGGGTGGCAGCAATCACTTCAGAGTGTCGGTCAGGACACTTGTTAATGTGCAGGTAAGTGCAGAAGGAAAACAGAGTCCAGGAATAAAGTTTCAGCTCTTTATGAAATCCGTGCGCATGTGTGTGGTTAGGCTCTATGGACGCACACACTGCAGGGAATGTTCAGCCGACGTCTGCTCTGAGCCGATCGACACGTCTGTGGTGCGTTTAAGGACCTGTAGACGGTCGGAATTTTCAAATGCGGCATAAGCTTTAGTACAGGAAGAAAATAATAATATATATCCTTCCCACTTTTTAAATAAATAAATAAATAACAGAGATGACTGAGACTAATTTGACAATATGGACACACAAAAAAAGACAGATCATCAAAAACAACTGAGTTAATATAAATATGAGGTCCAAATGATCTTATTGTTTGATGTGTATATTTTCTGAAGTTCTGCGTTCGTGCTGAATTCTGTTATCAGCATCAGCCACAAAAATCCAGCTTCTGAAGAGAAATAATGTTTTAATATTTGATGTTATAACAGGAAGTAGATTTTATTCTTGGACAGATCTGCAAAACAGTTTGGGTCTGACAGCTGAACAGAGAAAGATGATGTACATGCATTCAGACAGCAGAGGAGTTCACAGATGATGATTTAATCAGCAAAACTCAGACACACCTGCAGAAAGTTTACTCTTCAATGAAAAAGACTGAAGATAAACTTTTAAAATGAGGACTAAGAGCAGATAAATATCAGGTCATGATGGAGGGAATGTAGGAGCGAATATGAATTCAGTTTTTAACAGATACTAAAAAAAACTTTATTGCATTACAACATAAGAAATTAGAGACCTTTATTAGATAAATGTCTTTTCTCTGTTAACATTATTCTTGGCTCGTCTGTATTGAAATACAGAAGATTTGGTTTTATTCAAAATCTTTGGAAGATATGGGGAGTTAAACTTAAATCTAATTCTTCAGTTTACATAAATCGAGATAAATGAAAGTGAGGAACTAAAGGGACTGGGTCAAGAATTTACTTTCAGTTGGTCGTATTTTAATAAAAACATTTAACATCCATAAACCTTCTGACAACAAAATAAAAACAAAATCAAATATTACTCGACTATGAAAAAGACAACAGCAATAGAAAAGAGCTAAACAACCCACATCGAAAACTGTAAAAGGAGAAGTGCTGCGACTTTTATCTTCAATAAACTTAGAGTTTGTTTTTGTGATAAAATCCTCAAGAAGAAAAAACACAAGTTGTTGTTGTTTATAGATTAAAATAGAGACCAAACTCATGTTATCTAATCATGAAACGTTTAATTTGTTGCGAATAAAACATTTGAATTAGATGAAGCTTTTATTTTCTGTCAGAGGTTTGCAATTTAAGATTTCTAACTAATCTGATAATGAGTAATGTGAGCTTCTGTTAATGAGTCCTGAAGAATAAATGAGTCCATTAACTAGAAAATAATACCAACTATAACTTCAACTCACATTTAGATCTTCAACACAGGATTAAAAAAGATTTAACAAACTGTTTTCTGTCAAGGAAAGTCAGGGACTGCATAACTGAGATGTGTTACTTATTTATTCTATTTAATTTAATATTTTTTTATTTTTCAAGACAGTAATATCATAGATGGTAAAGAATACATTTATTTTTTTTATTGAGTGAACAACTGAGATTTTTAGGATGTCTTTAATGTACTGTGTATGTGTTTGATTCTATGTGCAGGAAAATAACGTAGTTCAGTGATTTATAAAAAAAAAAGTTAATAATTTAACATTTTCTTACAGGAATTCACTCTCTGAAGTATTTCTACACTGGGTCATCTGGAGTCCCAAACTTTCCCGAGTTTGTGACTGTTGGGTTGGTTGATGACGTTCCAATAAGTCACTATGACAGCAACACCAGGAGAGAAGAACCCAAACAGGACTGGATGAGCAGAGTCACAGCAGATGATCCTCAGTACATCCAGAGGAACACTGAGGTCTCTATGGGTACCCAGCAGACCTTCAAAGCCAGTATAGAAGCTGCAAAGCAGCGCTTCAACCAAACTGGAGGTTTGTTCATGTTTCACTTTCTGCTGATAAAATGTTGTTTATATTGTAACCTTGCATTTTAGTAATGATTTGAACCACACTCTCTCTCTCTCTTTCTCTCTCTCTCTCTCTCACACACACACACACACACACACACACACACACACGCGTGCGTCACAAGTGTGTCATTCACACAGGTGAAACAGTTTGTATTTTGGCTGAAACACAGTCAGACTCAACAGAAACATCACTGACACTGAGACTAACTGGAAGCTGCTGCACTACACTGATATGTGTTTCTGTCCATCCCATAATAACCAGCAGAGATGATTAACCCTTTATCTCCACTGGATCAGATCAGAGTAACTCTCCTGAAGTGTCCACAGCGAGTTGGTCCGTAATAACTGGACTGCAGGAACCAGCTGATCACAGCAGTTTAACACTCAGCTGATAGAGGAGCGTTACCGCCTGGTTTCTCAAACTGCGGCGCAGGACTGTAAACAGGACGCAGGCTGCTTGTGCTGGGTCCTCATATGAGAGGAGGAGCAGGATGGTTTAATAAAGCCGACTGACAGGACGACACGATGGACGTCTCATTCAGATCACAGATTTAAAACGTTGAACAGCTCGACTCTGCTGCACTGACCACAGTGTGTCCATCCCATAATATAAATGTAAAGCAGAACTACAGATAAGATCATTTTACTTGATCACAGTGTGTCGAAGCCATAATAAACACATATAGAGCTAAATTAAAATTAATCAATCAGTCAGTTGACTGTATCAAATTAAAACCATTTTGATATTCAGATAATCATTTAAATATTTTATTAATCAAAATGTCTAACCTTTATTTAGTTTAAGGTTCTCAAACACAACAATTTCCTGCTTTTCTCTGTTTAATTCATTTTTTTTTATAAAATACTGTTCAGTGTTGGTCAGACAAAAGAAGCATTTAAAAGTTTTCACTTCAGTCTTTGGGAACTTGATGAGCATTTTTAACTGTTATCTGACATTTTACAAACAATTTATTGATTAAATGAAAAATAGTAATTAAGTAATAAATGATGACAAGAATATTTAGTTTGAGCCCTAAATATTTTGCAGAATATTGATTAGATCACATTAACTGTCCTGTACTGACCACAGTGTGTCTGCGCCGTCATAAACACAAAGCGCTGAAACGGTTAATCAATTGATTGATTAGTTTGCCAACAGAATTTTTTACAACCATTTAAATGATCAGATAATTATTTGAATCTTTTATTTAAGCAGAAAGCCAAACATTTTCTAGGAAAGTTTCTCAAATATGAGGATTTTTTTTTTTTTGCTGTTTTCAGTTTTATATCATTTAATATTTAATAATGTTCAGTGTTGATCAGACAGAAGAAGCAGTTTAAAGATTTCACCTCAGCCTCTTGAAACTGGACATTTTTCACCATTTTCTGATTTTTTAAAATAAAAGTGTAAACAGTTATTAATTGAAAAATAGTCATTATGTAATCAGTAATGACAAGAATATTTAGTTTGAGCCCTAAATATGTGGCAGAATACAGATTAGATCACATTAACTTTATTGCACTGACCACAGTGTGTCCATCCCATAATATACATACATATATAGTAGACCTACAGATTGGATGAGATTAACTTTACTCGATCACAGTGTGTCTGAGCTATAATAAACATATGTAGTGCTGAAACAAATAGTCAATGAATCGATTAGCCGATCAACAGAAAATTTAATGAAAATAATTTTGATAATCAGAAAATCAGTTAAGTTTTTTATTTCAGCAGAAAGCCAAACATTTTCCAGTTCTAGTTTCTTAGATATGATAACGTTCTGCTTTTCTCTGTTTTATATGATTTAATATTAATTACTGTTCATTATTGGTCAGACAAAAACAAGCAATTTGAAAATTTCACCTCAGCCTCTGAGAACTTGTGATGGACATTTTTCACGATTTTCTGACATTTTACAGCGTAAACACTTCATTGATTAATTGAAAAATAGTCATTATGTAATCAATAATGACAAGAATAATTAGTTTGAGCCCTAAATATGTTTCAGAATACAGATTAGATCACATTAACTTTACTGTACACAATGTGTCCATCCCATAATATACATACATAAACAGTAGAACTACAGATTGGATTAGATTAACTTTACTCGATCTCAGTGTCTCTGTGACATAAGAAACATGTTTAGTGTTGAAACAATTATGTTTAATTGATTACATGATCTAACAGGATATGTATTGACGACTATGTTAATAATCAGATAATCAAGAGTCTTTTATTTAAGCAAAAAGCTGAGCATTTTCTAGTTTTAGTGTCTCATTTGGGAGAATTTCTCTGTTTAATTTAATTTTATATTAAATAATGTTCACTGTTGGTCAGACAAAATGTTAATTTATAATGGGCATTTTTCACATCTTTCTTAAATTTTACAATAAATGAATCTATTGATCAGAAATAAAAAGTATTAAAAATAATCATTATCTTCAGCTGTAATTATAAAGTAGAAGTCCAGGTCAGATTAGATGAACTCTGCTGTTCTGACCACAGTGTGTTGGTCCGTCCCATCAGGCAGCATCAAGACAACATCTGCAGGTGGAAACAGCTGTCGGTTGTCTTGAGTGATTGACTGATGGACGGACCAATCAGGACACACAGACTGCGTCCCAGTCTCCATAATGGTCCTGCTGGTCTCTGTCTTATTCTGACCAGTTGTAGTAACACACTGCTGAACAGGACACACTGTCCCGGCTGAGCAGGTGGAGTCTAGAGACTAATCCTGGACTGAGACTGTCCCTCAGAGGAAGCATCTAGAGCCGCCTCAGGACAGTCTTGTCTGTAGTGTCTCACAGGAAGAGGACACTGTTGGACTGATCTACTTTCTGCAGGGTCTCAGTGGCTGTAATGTCCAGTCCAGGATCAGGTTCAGTTTGCTTGTCAGGACTCCATCTTCAACAGTGGAGACAAACTGTTGTCTCAGTGGACGCAGTGTGTCTCTGTGGTTTAAAAAAAAAAAAAAAAGAAAGAAAGAGGACATGAGGATGTCACTGTGTTTCCCAGCAGTCTCTGTCTCTCTGTCTCTCTCTTTTAAGACGTCCACAGTGTCCAGATGCTGACTGGCTGTGAGTGGTTGTCATGGAGACAGTAACAGCCGGAGGTGTAGATCCTCTGGTTTGGTGTGTGTGGATCAGTGTGTCTCTGTGGAAAAGATGTGATATCAGCTGATGATAGATGACTGTGATGTGGTCTCACTCTGGTTTAATGCTGTCTTTGTGTCTCTCTCAGGTGTCCACATTTTACAGGTGATGTACGGCTGTGAGTGGGATGATCAGACTAATGAGGTTAAAGGTTTTGATCAAGATGGTTATGATGGAGAAGACTTCATATCATTGGACTTTAAGACGTGGACATACATCGCTCCAAAACCACAAGCTGTCATCACCAAACACAAGTGGGACAATGACCAAGCTCAGATAGCAGTGTATAAACAGTACTACACCCAGATTTGTCCTGAGTGGCTGAAGAAGTATTTGGACTACGGGAAGAGCTCTCTGCTGAGAACAGGTAGAATCACATGACCTGATGTAGTTTAACGAACATAATAATCTTCACGCGTCTCTTTTGTTTCGAACCGACGGCAACATCACAAAATACACGAACCAACAAACAGAGACCCTCTTTGTATCAGTTTAACACATTTCTCTCTCTCTCATTCTCTCACCTCTTCATTCATCTTCTCTCCTCTCTTATATCAGTCGTATACATTTCATCGCAGCGTCAGGCACGGCTTTATGTTTTACACACTTTACACACTCGGCACGTTATCCGTATTATAATGTTAATATTCACACACAAGTGCTAATTGTTTATTACTGTATTTATTTGCTTTTATATTTTTTATACACTTGACATACTCAGCATATTGTACACACTTTTATTTTTAAATATTTACATACTTGTTCTGATTGTTTACTTTTACTGTATTTATATTTGATATACTTGTGCTGGTACTTATTTCTACTTGCTATAATTCTCTATGCTGACCACAGTTTCGCTCCAGGGATCAACGAAATATTTCTGATCTGCCTTCTTTCCCTTTACACCATTTTCTCTGTCACTCTCTCCCACATTCATCACCTCGCTTTCCCTCCCTCTTCTCTCTTTTTTCTTCTCTATATTTTTCTTTGTCTCAGTTTTTCTCTCCGTCTCTGTCTTTCTCACACTCACTGTCTTTCCAAACTGTCTCACCCTCTCTCCTCTCTTCGTCTGTCTTTTTATTTCTTCTTTTTTCTTTTCACATTTATATTTCAGTGAGATTTATTTACATTAAATATATAAACAGTCTTTGTGTTGTTCAAGCATTTATGATACATCACATCAAACAGGAAAGACAGTATTAATATAAAGTCAATAATAATAAAGAACCTGTAAACTGTCTGTCTCTTCTCTCTGCAGAGCGTCCCTCAGTGTCTCTCCTCCAGAAGTCTTCCTCCTCTCCGGTCAGCTGCCACGCCACAGGTTTCTTCCCCAACAACGCCATGATATACTGGAGGAAAGGAGGAGAGGAGCTTCATGAGGGCGTGGACCTCGGAGAGGTCCTCCCCAACCACGATGGGACCTTCCAGATGAGCAGCGACCTGGACGTTTCATCGGTCAAACCTGGAGACTGGGACAAAATGCAGTGTGTGTTTCAGCTCTCTGGTTTGGAGGACATCCGCACCAAACTGGACGTAAAAATGATCAGGACCAACGAAGGTAAGACTTGAGTCAGAAGTGATGAAGGTGGGAAACACACATTTAGTTTGCTGTGACTCTGCTGTATTTTTTATGTGCTTTTAAATTGTTTTGTCTTCAGTTTTATCCATCAAGTTTTTTTAAATGTATAATTTTAAGGCTTAGATTTGTGTTAAACAAATGCACGTGCCCACGTCTGGACCTGGAGTTACTGCTGTTTTTTCTACAGTTTGTCTGCTGTTTATATGAAGTTTGATTAATATAGAAAATTATTAATGATGAAACATATTCAATTCATTTTTTAAGTGTCTTTGGTTTCTTTTTATATTTTGAAATTAGCTGTTTTTGCCACATTAATTTGGTTTTTAAATTTTTTAAAAAAGAAAAAAAAAATTTCCCCAACTTTTTGTAACTCTAAATATTTAACTATAGTTCAGAGATTATAGGCACTGTGTTGACAGAACCGATGGTCAGTTTTAGAAGATGGGTCACCATATTTTTTAAATAAGTGGATGATTTTAATGTTTCTAAAAGTAAGTCAGAATAAAGTTAACTGTCCATGTATGTTTGTCAGAAGCTCTCATTGTGCCAAAACCAACAGTTTGGGACAGAAACCAACATCGACACACAGCTGAACAAAGACATCAAAGCTAGAGAAGAATAAACGAGCATAGATATAGTGAAATGTTGTGCAGATAAATAGGAATACAGATCCAAATTAACAACAGCAACAGTAACATATCGTGTCTGCCTACAAGATTGTGGCTTCATCTGTTCAGGTTGTGATTATTTTTTGTTGTTTTCTGCTCAACAGGCGCTGACGTGACCGTCGCCGTCATTGCTGGACTTGTTGTTCTTGCGCTCGTCGTCATCGCTGTGATCGGATTCTTCATTTACAAAAAGAAGAATGGTGAGAGACCAAAACAGAAACATTGTCTGTGAATTTTTTCAGTATTTCGATTTAAAACTTTGAGTCGGTGCTTTACGTGTCACTTCCCAGCAAACAAAATCTGTTTCAGCCAACAGTGAGCGCTGTAAAATATTCAGCTTAAGATAATGTGACTATAGCATGATGATGTAGGGAGAGGTATGAAAAAGTAAGAGATTTATTTAAAAGTTTGAGTGAGTAGAAATTGGGATTATTACTGGAAAGAAGGTGAGAACGTGAGGCATTTTTAACTGTAACAGTATAAATAATTTATCTTTTCTTTTTATTTCAGCCAAACGCCCTCCATCTCGTAAGTAAAACTTGTTTTTATTTTTTTCTGACCTGACATTCACTCTGTAGATTTAAAAGAGCTTCTGGGTTTTGTGTCAGAGATCTTGTGCAGGATGTTTGCTGCACTGTTAGCTGTAAACACAGTGGTTTGGGGCTGACATTGTGTTTCTGATCTTACAGCCATCAACAACCCTGAGGTCTTGGAGGAGCTGAATCCAAACACATAAATCAGAAACACACCACCCCGTACACAGTAAGCTGCTTCATATGAGACATCAGCTATTAACAGCTGTTAAACAAAGCTGACTGAAACTGCAAAATTACTCTGCCAACATTTATGGTAAACTATTTTATATCTTATTTATTTAATGTTATATGTTTTCTCTTTTTATCTCTGTAGGTGAATAAATACGTTTTGCACTGGATCAGGGAGCGATGTCACCACACTCTCCTGTAAACTGGGAGTTCATCAGTTATTCATCATTCATATAATAAACTGATAGAATCAGGTTTGGGAATTTAGTTATAGAAACGTATCTATTGGAGAGAAAACAGATTTGAGAAAAAAGTTGACAAATATTCTACAAATATTACAAAACATTAATGGTGACACTGAATTATTTTGATCGTTTAGTAAAATTTGATAATTTTTAAAAATATTTGCTTAAACATTTGTAAATCAAATTAGGCCTATGATTTTTGGATAGTAGTAATACAATGAAAGTGTCACAAACATGTAATCCATTATACTCATAGATTGATGCTTCTGCTTTTTTGCTTTTCTGATTAAACTGTTATTGTTATACAAATGTAAATACATGCATACATACACACACACACACACATGCATTCCAATATATTTTCATACACTCGTTTCAGGTTTGGTGATGTGATGTAAACCTTGAGATAACATTTGTCAACCAGAAGCGACTCATTCTTGTTTCTCTGGTTGTTTTAGATCAATGAGGACGATTCTGTTAATCAGTGAGCAACATCCAAAAAACATGCTCTGTAACTTGGACACCCTAAATTTCCCGTAGGCGTGAGTGTAAATGGTCCTCTATCTGTGTTACTCCTGGTGATAAACTGTACTCCATTACCCAGGTTGCACTGGGATTGACTCCAGTCTCGAATCACACAGGATGAAAGCAGTTTTGTATCACTGTGGTGAATCATATAAAACACGACATGAAATTAAACGATGATAGGTTTCATCAGTGTTGCCCTGCACACGCACATACACAAACATCAGTACAGTTTTTTTTCCAGTTTTGTAAATAGTTTGCCTGAATATATTTTTCAAAACTGATAAAATTAAAAGATTTTGTTTGATTCTAAACAGGTTAAAGCAAAATATTTATGTCTTTGAGGTTTTTCTAAATTAATCAAAAGTGTGTTGGTTTTTGTTTCATAATATCCATCTTTTGGTCAATTTTAAGCTTCTCAGCATGCTGATATAAATGTTATTAATATTTTGGACTAGGGATGCTTTTTCTCTTTTAGATTTAAAAAAAAAACAAACTTAAGCTGGATGCTGAAAATCATTTTTTGTGTTGGTTAAGGAAGTGAATGTCAGATAAAATGGACTTAATGTATCGTTCATTTTGTACTTTGTACTTTTGTACTGTTTTTCTTTCAGTAAAGTGCCTAAAATTACCCAGTTCTGTGTCTGTGTATCATATGCTCACAAATCTGGATAAATCAGGATAAAATTAAAACCAGAGGGCAAATAAAGCAAGATGCCGGACGTGTTATGTCAGTATAAAGTAATACAAAGAAATTAACCAAAAACAACAACAGAAAAAATAAGAGAAATCAAGCCATAAATAAAGGGAAATAAAACCGATAAAACAGAAAAGGATCAAATGAATAAAAAGCCCGGTGTGCAGTGGGATTGACTCCAGTCTCAGTGCACACTGGTTGGAGTTTTGTTACACTATGGTGAATCATATATATCACAACATGAAATTAAACAGTGATAGTTTTTATCTCCACAATTACACAGACACAAGCATAAGCATCAGTACAATTTATTTTCCAGTTGTGTAAATATTATTTGTTTGAATATAATTTCAAATGTATTGATTTTGTTTGATTCCAAACAGGTTTAAGCAAGTCGTTTATGTCTTGGAGTTTTTTTCAGGATCATGCTGTTGGTTTTTGTTTCATTGTATCTTTGTAAAAGGGTTGTGTGATGTTTTAAGCTTCTCAGAACGCTGATTGCAGTGTTCATGAACATATATACTGCTGGCGTTTGGGGAATAGGGACGTTTTTGGTCTGAGTGCTTTTTTTGTTTTGTTTTTCAACAAAGAAATTATAAAGTGATGCTCAAAATCACTTCTTGTGTTAGTTCGGTGAATGAATGTCAAATAAAGTTATCCTGCCTTCTCATTCTTTTTGCACATTTGTTTTGGTTCTTAATAAAGTGCCCAAAAGTCGAAGTCTTTTTGTGGTTCTAAATATGCTTACACATCAGTGACAATTTTAATTTGCTACATGTTGAACGGGCCGGTCTGTGGGGGCTGACTCGCTCTTGGCACCTCTGCTTTGGCTTCATTTTTCAACCCCAGAGGTTACTGCTCGTTCTGATCATGGTTTTTACTTCTTCTGTGGTTATTTCTCCAGCCCCAGGTGACAAATGTAGTACTTTGGTCTTACTTATATCTACAAACTACTACAACAAACTCTCCCTGTGAGGCAAAATCTAATGAAATCCAATTCTTTTTACCACAACTTGTAGGGGTTTTGTTCAAACCAGTACAAGTTCAAATCAAGTTGAAGTTTTTTTTGTTGTTGTTTGATCTTAATAGTGTTTTCTAACATAAAATTATTTTCCTGAATTCAGCATGTAAATGTGTTTCTTAGGATTCAGGGAGCAGCAATGCTGTTCACTGCCATTAAATATACTCTAAACTTCTTTAATTATTCTAAATATGATAATAAAAACATGAGTATGTTTTGGCAGATTGACACCAACAGAAAGTCAGGTGGTTTCCCATCAGGAGATGCATAAAGTGTCCACAGGGGGCGCTGTCACACTGCTGACTGTCTGTAAAGGTGAATTCAGTGATAAACTCAGGTATTGATCAGCACTAATAAACTCATGTATCGATCAGCAGTGAGCAGGAAGAGATTTCTCAACCAGAGTTCAAACCTCAAAGTCACAAACAAATTAAACCCCACAGTCTGTATAAAAGATGTGACACATGTTGATTTGTTTGTGTAATAAAAATGAATAAAAATGTTTCATTGAAAAAGACCAAAACATCTGAGTTTTCTTATCAAAGCTAAATTTGATAACCTTTTATAAAGTGCTTCAACAACAATAAGTGAGGATGGAAACAGAGTCTAAACGGTGCCGAAGCAAAATGAAAAACAGCATCAGGTGTTGAAACATCAACAGAAGTGTTAAATTTCTCTTGTTGGAGCAGTTTTCAGCGTCCACAGCTCCAAATCAGCTCAGGAGCATTTAGCCTGTCGGACAGAGCCGAGCTGATCTGATGTCTGTGTTTAAAAAGCTCTCTGACTCTTTCTGCTTTGCTTTCTTTGGTTCTTGTTTTCATTTCAGAGTCAAACACGGAGGTGAAACTTTGTGTCATGGAAACGATCTTGTGTTTTATGATATTTTCTGTGCTGACAGTTGGTCTGATGTGAGCCCAAAACAGTGTGCAGGTCTGTGCTGAAAACACACAAAATACCTTATTGTAGTAACACATCAGTGTAACACCTTATTGGATATGGACTTCAAAAGAGATATATGATGTTCCCCTCCATCTAATTTAATGATCAGATGGTTTGATTGCATGAGGAGGATCTGTTTAACCCTTTACAGACCTGAGCGAATAGGCTTTATTTCTTTCAAAAACATGGGAAAATAACAATTAGCAATGTAAGAAATAAATTAATGAAAATTAGCAAGAATTAGTAAAAAGTGAAAGAAAATTACCTGAAATAAAAACAAAAACAAAAAAATAAATTACCTGAAAAGGGTTCTTTAAAAATCATAATAATTCTGTAACATTGTTTTAAATATGTAATCATGATACTTATATCGTTTTTCTCTAACTTTTTTCCTTGACATTTTTTAGTTTAAAAAAAACTACAACTGTTTTTTTTTTTTTAAATAATTTCTTTACAAGTTGCAGTTACATTTCTTAAGAAGTTGCTGACTGCCTTTTTTCCTCATTTTTGGAGGAAATCTTTCACTGTCATTCATAACCTCTTTCAGTGACTTTCACCGAGTTACAGGTGACGTCGATGCTCAGCCTAAATTCTCATTGGTCACATTGAGTCTCCACCTTCTTTTTATTCGCACTTCATGAGCGGGAAAGATGGTGTCTGTTTTTCTGTCAAAGCTTCAGATGGTCAAAATGAAGACCTGGATTGTCCTGATTGTCCTGGGAATGTGTCTCCATGGCGCGGCGGCACGTGAGTTAATAGTTTTGTTGTCTATATCGGTACCATTAAGACCGATACTGTCTGATCGATCTTGATGCTAAAATGCAGCATGAGGAGGCAGCGCTGCACAGTCCAGCACACAGATACATGAAAAGAGTCCAAAATACTTTAAAAACATAAATAACTGGCGTTTAAACTAGAGTTTCTTTGCCTAACTACAAACTACATTATACTTGGTAATTTAAGCCTTTGAGTTGTTCATGATTATTTTATATATATGCTATTTTTAAAGTGCAGTGTCATTAATTTAATGCTATTAATTGTGACTGTTATTTTAAAAATTATGTGTTTTTTTTTCGAGTAAGGGACTGTTCGTTATTTATGAGAGGGGAGGGGTGGTGTCAAATGGGGGAGGCAGTCCAAATATTTTTTTAAGCACAGGGTAAGGATTTATGTTTTTGATTTGGCTTAGGAGAGGGACATTCAACTTTAAATTTATGTTTTTTTTTGTGTGTTTATTTTAGTACCCATAGAATCCCCAAACCATCAAGTGGTCAAAAGCATTTTTATTGAAAAGCTTCAAAAATCACACCATTTATCACAGCCAGAAACTAAAAATAAAAAATAAACTCCAACACAAAATATAAAATGTAATCTGTCACCACATAATATAGATTTTATAATTGAAAAGGAGCAAGAAGAAAATAATAATATATATCCTTCCTCCTCTTTTAATAAATAAATAAATAAATAACAGAGATGACTGAGAATAATTTGACAATATGAACGCACAGAAAAACACACTATCAAAAAAACAACGTAGTTAACATAAATATTATATTCCAAATTATCTTATTGTTTGATGTATATATTTTCTGAAATCAACTAATATAAGAAATATATATTTTAAGCCATTCTTCAGAGAAAAATACAATTTGACGACTCATAATTAAATGTAGAGTTGTGTCAATTCACATATTTCTGGGATTGTTGAAACACAGAAGATTTGCTTTTACACAAAATATTGTTTATCAAAAGTATTGGGAGTAAAACTTAAGAAAAAAGGTCTAAAGTACATGAATCAAGATATATGAAAGTGAGAAACTCAAGGGACTCGGTCAGATCACTTGGTTGTATTTTTAAAAAGTATCTTTACACTCAAACATTTGAATTCCACAAATCCTCTTCAGCATATATTCAATACTAGATTTAAAACAATGACCCCTGTTTTTTCAAACTGCTTTCTGTCAATGAAAGTCAGCAACCCAACTGTATGACCTAAATATGCGACTCACTTAATATTTTAATTCAGGATAAATACATTTTTTTAGACAAATTCATCACAAATACTATAAATAATGTATTTACGGAGTGCACAATTGAGATTATTAGGATGCTTTGCATGTAGTACTTTTTGATTCTGAGTGCATTAAAATGACATTTTTTAGTGATTGAGAAAACTGTAATTCTGAAATGATTATTTTACTATTTTCTTACAGGAATTCACTCTCTGAAGTATGTCTACACTGCGTCTTCTGAGGTCCCAAACTTCCCAGAGTTTGTGTCTGTTGGGTTGGTTGATGACGTTCAGATTGATAGCTATGACAGTAATACCATGAGGGACATACCCAAACAGGACTGGATGAGCAGAGTCACAGAAGAGAATCCACAGTACTGGGAGAGGGAGACAGGGTTACATTTGAATGCCCAGCAAGTCTTTAAAGCCAACATTGAAACTGCAAAGCAGCGCTTCAACCAAACTGGAGGTCTGTTTATGTTCCACTTTCTCTTGATAAAATGTTTATATTTTCATTCAGTGTTTTAATAAACAGATATTTCACACACACAACTCTTCAGCTGTCATGTTTTATTAATGCAGACTAAACAGTTTTATGTTTTTTTATTGATTAATTGAAAAATAGTCATTATGTAATCAGTAATGGCATGAATATTTAGTTTGTGCCCTAGAATTAATCTGCAGAATACAGATTAACTTTATTGCACTGACCACAGTGTGTCCATCCCATAATATACATACATATATAGTAGACCTACAGATTGGATGAGATTAACTTTACTCGATCACAGTGTGTCTGAGCTATAATAAACATATATAGTGCTGAAACAAATAGTCAATGAATCGATTAGCTGATCAACAGAAAATTTAATGAAAATAATTTTGACAATCAGAAAATCATTTAAGTTTTTTATTTCAGCAGAAAGCCAAACATTTTCCAGTTCTAGTTTCTTAGATATGATAACGTTCTGCTTTTCTCTGTTTTATATGATTTAATATTAATTACTGTTCATTATTGGTCAGACAAAAACAAGCAATTTGAAAATTTCACCTCAGCCTCTGAGAACTTGTGATGGACATTTTTCACTATTTTCTGACATTTTACAGCGTAAACACTTCATTGATTAATTGAAAAATAGTCATTATGTAATCAATAATGACAAGAATAAATAGTTTGAGCCCTAAATATGTTTCAGAATACAGATTAGATCACATTAACTTTACTGTACACAATGTGTCCATCCCATAATATACATACATAAACAGTAGAACTACAGATTTGATTAGATTAACTTTACTCGATCTCAGTGTCTCTGTGACACAAGAAACATGTTTAGTGTTGAAACAATTATGTTTAATCGATTACATGATCTAACAGGATATGTATTGACGACTATGTTAATAATCAGATAATCAAGAGTCTTTTATTTAAGCAAAAAGCTGAGCATTTTCTAGTTTTAGAGTCTCATTTGGGAGAATTTCTCTGTTTAAATTTAATTTTATATTAAATAATGTTCACTGTTGGTCAGACAAAAGGATTAATTTATAATGGGCATTTTTTTTACATCTGCCTTAAATTTTACAATAAATTAAACTATTGATCAAAAATAAAAATTATTAAAAAATAATTATTATTTTCAGCTGTAATTATAAAGTAGAAGTCCAGGTCAGATTAGATGAACTCTGCTGTTCTGACCACAGTGTGTTGGTCCGTCCCATCAGGCAGCATCAAGACAACATCTGCAGGTGGAAACCATGGATGTATTATAAGGAAGTCAAAGTGGCGCATGAACTTGGATGTATTATCATGGATGTATTATCATGGATGTATTATCATGGATGTATTATAAGAAGTCTGGATACAGCCGTGGGGGCGGGGCCTCATTCATTCCTATGAGAGCTGCTCATTGGCGCATGAAGCAGAGAAAACTCTTTTTCCGGGTTTGGAAAAGTGTCAAATACCCGGATCTACTGGCCCATAGAGCATGCGTGGAAGTGATTAACGACAGCCGAAAGCGGCCGAGTTTACCCGAACATTGACTCCGACTCACAGGCTCGCTCACACAGATGACCCGAGTGCTCGAGGCGACAGCGCCGGTGCACGAGCATTCCTCTCGTAGCTTAGTTTATTAGCAACAGCAGCTAATCGGCGGTATAACGACAGCGCTGTCGGTTTTAATATTTACGTGGTTATCAGATAATGGTAAATTTATCTCTCTCTCTCTCTCGACACACACACACACACACACATATAGATACAACTCATCAGGGAATCATATCGTAATCTCGACCGGAGAAATCAAATGAACAGAATCTGAATGTGTCGTGCCCATAAAAAGGTAATAAAAGGTGCTGCTTGTAATGTTGCCCCGTGTTTTATCACACAGCTCAGCTTTTAAAAATACTACGTTCAGTACCTTTTAGTAACTGTAACTGGTGCTCTGCGCTGCTCACTGATAACCGGAGGTTAAATACAGACCGTAGACCGTATATACGGTCTCTGATACAGACAGACGTCCATGTTACAGCTTTACAGCCAACAGCGTATGGATGTGTTGTAAAATGGTAAAAATGATGAATTGTGATTAAAAAATGATGAATTGCAGCAAAAATATCGGTTACTCTTAGAGTTACATGCGCGTTCATGCGGTAGAGTCCCGCGGGGCCGATGCGCGTTCATGTTATGGCTGGAGAAACACCGAATTCCAAATCTTGATTCGGAAAATAGCGAAATTTACGTCTTTATGACTTAATGTTTTTAATTATGGCTATAAAAATGCGTTCTGAAAAGTCAACATGTCTCAAAAAAATTATCCAGTGATTTAAGGTGGTCTCTTTCCCGATGTTAACAAATTGGGAAAAGTCTTTCTGGGCCAGTGTGCGTCACATGACGCTGTAGTTCCACTTTCGGCCACTATGTAAATTTTACTTCAGAGGGTGGCGCACTTCCTGGGGGCTTGGAAGACAACCGACAGCTGTTTCCACCAAGCCCCCAGGAGGTGCGCCACCCTCTGAAGCAAAATTTACATAGTGGCCGATACATCCATGGTTGTCTTGAGTGACTGACTGATGGACGGATCAATCAGGACACACAGACTGCGTCCCAGTCTCCATAATGGTCCTGCTGGTCTCTGTCTTATTCTGACCAGTTGTAGTAACACACTGCTGAACAGGACACACTGTCCCGGCTGAGCAGGTGGAGTCTAGAGACTAATCCTGGACTGAGACTGTCCCTCAGAGGAAGCATCTAGAGCCGCCTCAGGACAGTCTCGTCTGTAGTGTCTCACAGGAAGAGGACACTGTTGGACTGATCTACTTTCTGCAGGGTCTCAGTGGCTGTAATATCCAGTCCAGGATCAGGTTCAGTCTGCTCGTCAGGACTCCACCTTCAACAGTGGTGTGTCTCTGTGGAAAAGATGTGATATCAGCTGATGATAGATGACTGTGATGTGGTCTCACTCTGGTTTAATGCTGTCTTTGTGTCTCTCTCAGGTGTCCACATTGCTCAGGTGATGTACGGCTGTGAGTGGGATGATCAGACTAATGAGGTTAAAGGTTTTAATCAGCAAGGTTATGATGGAGAAGACTTCATATCATTGGACCTGAAGACAGAGACATGGATCGCTCCAAAACAACAGGCTCTTATCACCAAACGCAAGTGGGACAATAACCAAGCTCGGATAGCAAGTCTAAAGAACTACCTCACCCAGATTTGTCCTGAGTGGGTGAAGAAGTATTTGGACTACGGGAAGAGCTCTCTGCTGAGAACAGGTAGAATCACATGACCTGATGTAGTTTAACGAACAGGCACGGCTTTATGTTTTACACACTTTACACACTCGGCACGTTATCCGTGTTATAATTTTAATATTCACTCACAAGTGCTTATTGTTTATTATTTTATTTATTTACATTTATATTTTTATACACTTGACATACTCAACATATTTACACACTTTTATTTTTTTTTTAAATATTTACATACTTGTTCTGATTGTTTACTTTTACTGTATTTATATTTGATATACTTGTGCTGGTACTTATTTCTACTTGCTATAATTCTCTATGCTGACCACAGTTTCGCTCCAGGGATCAACGAAATATTTCTGATCTGCCTTCTTTCCCTTTACACCATTTTCTCTGTCACTCTCTCCCACATTCATCACCTCACTTTTCCTCCTTTTTCTCTCTTTTTTCTTCTCTATATTTTTCTTT
The DNA here is from genome assembly GCF_026936395.1 of Plectropomus leopardus. Lineage (NCBI taxonomy): Eukaryota > Metazoa > Chordata > Actinopteri > Perciformes > Serranidae > Plectropomus > Plectropomus leopardus. Next base: position 27,425,541 of record NC_142192.1, on the reverse strand, counting down.
GTCTCAGTTTTTCTCTCCGTCTCTGTCTTTCTCACACTCAGTCTTTCCAAACTGTCTCACCCTCTCTCCTCTCTTCGTCTGTCTTTTTATCTCTTCTTTTTTCTTTTCACATTTATATTTCAGTGAGATTTATTTACATTAAATATATAAACAGTCTTTGTGTTGTTCAAGCATTTATGATACATCACATCAAACAGGAATGACAGTATTAATATAAAGTCAATAATAATAAAGAACCTGTAAACTGTCTGTCTCTTCTCTCTGCAGAGCGTCCCTCAGTGTCTCTCCTCCAGAAGTCTTCCTCCTCTCCGGTCAGCTGCCACGCCACAGGTTTCTTCCCCAACAACGCCATGATATACTGGAGGAAAGGAGGAGAGGAGCTTCATGAGGGCGTGGACCTCGGAGAGGTCCTCCCCAACCACGATGGGACCTTCCAGATGAGCAGCGACCTGGACGTTTCATCGGTCAAACCTGAAGACCGGGACAAGTACGAGTGTGTGTTTCAGCTCTCTGGTTTGGAGGACATCCGCACCAAACTGGACGTAAAAATGATCAGGACCAACGAAGGTAAGACTTGAGTCAGAAGTGATGAAGGTGGGAAACACACATTTAGTTTGCTGTGACTCTGCTGTATTTTTTATGTGTTTTTAAATTGTTTTGTCTTCAGTTTTATCCATCAAGTTTTTTTAAATGTATAATTTTAAGGCTTAGATTTGTGTTAAACAAATGCACGTGCCCACGTCTGGACCTGGAGTTACTGCTGTTTTTTCTACAGTTTGTCTGCTGTTTATATGAACTTTGATTAATATCGAAAATTTTTAATGATGAAACAAACGCATAATACATTTTTTAAGTGTCTTTGGTTTCTTTTTATATTTTGAAATTAGCTGTTTTCCCACATTTATTTAGTTTTTAAATTGTTAAAAAAAAGAAAAAAATTGTGGAAGGCTTTTATCCCCATTTTTTTGTAACTTTATATGTGTTTAACTATAGTTCAGAGATGATACAGTTATGTTGTTCAGACAAGTAGGGATACAAATCAATATTAACAGCAGCAGCAGTAACATACAGTGTCTGCCTACAAGATTGTGGTCTGATTGAAGGATTTTCTTCTAACCTGCTTCATCTGTTCATGTTTTGACTAATTTTGTTGTTTTCTGCTCAACAGAGAAACCTGCTGATACGACCATCCCCATCATTGTTGCAGTTGTTGTTCTTGCTCTCGTCCTCATCGCTGTGATTGTATTTGTGGTTCACAAAAAGAAGAAAGGTGAGAGACTCTAACATTAAGATTTTCTGTTTTTTGCTGCTATTTTGATTTTAAACTTGGAGTTGACGCTGTTATCCAGATTACAAAATTGAGTCAAACTCCAGCAGTGAGCGGTTTAAGTCGCTTGAAAGCCACAGTGTCACGATGATATGACGAGATATGACTAAGCTGTCTCTGCCGTAGAAAGACTCAAAAACTTTTGAAATTTATGTTACATAAACAGAAAAAAAACAGAGAAATTGATGCTCTTGCTGAAGAGGTAGAAAACCTACAACTACCAGAATGCAAAGTTGCTGCACCAGACCAGTAAACGCTCCTGCTGGTGGATGAATTAACGAAAACTCGTATGTGTGAAACAATGGCAGCCAGCCGGCAAGAATCAGTTTCATATTACAGTTAAACAGTTCGCTAAAACGCATTTCTGAAAAGATTTTAGGCGAAAAATATGCTACAGTATAACAGAGTCTTATATTTGATCAGCGCTGCTTAGATTTATTTAATTTGCGTCTACAGCCAAGTTTGGTCGTGGGGGGAGAAGCGATATCTCATGCTACCCACATTATTTAGAAAAAGTAAAATAATAGATGAAAATTGGTGCAGAATCCATTTAAATATCATTACTATTATGTAGCTATTTCATCATATTTGCTTCTGTTCTTCATATTATGTTGAATTTGTAACATATTACAGCTGTTTTTAATGTATGTGCATTACTGGGAACACACTCACATACATTTATGCCCGTTAAAGACTGACCAGCGATTTTATGGCGCTCAGTGAACTCTTTGAGGTATTCAGTTGCTCGCAGGCAGAGAGTGGAGCCGCACTGTTTTACCACTGTGTTGTGGATTGTGCATTTTGTACTTTTGGGGGAAAAAAAAACATTTTCGTCCTTTATGTCCATGATTAGTCAGAGTGAGCTGTATGCGTACAGGATCTGAACGCGTTAACTGATGATATAAGACACAAGTGATAGTAAAAATAATGAAGTAAGATAAAAACAAAGGTAGAAGAGATACATTTATCAGTTTGAGTAACTAGGAGAGGGAGTCATATCTGTCAGGAAGACAATGTTAGAAGATATTCTGGCGTTTTTGCAATAATGACAACTGAAATTGTTTCTTTGTTTTTTATTTCAGCCAAATGCCCTCAATCTGACAACAGCTCTGAGCTCTCTAAGAAACTGAATCCAGACCCAACATCATAAAAACACCACCCTGCACACAGTGAGTTTCCTCATGTGACACGTGAACTATTCACAGCTGTCGTTACACGAAGCTGCTTTAAACCGACTTTTCGTGATTGTTTCTGTTTCCGATGTAAAACTTCTCAGACATTACAGCTTTAAAGAAAATCTTTGCCTGCCAGTTGATTTTTCACAACAAACATGAAAAAAATGTTAAAAAATGAGAGAGATGCATTCAGAAATATTCACATCAGCAGCTCAGATCATATTTAAAGCTTAAAAATTCACCTTTAGTGAAACAGTGACACTGATTTATTGAAATGGAGTTGAACCAAATGAAAAGAATTAATTATATTGCATGTTAAATGACTGAACCATGGGCACTTTAACTCTAAATGATGCTGTAGATTTGTGGCTTTGTTGAACTGAATTGTCCAAATTCTTTGGGTTTATTTTGTTTTCTGTTTATTGTTTGTCTCTTTAGGTTTATGGACACATGTTGCACTGGAACAATGTTTGTGTATCTGTGTTTCTGCTGGTGATGAACTCCACCTCTCGCCCAGTGTGCACTGGGATTCACTCCAGTTCCCTGCGACTCTCAGCAGGATGAGCCAGTTAGGAAGAGGATGGATGAAGATTTATTTTGTGAATTATCCTGATTTCTAAGTCATTAACCCTTTGAAACCTGAATCAACATCACTTATCTTGTGCTGCTTGCAGGAGTATTTTGCAAGCGTTTAAAACTTCAAATCCTGAGCAAATTAGTTCGATTTCCTTTAAAAAACACAAGTGAAAAGGCAGCGAGCAACTTGTTAAGAAATGTTCCACAGATTGCAAGAAATGTGTAGATTTATTACATTATTTTTTTAAAAAAGCTTGGAAAAAATATCTAGTTTAAAAAAAACATTGGAAAAAGGTAGATCCTTTATATATAATTATCATGAATATATAATTCAAATTATGTCAGAGATTATTATAATTTTGAAGCACTTTTTTCAGGTCATTCCCTTGTTTTTGTTTATTTGGTTTTTACATTTTTCTAATATTTAGGGATTTTTTTGTGCTTATTACTAATTTTGTGCTAATTTTTGGGTCATTTCTCTGAAGGTCATTAAAGAAATCAATCTAATTTGCTCAGGTTTCAAAGGGTTAACCTGATAAATAATCCAATGTGTTTATTACTGCTCTCTAAAGACCCCCTATGCACAAATACACAATATAAGCACCAGTGCAAACTTTTTTTTCCAGTTGTGTAAATAGGTTGTTTGTATATTTCTTTAAAACGTTTGAAAAGATTTAGTTTGATCTCAAACAGGCCAAAGCTTATAATTTATGTCTTTGAGTGTTTTCTTAATGAATTAGGAATATGTTGGCTTTTGTTTCATAATGTTAATCTTTTGATCTGTTTTATTATATTTTAATTTTAGCAGAGATTCTAAAAGGATTGTGGGATGTTGAAGCTTCTCAGCACACTGATAGAAATGTTCCTGTAAATATTTCCTGCTCGTATTTAGGGAAAATAAATGTTTTCTCTGTTAGCTTGTTAAACATAAACATGGTTTCCCACAGTCATGGAAAACCTGGAAAAGTCATTGCATTTCACAATCAAATCACAATTTCACAGTCACAGTTTTCCAGGCCTGGAAAAGTCATGGCATTTGTAAAAATTATTGAAAATCATAGCAGTAATCATTGGTGGACGACTTTCAACGTAATTTAACATGACAGCACATTAATTTTCTGTAGCTGTCGTAACGGCTCGAATATGTGATGATGAGTGACATTTTGTTTACTGTCACGTACGATTATTAATTTTCTCCCCGTCTTACGTCTCTCCCTTTATGTACGCCAGCTAGCTGAAATTACATTTTAGAATTTGAATCTGATATTTTACAAAAATGCCAGGCAAGTCGGGCAAGACATTTTGATTAATGTTATTATTATTATTATGGGTCATGAAAAGTTTTGAAATGTTGTCAGTTAAATTGTGAGGGAACCCTGCATGAAGAAATTGCACAGCGATGATCAAAATCAATTCTTGTGTTGGTTAAGTAAGTTAATATCAGATGAAATTTCTCTAATGTTTCATTTCTTTTGCACTTTTGTTTTGCTTTTCAATAAAGTGTCAAAATTTCAAATGTGTGTCTTTTTGTGATTCAGCATTTATGTTGACAATAATTTGAATAGAGTCGCTGCGTTTAGTTGTTTATTGCCCTTTGGACTGTAAACTTTGTGATCTTTGGTTTATTGATACAAAGGAAACTTAACTTGCTGGATGTTGGATGACTCACATCTAAAAATTTAAAAAAAAAAAAAAAAAACCTTTACATTTGCAACCTGAGAGATATTTTCATAATAATGATTTAAAAAAACAAAAATTGACATTGATAACCTTTATTTTCCTGGTTGAAGAAACCCTGACTCAGCTAAAAACAAAAAGGTTATGATGTGCATCATGTTCTTTAATTTATTTACTGACAACTTAATTTCATTACTTATGTGCTGCACAGAAGTTACTTCTGTTCTACATTGCAGAGAAAGCAGAACATAGATAGATGGATAGATAGATAGATATACTTTATTGATCTCAAAAACTGAGAAATTGGGATGTAGCAGCGCCGTGCAGTAAGAACAGAGAATAAAGAGTACACATTATTAATAGAATATAAAGGAATATGCTTAAAAAAACTAAGAGACTTTACATATATACATATATACATGTGTAAAGTGTGGAACAGTATCTGAATAAATAAAAAATAAAGTCAGCAGTGTAGAGTGACATGGAGCTAAGACCGGAGTTTAAAGCGCAGACAGAGGTGAGTTATTGTACAGGTGGATGGCTTGAGGCAGGAAAGATTTCCTGTATCTGTCCTTTCGACAGCGAAGCTGAATCAGTCTGTTGGAGAAGGTGCTCCGCTGTCGGTCCAGTGTGCGGTGGAGGGGGTGCTCAGCATTGTTCATGATGGCGAGCAGTTTTTTAAGTGTCCTCCTCTCCACCACCGTCTCCACGGTCTCCAGCCTGAAACCCACCACAGAGCCAGCTTTCTTAATGATTTTATTAAGTCTGTTGGTGTCACTGGCTCTGATGCTGCTACCCCAACAAACAGCAGCGAAGAAGACGACACTGGAGACAACAGACTGGTAAAAGATCTCCAACATCTTGCTGCACACGCCGAAGGATCGTAGCTTCCTCAGGAAGTAGAGTCTGCTCATCCCCTTCTTATACACAGCGTCAGTGTTAGATTTCCAGTCCAGTCTGTTATTTATCACTACACCCAGATATTTGTAGGCCTCCTCCACAGTCTCTCCCCGGATCTGTGGAGGTTGTGACAACGTCCTCTTCTTCCTGAAGTCGATCACCATCTCTCTGGTCTTATTAACATTCAGCCTCAGGTGATTATGTTCAGACCACTCCACAAAGTTATCCACCAGAGACCTGTACTCCCCCTCCTCTCCATCTCTTATACACCCAACAACCACCGAGTCATCAGAAAATTTCTGCAGGTGGCATGACTCGGAGTCATACTGGAAATCAGTGGTGTATAACGTGAAGAGGAAAGACGAGAGCACAGTTCCCTGCGGAGCTCCTGTATCACTGACCACCACATCAGACACGACGCTGCCCAAGCGGACAAACTGTGGCCTGCCTGTCAAGTAGTCAGTAATCCAGGAGATCACAGAGCCACTAACACCCATCCCACGCAGCTTCTCACCCAGCAGCACTGGCTGGATGGTGTTGAAAGCACTGGTGAAATCAAAGAATGTGATCCTCACAGCGCCTCCTCCACCATCCAGATGCAAATGAGCTCGTTGCAGCAGGTAGATGATGGCGTCATCGACTCCAACATGGGGCTGATAGGCAAATTGCAGAGGGTCCAACAAAGTCCCCACCTGTGGCCTCAGCTGGGCTAAGACCAGTCTCTCCAGTACCTTCATCACGTGAGACGTGAGAGCCACTGGTCGATGGTCCGACAGGTCTGGTGAAGTCGACTTCTTGGGGACAGGAACAAGGCATGACGTCTTCCACAGCAGCGGGACTCTCTGCTGACTCAGACTCAGGTTGTAGATGTAGGTCAGCACAGGTGACAGTTGGCTGGCGCAGGTCCTCAGGATCCTGGGGGTGATGCCATCAGGGCCTGCAGACTTCCGCAGGCGGAGTCTTTCCAGCTGTCTCTGAACCTGGCCTGTAGTCACGGTCATGCAGGAGCTGTCATCTATGGATGAGGAGGAGGAGGAGAGGAGCTGAGCTGGAGAGTGAGGGGGGAGGGGCTGGGGCAATTGGGACAGTGTAGGTGTGTGGGGCGCTGAAAGTGTGGAGGGGGCGACAGACGGCGAGCTGAAACGATTAAAAAACTGGTTCAACTGGTTTACCCTCTCCAGGCTCCCTGATGGCTGTCTGTTCGTCCCCTTAAGCCCAGTGATGTGCTTCATCCCAGTCCACACATCCCTCACACTGTTCTGCTGGAGCTTGGCCTCCAGCTTCCTCCTATAATTGTCTTTACATGTCCTCAGCATCTTCTTGAGGTCATGCTGGACTCTCCTCAGCTCCTCTCTGTCTCCAGACCTAAAAGCTCTCTTCTTTTTGTTAAGTTCTTTCAGGTCACTGGTGATCCATCCTTGCATTTATCAACAACTTGCTGATTTCCCTTTTTTTCCCCATGTTTTTTTTTAAAGAAATCTAACAACCTTGTTTAGGGTTCAAAGGTTTAAACACTTGTGAAATGCATGTAAAAGCACTGCAAGTAAAGTGATGTCAGTTAAAGGGTTAAAAGGATTAAAGTCACAGATAATTACAGTCCACACTGAAAAACTGTCTTACTGCACATCAGCAGCGCAGCAGGTGAGCCACACAGAACAAAAAAAAACAATAACTGCATCCCCAAAGACTGCAGAGTATCTGATCGGTGGCTGACAGTGACCTCTGACCTCCCAAAAGATGTAATACATGTCTGCACGTGACATCACATCATCCTAAAAATCACTAAACAAGATCTGAGCAGCAGCAGGTTTATTACTCCTTTAATGTGTCGATAAAACAGAATAAAGCCCCGCATGTGTGATGTCTCTTCGTCCTCTTACACAGGCTGAAATAACATCATTTTACTTTCACTTTCATTCATAACATCTTTCAGCGACTTTCACCGAGTTACAGGTGACGTCGATGCTCAGCCTAAATTCTCATTGGTCACATTGAGTCTCCACCTGCTTTTTATCCGCACTTCATCGTTCGCGCTCGAGCAGGAAAGATGGTGTCTGTTCTTAGAAATTTTAATCGTTTTTCTGTCAAAGCTTCAGATGGTCAAAATGAAGACCTGGATTGTCCTGATTGTCCTGGGAATGTGTCTCCGTGGCGCGGCGGCACGTGAGTCCATTGTTTTGTTGTTTTTTCAAGTTTGTTGATTGTAAAATAAGTGTTTTATATTAATTTAAGGTTAAGTCAAGGAGTAGAAAATGTTTAAAAATTAACAAATCCCTGATCTTAAAAATTCATGTGATATATATATATGACATATATATATATATATATATATATATATATATATATATATATATTCATTTCAGTGTAAACTCAACACAGATTATAAACGGTAAATCTGTATCCATAGACAGATTCCATAATAATATTATGTATACTGTACCCTCTCATAATTAATAAATAACAAACAGAGATGAGTGAGAATTATTTAACAGTATGAACAAGCACAAAAACACACAAATAAAAGCAACTTACTAAACAAAAATATTAAGTTCATATCAGTGTTTTGTTTGACTTCTATAATTTTTTGAAAATAAAATATAATATTCATTCATGCAAGTCATTTGCCAGAGAATTAAACATTTTTAATCCATATACTGAAATACACATCTGCTTAAAAGTAGTACTCCTGAATTCTGTTATCAGTATCGGCCACATAAATCCAGTATCTGACGGGCAGTAATGTTTAAGAATTTGATGTAATAACAGGAAGTGGATTTAAAGTCTTCTTTGTTACCTTAAAAAGATTGAGGATAAACTTTTGAAATCAGGACTGAGAGCAAATAAACATCATAGTGGAGGGAATATTGGAGAGGACATGAATCCAGTATATAACAGATACTAATAAAACTTACCAGAATGACGTCATTAAAAAAAAAAGAGATCTTAATTAAATGTCGAGTTATGTCTGTTAACATATTTTGGGTACTGTGTTATTGAAATACAGAGCACTTTCTTTTGGTTGTATTTTTAAAAAGTATCTTTTTACTTAAACATTTGAATTCCACAAACCATCTTCAGCATATATTTAACACCAGATCAAAAAAGACACCTTTACAAACTGCTTTCTGTCAGTGAAAGTCAGCAGCATAAATGTGTGACCTAAATATGTGACTCCTTTGATATTTTATTTCAACATAAAAACATTTTAAAGACAAACTCATTGGAGATGTTAAAGTTTTGATTTTTGTATTTATGGAGTGCACAATTTAGATGATTAGATGCCTTTCATGTAGTTCTTTTTTATTCTGAGTGCAGTAAAATAATATTAAGTGACTGAGAAAACTGTAATACTGAAATATGAAATAATTACATGAATATTTTCTTTCAGGGATTCACACTCTGAAGTATTTCTTCACTGCGTCTTCTCAAGTCCCAAACTTCCCAGAGTTTGTGGCTGTTGGGCTGGTCAATGAAGTTGAGATGGTTCACTATGACAGTAACACCAAGAGAGCAAAACCCAAACAGGACTGGATGAGCAGAGTCACAGAGGGCAAAGAAGACTACTGGCAGTATCAGACTGAGGCCTTGGTGGGTCAGCAGCAGTCCTTCAAAGCCAACATTGACTTTTTAAAGCAGCGCTTCAACCAAACTGGAGGTTTGTTCATGTTTAACTTTCTGCTGATAAAATGTTGTTTATATTTTCACCTCGCATTTTAGTAATGATTTGAACCACACTCTCTCTCTCACACACACACACACACACACACACACACACACACGCGTGCGTCACAAGTGTTTCATTCACACAGGTGAAACAGTTTGTATTTTGGCTGAAACACAGTCAGACTCAACAGAAACATCACTGACACTGAGACTAACTGGAAGCTGCTGCACTACACTGATATGTGTTTCTGTCCATCCCATAATAACCAGCAGAGATGATTAACCCTTTATCTCCACTGGATCAGATCAGAGTAACTCTCCTGAAGTGTCCACAGCGAGTTGGTCCGTAATAACTGGACTGCAGGAACCAGCTGATCACAGCAGTTTAACACTCAGCTGATAGAGGAACGTTACCGCCTGGTTTCTCAAACTGCGGCGCAGGACTGTAAACAGGACGCAGGCTGCTTGTGCCGGGTCCTCATATGAGAGGAGGAGCAGGATGGTTTAATAAAGCCGACTGACAGGACGACACGATGGACGTCTCATTCAGATCACAGATTTAAAACGTTGAACAGCTCGACTCTGCTGCACTGACCACAGTGTGTCCATCCCATAATATAAATGTAAAGCAGAACTACAGATAAGATCATTTTACTTGATCACAGTGTGTCGAAGCCATAATAAACACATATAGAGCTAAATAATAATTAATCAATCAGTCAGTTGACTGTATCAAATTAAAACCATTTTGATATTCAGATAATCATTTAAATATTTTATTAATCAAAATGTCTAACCTTTATTTAGTTTAAGGTTTAACACAAGAATTTCCTGCTTTTCTCTGTTTAATTCATTTTTTTATAAAATACTCCCTAAATATTTTGCAGAATATTGATTAGATCACATTAACTGTCCTGTGCTGACCACAGTGTGTCTGCGCTGTCATAAACACAAAGCGCTGAAACGGTTAATCAATTGATTGATTAGTTTATCAACAGAATTTTTTACAACCATTTAAATGATCAGATAATTATTTGAATCTTTTATTTAAGCAGAAAGCCAAATATTTTCTGGGCAAGTTTCTCAAATATGAGGATTTTTTTTGCTTTTTTCAGTTTTATATCATTTAATATTTAATAATGTTCAGTGTTGATCAGACAGAAGAAGCAGTTTAAAGATTTCACCTCAGCCTCTTGAAACTGGACATTTTTCACCATTTTCTGATTTTTTTAAATAAAAGTGTAAACAGTTATTAAGTTAAAAATAGTCATTATGTAATCAGTAATGACAAGAATATTTAGTTTGAGCCCTAAATATGTTTCAGAATACAGATTAGATCACATTAACTTTACTGTACACAATGTGTCCATCCCATAATATACATACATAAACAGTAGAACTACAGATTGGATTAGATTAACTTTACTCGATCTCAGTGTCTCTGTGACATAAGAAACATGTTTAGTGTTGAAACAATTATGTTTAATCGATTACATGATCCAACAGGATATGTATTGACGACTATGTTAATAATCAGATAATCAAAAGTCTTTTATTTAAGCAAAAAGCTGAGCATTTTCTAGTTTTAGTGTCTCATTTGGGAGAATTTCTCTGTTTAATTTAATTTTATATGAAATAATGTTCACTGTTGGTCAGACAAAATATTAATTTATAATGGGCATTTTTCACATCCTTCTTAAATTTTACAATAAATGAATCTATTGATCAGAAATAAAAAGTATTAAAAATAATCATTATTTTCAGCTGTAATTATACAGTAGAAGTCCAGGTCAGATTAGATGAACTCTGCTGTTCTGACCACAGTGTGTTGGTCCGTCCCATCAGGCAGCATCAAGACAACATCTGCAGGTGGAAACAGCTGTCGGTTGTCTTGAGTGATTGACTGATGGACGGACCAATCAGGACACACAGACTGCGTCCCAGTCTCCATAATGGTCCTGCTGGTCTCTGTCTTATTCTGACCAGTTGTAGTAACACACTGCTGAACAGGACACACTGTCCCGGCTGAGCAGGTGGAGTCTAGAGACTAATCCTGGACTGAGACTGTCCCTCAGAGGAAGCATCTAGAGCCGCCTCAGGACAGTCTTGTCTGTAGTGTCTCACAGGAAGAGGACACTGTTGGACTGATCTACTTTCTGCAGGGTCTCAGTGGCTGTAATGTCCAGTCCAGGATCAGGTTCAGTCTGTTCGTCAGGACTCCACCTTCAACAGTGGAGACAAACTGTTGTCTCAGTGGACGCAGTGTGTCTCTGTGGTTTTAAAAAAAAAAAAGAAAGAAAGAGGACATGAGGATGTCAACTGTGTGAGGATGTCACTGTGTTTCCCAGCAGTCTCTGTCTCTCTGTCTCTCTCTTTTAAGACGTCCACAGTGTCCAGATGCTGATTGGCTGTGAGTGGTTGTCATGGAGACAGTAACAGCCGGAGGTGTAGATCCTCTGGTTTGGTGTGTGTGGATCAGTGTGTCTCTGTGGAAAAGATGTGATATCAGCTGATGATAGATGACTGTGATGTGGTCTCACTCTGGTTTAATGCTGTCTTTGTGTCTCTCTCAGGTGTCCACATTGTCCAGAACATGTACGGCTGTGAGTGGGATGATCAGACTAATGAGGTTAAAGGTTTTAATCAAGATGGTTATGATGGAGAAGACTTCATATCATTGGACTTTAAGACATGGACATGGATCGCTCCAAAACCACAAGCTGTCATCACCAAACACAAGTGGGACAATAACCAAGCTAAGACAGCACAGGACAAACAGTACCTCACCCAGATTTGTCCTGAGTGGCTGAAGAAGTATTTGGACTACGGGAAGAGCTCTCTGCTGAGAACAGGTAGAATCACATGACCTGATGTAGTTTAACGAACATAATAATCTTCACGCGTCTCTTTTGTTTCGAACCGACGGCAACATCACAAAATTCACGAACCAACAAACAGAGACCCTCTTTGTATCAGTTTAACACATTTCTCTCTCTCTCATTCTCTCACCTCTTCATTCATCTTCTCTCCTCTCTTATATCAGTCGTATACATTTCATCGCAGCGTCAGGCACGGCTTTATGTTTTACACACTTTACACACTCGGCACGTTATCCGTATTATAATGTTAATATTCACACACAAGTGCTAATTTTTAATTACTGTATTTATTTGCTTTTATATTTTTATACACTTGACATACTCAGCACATTTTACACACTTTTATTTTTTAAATATTTACATACTTGTTCTGATTGTTTACTTTTACTGTATTTATATTTGATATACTTGTGCTGGTACTTATTTCTACTTGCTATAATTCTCTATGCTGACCACAGTTTCGCTCCAGGGATCAACGAAATATTTCTGATCTGTCTTCTTTCCCTTTACACCATTTTCTCTGTCACTCTCTCCCACATTCATCACCTCGCTTTTCCTCCATTTTCTCTCTTTTTTCTTCTCTATATTTTTCTTTGTCTCAGTTTTTCTCTCCATCTCTGTCTTTCTCACACTCACTGTCTTTCCAAACTGTCTCACCCTCTCTCCTCTCTTCATCTGTCTTTTATTTCTTCTTTTTTCTTTTCACATTTATATTTCAGTGAGATTTATTTACATTAAATATATAAACAGTCTTTGTGTTGTTCAAGCATTTATGATACATCACATCAAACAGGAATGACAGTATAAATATAAAGTCAATAATAATAAAGAACCTGTAAACTGTCTGTCTCTTCTCTCTGCAGAGCGTCCCTCAGTGTCTCTCCTCCAGAAGTCTTCCTCCTCTCCGGTCAGCTGCCACGCCACAGGTTTCTTCCCCAACAACGCCATGATATACTGGAGGAAAGGAGGAGAGGAGCTTCATGAGGGCGTGGACCTCGGAGAGGTCCTCCCCAACCACGATGGGACCTTCCAGATGAGCAGCGACCTGGACGTTTCATCGGTCAAACCTGAAGACCGGGACAAGTACGAGTGTGTGTTTCAGCTCTCTGGTTTGGAGGACATCCGCACCAAACTGGACGTAAAAATGATCAGGACCAACGAAGGTAAGACTTGAGTCAGAAGTGATGAAGGTGGGAAACACACATTTAGTTTGCTGTGACTCTGCTGTATTTTTTATGTGTTTTTAAATTGTTTTGTCTTCAGTTTTATCCATCAAGTTTTTTTAAATGTATAATTTTAAGGCTTAGATTTGTGTTAAACAAATGCACGTGCCCACGTCTGGACCTGGAGTTACTGCTGTTTTTTCTACAGTTTGTCTGCTGTTTATATGAAGTTTGATTAATATAGAAAATTATTAATGATGAAACAAACACATAATTCATTTTTTAAGTGTCTTTGGTTTCTTTTTTATATTTTGAAATTAGCTGTTTTTACCACATTTATTTTGTTTTTAAATTGTTAAAAAAAAATTGTGCAAAGCTTTTTTCCCCATTTTTTTGTAACTTTATATGTGTTTAACTATAGTTCAGAGATGATACAGTTATGTTGTACAGACAAGTAGGGATACAAATCAATGTTAACAGCAGCAGCAGTAACATATAGTGTCTGCCTACAAGATTGTGGTCTGATTGAAGGATTTTCTTCTGACCTGCTTCATCTGTTCAAGTTTTGACTAATTTTGTTGTTTTCTGCTCAACAGAGAAACCTGCTGATACGACCATCCCCATCATTGTTGCAGTTGTTGTTCTTGCTCTCGTCCTCATCGCTGTGATTGTATTTGTGGTTCACAAAACGAAGAAAGGTGAGAGACTCTAACATTAAGATTTTCTTTTTTTGCTGCTATTTTGATTTTAAACTTGGAGTTGACGCTGTTATCCAGATTACAAAATTGAGTCAAACTCCAGCAGTGAGCGGTTTAAGTCGCAGAGCCACAGTGTCACGATGATATGACGAGATATGACTAAGCTGTCTCTGCCGTAGAAAGACTCAAATACTTTTGAAATTTATGTTACATAAACAGAAAAAAAACAGAGAAATTGAGGCTTTTGCTGAAGAGGTAGAAAACCTACAACTACCAGAATGCAAAGTTGCTGCACCAGACCAGTAAACGCTCCTGCTGGTGGATGAATTAACGAAAACTCGTATGTGTGAAACAATGGCAGCCAGCCGGCAAGAGTCAGTTTCATATCACAGTTAAACAGTTCGCTAAAACGCATTTCTGAAAAGATTTTAGGCGAAAAATATGCTACAGTATAACAGAGTCTTATATTTGATCAGCGCTGCTTAGATTTATTTAATTTGCGTCTACAGCCGAGTTTGGTCGTGGGGGGAGAAGCGATATCTCATGCTACCCACATTATTTAGAAAAAGTAAAATAATAGATGAAAATTGGTGCAGAATCCATTTAAATATCATTACTATTATGTAGCTATTTCATCATATTTGCTTCTGTTCTTCATATTATGTTGAATTTGTAACATATTACAGCTGTTTTTAATGTATGTGCATTACTGGGAACACACTCACATACATTTATGCCCGTTAAAGACTGACCAGCGATTTTATGGCGCTCAGTGAACTCTTTGAGGTATTCAGTTGCTCGCAGGCAGAGAGTGGAGCCACACTGTTTTACCACTGTGTTGTGGATTGTGTATTTTGTACTTTTGGGGGAAAAAAAAACATTTTCGTCTTTTATGTCCATGATTAGTCAGAGTGAGCTGTATGCGTACAGGATATGAAACGCGCGTTAACTGATGATATAAGACACAAGTGATAGTAAAAATAATGAAGTAAGATAAAAACAAAGGTAGAAGAGATACATTTATCAGTTTGAGTAACTAGGAGAGGGAGTCATATCTGTCAGGAAGACAAAGATATTCTGGCGTTTTTTTGCAATAATGACAACTGAAATTGTTTCTTTGTTTTTTATTTCAGCCAAATGCCCTCAATCTGACAACAGCTCTGAGCTCTCTAAGAAACTGAATCCAGACCCAACATCATAAAAACACCACCCTGCACACAGTGAGTTTCCTCATGTGACACGTGAACTATTCACAGCTGTCGTTACACGAAGCTGCTTTAAACCGACTTTCTGTGATTGTTTCTGTTTCCGCTGTAAAACTTCTCAGACATTACAGCTTTAAAGAAAATCTTTGCCTGCCAGTTGATTTTTCACAACAAACATGAAAAAAATGTTAAAAAATGAGAGAGATGCATTCAGAAATATTCACATCAGCAGCTCAGATCATATTTAAAGCTTAAAAATTGACCTTTAGTGAAACAGTGACACTGATTTATTGAAATGGAGTTGAACCAAATGAAAAGAATTAATTATATTGCATGTTAAATGACTGAACCATGGGCACTTTAACTCTAAATGATGCTGTAGATTTGTGGCTTTGTTGAACTGAATTGTCCAAATTCTTTGGGTTTATTTTGTTTTCTGTTTATTGTTTGTCTCTTTAGGTTTATGGACACATGTTGCACTGGAACAATGTTTGTGTATCTGTGTTTCTGCTGGTGATGAACTCCACCTCTCGCCCAGTGTGCACTGGGATTCACTCCAGTTCCCTGCGACTCTCAGCAGGATGAGCCAGTTAGGAAGAGGATGGATGAAGATTTATTTTGTGAATTATCCTGATTTCTAAGTCATTAACCCTTTGAAATCTGAATCAACATCACTTATCTTGTGCTGCTTGCAGGAGTATTTCACAAGCGTTTAAAACTTCGAATCCTGAGCAAATTAGTTGGATTTCCTTTAAAAAACACAAGTGAAAAGGCAGCGAGCAACTTGTTAAGAAATGTTCCACAGATTGCAAGAAATGTGTAGATTTATTACATTATTTTTTTAAAAAAGCTTGGAAAAACTATCGTGTTTAAAAAAAAAAACATTGAAAAAATGGTAAATTCTTTATATATAATTATCATAAATATATAATTAAAATTATGTCAGAAAATTATTATGATTTTGAAGCACTTTTTTCAGGTCATTCCCTTGTTTTTGTTTATTTGGTTTTTACATTTTTCTAATATTTAGGGATTTTTTTGTGCTTATTACTAATTTTGTGCTAATTTTTGGGTCATTTCTCTGAGGGTCATTAAAGAAATCAATCTAATTTGCTCAGGTTTCAAAGGGTTAACCTGATAAATAATCCAGTGTGTTTATTTCTGCTCTCTAAAGACCCCCTATGCACAAATACAAAATATAAGCACCAGTGCAAACTTTTTTTTCCAGTTGTGTAAATAGGTTGTTTGTATATTTCTTTAAAACGTTTGAAAAGATTTAGTTTGATCTCAAACAGGCCAAAGCTTATAATTTATGTCTTTGAGTGTTTTCTTAATGAATTAGGAATATGTTGGCTTTTGTTTCATAATGTTAATCTTTTGATCTGTTTTTATTATATTTTAATTTTAGCAGAGATTCTCAAAGGATTGTGGGATGTTGAAGCTTCTCAGCACACTGATAGAAATGTTCCTGTAAATATTTCCTGCTCGTATTTTGGGAAAATAAATGTTTTCTCTGTTAGTTTGTGGGAAACCATGTTAATGTTAACAGTCATGGAAAACCTGGAAAAGTCATTGCATTTCACAATCAAATCACAGTTTCACAGTCACAGTTTTCCAGGCCTGGAAAAGTCATGGCATTAATAAAAGTTATTGAAAGTTTTTGGAAAAGTCATGGAATATTGTTGTGGGTAATAAAATCATAGCAGTAATCATTGGTGGACGACTTTCAACGTAATTTAACATGACAGCACATTAATTTTCTGTAGCTGTCGTAACGGCTCGAATATGTGATGATGAGTGACATTTTGTTAACTGTCACGTACGATTATTAATTTTCTCCCCGTCTTACGTCTCTCCCTTTATGTACGCCAGCTAGCTGAAATTACATTTTAGAATTTGAATCTGATATTTTACAAAAATGCCAGGCAAGTCGGGCAAGACATTTTGATTAATGTTATTATTATTATGGGTCATGAAAAGTTTTGAAATGTTGTCAGTTAAAATGTGAGGGAACCCTGCATGAAGAAATTGCACAGCGATGATCAAAATCAATTCTTGTGTTGGTTAAGTAAGTTAATATCAGATGAAATTTCTCTAATGTTTCATTTCTTTTGCACTTTTGTTTTGCTTTTCAATAAAGTGTCATTTCATTTCAAATGTGTGTCTTTTTGTGATTCAGCATTTATGTTGA
This sequence comes from Plectropomus leopardus, assembly GCF_026936395.1. Classification (NCBI taxonomy): domain Eukaryota; kingdom Metazoa; phylum Chordata; class Actinopteri; order Perciformes; family Serranidae; genus Plectropomus; species Plectropomus leopardus. The sequence goes on along the minus strand of NC_142192.1, from coordinate 27,408,087 downwards.
CAATAATTTGAATAGAGTCGCTGCGTTTAGTTGTTTATTGCCCTTTGGACTGTAAACTTTGTGATCTTTGGTTTATTGATACAAAGGAAACTTAACTTGCTGGATGTTGGATGACTCACATCTGAAATAAAAAAAAAAAAACAACCTTTAAATTTGCAACCTGAGAGACATTTTCATAATAATGTTTTCAAAATACAAAAATTGACATTGATAACCTTTATTTTCCTGGTTGAAGAAACCCTGACTCAGCTAAAAACAAAAAGGTTATGATGTGCATCATGTTTTTTAATTTATTTACTGACAACTTAATTTTGTTACTTATGTGCTGCACAGAAGTTACTTTTGTGGTACATTGCAGAGAAAGCAGAACATGATAATTTTTTGTACACATTTTTATTTTCTCTTTATAATGTTTAAAATGCTTTTTTATTTCAGAAGACAGATTTTTTTAATTGCACATCATGCTTGTTAGTACAGCACACAGGAGTGATGTTAATAATCCAAATAAAAAGTTCCCATTCATAAGTGTCTCAGCATTGATGTAAAAGTTACTTCTGATTTTTGATGTCTTGGGAAATCTGCGTTTTGCAAATTAAAAAAAAATCCTTAAAAGAGATTAAAGAAAGAAATTAAAGATGTAAATAGGATGAATTTCACAAATAATGTCATTGTTCTGCTTTTACTTGATTAACAAGTTAATGTTGATGAAAAAAGTCAAACTTTTATAAACGTGGCATTTTCTAGTATAATAAAATTTAGAAAATATGGTTTAACATGGACATTACTGTATAGAGTGTAAAATCCCAAATTTTAGTACAACTTGTACAGATTAGGGTTTTATTCTTGGATAAAGTGCTTCTGAAAAAAACAAGTTATTTATTTGTTGTTTGTTTGATTTTATAGTTGTTTCATATAAGAGTTTTCTTTCCCCTGAATTCAGCATTGTTAGAGGAGTTTTTTAGGTTTCAGCGAGCGGTGAAGCTGTTTATTGACACTAAATACAGTTTATATTGATTTTATTTCATTATATTATTCTTAAATTGGTGAATACATAAAACCGGATTCACTGATCACAATGATGTTTTGGCAATTTGACACCAACAGAAAGTCAGGTGACATCCTCAGGTGGTTTCCCATCAGGAGATGCATAAAGTGTCCACAGGGGGCGCTGTCACACTGCTGACTGTCTGTAAAGGTGAATTCAGAGATAAACTCAGGTATTGATCAGCACTAATAAACTCAAGTATCGATCAGCAGTGAGCAGGAAGAGATTTCTCAACCAGAGTTCAAGCCTCAAAGTCACAAACAAATTAAACCCCACAGTCTGTATAAAAGATGTGACACATGTTGATTTGTTTGTGTAATAAAAATGAATAAAAATGTCTCAATTGAAAAAGACCAAAACATCTGAGTTTTCTTATCAAAGCTAAATTTGATAACCTTTTATAAAGTGCTTCAACAACAATAAGTGAGGATGGAAACAGAGTCACGGTGCCGAAGCAAAATGAAAAACAGCATCAGATGTTGAAACATCAACAGAAGTGTTAAATTTCTCTTGTTGGAGCAGTTTTCAGCGTCCACAGCTCCAAATCAGCTCAGGAGCATTTAGCCTGTCGGACAGAGCCGAGCTGATCTGATGTCTGTGTTTAAAAAGCTCTCTGACTCTTTCTGCTTTGCTTTCTTTGGTTCTTGTTTTCATTTCAGAGTCAAACACGGAGGTGAAACTTTGTGTCATGGAAACGATCTTGTGTTTTATGATATTTTCTGTGCTGATAGTTGGTCTGAATTAATGAAAATTAGCAAGAATTAGTAAAAAGTGAAAGAAAGTACCTGAAATAAAAACAAAAACAAAAAAAGTAAATTACCTGAAAAGGGTTCTTTAAAAATCATAATAATTCTGTAACATTGTTTTAAATATGTAATCATGATACAATAGTTTTTCTCTCACTTTTTTCCTTGACATTTTTCTTAGCTTAAAAAAATGTTTAAAAAAATGTTTTTTTTTTAAAACATTTTCTTATCAAGTTGCAGTTACAGGGATCTGTTTAACATTTTACAGACCTGAGCAAATAGGCTTTATTTCTTTCAAAAACATAGGAAGATGACAATGAAGAATGTAAGAAAAAAATAATGAAAATTAGCAAGAAATGATTAAAACGTGAATGAAAATTACCTGAAATCAAAACAAAACAAAATATTATTTAAATTATTAAAATTATAATAATTCTTGACATAATTTTAAATACGTAATTATGATCATTATATAGTTTCTCTCTAGCTTTTTTCTAGACATTTTTCCTTATCTAAAAAAAAATCTACAACTTTTTTTTAAAAACATTTTCTTTACAAGTTGCAGTTACATTTCTTGCTGACTGCCTTTTTCCTCATTTTTGGAGGAAGCTAACCACCTTTTTTAAGGTTCAAACGTTTTAATACTTTTGAAACGCATCTAAAAGCAGCACAAGTGATTGTGATTAAAGAGTTAAAAGGGTTAAAATTACAGATGATAACAGTCCCCACAGAGAAACTGTCCTGCTGCACAGCAGCTGCAGGTTTGAGCCTCTGGGGGGAGCACCTCACCACATTTACTCACTATAACATCAGTGAAAACACACTTTGATTTGTTGTTCAATATTTTTGATCAGGACTGTTTTCAATCCCAGCAGCTCAGACACACAAAATATCACTAACTGCATCCCCAAAGACTGCAGAGTATCTGATATGTGGCTGACAGTGACCTCTGACCTCCCAAAAGATGTAATACATGTCTGCACGTGACATCACATCAGCCTAAAAATCACTAAACAAGATCTGAGCAGCAGCAGGTTTATTACTCCTCTAATGTGTCGATAAAACAGAATAAAGCCCCGCATGTGTGATGTCTCTTCGTCCTCTTACACAGGCTGAAATAACATCATTTTACTTTCACTTTCATTCATAACCTCTTTCAGCGACTTTCACCGAGTTACAGGTGACGTCATGCTCAGCCTAAATTCTCATTGGTCAGATGGAGGTTGATATCAGTCTCCACCTTCTTTTTTTCCGCACTTCATCCTTCGAGCTCGAGCAGGAAAGACGGTGTCTGTTTGTCTCAGAAATTAAACATTTTAGTCGTTTTTCTGTCAAAGCTTCAGATGGTCAAAATGAAGACCTGGATTGTCCTGATTGTCCTGGGAATGTGTCTCCATGGCGCGGCGGCACGTGAGTCAATAGTTTTTAAGTTTGTTGATTTTTAAATATAATATACTTCGTATCTTTATTTAGTGTAAGTTTAAGCTTCTTCTGGTGGTCTTTGGTGTTTAGTTAAAGGACTTTAAAATGTTTAAAAAATAACAAATCCGATATCTTAAAGTTCACGTGTGTAAATTCTTGCTGCCGTTTGTAGTTTGGTCTCTAATTTTGTCGGTGGCCGCTGTTGAGTTTTTGACAAGAAGTAAAGCCTACAGTGTATTTCTGAAAAAGGCAGACGTGTATCTTTCTACGGCTTTTTTTTTTATTTCGGTCAATATTTTATAATATTGGGACCATTAAGATCGATACTGTTTGATCGATCTTGATGCTAAAATGCAGCATGACGACGCAGCGCTGCGCAGTCCAGCACACAGATACATGAAAAGAGGCCGAAATACTTTAAAAACATAAATAACTGGCGTTTAAACGGGAGTTTATATGCCAAAACTATATTGCACTTGGTAATTTAAGTCTTTAAGTTGTTCTTGACCATTTTATATACCGAGGCTACTTTTCTAAAAGTGTAATGTCGTGAATTTAGTGCTGTTGATCATGACTGTGATTTTAGAAAATATGTAAGTAGTTCTTATTAGGGACTGTTCGTTATTTATGAGAGGGGAGGGGTGTGGAAAATGGGGGTATGGTATTTTTTAAGCACAGGGGAAGGTCGTATGGTTTTTTTATTTGGCTTAGGAGAAGGACATTCAGCTTTAAATTATTATGTTTATTGTATAATTATTTTGGTACCCTTGGAATTTTCAACCTCAAACAAGTGGGTTTTGAAAGTATTTTTTCTTTAAAAATCAATTCAATTTCCCACCATTTATCATAGCCAGAAACTAACTAACTAAATAAATACGGTTATTTTGGGATAAGGGCGCTTTCTGCATCATTTTCCTTTCGGGGAGTCTCAAGGAAAAATGCATAAAATCATATTTTTATGATAGAGGTATTTATTTTTTTAAAACAAGAAAAAATAATGAAGTCACACTGTAGCCATCTTTTTACTCTGATAAATAATAATGTGCAGTCCTTTAGTTATTTTTAATTTATTAAGCAAAATTATAATATTTTCTTCGTCTCAAAACACTTGCCAGCACCTGTACCGGCTGCTGTGAAGGTTTTAGATTTCTATTTTTATCCAACAAGTCATTTGATGGCTTTGTTTTCCTGCTGAAGCCAAACAACTTCCTGCTTTGTTGGTAAAATACTTAAAATCGATCCCTGATGTATTTCATCTATATTAAACACATTGTTACAAGATACATTGATTTTCTTTTCATTTCCAATAATTTCAGTTTAATCTCCAACTCAAAATCTGAACTGTAATCTGTGACCACATAATACCGGCTTCATAATTGAAAAGGAGCGAGAAGAAAATAATATTATATAACCTCGTCCTCTCTCATAATGAATAAACAACAAACAAAGACATCTGTGAATAATTTGAAATCAGGACTCAGAGCAAATAAACATCAGTTCATAGTGGAGGGAATATTGGAGAGGACATGAATCCAGTATATAACAGATACTAATAAAACTCACCAGAATGACGTCATTAGAAATAAAAGAGAACTTAATTAAATGTCGAGTTCTGTCCGTTAACATATTTCTGGGATTGTCTGTATTGAAATACACAAGACTTTCTTTTATACAAAGTATTGTTTATCAAAGATATTGGGAGTAAAACTTTAAAGTCTTCAGTAAATGAATGAAGACGTATGAAAGTGAGGAAGACGAGGGACGAGGTCAGATCACTTTTTGTTGGTTGTATTTTTAAAAAGTATCTTTTTACTTAAACATTTGAATTCCACAAACCATCTTCAGCATATATTTAACACCAGATCAAAAAAGACACCTTTACAAACTGCTTTCTGTCAGTGAAAGTCAGCAGCATAAATGTGTGACCTAAATATGTGACTCCTTTGATATTTTATTTCAACATAAAAACATTTTAAAGACAAACTCATTGGAGATGTTGAAGTATTTATTTTTGTATTTATGGAGTGCACCTTTTAGATGATTAGATGCCTTTCATGTAGTTCTTTTTTATTCTGAGTGCAGTAAAATAATATTGTTAAGTGACTGAGAAAACTGTAATTCTGAAATATGAAATAATTACATGAATATTTTCTTTCAGGGATTCACACTCTGAAGTATTTCTACACTGGGTCTTCTCAAGTCCCAAACTTCCCAGAGTTTGTGGCTGTTGGGCTGGTCAATGAAGTTGAGATGGTTCATTATGACAGTAACACCAAGAGAGCAGAACCCAAACAGGACTGGATGAGCAGAGTCACAGCAGATGATCCTCAGTACATCCAGAGGAACACTGAGGGACTGGTGGGTCAGCAGCAGTCCTTCAAAGCCAACATTGAAGTTGCAAAGCAGCGCTTCAACCAAACTGGAGGTTTGTTCATGTTTCACTTTCTGCTGATAAAATGTTGTTTATATTTTCACCTCGCATTTTAGTAATGATTTGAACCACACTCTCTCTCTCACACACACACACACACACACACACACACACACACACACTCACGTCACAAGTGTGTCATTCACACAGGTGAAACAGTTTGTATTTTGGCTGAAACACAGTCAGACTCAGCAGAAACATCACTGACACTGAGACTAACTGGAAGCTGCTGCACTACACTGATATGTGTTTCTGTCCATCCCATAATAACCAGCAGAGATGATTAACCCTTTATCTCCACTGGATCAGATCAGAGTAACTCTCCTGAAGTGTCCACAGCGAGTTGGTCCGTAATAACTGGACTGCAGGAACCAGCTGATCACAGCAGTTTAACACTCAGCTGATAGAGGAGCGTTACCGCCTGGTTTCTCAAACTGCGGCGCAGGACTGTAAACAGGACGCAGGCTGCTTGTGCCGGGTCCTCATATGAGAGGAGGAGCAGGATGGTTTAATAAAGCCGACTGACAGGACGACACGATGGACGTCTCATTCAGATCACAGATTTAAAACGTTGAACAGCTCGACTCTGCTGCACTGACCACAGTGTGTCCATCCCATAATATAAATGTAAAGCAGAACTACAGATAAGATCATTTTACTTGATCACAGTGTGTCGAAGCCAAAATAAACACATATAGAGCTAAATTAAAATTAATCAATCAGTCAGTTGACTGTATCAAATTAAAACCATTTTGATATTCAGATAATCATTTAAATATTTTATTAATCAAAATGTCTAACCTTTATTTAGTTTAAGGTTCTCAAACACAAGAATTTCCTGCTTTTCTCTGTTTAATTCATGTTTTTTTATAAAATACTGTTCAGTATTGGTCAGACAAAAGAAGCATTTAAAAGTTTTCACTTCAGTCTTTGGGAACTTGACGAGCATTTTTAACTGTTATCTGACATTTTACAAACAATTTATTGATTAATTGAAAAATAGTAATTAAGTAATAAATGATGACGAGAATATTTAGTTTGAGCCCTAAATATTTTGCAGAATATTGATTAGATCACATTAACTGTCCTGTACTGACCACAGTGTGTCTGCGCCGTCATAAACACAAAGTGCTGAAACGGTTAATCAATTGATTGATTAGTTTGTCAACAGAATTTTTTACAACCATTTAAATGATCAGATAATTATTTGAATCTTTTATTTAAGCAGAAAGCCAAACATTTTCTGGGCAAGTTTCTCAAATATGAGGATTTTTTTGCTTTTTTCAGTTTTATATCATTTAATATTTAATAATGTTCAGTGTTGATCAGACAGAAGAAGCAGTTTAAAGATTTCACCTCAGCCTCTTGAAACTGGACATTTTTCACCATTTTCTGATTTTTTAAAATAAAAGTGTAAACAGTTATTAATTTAAAAATAGTCATTATGTAATCAGTAATGACAAGAATATTTAGTTTGAGCCCTAAATATGTGGCAGAATACAGATTAGATCACATTAACTTTATTGCACTGACCACAGTGTGTCCATCCCATAATATACATACATATATAGTAGAACTACAGATTGGATGAGATTAACTTTACTCGATCACAGTGTGTCTGAGCTATAATAAACATATATAGTGCTGAAACAAGTAGTCAATGAATCGATTAGCTGATCAACAGAAAATTTAATGAAAATAATTTTGATAATCAGAAAATCATTTAAGTTTTTTATTTCAGCAGAAAGCCAAACATTTTCCAGTTCTAGTTTCTTAGATATGATAACGTTCTGCTTTTCTCTGTTTTATATTATTTAATATTAATTACTGTTCATTATTGGTCAGACAAAAACAAGCAATTTGAAAATTTCACCTCAGCCTCTGAGAACTTGTGATGGACATTTTTCACGATTTTCTGACATTTTACAGCGTAAACACTTCATTGATTAATTGAAAAATAGTCATTATGTAATCAATAATGACAAGAATAAATAGTTTGAGCCCTAAATATGTTTCAGAATACAGATTAGATCACATTAACTTTACTGTACACAATGTGTCCATCCCATAATATACATACATAAACAGTAGAACTACAGATTGGATTAGATTAACTTTACTCGATCTCAGTGTCTCTGTGACATAAGAAACATGTTTAGTGTTGAAACAATTATGTTTAATCGATTACATGATCTAACAGGATATGTATTGACGACTATGTTAATAATCAGATAATCAAGAGTCTTTTATTTAAGCAAAAAGCTGAGCATTTTCTAGTTTTAGAGTCTCATTTGGGAGAATTTCTCTATTTAATTTAATTTTATATTAAATAATGTTCACTGTTGGTCAGACAAAATATTAATTTATAATGGGCATTTTTCACATCTTTCTTAAATTTTACAATAAATTAATCTATTGATCAAAAATAAAAAGTATTAAAAAATAATCATTATCTTCAGCTGTAATTATAAAGTAGAAGTCCAGGTCAGATTAGATGAACTCTGCTGTTCTGACCACAGTGTGTTGGTCCGTCCCATCAGGCAGCATCAAGACAACATCTGCAGGTGGAAACAGCTGTCGGTTGTCTTGAGTGATTGACTGATGGACGGACCAATCAGGACACACAGACTGCGTCCCAGTCTCCATAATGGTCCTGCTGGTCTCTGTCTTATTCTGACCAGTTGTAGTAACACACTGCTGAACAGGACACACTGTCCCGGCTGAGCAGGTGGAGTCTAGAGACTAATCCTGGACTGAGACTGTCCCTCAGTGGAAGCATCTAGAGCCGCCTCAGGACAGTCTCGTCTGTAGTGTCTCACAGGAAGAGGACACTGTTGGACTGATCTACTTTCTGCAGGGTCTCAGTGGCTGTAATGTCCAGTCCAGGATCAGGTTCAGTCTGCTCGTCAGGACTCCACCTTCAACAGTGGAGACAAACTGTTGTCTCAGTGGACGCAGTGTGTCTCTGTGGTTTAAAAAAAAAAAAGAAAGAGGACATGAACTGTGTGAGGATGTCACTGTGTTTCCCAGCAGTCTCTGTCTCTCTGTCTCTCTCTTTTAAGACGTCCACAGTGTCCAGATGCTGATTGGCTGTGAGTGGTTGTCATGGAGACAGTAACAGCCGGAGGTGTAGATCCTCTGGTTTGGTGTGTGTGGATCAGTGTGTCTCTGTGGAAAAGATGTGATATCAGCTGATGATAGATGACTGTGATGTGGTCTCACTCTGGTTTAATGCTGTCTTTGTGTCTCTCTCAGGTGTCCACATTTTCCAGAACATGTACGGCTGTGAGTGGGATGATCAGACTAATGAGGTTAAAGGTTTTAATCAGTTTGGTTATGATGGAGAAGACTTCATATCATTGGACTTTAAGACATGGACATACATCGCTCCAAAACCACAAGCTGTCATCACCAAACACAAGTGGGACAATAACCAAGCTAAGACAGCACAGGACAAACAGTACTACACCCAGCTTTGTCCTGAGTGGCTGAAGAAGTATTTGGACTACGGGAAGAGCTCTCTGCTGAGAACAGGTAGAATCACATGACCTGATGTAGTTTAACGAACATAATAATCTTCACGCGTCTCTTTTGTTTCGAACCGACGGCAACATCACAAAATACACGAACCAACAAACAGAGACCCTCTTTGTATCAGTTTAACACATTTCTCTCTCTCTCATTCTCTCACCTCTTCATTCATCTTCTCTCCTCTCTTATATCAGTCGTATACATTTCATCGCAGCGTCAGGCACGGCTTTATGTTTTACACACTTTACACACTCGGCACGTTATCCGTATTATAATGTTAATATTCACACACAAGTGCTAATTTTTAATTACTGTATTTATTTGCTTTTATATTTTTATACACTTGACATACTCAGCATATTTTACACACTTTTATTTTTAAATATTTACATACTTGTTCTGATTGTTTACTTTTACTGTATTTATATTTGATATACTTGTGCTGGTACTTATTTCTACTTGCTATAATTCTCTATGCTGACCACAGTTTCGCTCCAGGGATCAACGAAATATTTCTGATCTGCTTTCTTTCCCTTTACACCATTTTCTCTGTCACTCTCTCCCACATTCATCACCTCTCTTTCCCTCCTTTTTCTCTCTTTTTTCTTCTCTATATTTTTCTTTGTCTCAGTTTTTCTCTCCGTCTCTGTCTTTCTCACACTCACTGTCTTTCCAAACTGTCTCACCCTCTCTCCTCTCTTCGTCTGTCTTTTTATCTCTTCTTTTTTCTTTTCACATTTATATTTCAGTGAGATTTATTTACATTAAATATATAAACAGTCTTTGTGTTGTTCAAGCATTTATGATACATCACATCAAACAGGAATGACAGTATTAATATAAAGTCAATAATAATAAAGAACCTGTAAACTGTCTGTCTCTTCTCTCTGCAGAGCGTCCCTCAGTGTCTCTCCTCCAGAAGTCTTCCTCCTCTCCGGTCAGCTGCCACGCCACAGGTTTCTTCCCCAACAACGCCATGATATACTGGAGGAAAGGAGGAGAGGAGCTTCATGAGGGCGTGGACCTCGGAGAGGTCCTCCCCAACCACGATGGGACCTTCCAGATGAGCAGCGACCTGGACGTTTCATCGGTCAAACCTGGAGACTGGGACAAGAAATGCAGTGTGTGTTTCAGCTCTCTGGTTTGGAGGACATCCGCACCAAACTGGACGTAAAAATGATCAGGACCAACGAAGGTAAGACTTGAGTCAGAAGTGATGAAGGTGGGAAACACACATTTAGTTTGCTGTGACTCTGCTGTATTTTTTATGTGTTTTTAAATTGTTTTGTCTTCAGTTTTATCCATCAAGTTTTTTTAAATGTATAATTTTAAGGCTTAGATTTGTGTTAAACAAATGCACGTGCCCACGTCTGGACCTGGAGTTACTGCTGTTTTTTCTACAGTTTGTCTGCTGTTTATATGAAGTTTGATTAATATAGAAAATTATTAATGATGAAACAAACGCATAATACATTTTTTAAGTGTCTTTGGTTTCTTTTTATATTTTAAAATTAGCTGTTATTGCCACATTAATTTGGTTTTTAAATTTTTAAAAAAAGAAAAAACCTTTTTTTCCCCCAACTTAACATATTTAACTATAGTTCAGAGATTATAGGCACTGTGTTGACAGAACCGCTGGTCAGTTTTAGAAGATGGGTCACCGTATTTTTTAAATAAGTGGATGATTTTAATGTTTCTAAAAGTAAGTCAGAATAAAATTAACTGTCCATGTATGTTTGTCAGAAGCTCTCATTGTGCCAAAACCAACAGTTTGGGACAGAAACCAACATCGACACACAGCCGAACAAAGACATCAAAGCTAGAAAGAATAAACGAGCATAGATATAGTAAAATGTCGTGCAGACAAATAGGAATACAGATCCAAATTAACAACAGCAACAGTAACATATCGTGTCTGCCTACAAGATTGTGGCTTCATCTGTTCAGGTTGTGATTATTTTTGTTGTTTTCTGCTCAACAGGCGCTGACGTGACCGTCGCCGTCATTGCTGGACTTGTTGTTCTTGCGCTCGTCGTCATCGCTGTGATTGGATTCTTCATTTACAAAAAGAAGAATGGTGAGAGACCAAAAACAGAAACATTATCTGTGAATTTTTTCAGTATTTCGATTTCAAACTTTGAGTCGGTGCTTTATGTGTGACTTTCCAGCAAACAAAATCTGTTTCAGCCAACAGTGAGCGCTGTAAAATATTCAGCTTAAGATAATGTGACTATAGCATGATGATGTAGGGAGAGGTATGAAAAAGTAAGAGATTTATTTAAAAGTTTAAATGAGTAGAAATTGGGATTATTACTGGAAAGAAGGTGAGAACGTGAGGCATTTTTAACTGTAACAGTATAAATAATTTATCTTTTATTTTTATTTCAGCCAAACGCCCTCCATCTCGTAAGTAAAACTTGTTTTTATTTTTTTCTGACCTGACATTCACTCTGTAGATTTAAAAGAGCTTCTGGGTTTTGTGTCAGAGATCTTGTGCAGGATGTTTGCTGCACTGTTAGCTGTAAACACAGTGGATTGGGGCTGACATTGTGTTTCTGATCTTACAGCCATCAGCAACCCTGAGGTCTTGGAGGAGCTGAATCCAAACGCATAAATCAGAAACACACCACCCCGTACACAGTAAGCTGCTTCATATGAGACATCAGCTATTAACAGCTGTTAAACAAAGCTGCCTGAAACTGTGCAAAATTACTCTGCCAACATTTATGGTAAACTATTTTATATCTTATTTACTTAATGTTATATGTTTTCTCTTTTTGTCTCTGTAGGTGAATAAATACGTTTTGCACTGGATCAGGGAGCGATGTCACCACACTCTCCTGTAAACTGGGAGTTCATCAGTTTTGCATCACCCTAAATTTCCCGTAGGCGTGAGTGTAAATGGTCCTCTATCTGTGTTACTCCTGGTGATAAACTGTACTCCATTACCCAGGTTGCACTGGGATTGACTCCAGTCTAGATGCACACAGGATGAACACAGTTTTGTATCACTGTGGTAAATCATATAAAACACGACATGAACTTAAACGATGATAGGTTTCATCAATGTTGCCCTGCACACACACACATACACAAACATCAGTACAGTTTTTTTTTCAGTTTTGTAAATAGTTTTCCTGAATATATTTTTCAAAACTGATAAAATTAAAATATTTTGTTTGGTTCTAAACAGGTTAAAGCAAAATATTTATGTCTTTGAGGTTTTTCAAAAGCGTGTCAGTTTTTGTTTCATAATATCCATCTTTTGGTCTGTTTTAAAATTTTCAGCATGCTGATATAAATGTTAATAGTATTTCGGACTAAGGATGCTTCTTCTCGTTTAGTTTTATAAAAACAGAAACTTAAGCTGGACGCTCACAATCATTTGTTGTTGGTTAAGGAGATGAATGTCAGATGAAGTGGACTTTCTGCTGGGATACACAGGGAGGGTAGAGTCAGGATAAAATTAAAACCAGAGGGCAAATAAAGCAAGATGCCGGACGTGTTATGTCAGTATAAAGTAATACAAAGAAATTGACCAAAAACAACAACAGAAAAAATAAGAGAAATCAAGCCATAAATAAAGAGAAATAAAACCGATAAAACAGAAAAGGATCAAATGAATAAAAAGCCCGGTGTGCAGTGGGATTGACTCCAGTCTCAGTGCACACTGGTTGGAGTTTTGTTACACTATGGTGAATCATATATATCACAACATGAAATTAAACAGTGATAGTTTTTATTAACGTTTTCCATCTCCACAATTACACAGACACAAGCATAAGTGTCAGTACAATTTATTTTCCAGTTGTGTAAATATTTTTTGTTTGAATATAATTTTGAATGTATTGATTTTGTTTGATTCCAAACAGGTTTAAGCAAGTCGTTTATGTCTTGGAGTTTTTTTCAGGATCATGCTGTTGGTTTTTGTTTCATGGTATCTTTGTAAAAGGGTTGTGTGATGTTTTAAGCTTCTCAGAACGCTGATTGCAATGTTCATGAACATATATACTGCTGGCGTTTGGGGAATAGGGACGTTTTTGGTCTGAGCGCTTTTTTTGTTTTGTTTTTCAACAAAGAAATTAGAAAGTGATGCTCAAAATCACTTCTTGTGTTTCAGTTCGGTGAATGAATGTCAAATAAAGTTATCCTGCCTTCTCATTCTTTTTGCACATTTGTTTTGGTTCTTAATAAAGTGCCCAAAAGTCGAAGTCTTTTTGTGGTTCTACATATGCTTACACATCAGTGACAATTTTAATTTGCTACATGTTGAACGGGCCGGTCTGTGGGGGCTGACTCGCTCTTGGCACCTCTGCTTTGGCTTCATTTTTCAACCCCAGAGGTTACTGCTCGTTCTGATCATGGTTTTTACTTCTTCTGTGGTTATTTCTCCAGCCCCAGGTGACAAATGTAGTACTTTGGTCTTACTTATATCTACAAACTACTACAACAAACTCTCCCTGTGAGGCAAAATCTAATGAAATCCACCCTTTTTACCACAACTTGTAGGGGTTTTGTTCAAACCAGTACAAGTTCAAATCAAGTTGAAGTTTTTTTTGTTGTTGTTTGATCTTAATAGTGTTTTCTAACATAAAATTATTTTCCTGAATTCAGCGTGTAAATGTGTTTCTTAGGTTTCAGGGAGCAGCAATGCTGTTCACTGCCATTAAATATACTCTAAACTTCTTTAATTATTCTAAATATGATAATAAAAACATGAGTATGTTTTGGCAGATTGACACCAACAGAAAGTCAGGTGGTTTCCCATCAGGAGATGCATAAAGTGTCCACAGGGGGCGCTGTCACACTGCTGACTGTCTGTAAAGGTGAATTCAGAGATAAACTCAGGTATTGATCAGCACTAATAAACTCATGTATCGATCAGCAGTGAGCAGGAAGAGATTTCTCAACCAGAGTTCAAGCCTCAACGTCACAAACAAATTAAACCCCACAGTCTGTATAAAAGATGTGACACGTGTTGATTTGTTTATGTAATAAAAATGAATAAAAATGTCTCAATTGAAAAAGACCAAAACATCTGAGTTTTCTTATCAAAGCTAAATTTGATAACCTTTTATAAAGTGCTTCAACAACAATAAGTGAGGATGGAAACAGAGTCTAAACGGTGCCGAAGCAAAATGAAAAACAGCATCAGGTGTTGAAACATCAACAGAAGTGTTAAATTTCTCTTGTTGGAGCAGTTTTCAGCGTCCACAGCTCCAAATCAGCTCAGGAGCATTTAGCCTGTCGGACAGAGCCGAGCTGATCTGATGTCTGTGTTTAAAAAGCTCTCTGACTCTTTCTGCTTTGCTTTCTTTGGTTCTTGTTTTCATTTCAGAGTCAAACACGGAGGTGAAACTTTGTGTCATGGAAACGATCTTGTGTTTTATGATATTTTCTGTGCTGATAGTTGGTCTGATGTGAGCCCAAAACAGTGTGCAGGTCTGTGCTGAAAACACACAAAATACCTTATTGTAGTAACACATCAGTGTAACACCTTATTGGATATGGACTTCAAAAGAGATATATGATGTTCCCCTCCATCTAATTTAATGATCAGATGGTTTGATTGCATGAGGAGGATCTGTTTAACCCTTTACAGACCTGAGCAAATAGGCTTTATTTCTTTCAAAAACATGGGAAAATAACAATTAGCAATGTAAGAAATAAATTAATGAAAATTAGCAAGAATTAGTAAAAAGTGAAAGAAAATTACCTGAAATAAAAACAAAAACAAAAAAAATAAATTACCTGAAAAGGGTTCTTTAAAAATCATAATAATTCTGTAACATTGTTTTAAATATGTAATCATGATACTTATATCGTTTTTCTCTAACTTTTTTCCTTGACATTTTTTAGTTTAAAAAAAACTACAACTGTTTTTTTTTTAAAAAAATAATTTCTTTACAAGTTGCAGTTACATTTCTTAAGAAGTTGCTGACTGCCTTTTTTCCTCATTTTTGGAGGAAATCTTTCACTGTCATTCATAACCTCTTTCAGTGACTTTCACCGAGTTACAGGTGACGTCATGCTCAGCCTAAATTCTCATTGGTCACATTGAGTCTCCACCTTCTTTTTATTCGCACTTCATGAGCGGGAAAGATGGTGTCTGTTTTTCTGTCAAAGCTTCAGATGGTCAAAATGAAGACCTGGATTGTCCTGATTGTCCTGGGAATGTGTCTCCATGGCGCGGCGGCACGTGAGTTAATAGTTTTGTTGTCTATATCGGTACCATTAAGACCGATACTGTCTGATCGATCTTGATGCTAAAATGCAGCATGAGGAGGCAGCGCTGCACAGTCCAGCACACAGATACATGAAAAGAGTCCAAAATACTTTAAAAACATAAATAACTGGCGTTTAAACTAGAGTTTCTTTGCCTAACTACAAACTACATTATACTTGGTAATTTAAGCCTTTGAGTTGTTCATGATTATTTTATATATGTGCTCTTTTTAAAGTGCAGTGTCATTAATTTAATGCTATTAATTGTGACTATTATTTTAAAAAATTATGGGTTTTTTTTTCGAATAAGAGACTGTTCGTTATTTATGAGAGGGGAGGGGTGGTGTCAAATGGGGGAGGTAGTCCAAATATTTTTTTAAGCACAGGGTAAGGATTTATGTTTTTGATTTGGCTTAGGAGAGGGACATTCAACTTTAAATTTATGTTTTTTTTTGTGTGTTTATTTTAGTACCCATAGAATCCCCAAACCATCAAGTGGTCAAAAGCATTTTTATTGAAAAGCTTCAAAAATCACACCATTTATCACAGCCAGAAACTAAAAATAAAAAATAAACTCCAACACAAAATATAAAATGTAATCTGTCACCACATAATATAGATTTTATAATTGAAAAGGAGCAAGAAGAAAATAATAATATATATCCTTCCTCCTCTTTTAATAAATAAATAAATAAATAACAGAGATGACTGAGAATAATTTGACAATATGAACGCACAGAAAAACACACTAAAAACGTAGTTAACATAAATATTATATTCCAAATTATCTTATTGTTTGATGTATATATTTTCTGAAATCAGCTAATATAAGAAATATATATTTTAAGCCATTCTTCAGAGAAAAATACAGTTTGACGACTCATACTAAATTACACATCTGCTTTAAAGTAGTACGTTCATACTAAATTCTGTTATCAGTATCGGCCACAAAGCTCCAGCATTTGACTAGCAGTAATGTTTAACTTTTAATAAAAAAAGATTGAGGTTAAACTTTTAAAAATCAGAACTAAGAGCAGATAAACATCAGTTCATGCTGGACGGATTGTTGGAGCGAATATGAATCTAGTTTATAACCTATACAAATAGAAACTTTACAGAATGACTACATTAGAAATAAGACCGAACTTAATTAAATGTAGAGTTGTGTCAATTCACATATTTCTGGGATTGTTGAAACACAGAAGATTTGCTTTTACACAAAATATTGTTTATCAAAAGTATTGGGAGTAAAACTTAAGAAAAAAGGTCTAAAGTACATGAATCAAGATATATGAAAGTGAGAAACTCAAGGGACTCGGTCAGATCACTTGGTTGTATTTTTAAAAAGTATCTTTACACTCAAACATTTGAATTCCACAAATCCTCTTCAGCATATATTCAATACTAGATTTAAAACAATGACCCCTGTTTTTTCAAACTGCTTTCTGTCAATGAAAGTCAGCAACCCAACTGTATGACCTAAATATGCGACTCACTTAATATTTTAATTCAGGATAAATACATTTTTTTAGACAAATTCATCACAAATACTATAAATAATGTATTTACGGAGTGCACAATTGAGATTATTAGGATGCTTTGCATGTAGTACTTTTTGATTCTGAGTGCATTAAAATGACATTTTTTAGTGATTGAGAAAACTGTAATTCTGAAATGAATATTTTGCTATTTTCTTACAGGAATTCACTCTCTGAGGTATGTCTACACTGCGTCTTCTGAGGTCCCAAACTTCCCAGAGTTTGTGTCTGTTGGGTTGGTTGATGACGTTCAGATTGATTGCTATGACAGTAATACCATGAGGGACATACCCAAACAGGACTGGATGAGCAGAGTCACAGAAGAGAATCCACAGTACTGGGAGAGGGAGACAGGGTTACATTTGAATGCCCAGCAAGTCTTTAAAGCCAACATTGAAACTGCAAAGCAGCGCTTCAACCAAACTGGAGGTCTGTTTATGTTCCACTTTCTCTTGATAAAATGTTTATATTTTCATTCAGTGTTTTAATAAACAGATATTTCACACACACAACTCTTCAGCTGTCATGTTTTATTAATGCAGACTAAACAGTTTTATGTTTTTTTATTGATTAATTGAAAAATAGTCATTATGTAATCAGTAATGGCATGAATATTTAGTTTGTGCCCTAGAATTAATCTGCAGAATACAGATTAACTTTATTGCACTGACCACAGTGTGTCCATCCCATAATATACATACATATATAGTAGAACTACAGATTGGATGAGATTAACTTTACTCGATCACAGTGTGTCTGAGCTATAATAAACATACAGTATATAGTGCTGAAACAAATAGTCAATGAATCGATTAGCTGATCAACAGAAAATTTAATGAAAATAATTTTGACAATCAGAAAATCATTTAAGTTTTTTATTTCAGCAGAAAGCCAAACATTTTCCAGTTCTAGTTTCTTAGATATGATAACGTTCTGCTTTTCTCTGTTTTATATTATTTAATATTAATTACTGTTCATTATTGGTCAGACAAAAACAAGCAATTTGAAAATTTCACCTCAGCGTCTGAGAACTTGTGATGGACATTTTTCACTATTTTCTGACATTTTACAGCGTAAACACTTCATTGATTAAGTGAAAAATAGTCATTATGTAATCAATAATGACAAGAATAAATAGTTTGAGCCCTAAATATGTTTCAGAATACAGATTAGATCACATTAACTTTACTGTACACAATGTGTCCATCCCATAATATACATACATAAACAGTAGAACTACAGATTGGATTAGATTAACTTTACTCGATCTCAGTGTCTCTGTGACATAAGAAACATGTTTAGTGTTGAAACAATTATGTTTAATCGATTACATGATCTAACAGGATATGTATTGACGACTATGTTAATAATCAGATAATCAAAAGTCTTTTATTTAAGCAAAAAGCTGAGCATTTTCTAGTTTTAGAGTCTCATTTGGGAGAATTTCTCTGTTTAAATTTAATTTTATATTAAATAATGTTCACTGTTGGTCAGACAAAAGGATTAATTTATAATGGGCATTTTTTTTACATCTGCCTTAAATTTTACAATAAATTAAACTATTGATCAAAAATAAAAATTATTAAAAAATAATTATTATTTTCAGCTGTAATTATAAAGTAGAAGTCCAGGTTAGATTAGATGAACTCTGCTGTTCTGACCACAGTGTGTTGGTCCGTCCCATCAGGCAGCATCAAGACAACATCTGCAGGTGGAAACCATGGATGTATTATAAGGAAGTCAAAGTGGCGCATGAACATGGATGTATTATCATGGATGTATTATCATGGATGTATTATCATGGATGTATTATAAGAAGTCTGGATACAGCCGTGGGGGCGGGGCCTCATTCATTCCTATGAGAGCTGCTCATTGGCGCATGAAGCAGAGAAAACTCTTTTTCCGGGTTTGGAAAAGTGTCAAATACCCGGATCTACTGGCCCATAGAGCATGCGTGGAAGTGATTAACGACAGCCGAAAGCGGCCGAGTTTACCCGAACATTGACTCCGACTCACAGGCTCGCTCACACAGATGACCCGAGTGCTCGAGGCGACAGCGCCGGTGCATGAGCATTCCTCTCGTAGTAGCTTAGCTTATTAGCAACAGCAGCTAATCGGCGGTATAACGACAGCGCTGTCGGTTTTAATATTTACGTGATTATCAGATAATGGTATATTTATCTCTCTCTCTCTCTACACACACATATAGATACAACTCATCAGGGAATCATATCGTAATCTCGACCAGAGAAATCAAATTAACAGAATCTGAACGTGTCGTGCCCATAAAAAGGTAATAAAAGGTGCTGCTTGTAATGTTGCCCCGTGTTTTATCACACAGCTCAGCTTTTAAAAATACTATGTTCAGTACCTTTTAGTAACTGTAACTGGTGCTCTGCGCTGCTCACTGATAACCGGAGGTTAAATACAGACCGTAGACCGTATATACGGTCTCTGATACAGACAGACGTCCATGTTACAGCTTTACAGCCAACAGCGTATGGATGTGTTGTAAAATGGCAAAAATGATGAATTGTGATTAAAAAATGATGAATTGCAGCAAAAATATCGGTTACTCTTAGAGTTACATGCGCGTTCATGCGGTAGAGTCCTTGGGCCGATGCGCGTTCATGTTATGGCTGGAGAAACACCGAATTCCAAATCTTGATTCGGAAAATAGCGAAATTTACGTCTTTATGACTTAATGTTTTTAATTATGGCTATAAAAATGCGTTCTGAAAAGTAAACATATCTCAAAAAAATTATCCAGTGATTTAAGGTGGTCTCTTTCCCAATGTTAACAAATTGGGAAAAGTCTTTCTGGGCCAGTGTGCGTCACATGACGCTGTAGTTCCACTTTCGGCCACTATGTAAATTTTACTTCAGAGGGTGGCGCACTTCCTGGGGGCTGGGAAGACAACCGACAGCTGTTTCCACCTAGCCCCCAGGAAGTGCGCCACCCTCTGAAGCAAAATTTACATAGTGGCCGATACATCCATGGTTGTCTTGAGTGATTGACTGATGGACGGATCAATCAGGACACACAGACTGCGTCCCAGTCTCCATAATGGTCCTGCTGGTTTCTGTCTTATTCTGACCAGTTGTAGTAACACACTGCTGAACAGGACACACTGTCCTGGCTGAGCAGGTGGAGTCTAGAGACTAATCCTGGACTGAGACTGTCCCTCAGTGGAAGCATCTAGAGCCGCCTCAGGACAGTCTCGTCTGTAGTGTCTCACAGGAAGAGGACACTGTTGGACTGATCTACTTTCTGCAGGGTCTCAGTGGCTGTAATATCCAGTCCAGAATCAGGTTCAGTCTGCTCGTCAGGACTCCACCTTCAACAGTGGTGTGTCTCTGTGATTTAAAAAAAAAAAAAAGAAGGAGGACATGAACTGTGTGAGGATGTCACTGTGTTTCCCAGCAGTCTCTGTCTCTCTGTCTCTCTCTTTTAAGACGTCCACAGTGTCCAGATGCTGACTGGCTGTGAGTGGTTGTCATGGAGACAGTAACAGCCGGAGGTGTAGATCCTCTGGTTTGGTGTGTGTGGATCAGTGTGTCTCTGTGGAAAAGATGTGATATCAGCTGATGATAGATGACTGTGATGTGGTCTCACTCTGGTTTAATGCTGTCTTTGTGTCTCTCTCAGGTGTCCACATTGCTCAGGTGATGTACGGCTGTGAGTGGGATGATCAGACTAATGAGGTTAAAGGTTTTAATCAGCAAGGTTATGATGGAGAAGACTTCATATCATTGGACCTGAAGACAGAGACATGGATCGCTCCAAAACAACAGGCTCTTATCACCAAACGCAAGTGGGACAATAACCAAGCTCGGATAGCAAGTCTAAAGAACTACCTCACCCAGATTTGTCCTGAGTGGGTGAAGAAGTATTTGGACTACGGGAAGAGCTCTCTGCTGAGAACAGGTAGAATCACATGACCTGATGTAGTTTAACGAACAGGCACGGCTTTATGTTTTACACACTTTACACACTCGGCACGTTATCCGTATTATAATTTTAATATTCACTCACAAGTGCTAATTGTTTATTATTGTATTTATTTACATTTATATTTTTATACACTTGACATACTCAGCATATTTACACACTTTTATTTTTTAAAATATTTACATACTTGTTCTGATTGTTTACTTTTACTGTATTTATATTTGATATACTTGTGCCGGTACTTATTTCTACTTGCTATAATTCTCTATGCTGACCACAGTTTCGCTCCAGGGATCAACGAAATATTTCTGATCTGCCTTCTTTCCCTTTACACCATTTTCTCTGTCACTCTCTCCCACATTCATCACCTCGCTTTTCCTCCTTTTTCACTCTTTTTTCTTCTCTATATTTTTCTTTGTCTCAGTTTTTCTCTCCGTCTCTGTCTTTCTCACACTCAGTCTTTCCAAACTGTCTCACCCTCTCTCCTCTCTTCGTCTGTCTTTTTATTTCTTCTTTTTTCTTTTCACATTTATATTTCAGTGAGATTTATTTACATTAAATATATAAACAGTCTTTGTGTTGTTCAAGCATTTATGATACATCACATCAAACAGGAAAGACAGTATTAATATAAAGTCAATAATAATAAAGAACCTGTAAACTGTCTGTCTCTTCTCTCTGCAGAGCGTCCCTCAGTGTCTCTCCTCCAGAAGTCTTCCTCCTCTCCGGTCAGCTGCCACGCCACAGGTTTCTTCCCCAACAACGCCATGATATACTGGAGGAAAGGAGGAGAGGAGCTTCATGAGGGCGTGGACCTCGGAGAGGTCCTCCCCAACCACGATGGGACCTTCCAGATGAGCAGCGACCTGGACGTTTCATCGGTCAAACCTGAAGACCGGGACAAGTACGAGTGTGTGTTTCAGCTCTCTGGTTTGGAGGACATCCGCACCAAACTGGACGTAAAAATGATCAGGACCAACGAAGGTAAGACTTGAGTCAGAAGTGATGAAGGTGGGAAACACACATTTAGTTTGCTGTGACTCTGCTGTATTTTTTATGTGTTTTTAAATTGTTTTGTCTTCAGTTTTATCCATCAAGTTTTTTTAAATGTATAATTTTAAGCTTAGATTTGTGTTAAACAAATGCACGTGCCCACGTCTGGACCTGGAGTTACTGCTGTTTTTTCTACAGTTTGTCTGCTGTTTATATGAACTTTGATTAATATAGAAAATTATTAATGATGAAACAAACGCATAATACATTTTTTAAGTGTCTTTGGTTTCTTTTTTATATTTTGAAATTAGCTGTTTTCCCACATTTATTTAGTTTTTAAATTGTTAAAAAAAAGAAAAAAATTGTGGAAGGCTTTTATCCCCATTTTTTTGTAACTTTATATGTGTTTAACTATAGTTCAGAGATGATACAGTAATGTTGTTCAGACAAGTAGGGATACAAATCAATGTTAACAGCAGCAGCAGTAACATATAGTGTCTGCCTACAAGATTGTGGTCTGATTGAAGGATTTTCTTCTAACCTGCTTCATCTGTTCATGTTTTGACTAATTTTGTTGTTTTCTGCTCAACAGAGAAACCTGCTGATACGACCATCCCCATCATTGTTGCAGTTGTTCTTGCTCTCGTCCTCATCGCTGTGATTGTATTTGTGGTTCACAAAAAGAAGAAAGGTGAGAGACTCTAACATGAAGATTTTCTTTTTTTGCTGCTATTTTGATTTTAAACTTGGAGTTGACGCTGTTATCCAGATTACAAAATTGAGTCAAACTCCAGCAGTGAGCGGTTTAAGTCGCAGAGCCACAGTGTCACGATGATATGACGAGATATGACTAAGCTGTCTCTGCCGTAGAAAGACTCAAATACTTTTGAAATTTATGTTACATAAACAGAAAAAAAACAGAGAAATTGAGGCTTTTGCTGAAGAGGTAGAAAACCTACAACTACCAGAATGCAAAGTTGCTGCACCAGACCAGTAAACGCTCCTGCTGGTGGATGAATTAACAAAAACTCGTATGTGTGAAACAATGGCAGCCAGCCGGCAAGAATCAGTTTCATATTACAGTTAAACAGTTCGCTAAAACGCATTTCTGAAAAGATTTTAGGCGAAAAATATGCTACAGTATAACAGAGTCTTATATTTGATCAGCGCTGCTTAGATTTATTTAATTTGCGTCTACAGCCGAGTTTGGTCGTGGGGGGAGAAGCGATATCTCATGCTACCCACATTATTTAGAAAAAGTAAAATAATAGATGAAAATTGGTGCAGAATCCATTTAAATATCATTACTATTATGTAGCTATTTCATCATATTTGCTTCTGTTCTTCATATTATGTTGAATTTGTAACATATTACAGCTGTTTTTAATGTATGTGCATTACTGGGAACACACTCACATGCATTTATGCCCGTTAAAGACTGACCAGCGATTTTATGGCGCTCAGTGAACTCTTTGAGGTATTCAGTTGCTCGCAGGCAGAGAGTGGAGCCGCACTGTTTTACCACTGTGTTGTGGATTGTGTATTTTGTACTTGGAGAAAAAAAAAAACATTTTCGTCTTTTATGTCCATGATTAGTCAGAGTGAGCTGTATGCGTACAGGATACGAAACGCGCGTTAACTGATGATATAAGACACAAGTGATAGTAAAAATAATGAAGTAAGATAAAAACAAAGGTAGAAGAGATACATTTATCAGTTTGAGTAACTAGGAGAGGGAGTCATATCTGTCAGGAAGACAATGTTAGAAGATATTCTGGCGTTTTTTTGCAATAATGACAACTGAAATTGTTTCTTTGTTTTTTATTTCAGCCAAATGCCCTCAATCTGACAACAGCTCTGAGCTCTCTAAGAAACTGAATCCAGACCCAACATCATAAAAACACCACCCTGCACACAGTGAGTTTCCTCATGTGACACGTGAACTATTCACAGCTGTCGTTACACGAAGCTGCTTTAAACCGACTTTTCGTGATTGTTTCTGTTTCCGATGTAAAACTTCTCAGACATTACAGCTTTAAAGAAAATCTTTGCCTGCCAGTTGATTTTTCACAACAAACATGAAAAAAATGTTAAAAAATGAGAGAGATGCGTTCAGAAATATTCACATCAGCAGCTCAGATCATATTTAAAGCTTAAAAATTGACCTTTAGTGAAACAGTGACACTGATTTATTAAAATGGAGTTGAACCAAATGAAAAGAATTAATTATATTGCATGTTAAATGACTGAACCATGGGCACTTTAACTCTAAATGATGCTGTAGATTTGTGGCTTTGTTGAACTGAATTGTCCAAATTCTTTGGGTTTATTTTGTTTTCTGTTTATTGTTTGTCTCTTTAGGTTTATGGACACATGTTGCACTGGAACAATGTTTGTGTATCTGTGTTTCTGCTGGTGATGAACTCCACCTCTCGCCCAGTGTGCACTGGGATTCACTCCAGTTCCCTGCGACTCTCAGCAGGATGAGCCAGTTAGGAAGAGGATGGATGAAGATTTATTTTGTGAATTATCCTGATTTCTAAGTCATTAACCCTTTGAAACCTGAATCAACATCACTTATCTTGTGCTGCTTGCAGGAGTATTTCGCAAGTGTTTAAAACTTCGAATCCTGAGCAAATTAGTTCGATTTCCTTAAAAAAACACAAGTGAAAAGGCAGCGAGCAACTTGTTAAGAAATGTTCCACAGATTGCAAGAAATGTGTAGATTTATTACATTATTTTTTTAAAAAAGCTTGGAAAAACTATCGTGTTTAAAAAAAAAAACCATTGAAAAAATGGTAAATTCTTTATATATAATTATCATAAATATATAATTAAAATTATGTCAGAAAATTATTATAATTTTGAAGCACTTTTTTCAGGTCATTCCCTTGTTTTTGTTTATTTGGTTTTTACATTTTTCTAATATTTAGGGATTTTTTTGTGCTTATTACTAATTTTGTGCTAATTTTTGGGTAATTTCTCTGAGGGTCATTAAAGAAATCTAATTTGCTCAGGTTTCAAAGGGTTAACCTGATAAATAATCCAGTGTGTTTATTACTGCTCTCTAAAGACCCCCTATGCACAAATACACAATATAAGCACCAGTGCAAACTTTTTTTTCCAGTTGTGTAAATAGGTTGTTTGTATATTTCTTTAAAACGTTTGAAAAGATTTAGTTTGATCTCAAACAGGCCAAAGCTTATAATTTATGTCTTTGAGTGTTTTCTTAATGAATTAGGAATATGTTGGCTTTTGTTTCATAATGTTTATCTTTTGATCTGTTTTTATTATATTTTAATTTTAGCAGAGATTCTAAAAGGATTGTGGGATGTTGAAGCTTCTCAGCACACTGATAGAAATGTTCCTGTAAATATTTCCTGCTCGTATTTTGGGAAAATAAATGTTTTCTCTGTTAGCTTGTTAAACATAAACATGGTTTCCCACAGTCATGGAAAACCTGGGAAAGTCATTGAATTTCACAATCAAATCACAATTTCACAGTCACAGTTTTCAAGGCCTGGAAAAGTCATGGCATTCATAAAAATTATTGAAAGTTTTTGGAAAAGTCATGGAATATTGTTGTGGGTAATAAAATCATAGCAGTAATCATTGGTGGACGACTTTTAACGTAATTTAACATGACAGCAGATTAATTTTCTGTAGCTGTCGTAACGGCTCGAATATGTGATGATGAGTGACATTTTGTTTACTGTCACATACGAATATTAATTTTCTCTCCGTCTTACGTCTCTCCCTTTATGTACGCCAGCTAGCTGAAATTACATGTTAGAATTTGAATCTGATATTTTACAAAAATGCCAGGCAAGTCAGGCAAGACATTTTGATTAATGTTATTATTATTATGGGTCATGAAAAGTTTTGAAATGTTGTCAGTTAAAATGTGAGGGAACCCTGCATGAAGAAATTGCACAGCGATGATCAAAATCAATTCTTGTGTTGGTTAAGTAAGTTAATATCAGATGAAATTTCTCTAATGTTTCATTTCTTTTGCACTTTTGTTTTGCTTTTCAATAAAGTGTCATTTCATTTCAAATGTGTGTCTTTTTGTGATTCAGCATTTATGTTGACAATAATTTGAATAGAGTCGCTGCGTTTAGTTGTTTATTGCCCTTTGGACTGTAAACTTTGTGATCTTTGGTTTATTGATACAAAGGAAACTTAACTTGCTGAATGTTGGATGACTCACATCTGAAATTTTTTTCAAAAAAGACCTTTGAATTTGCAACCCTGAGAGACATTTTCATAATAATGATTTAAAAATACAAAAACTGACATTGATAATCTTTATTTTCCTGGTTGAAGAAACCCTGACTCAGCTAAAAACAAAAAGGTTATGATGTGCATCATGTTCTTTAATTTATTTACTGACAACTTAATTTCATTATTTATGTGCTGCACAGAAGCTACTTTTGTGGTACATTGCAGAGAAAGCAGAACATGATTATTTTTTACAGATTTTTATTTTCTCTTGATAATGTTTAAAATGCTTTTTCATTTTAGAAGACAGATTTTTTTAATTGCACATCATGCTTGTTCGTACAGCACACAGGAGTGATGTTAATAATCCAAATAAAAAGTTTCCATTCATAAGTTTCTCAGCATTGATGTAAAAGTTACTTCTGATGTTTGATGTCTTGGGAAATCTACGTTTTGCAAATTAAAAAAATCCTTAAAAGAGATTAAAGAAAGAAATTAAACATCTAAAGGAGGATGAATTTCACAAATAATGTTATGATTCTGCTTTTACTTGATTAGCAAGTTAATGTCAATGAAAAAAAGTCAAACTTTTCTAAACGTGGTATTTTCTAGTATAATAAAATTTAGAAAATATGGTTTAACATGGACATTACTGTATAGAGTGTAAAATCCCAAATTTTTAGTACAACTTGTACAGATTAGGGTTTTATTCTTGGATAAAGTGCTTCTGGAAAAACAAGTTATTTATTTGTTGTTTGTTTGATTTTATAGTTGTTTCATATAAGAGTTTTCTTTCCCCTGAATTCAGCATTGTTAGAGGAGTTTTTTAGGTTTCAGCGAGCCGTGGAGCTGTTCACTGACACCAAATACAGTTTATATTGATTTTATTTCACTATATTATTCTTAAATTGGTGAATACATAAAACCGGATTCACTGATCACAATGATGTTTTGGCAGTTTGACACCAACAGAAAGTCAGGTGGTTTCCCATCAGGAGATGCATAAAGTGTCCACAGGGGGCGCTGTCACACTGCTGACTGTCTGTAAAGGTGAATTCAGCGATAAACTCAGGTATTGATCAGCACTAATAAACTCATGTATCGATCAGCAGTGAGCAGGAAGAGATTTCTCAACCAGAGTTCAAACCTCAAAGTCACAAACAAATTAACTCTTTCTGCTTTGCTTTCTTTGGTTCTTGTTTCCATTTCAAAGTCAAACACGGAGGTGAAACTTTGTGTCATGGAAACGATCTTGTGTTTTATGATATTTTCTGTGCTGATAGTTGGTCTGATGTGAGCCCAAAACAGTGTGCAGGTCTGTGCTGAAAACACACAAAATACCTTATTGTAGTAACACATCAGTGTAACACCTTATTGGATATGGACTTCAAAAGAGATATATGATGTTCCCCTCCATCTAATTTAATGATCAGATGGTTTGATTGCATGAGGAGGATCTGTTTAACCCTTTACAGACCTGAGCGAATAGGCTTTATTTCTTTCAAAAACATGGGAAGATGACAATTAAGAATGTAAGAAAAAAAATAATGAAAATTAGTAAAAAGTGAAAGAAATTGCCTGAAATAAAAACAAAAACAAAAACAAAAAATTACCGGAAAGGGTTCTTTAAAAATCATAATAATTCTGTAACATTGTTTTAAATATGTAATCATGATACGATAGTTTTTCTCTAACTTTTTTCTTTGACATTTTTCTTAACTTAAAAAAATCTACAACTGTTTTTTTTTTTTTTTTTAACATTTTCTTGACAAGTTGCAGTTACAGGGATCTGTTTAACCCTTTACAGACCTGAGCGAATGGGCTTTATTTCTTTCAAAAATATGGGAACATGACGATGAAGAATGTAAGAAAAAAAAATGAAAATTAGCAAGAAATGAGTAAAAAGTGAAAGAAAATTGCCTGAAATTAAAACAAAACAAAAAATTATTTAAATTATAATAATTCTTGACATAGTTTTAAATATATAATTATGATCATTATATAGTTTCTCTCTAGCTTTTTTTCTAGACATTTTTCCTTAGCTAAAAAAAATCTACAACTGTTTTTTGAAACATTTTCTTTACAAGTTGCAGTTACATTTCTTAAGAAGTTGCAGACTGCCTTTTTTCCCCATTTTTGGAGGAAATCTAACCACCTTGTTTAGGGTTCAAAAGTTTTAATACTTGTGAAACACATCTAAACCAGCACAAGTGATTGTGATTAAAGAGTTAAAAGGGTTAAAATTACAGATGATAACAGTCTCCACAGAGAAACTGTCCTGCTGCACAGCAGTTGCAGGTTTGAGCCTCTGGGGGGAGCACCTCACCACATTTACTCACTATAACATCAGTGAAAACACACTTTGATTTGTTGTTCAGTATTTTTGATCAGGACTGTTTTCAATCCCAGCAGCTCAGACACACAAAATACCAATAACTGCATCCCCAAAGACTGCAGAGTATCTGATCTGTGGCTGACAGTGACCTCTGACCTCCCAAAAGATGTAATACATGTCTGCACGTGACATCACATCAGCCTAAAAATCACTAAACAAGATCTGAGCAGCAGCAGGTTTATTACTCCTTTAATGTGTCGATAAAACAGAATAAAGCCCCGCATGTGTGATGTCTCTTCGTCCTCTTACACAGGCTGAAATAACATCATTTTACTTTCACTTTCATTCATAACCTCTTTCAGCGACTTTCACCGAGTTACAGGTGACGTCATGCTCAGCCTAAATTCTCATTGGTCAGATGGAGGTTGATATCAGGCTCCACCTTCTTTTTATCCGCACTTCATCCTTCGAGCTCGAGCAGGAAAGACGGTGTCTGTTTGTCTCAGAAATTAAACATTTTAGTCGTTTTTCTGTCAAAGCTTCAGATGGTCAAAATGAAGACCTGGATTGTCCTGATTGTCCTGGGAATGTGTCTCCATGGCGCGGCGGCACGTGAGTCAATAGTTTTTAAGTTTGTTGATTTTTAAATATAATATACTTCGTATCTTTATTTAGTGTAAGTTTAAGCTTCTTCTGGTGGTCTTTGGTGTTTAGTTAAAGGACTTTTACGTTTAAAAATAACAAATCCGATATCTTAAAGTTCACGTGTGTAAATTCTTGCTGCCGTTTGTAGTTTGGTCTCTAATTTTGTCGGTGGCCGCTGTTGAGTTTTTGACAAGAAGGAAAGTCTACAGTGTATTTCTGAAAAAGGCAGAAGTGTATCTTTCTACAGCGTTTTTATTTCGGTCAATATTTTATTATATTGAGACCTTTAAGATCGATACTGTTTGATCGATCTTGATGCTAAAATGCAGCATGACGACGCAGCGCTGCGCAGTCCAGCACACAGATACATGAAAAGAGGCCGAAATACTTTAAAAACATAAATAACTGGCGTTTAAACGGGAGTTTATATGCCAAAACTATATTGCACTAATTTAAGTCTTAAGTTGTTTTTGACCATTTTATATACCGAGGCTACTTTTCTAAAAGTGTAATGTCGTGAATTTATTGCTGTTGATCATGACTGTGATTTTAGAAAATATGTAAATAGTTCTTATTAGGGACTGTTCGTTATTTATGAGAGGGGAGGGGTGTGGAAAATGGGGGTAAGGTATTTTTTAAGCACAGGGAAAGGTTGTATGGTTTTTTTTATTTGGCTTAGGAGAAGGACATTCAGCTTTAAATTATTATGTTTATTGTATTTATTTTGGTACCTTCAGAACCCTCAAACCCGGAAGTGGGTTTTAAAAGTGTTTTTTTCTTTAAAAATCAATTCAATTTCCCACCATTTATCATAGCCAGAAACTAACTAACTAAATAAATACGGTTATTTTGGGGTAAGGGCGCTTTCTGCATCATTTTCCCCTCAGAAAGGCTCAAGGAAAAACCTCTTCATATCATCATATTATATGATAGAGGTATTTATTTTTTTAAAACAAGAAAAAGAAATGAAGTCACACTGCAGCCACCTTTTTACTCTGATAAATAACAATGTACAGTCCCTTAGTTATTTTTAATTTATTAAGCAAAATTATAATATTTTCTTTGTCTCAAAACACTTGCCAGCACCTGTACCGGCTGCTGTGAAGGTTTTAGATTTCTGTTTTTATCCAACAAGTCATTTGATGGCTTTGTTTTCCTGCTGAAGCCAAACAACTTCCTGCTTTGTTGGTAAAATACTTAAAATCGACCCCTGATGTATTTAATCTATATTAAACACATTGTTACAAGATACATTGATTTTCTTTTCATTTCCAATAATTTCAGTTTAATCTCCAACTCAAAATCTAAACTGTAATCTGTGACCACATAATACCGATTTCATAATTGTAAAGGAGCGAGAAGAAAATAATATTATATAACCTCGTCCTCTCTCATAATGAATAAATAACAAACAAAGACATCTGTGAATAATTTGAAATCAGGACTGAGAGCAAATAAACATCATAGTGGAGGGAATATTGGAGAGGACATGAATCCAGTATATAACAGATACTAATAAAACTCACCAGAATGACGTCATTAAAAAAAAAAGAGATCTTAATTAAATGTCGAGTTCTGTCCGTTAACATATTTCTGGGATTGTCTGTATTGAAATACATAAGACTTTATTTTATACAAAGTATTGTTTATCAAAGATATTGGGAGTAAAACTTTAAAGTCTTCAGTAGATGAATGAAGACGTATGAAAGTGAGGAAGACGAGGGACGAGGTCAGATCACTTTTTGTTGGTTGTATTTCTAAAAAGTATCTTTTTACTTAAACATTTGAATTCCACAAACCATCTTCAGCATATATTTAACACCAGATCAAAAAAGACACCTTTACAAACTGCTTTCTGTCAGTGAAAGTCAGCAGCATAAATGTGTGACCTAAATATGTGACTCCTTTGATATTTTATTTCAACATAAAAACATTTTAAAGACAATTTCTCAGGGCTGAATACTTGTTCTTTGATTACAATTTATCCAATGTGACAACAGGGGCAGTAAAGCCTCCTCAAGACGACGGTAATGGGAAGTGAATAGTAGTTTGCATGGTGGTGAATTTACTGATGACTTTAATATACCATGGTTTTGGAAATGAATGCTTATACTAACGAGGCCTTTATTTCTGTTTCTCTGATTCCAGTCACACACTCCTGGAAAGCCTTTTACACGGGCAGCACTGGCCTGAATGAATTCCCTGAGTTTGTGGCTGTGAATCTTGTGAATGATGAGGTGATGGGCTACTTTGACAGCAGGACCAACAGATTTGAGAGCAAGCAGAGCTGGATGACAGAGAACCTGGGTCAGCAGTATGCTGAGCAACAGACAAACATTCTAAGAGGCTATATACCAACTTTCAAAGCCAATGTAGCAACTGCAATGCAGCGATTCAACCAATCAGGAGGTAGTGTATTATACCTCTCTCTCTCTCTCTCTCGCTTTCTCTCTCTCTCACACACACACACACACAAACATTTCTCCTGTGTATACACAGCACTGCCAAGCTAACAGAGATGTATTATATGAAATCAACTTGTTTGACATATGATACCACATTGATTGTATTTTTTATGTCAGCATTTAAAATAACATCTATTGCAAAAAAAGTTTAGAATGACATACATAGAAGTTCCATGTATGCGAAAAATTACTTCGTAGAATAGACAAAAAAAAAAAAATAAAAATAACACACTTTATCTCCACTGGATCAGATCAGAGTAACTCTCCTGAAGTGTCCACAGCGAGTTGGTCCGTAATAACTGGACTGCAGGAACCAGCTGATCACAGCAGTTTAACACTCAGCTGATAGAGGAACGTTACCGCCTGGTTTCCCAAACTGCGGCGCAGGACTGTAAACAGGACGCAGGCTGCTTGTGCTGGGTCCTCATATGAGAGGAGGAGCAGGATGGTTTAATCAAGCCGACTGACAGGACGACACGATGGACGTCTCATTCAGATCACAGATTTAAAACGTTGAACAGCTCGACTCTGCTGCACTGACCACAGTGTGTCCATCCCATAATATAAATGTAAAGCAGAACTACAGATAAGATCATTTTACTTGATCACTTGTGTCGAAGCCATAATAAACACATATAGAGCTAAATAATAATTAATCAATCAGTTGACTGTATCAAATTAAAACCATTTTGATATTCAGATAATCATTTAAATATTTTATTAATCAAAATGTCTAACCTTTATTTAGTTTAAGGTTCTCAAACACAAGAATTTCCTGCTTTTCTCTGTTTAATTCATTTTTTTTTTATAAAATACTGTTCAGTGTTGGTCAGACAAAAGAAGCATTTAAAAGTTTTCACTTCAGTCTTTGGGAACTTGACGAGCATTTTTAACTGTTATCTGACATTTTACAAACAATTTATTGATTAATTGAAAAATAGTAATTAAGTAATAAATGATGACAAGAATATTTAGTTTGAGCCCTAAATATTTTGCAGAATATTGATTAGATCACATTAACTGTCCTGTACTGACCACAGTGTGTCTGCGCCGTCATAAACACAAAGCGCTGAAACGGTTAATCAATTGATTGATTAGTTTGCCAACAGAATTTTTTACAACCATTTAAATGATCAGATAATTATTTGAATCTTTTATTTAAGCAGAAAGCCAAACATTTTCTAGGCAAGTTTCTCAAATATGAGGATTTTTTTTTGCTTTTTTTCAGTTTTATATCATTTAATATTTAATACTGTTCAGTGTTGATCAGACAGAAGAAGCAGTTTAAAGATTTCACCTCAGCCTCTTGAAACTGGACATTTTTCACCATTTTCTGATTTTTTAAAATAAAAGTGTAAACAGTTATTAATTTAAAAATAGTCATTATGTAATCAATAATGACAAGAATATTTAGTTTGAGCCCTAAATATGTGGCAGAATACAGATTAGATCACATTAACTTTATTGCACTGACCACAGTGTGTCCATCCCATAATATACATACATATATAGTAGAACTACAGATTGGATGAGATTAACTTTACTCGATCACAGTGTGTCTGAGCTATAATAAACATATAGTGCTGAAACAAATAGTCAATTAATCGATTAGCTGATCAACAGAAAATTTAATGAAAATAATTTTGATAATCAGAAAATCATTTAAGTTTTTTATTTCAGCAGAAAGCCAAACATTTTCCAGTTCTAGTTTCTTAGATATGATAACGTTCTGCTTTTCTCTGTTTTATATGATTTAATATTAATTACTGTTCATTATTGGTCAGACAAAAACAAGCGATTTGAAAATTTCACCTCAGCCTCTGAGAACTTGTGATGGACATTTTTCACTATTTTCTGACATTTTACAGCGTAAACACTTCATTGATTAATTGAAAAATAGTCATTATGTAATCAATAATGACAAGAATAAATAGTTTGAGCCCTAAATATGTTTCAGAATACAGATTAGATCACATTAACTTTACTGTACACAATGTGTCCATCCCATAATATACATACATAAACAGAAGAACTACAGATTGGATTAGATTAACTTTACTCGATCTCAGTGTCTCTGTGACATAAGAAACATGTTTAGTGTTGAAACAATTATGTTTAATCGATTACATGATCTAACAGGATATGTATTGACGACTATGTTAATAATCAGATAATCAAAGTCTTTTATTTAAGCAAAAAACTGAGCATTTTCTAGTTTTAGAGTCTCATTTGGGAGAATTTCTCTGTTTAGTTTAATTTTATATGAAATAATGTTCACTGTTGATCAGACAAAAGGGTTAATTTATAATGGGCATTTTTCACATCTTTCTTAAATTTTACAATAAATTAATCTATTGATCAGAAATAAAAAGTATTAAAAATAATCATTATCTTCAGCTGTAATTATAAAGTAGAAGTCCAGGTCAGATTAGATGAACTCTGCTGTTCTGACCACAGTGTGTTGGTCCGTCCCATCAGGCAGCATCAAGACAACATCTGCAGGTGGAAACAGCTGTCGGTTGTCTTGAGTGATTGACTGATGGACGGACCAATCAGGACACACAGACTGCGTCCCAGTCTCCATAATGGTCCTGCTGGTCTCTGTCTTATTCTGACCAGTTGTAGTAACACACTGCTGAACAGGACACACTGTCCCGGCTGAGCAGGTGGAGTCTAGAGACTAATCCTGGACTGAGACTGTCCCTCAGTGGAAGCATCTAGAGCCGCCTCAGGACAGTCTTGTCTGTAGTGTCTCACAGGAAGAGGACACTGTTGGACTGATCTACTTTCTGCAGGGTCTCAGTGGCTGTAATGTCCAGTCCAGGATCAGGTTCAGTCTGCTCGTCAGGACTCCACCTTCAACAGTGGAGACAAACTGTTGTCTCAGTGGACGCAGTGTGTCTCTGTGGTTTAAAAAAAAAAAAAAAAGAAAGAGGACATGAACTGTGTGAGGATGTCACTGTGTTTCCCAGCAGTCTCTGTCTCTCTGTCTCTCTTTTAAGACGTCCACAGTGTCCAGATGCTGACTGGCTGTGAGTGGTTGTCATGGAGACAGTAACAGCCGGAGGTGTAGATCCTCTGGTTTGGTGTGTGTGGATCAGTGTGTCTCTGTGGAAAAGATGTGATATCAGCTGATGATAGATGACTGTGATGTGGTCTCACTCTGGTTTAATGCTGTCTTTGTGTCTCTCTCAGGTGTCCACATTTTCCAGCAGATGTACGGCTGTGAGTGGGATGATCAGACTAATGAGGTTAAAGCTTCTCGACAGTTTGGTTATGATGGAGAAGACTTCATATCATTGGACTTTAAGACGTGGACATACATCGCTCCAAAACCACAAGCTGTCATCACCAAACACAAGTGGGACAATAACCAAGCTTCTATAGCAGGGCATAAACAGTACTACACCCAGCTTTGTCCTGAGTGGCTGAAGAAGTATTTGGACTACGGGAAGAGCTCTCTGATGAGAACAGGTAGAATCACATGACCTGATGTAGTTTAACGAACATAATAATCTTCACGCGTCTCTTTTGTTTCGAACCGACGGCAACATCACAAAATACACGAACCAACAAACAGAGACCCTCTTTGTATCAGTTTAACACATTTCTCTCTCTCTCATTCTCTCACCTCTTCATTCATCTTCTCTCCTCTCTTATATCAGTCGTATACATTTCATCGCAGCGTCAGGCACGGCTTTATGTTTTACACACTTTACACACTCGGCACGTTATCTGTATTATAATGTTAATATTCACACACAAGTGCTAATTTTTAATTACTGTATTTATTTGCTTTTATATTTTTATACACTTGACATACTCAGCACATTTTACACACTTTTATTTTTTCAATATTTACATACTTGTTCTGATTGTTTACTTTTACTGTATTTATATTTGATATACTTGTGCTGGTACTTATTTCTACTTGCTATAATTCTCTATGCTGACCACAGTTTCGCTCCAGGGATCAACGAAATATTTCTGATCTGCCTTCTTTCCCTTTACACCATTTTCTCTGTCACTCTCTCCCACATTCATCACCTCTCTTTCCCTCCTTTTTCTCTCTTTTTTCTTCTCTATATTTTTCTTTGTCTCAGTTTTTCTCTCCGTCTCTGTCTTTCTCACACTCACTGTCTTTCCAAACTGTCTCACCCTCTCTCCTCTCTTCGTCTGTCTTTTTATCTCTTCTTTTTTCTTTTCACATTTATATTTCAGTGAGATTTATTTACATTAAATATATAAACAGTCTTTGTGTTGTTCAAGCATTTATGATACATCACATCAAACAGGAATGACAGTATTAATATAAAGTCAATAATCATAAAGAACCTGTAAACCGTCTGTCTCTTCTCTCTGCAGAGCGTCCCTCAGTGTCTCTCCTCCAGAAGTCTTCCTCCTCTCCGGTCAGCTGCCACGCCACAGGTTTCTTCCCCAACAACGCCATGATATACTGGAGGAAAGGAGGAGAGGAGTTTCATGAGGGCGTGGACCTCGGAGAGGTCCTCCCCAACCACGATGGGACCTTCCAGATGAGCAGCGACCTGGACGTTTCATCGGTCAAACCTGGAGACTGGGACAAGTACGAGTGTGTGTTTCAGCTCTCTGGTTTGGAGGACATCCGCACCAAACTGGACGTAAAAATGATCAGGACCAACGAAGGTAAGACTTGAGTCAGAAGTGATGAAGGTGGGAAACACACATTAAGTTTGCTGTGACTCTGCTGTATTTTTTATGTGTTTTTAAATTGTTTTGTCTTCAGTTTTATCCGTCAAGTTTTTTTAAATGTATAATTTTAAGGCTTAGATTTGTGTTAAACAAATGCACGTGCCCACGTCTGGACCTGGAGTTACTGCTGTTTTTTCTACAGTTTGTCTGCTGTTTATATGAACTTTGATTAATATAGAAAATTATTAATGATGAAACATACACATAATTCATTTTTTAAGTGTCTTTGGTTTCTTTTTATATTTTGAAATTAGCTGTTTTTGCCACATTAATTTGGTTTTTAAATTTTTTAAAAAAGAAAAAAAAATTTCCCCAACTTTTTGTAACTCTTTAAATATTTAACTATAGTTCAGAGATTATAGGCACTGTGTTGACAGAACCGCTGGTCAGTTTTAGAAGATGGGTCACCATATTTTTTAAATAAGTGGATGATTTTAATGTTTCTAAAAGTAAGTCAGAATAAAGTTAACTGTCCATGTATGTTTGACAGAAGCTCTCATTGTGCCAAAACCAACAGTTTGGGACAGAAACCAACATCGACACACAGCTGAACAAAGACATCAAAGCTAGAAAGAATAAACGAGCATAGATATAGTAAAATGTCGTGCAGATAAATAGGAATACAGATCCAAATTAACAACAGCAACAGTAACATATAGTGTCTGCCTACAAGATTGTGGCTTCATCTGTTCAGGTTGTGATTATTTTTGTTGTTTTCTGCTCAACAGGCGCTGACGTGACCGTCGCCGTCATTGCTGGACTTGTTGTTCTTGCGCTCGTCGTCATCGCTGTGATTGGATTCTTCATTTACAAAAAGAAGAATGGTGAGAGACCAAAACAGAAACATTATCTGTGAATTTTTTCAGTATTTTGATTTCAAACTTTGAGTCGGTGCTTTACGTGTCACTTCCCAGCAAACAAAATCTGTTTCAGCCAACAGTGAGCGCTGTAAAATATTCAGCTTAAGATAATGTGACTATAGCATGATGATGTAGGGAGAGGTATGAAAAAGTAAGAGATTTATTTAAAAGTTTAAATGAGTAGAAATTGGGATTATTACTGGAAAGAAGGTGAGAACGTGAGGCATTTTTAACTGTAACAGTATAAATAATTTATCTTTTATTTTTATTTCAGCCAAACGCCCTCCATCTCGTAAGTAAAACTTGTTTTTATTTTTTTCTGACCTGACATTCACTCTGGAGATTTAAAAGAGCTTCTGGGTTTTGTGTCAGAGATCTTGTGCAGGATGTTTGCTGCACTGTTAGCTGTAAACACAGTGGTTTGGGGCTGACATTGTGTTTCTGATCTCACAGCCATCAGCAACCCTGAGGTCTTGGAGGAGCTGAATCCAAACGCATAAATCAGAAACACACCACCCCGTACACAGTAAGCTGCTTCATATGAGACATCAGCTATTAACAGCTGTTAAACAAAGCTGACTGAAACTGCAAAATTACTCTGCCAACATTTATGGTAAACTATTTTATATCTTATTTATTTAATGTTATATGTTTTCTCTTTTTGTCTCTGTAGGTGAATAAATACGTTTTGCACTGGATCAGGGAGCGATGTCACCACACTCTCCTGTAAACTGGGAGTTCATCAGTTATTCATCATTCATATAATAAACTGATAGAATCAGGTTTGGGAATTTAGTTATAGAAACTTATCTATTGGAGAGAAAACAGATTTGAGAAAAAAGTTGGAAATTATTCTACAAATATTACAAAACATTAATGGTGACATTGAATTATTTTGATCATTTAGTTTCAATTTCAGAAAAGTGGCATTTCCTCCGATAAAATATTTGCTTAAACATTTGTAAATCAAATTAGGCCTATGAGTTTTGATAGTAGTAATACAATGAAAGTGTCACAAACATGTAATCCATTATACTCATAGATTGATGCTTCTGCTTTTTTGCTTTTCTGATTAAACTGTTATTGTTATACAAATGTAAATACATGCATACATACACACACACACACACACACACACACATGCATTCCAATATATTTTCATACACTCGTTTCAGGTTTGGTGATGTGATGTAAACCTTGAGATAACATTTGTCAACCAGAAGCGACTCATTCTTGTTTCTCTGGTTGTTTTAGATCAATGAGGATGATTCTGTTAATCAGTGAGCAACATCCAAAAAACATGCTCTGTAACTTGGACACCCTAAATTTCCCGTAGGTGTCAGATATCCATCTCTTACCCAGGTTGCACTGGGATTGACTCCAGTCTCGATGCACACTGGATGAACGCAGTTTTGTATCACTGTGGTGAATCATATAAAACACGACATGAAATTAAACGATGATAGGTTTCATCAATGTTGCCCTGCACACACACACACACACACACACAAACATCAGTACAGTTTTTTTTTCCAGTTTTGTAAATAGTTTGCCTGAATATATTTTTCAAAACTGATAAAATTAAAAGATTTTGTTTGATTCTAAACAGGTTAAAGAAAATTATTTATGTCTTTGAGGTGTTTCTAAATTAATCAAAAGTGTATTGGTTTTTGTTTCATAATATCCATCTTTTGGTTGATTTTAAGCTTCTCGGCATGCTGATATAAATGTTATTAATATTTTGGACTTGGGATGCTTTTCCTCTTAGATTTATAAAAACAGAAATTTAAGCTGGATGCTGAAAATCATTTTTTGTGTTGGTTAAGGAAGTGAATAGGAAGTGAATGTCAGATGAAGTGGACTTAATGTATCGTTCATTTTGTACTTCTGTTTTGCTTTCAATAAAGTGCCCAAAATTCCCCAGTTCTGTGTCTGTGTTTCATATGCTCACAAATCTGTGACTAGCTGAAATTATTTGAATATTGAGCTTTAACTATTACAAGTTTCAGGCAAAGCTGCATTTCTTTACAGATAACTGAAGAGAAAAACTTGACTTTTTAGATGTCAGGTAAATGATATGGATGATTTTGCTTATTTGAGACCTTTTTGGCGAAACTTTCATCTTGTCTCTGGTTTTCTGCTGTCTCTATTATGAAAGGTCTTAGCATCAAATTATGGTATTTGTTAATTTCTCATTACAGGCCTATAAGCACAAAAACCCAATTAAAGCAATGTTTAAACTTATGATTGCTGAGCTTTTTTTATGTCTTTGTATGTTTTATTTTATGAATGTGTGATCCACTAAGCTCCTCCTCAGTGGTGCTTCGGTTTTCCCCTGAAAAACCTGTTGCACTGAAATCTGCCTGGCGACTAATTACACTACAACCATCGAGAATTGTTTTTTAGTTCCTCAAATTTAACTTCAGCGACCAGATGTAATATTTTATAGATTATTCCAACATTATAAGATACCCCAAACAGACACACTCAGCTCCTTCATGTCATATCGTCGTTAATATAGCTGTGATCATTTGTGGTCCTCAAAAGAAAAGTATTGGTTTTTAATTCATTTTTAAAGCCATACATTTAACTGGTAGCCCCTCGTGACCTTTAAAGGTTAACTTTAAGTGCCAGAAAACCTATTATATTCAAACAGACTTGAAAAGATTCAGGTGATAGACCTGGGTTTTGCAGGAAGACCAAAATAACAACATGGGTATAAACTATGTGGCCGACTTCTGCATAGAAACAGATGACATCACAGCAGTAACACAAAAATTATGTTTTGTGTTGCATTACCTACCTACGTATATTACTTTAAACTATGAGTTATGAAATAAAACACACTTAAAAATAAAATGTACTATTTACACCAAGTGATAAAAGCCAGTTTCTTGTTGGTATGGATATATTACAGTAGGATACTGTAACACCAATGACAGATTTAGAAATCTAACCGGTTTAGTTGAAAGATCTGGAAAAGCTTGTGCAGGTTTGTGATCACATTTCACCGGACATCTAATGATATTAAAAACTAATTCTGTAGCGATCAGATAATGTATTTAAAATGTTTAATGGATGCAACATGGATGTGATAAATAAACAGATGTGAACACATTGCCATCATGGCAACATAGTGAATAAATAGAATTCTTCTAATTTTTTCGGGACATGCTGATTTTGGTGAATTTTGTACCTGGTACCTTTTATCATAAATCACATGATACATCAGTTCAAGTTAATCATCACGGGACAGAGCAGTGAGTTCGACAAAATGTCTTTATTTGGGGCTGTGTGTTATATTGGTAAGATTATTTAACAGGATGTCTTATTATAAAAAAACCCAAAATACTACACTGAACCATGTAAGTGTCGACATAAAGAGTACTTCAATTACAAATATAAGGAACAATAACCAAACAGTCCTAAAGTTTGACAGAAAAATTTAGGTCCATATGTAGAATAAGAAATCCACACTCTGCTGTAAGACAAAGTAGGGTCATTTATTTTCAAAATCAGAAGTCAAGATATTTTTGGAGAAAATAAATTGACATGGTTGTCAAAAACATGACATCATTAAGGACAGACAGATATTGCTGGACACTATTCAGAGTGTAAATGTGGGTTTTTGGGGTCAAACTCAGAACATTCCCTTTCTGTAGCGGTGGATCAACTCTGAGACGTCTTCCTTACACACCTTTATCCAGCCGTCCTCCCGCATGTGGTACACTAGATAAACACAC
Source organism: Plectropomus leopardus (assembly GCF_026936395.1). NCBI lineage: Eukaryota > Metazoa > Chordata > Actinopteri > Perciformes > Serranidae > Plectropomus > Plectropomus leopardus. The sequence goes on along the minus strand of NC_142192.1, from coordinate 27,367,204 downwards.
AAAATAACAGAGTTGAGCACACATATACATGCATAGACTTGCTTTTATGTAATGTCACCTTTATTTATTTACTCTTTTTTCCTTTTCTCTTCTATCTCCTCTATTCATTTTGCTGCTCTTACTTTATTTATCTGTACTCTATCCTTCTTATGTCCTGTTCTTACTATCTTTTCACTGTCTTACTTTATTTACTTGTTCATCTGTCTCCTATTCACATGTTTTTATCATCTAATCTTTGTTTTATCCCTACCAATGTGATGTTATATTGGTATATTACTTCTGAAATTATTTTTTATCATCTTTTATTGCATTTATTCTTGTATTTTCTAAAAAAAATTTTCATTTAGTACTTGAACTGCCTTTTTGTGATCTGCTTGTTTTATTACTTTTACTCCTTTTATTTGCTTTATTCTTGTGACCTTTTGTATACGCATTTTGTGTAGGCCTTTTTGTTTGACTGCTCTAGACTTCTCTCTGTTTGGCATGTTTGATAATGTTTATTTTTATTATTCCCTGAGTTGCTTTGCCTGTTAAAGCAGTTTGTAAACAACTGTTTTTAAAGGTGCTATATAAATAAAGTTATTGTTATAGTATTCTCACAAATTTACACATTGGGACAAAAATGACAAATTACCCTTATCAAGTGCTTACAGACCACAGCTTCATACATTTCCTGACTTTACAGCATTTATGCTTTGCTAAAAATATTTTTTTTGCATGTTATGTTTTTCTTTGATGTGAGATATGACAGAAAATGAGGAGAGAAACAAAGACGGGGAACAATATGCAACAAATCTCCTTGGATGTGTGCGAACCAGGTTGCGGTTTTAGTTTAATGTGGAGATTCAGTGTTTTTGCTGTGTTTGTTTCGTAGTGCAACAGACGTTATTAGTGGTATAGTCCAAGTCAAGCTGCAAGCCCGCACCTCTGGTATGAGAGAGAGGGGCTGATGTCTCTTTACCTGATTCTTTACTCTTTGTGTCCGTGGTAGTGTTGGGTATCCCAAAAAGAGGAACTACATTCTGTAGTTTGAGCAACAGCCCAAAATTCAAATGAGCAGAACGATCTGGATGCTGGCAAATATGTAGGACAGTTTACCAAAGTTCATTTAAACACACTACCCATAATTTTATGATGCAAAACTGGTATAAGATCTGCAAAACACCCCTTAAAATGCAAAATTAAAAAATAGTAATTCAGAAGCGTTCTCACAGTATACTTACTGTTGACAAACCCTCCAGAGTAAGCGTCTCTGTGTGTGGCATGAGCAATGCCCCGAAGGCCCAGATCATACGCCTCCTCCACCGTCATGTCGTCCCGGTAACCGCTGTCCACCACGCCGTAGGCGTAACTGTTACCACAGCCGGTAGAGAACATGCGGCCAGACAGACGCGTCCCATTATCATCCACATAGTACAGACCAGGGCCCTGGAGAGGATGGAGTTACTCATTTAATGAAAAAAATATTATGGCAGAAAAAAATATTATTTTATATACACACCTAAAAGGATACAACAGTACTTCTACATACTGATGTAGCAAAAGTAACATTACTGCTATCTTTTTGGGGGATGTTTTCAAATGTAATGGGCTGCTCCATTTCTACAGTGTACATTTGTAAGTTCTAATGTTTTCAGGATTGTATCTGACTCTTAAAGAAATTAAATTTTAATGCATGAATTTTGAGACATATGTCAGCTGGTGGTTTCAGAATATGGTACCTTTTATGTGTCAAATTGAAAAATAGTCAATATTTAAATACATTGTTTTATGCGTTTTTTCCAGATGTGATACATTGTAAACCAAATAACATTTTTACAGTCTGTACTCTCTTTCCTGTTTTGATCACTATTTGTTAATTGGTTGCTTTATATAGATTTTTTTCCCTCTAAATGCAGCCTTTTATTTTAAATTGATTTAGGTGTGGGACAATTATACAAAATTATACAAAAATACAATTACTGACAAATTCACAGTTATTGGGATATTTAAAAACAGAATATCAATATCACATTATATCACATGATTTATTGTGTAAATAATCCAGCACTTCTTAAATAATTTTAGCTTCAATCCATTATTTGCTTTGTCGCACTCCCCCAACGCCATCTATTCGCCTTTTCTCTTTCCAACAAGTGTAATTGCTCTTTTTGTGTGCTTTTGCAGTTATGATTACCGACTCTCTCCTCATCCCTACACTTGTACTTGGTGCAATTATTTGCAAAAAATAAAAATAAAAAAATAGAAAAAATGCCTTATAAACAAAGTTTAGGATGAAATAATTTGACTGACAGATTTTTTTTTAAAAAATGCATAGATTTCCCCATAAAAACATTATCATGAGCGCTTTTGGCCACATTAATAGTTTTGTGAAAATCTGATCTGGTGCCCTAATAAATAAATGTTTATTTGTCATCACAGTGGTGACTATATTTTAATAGTTTTTGCAATTAATATGGCCATGTAAATATAAATAAATGAGTTATTATTTTTAAAAATCTGCCTCATGGGAAGTTAAAAAAAGATAACAATATTTTACTGCAGATTGTAAACACACACAGAGCTTACCTCTTTGTCCCATCCACAGATCATGCTCCCCATGGAGAGCCCCATGCCTCTGTACCCCAGCATCATGTTTGACAGCAGCTTGGAGGCAGCAGCTACAGAGATCCTGTGGTTGTTTCTCAGCCTGTAAAGCCTGGACCAAAAAATAATAAACAAATATCAATACATACAGAAGAAAATCAATTGACAAATCAATCACTCATACAAGTGGTCAAGGTTGGCCTGAACTTGTGACCTCATGATGGTTTGTCTTCACCAACCAGTCACGTTGCAGTGCAGCTGATTTCAAATAGCATACAAGCTGTATGAGCCATCAAACCCAAAGATATTTAAAACATTAAATGACAAATTGGACCAATATTCAAAATACTGCATGACGGACCTGCATTCTTTGGCCAGTAGTCTCTCCCAGTACTGGCAGTCGGCAGCGCTGCCCGACATGGTGCCCAGCAGGTACGGGTTGATCTCTATGACCTTGTTGACATCATTGGATGCTGCAGAGCCATGACAAATTTGGGAAAAGAAAACATTTAGTGACCAGTATTTCAGGTTTAAGCATGAATTAGCCTTGTGTGGCAGCATTTTGGTTACACCTGTTTCCTTATTTACTTTTTGTGACCATTTTAGTTCATGGTTCCTCAATTTTACGCTTCAGAATTCCACATCTCTTTGAGACTGTTTTTCCTTGAGTTGATGATAATCACTTTATACAATTTCCAGTATGTTGGTGGGCCAATACCACACCAATGTCCTTCCTTTTCTTTGCAAAAGTTAAAAGGCTGTCAGACTATGTGAAACGGCATGTTGTCTCACATTTTAATCAACTTTTCATGCAGTTTCATCTCTTTTAACAAAAAGAAATACGTTTTCCGTATTTTTCATTACCTAGGTAACGGCCAGCTGAGGCTCTGGAGTCCACAGCCACGATGACTCCATGTCTGAACTTGAAGGCCAGGGTGGTCGTACCATGGTTCAGGTCTATACACACGCCTCCGTCACGGTTGCAGGACTTAAGAAACCCGGAGGGCTAAAATGAAATCAAAGGAGGGATCTCACTGGGGCGCATGATGCGTAATGGCACTGTGTGTGTGTGTGTGTGTGTGTGTGAAAGAGAGAGCGCGTGTGTGCGTGTGTAAGAGAACACGAGAGTGAAATATCTATCATAACCTAATTCTCACTGACAGTAACTCGTGATAGTTACGATAAATGCATAATATGACATTTCATAAGACGCAAACCTGCACCACGCACTGAAAACCACAGACGCGTAAAATAACCTGAGCCACACCGCGTCGGATGCTTCAAGCTTGAGGCAGAATTACCGGATAAGGTTCGGTGTATTACTTTCTAACCAAACTTTGGTGAAATGATACTCACGTCGACACCCCGAGGAACAGCAAATTCTTGAGTTTTGGTCCCGAAGTCATAGTGATTGGTTCGGTCGACGAGATGCGTCTGTCCTGCTGGGAGGATCTGCCCGCGGAGCTCAGCATAAGGCTTAAAACCAGCTACATCGAAAAGAGCCATTGTGCATTAAAGTGGATAAACTATAATTTAATTATATTCTGCAGTTTAGGTGTTAAATTTTCCAAAATGACGAAGGCGACGGACAAAGCGTCAATGATAATTTCCTCATACGCAATGAAGAATTCGAAAGTGAAAGAGTTTAAAACTACTTTAATGTAGTCGTGTCCTCTCAAAGTAACATGCAAAATTAGTCAACTACACAACACTGTGTGAAATGAATAGTAAATATATTTAAGCAATCCTGTTTTGTTATTTTAAAATATAATCATAGATCAAAAACCTAAGACCTAAGATATTCAGCCTAAATTAAAAAAAGACGGGTAGAGTCAATAGGAACCAATAGGAGCGCGCTTTTTTAGCCTCATCATCAGTCTCTAAACGGAAATGCAGCATTCAGGTTTGGAGAAGCCAACCGAGGTCAAATAATTTCATATAATTAAAAACAAAAAACAGAAAAAAAACCTGTTCTAATGCAACAAGGGTAATGGCATGTTGATGATGCAGTTTGACTTAAATTACCATAACATACAGCACCCTAAAAGGGATATTAAAACACTCACACACACACACACACATATAAAGAGAAAGAGAGAGAGAGAGAGAGAGAGAGAAAGAGAGATTTTTTTTTTTGGTTTATATTTTATTATTATTATCGGTGTTTTGTCATACTTGTAATTTTTTTGTACTCTTCGCCTTAGACTGTGAATGGCAAGGTGGGAGTTAAATGCTAAGTTAGTGAGTGCTTCATGGGAAATGGTATTACCATTGAATAGGTACTTCGTAGTGTTGGGGACAGACATGAAAAGACAAAAATATAAGTATGTGAATTTATTGTGAACATCTCCTCTGTACTATATGTTGTATGTGTTGTCTTTATGTTAAGTAAATGAAAAGTACAAAATATATATCTTAAAAAAACATAAAAAATAGGCAACAGGGGTCAAATACAATTTTATTCAATGATTTTTAATTCTGATTTATATTGTAAAAACATATCACAATGTTCTTATTATGACCTTGTAGCAGTTTCTCTGCTTACTGTAGTACTGCAGTAACTCCAGCAGCATCTCTGAATTATTCCACATCCCAGTGAAGCATAGCAGCACAGCTGAAACCATGACAGTGTTGATCAAATGTCTGAAATGTTTCACTTATATTTAAAAACAAATGAATAAAAATGTAGTTAAATGAAAGACTTTTACTACTGAATATGGTGTTGTTATGTTGTGTGACAGCGCTCAGGCTGTATCCATCTGCTGCACGGTCTCCTGGACAATCTCCAGCTTTAAAGGGACTACTTTCTCCGTCAGAACTGGTGTCGTGCCTGGACGATATTTGTATTTCATTTTCCTAGAGTAGAGGAAGAGATGAATAGATATTTTAATGTCACAAATGTGGAGTCTCTTCTTTTAGAATCTGTCCAGAGAGCAGATCTTGAATAAAGTTATATTTTTACCTGTTGTCTTTGTACTCTGACACCTGGCAGGGTCTGATGTAGTCCACTCCTTGCCTGGTGATGACACAGATGTCGATGTTGTTGCCCGAGCCGAGGTCATTCATGATGCCAGCGTGAATGGCAACACGCACCAACTCCTTTGCCTTCTCCAGCTGGGAGAGTTATGAGAAATTAGGGAAATAATGGTGAGAGAGGAAATCACAAACATCTCTGTAAATGACCCTTTATAGATAAAGCATTTTTGTAAACAAGGTAATTAAAATTCACTTATTTTGAAAGTCCCATTCCCTATATGATCTTTCGGAGCTTTTATTTTGAAGCCGTCTGGGCGGAAACAGGTTATTACGACACAAACGTTTGAGGAAAATGGAGGGAAGTGCCGAAATGTTTTTACTGAAGTGTTAAACTGTTTCTTGCTGAAATTAAACGCCAGGCTGGAATGGGAACAAGGTATGTTGTGGTTTAATATGTTTTCTTTGTTTGTGTGTTCGTGTTTTTAACTGACATTGTGGTTAATTAGTAAAAACTAAGGTGTTTCGCTGTCGCAGCGTTCATGCTAAAAATAGCTGCTGACGCATCGGTAACGTTTACGTCACTGGTGCTGATGTGCAGTTTCACTCATGTAAATATGTGATTAGCTTGTGTTTACATGTTTACATGGTTTATGGTTATGTTTCACAAATTTGAGAGCCGAGTCTACGTATTTTGTGTGTTTTCAGTTGTTATTGTGGTTTGGAAGGTGTGTTTTGGATACGGCTGTAAGGACAGAAAATTAAAAACCTTTTAAAACCATCAGTACACTCAACCAATAGCAATGTTTGACTATAAAAAACATTATGATAACGTGCAATACTTTAGTAATGTTTTTAACGGCAAGTTTTCCATTAGTTCCCAGAATGTTCTTCTTAAATTTCTCTATAAACATTAAAAAAATTATAAATATGTTTTTTTTTTTTGGTTAAGGTTTCACATTACATTACATTTTCATATAAGGTGATCGGTAATCTCAGGCCTCAATAACATATTCTGAAAAATGTCCTTTTTGTCTCATGTAACATTGTGGGGACGTTTTTATGAAAGAACATTATATGGCCTGTCACCTCTCAAGGTCTCCAAAAACGTTGCCAGAATGTTGCAGTTAAAACGTTACATCTTAGTCAGCATTTTAAACAATGCTGCCTGAGAAATTGTGTGTTACATAGTCTCATGGTGTTTTTATTACTGGGTGAGTGCAATGGGTGTCATATGCAATGTGTGCAAAATTTGATGAAGTGTAACTGGCACTATGTGCAGTTGCATATCTAGTTTTGTTTTTGTTGGCTGCTGTGTTTTTAATGTCATGGTTGGATTATTGATTTTGTGTATCTTCACAAGTGTATCTTCGCAGCACTGAGTCCAAGACAAATTTCCCCTACTCGGACAATAAAGTGTGCCGTGGCTTACCTCCAGGTCAGGTTTGAACCCGTCCTCGAGAATCCCAAGAGCAGCCAGAGCACCAGATCCTGCGTGCACACAAAGTCAAGTCAGATAAAACAGACTGTATGAGGCGTGAAAAAAAATTGTATAACTGAAGCAAATGATCATGTATAATGTAATTTATATCAGTAAAATATAGAATCTTTGACACCGAAATAGAACGGCTTTATGTATGATCTGGTATTGATAGTTAATCAATCTTTGAAAGCTTTTTTATGTACTAAATGACAAATTTGCAACATAAAGCACAAAATCAGATGGATAGCCTGATTAGTATTAGTAATAGCACAATTGAACAGACACAGAAAAGTGCGTCACAAAAAGTCCATTAGCAAAAAAATCTCCAAAACAACAACAACAACAACAAAAAAGCGAGAAACATTTGTTGTCGGTGCTTCCAGAATAGTCTGATTACGTCACATACCCATTACAAGATAGGGCACTTTATTTACACTGCCATATGGACCCACTGAGTACAGGTGGCTCCCAGTGCAATCAACTCCTCCCAGTATAAGATTGGCACCAATTTGACCGTGATACCTGAAGGGCCACAGACAGCAAAAATTAAAAAGCATGATGAAATCCACATAAAAAAAACAACAACTGTGAGTTTAACAAATGTTGAACACATTAACACACCTTTAGATGTGCAGCACTAACCTGTACAACATATCCTGTAAAATGTTAACAGCCATGATGACACGAGGATTCCTGCCGCTGTTCAGGGAGAAGATGGTGAGGTTGGAGGAGAGCAGCTCTGTGGTCTTTTCTGTATCTGCCGCTGTACCTGCTCCACAACAGCTAAGGAGAGAAAGAGGGGAAATAGAAAGATTGTAAAAAAAAAAAAAAAAAGGACATCTGAGAAAATAAGAAAAATTAACTCTTACTGCTATTTGGCTACAAAAATTGCTGAAATCAATCAAAAAAATAAAAGAGCGACTAATTTATTCTATCACAGTAGTCTCAGTACTCCAGAAAACTGTGCAACCACAATTTGCATCCTGGGCAATTTGTCATTCGTAATGTGTTAATGTAAATATGCAAGCCTCTCTTTAGTAGATTTTTAATAAGACGTCATGTTAGGACTGTTTACTAATTGTTCTTAAAATAATATCACTGTGGTGAATTCTCAGATATGTAGGATATCACAATTTAAGAGGGCAGTTTGTGGTTAAATGCACAGCGCCCCAAAATTAATAATCACTTCACTGCAAAACAGGAGAAACTGCAATGCTCGTAATTTGCTGATAATATTGGGAGTATTTGCTCTTGGTTTCAGTGTCCTTGTATGAGACTTACTATATATTTGGAGCAATGTAGTGGATCTTAGCACACATCTTGTCGGCCACCACATCATCCGAGGTGGCTCTTGTGTCTGCTCCCAGCACCACCCCATCCTGCACCAACACAGGTGAAAAGGGATGCTGGTAACTGCTAAGTTCATAATGCAAATGATATATTTGTGCCTAACATGCATCTTGACATGCTTTACAGCAAAGCTCTAGAGAAAGTGCTTGATTCTCATACTCCATCATACTATATATACACTATAACTCTGGTTGTAGTTGTGTGAATTTGTTTTAATGTATTTTAAATCCATATTGTTGCAATGTTTTATTGCTAAATTTCCTGTCTGTGCAACAAATTTACCCTAGGGTGCAACTAAAGAAACCTTGAACCTTGGTTAGCATTAAAATCTCAATAGGTCTGGTGCCTTCTCACCAGTAGTAGATGACTGTGGATAAACTGTGCAGCTCCTATATGAAAATGTGTGCAGTGGATATTAATTGCATTTGAAAATCAAAGTTGCACAATGCACTGTGGCAATGCAGGTGCATACAGGAACTTTGTAAAAACTTTTCCTTCTTAGTGATGCACTGAGGGAGGGTTTACATTTATCTGATATACTCTGAAAAACAATTTAAGGAATCCAATTTGTGGTTCAAGGACCACAGTCACTGTGTTGGTTCATTAATATTTTAATCAGTGCATTTATACAGCTCTATACTCGCCTTGAACACCACTCCTGCTATCGTGGTGCCTGTTTTCATCGGTTTAGGTGTCTGTCCTCCATCAAAAATACCCTCTAATGCAGCATTTCTAGAGGGACAGAGAGAGGGGAAGGGGGTGATAGGGATGTCAACTTATGAATATATATGTTAAAGATAGAAAAACTGTCATTGAACACATCAACATTATATCATTTCATTGATTTAACTGAAAAAGGAGCATGAAAAAGTTACTTTCACTTTTGATCCGGGTCAAAGCGCAGTGTACACGACAGTTTAACGTATTTTTGTTATGTAGAGATACAGTTTGCGTCTAGAAGACACAAAAAGAAAGTCGTACCTTGCTGCGTTGTCGAAATTAAACCCAGCTGCAGGAGTTTCGAGGACATTTGATAGCGCCATCCTGGATCTGACTTCGGCTCCTCTGCGCGTCTGAATGCGCCTGAGGTCGCTGTTCTTAGCGTCACTTCTCCCTCTTCTCTTTCGATTTTGGAGGGATAATGGAGAAACACCACACGGACTCACGAGTCAAAGGAGTCAGCACAGGGGTGAGTAAATCCGGACTGGTTCGCTTGTGTCTTTGCTGAAGCAGGTCCAAAGCCGTTTACGCACACAAGTGACCGATAAATGATTCCGCGGACGAACAGGTGATGCATTACCTGAATATTGAGCTAAGACGAAGTGGAGTTACATCGACCGGACATTTTACGTGTTTAATTGTCACTGTTTTTTGCTTTTATGAGTTTAATATTCACGTTTATTTAAAAAAGTAAAGACTGTATAGCCTGCACTTTCATTTCCAGTTAATTTCCTCATAAAACCCCCTTATCTACAGAACTCAAAATCCCAGAATGCACAGCCTCGCTCAGGCTCCTGTATTGACTCTAAGCCATAAGAAATGAGGCATGTCCGTGATGCTGTATGACCAGTTTGATGTTTGTCTTCTGTCGCATGACTAATACTTAAATGCTGGAGAATGAAAACTCATAAACTCACTTTGTCCTCCTCCCTCAGACCACCATCCTGGCTGCCACTTTTGATGGAGGGGTCGTAATTGGTTCAGATTCCCGGGCATCTATTGGAGGGTGAGGATGTTGTGACAGTACTCTGAAGTTGCTTTTATAGTGCAACACATCCATACACAAGAGGGACTGCTGAATAAAATCTGTGAATTTAAGCTGATAAACAGAAGCAAAACTCTGCTCATGTGTCGAACACAGTGTTTGACAGTGAAAAAAAATACAGTGCATTAATTCTTTTTTATACAAAATTAAAAAACAATGTGTTTAAGATATGCAATGCAAGGTAAAGTAAAATGCTGCTTACAAACTGAAGCAACGAGAGCAATAATCCAAATATATGATATATCACATACATTACATTACATTATTACATTCTCATAGTAATGTAATATTTAATGCTGGACATATAACACTACTTTTATGTGAAGAACTTGAATACTTGTTTCCACCACAGAAACATTCACTGTTGGCAACAAGTAAGTTCAGAATTTGAATATTCATCGCACCTGTGCAGAAATTTTAACCTGTGCGAGAGGGTTGTCTTTTATTTTCCTGTGAATAGTCAATAACTACATTATTGATTTGGAAGCATGTGTGCGACCTTGTTCCAATATTATATTGATTTTATTGTCTTAATGATAGCACAACTAGTTAGAGTTTGCAAAACCTTTTCTCCTTGCTTCAGGTTTGGTTGTAGTCATGCATGGATTATTGAAAGAGCCAAAGGTGCTGAGTCCCTGGCCTGTACCTGCAAAATGTAACACAAATTAACACATACTGACCAGAAAGAGACTCCGAATGACCACAAAAAGATGCAAATGAACTGCAAAGAGACACAAAATAACGACAAAAAGGGTCAAAAACAATCATGGAGACACAAAATGACCAAAATAGACACAAAGTTACCCCAAAGACACACAAAAAGACCACAACACCATGCAAAACCACCTCAAGGTCTGTGTTTTGTTCCTATTAGTAGAGGTGGTGGGGCCTTTTGCATATCTGTGCTGAAGGGTCCGCTGTGTCATAATCCGCCCATGTATGTCTACCTGAGAGGTCTCTACATTATGGCCTTGCTCATCCTCTCTTTGTTGTTCTTTTTTTAGGGAATATGTATCATCTAAGACAATCAACAAGGTGATTCAGGTTCATGACCGGATCTTCTGCTGCATGGCCGGCTCACTCGCAGACGCTCAGGCCGTCACCAAGGCTGCAAAGTTCCGCCTGTCCTTCCACAGGTGCCGCACACACTCATATGAATCCACTGGCACAAAAATTACAAAAGTGTGCACAGAAAAAAACATGCTCATCACATTTTCACATCACATTTGAGTAATATTTTATTAAACCCACAGGTTACTTTTTTCCTCTTTAACTCTGGCATGGACAGTCACACACAGTTATTTTCATGCAAACTAACACATGTTCTGTAAGTGCTCCAACAGTCTCACACTCATGAAGTAAACACTTGTGACTTTACCAATATAAAATATTTTCAGAATCCAAGACAACACATCATAGGTACAAAGTCTCTTCTACTTTTAACAGAACAATATTTCAAGATTTAAAAAAAATTGTCTAATACAGAGTGACTAAAAATTGCCTTTGATAGGGGGCTCCAACAACATGAAAAAGCATTCACACCCATAAGACTCACGTGAAATCACAAAAAGGTACGCAGCAATTCTATAGATCAATAAAAGCACGTTTACAGAGCTACATTAAAAACACAATGACTATCTTAAAAAGGTGTATTGTGTTGGGAATGAAAGAGTTCTTGTAAGTTTTCCTTTTGGCCAGGGGTACTCTGACACACTTGGCTGAGGGGACTCACTGAAACAAGTGGTGAAGGCGGTGTGAAGGGTGCTCAGTGATGCAGTCTGCTTTACTTTTTACTGTCTAACTGTAAAGTTCTGAGAGCTGGGTCTGAGTGGTGCCGACAATCCTTAAAATTAAAACCCCCCATCCTAATCCGCAGTGTTCAGATGGAGGCCCCTCCTCTGGTGATCGCAGCAGCATCTGTGCTGAAAGAACTGTGTTACAAGAACAGAGAAGAGCTGGAGGCCGGCTTCATCACAGCGGGCTGGGACAAGAAGAAAGGACCACAGGTAGGCTGTGGATGTGAAGACAGTCAAATGTCAGAGAAGCAGTGACGACGATGATGATGATGATGATGATGATGATGATGATGATGATGATGATGATGATGATGATGATGATGACGATGATAAATCCACCTTACAGCATTAAGCTGCATTACTGATATTCTCCGTCCTTGTCCAGGTGTACGTGGTGTCTCTTGGTGGGATGTTAGTCCGCCAGCCGATTACCATCGGTGGCTCAGGCAGCACGTACATCTACGGCTACGTTGACGCCAAATACAAACCCAACATGAGCCGAGAGGACTGTCTACAGTTTGCCACTAATGGTACTGCTGTTTTTGCTTATGTACCCAAATTTAAATTAGTGTGCTTGTTTTGTCAGTAAGTTCATGTGATGATTTAAAAATGAGTTATGGGGGGACTAGGTCATGATTCCTTTAAAAAATATGGATATGAAGTAAGGTTGTAATAGACGAGGATGATTGATGCTTGGTAAATCTTTACTCAATGTAAAAAAAAAAAAGCAGAGTAGTTAAGACAAGATTTTATTTCAACATCTAGCAGTCTTCTGTGGGATGAGGAGTTTGCTCTGTGTGTCATTTGTGACCTGACTTTGTGAATTTAACATGAAGTAAGAAGTTAGGTTAACCCCTTGAAACCTGGATTGATATCAGTTGTCTTTTCCTGCATTGAAATGTCTTTCACAAGCTCTTTGACTGTTTAAAACATAAGCAGATTGGTTTGATTTCCTTTGAAAACATGTTAAAAATGGCGATAACCAACTGGGCAAGAAATATCCCAAAAATTGCAAGAAAATAGTAAAAGATGGGAGAATCGTTAGAAAATTATCAAAAAAGGAAAAATATCCCCAAAAATATGTATTAATGGTTATATATTAATATTTCAAATTTGATAACAATAATTGTATATATTTGTGTGCGTGTGTATATATATTTATACTTTAATTTGATAAGAATAACTATTTACATTTATAATATATTTATGATAATTTATATTTAACATTAGGGTACAGAAAAAAATACTAAAATATATAAAAGAAATCTTATTTTAGATCATTTTCGTGTTTGTTTTTGTTTTGTTTACTACTGATTTTGTTGTTGATTACTTTTGGGTGATTTTCATGTTGTTGTTTTTGATGTTTTTGTTACTATTTTTTTTATTAATTTTTGGCCCATGTCTTAAGTTGCTTGTTGACCTCTCTCCATGTTTTTGAAAGAAATCAAATCATTTCACTCCGGGTTTAAAGGGTTAATATTTAGTTACATAAAGATTCAGATTCAGACTCAGTGGATGTGTATTTTTCTACATATTCAATATCTAAGAATCTGCAGTGTTGCATGTACCTCTTAAATGAGAAGAAGCCTTCTGATTGCAAGAAAGGGAAGGTATTAAGGTTAAAGAAGTTCATCACAAATCTATTCAGTGCTTGTTGGCAACTTTGCATTTGTAGTGAGTAGCTGTATAAATATTACAAACTGCCCGTCTGTCCTCATTTGACTTGACCTAGTTTTCTCCTGCCTGTTGTTCCGGTCTGTCTTCCCTTGTCCTCCGCCCTCCCTTTGTCTCACCCCTCTGTCTCTGTGCTCACAGCTCTGGCTCTGGCCATGGGCAGAGACAACGTCAGCGGAGGTGTGGCTAACCTGGTGGTGATAACAGAAACTGGGGTGGAGCATGTGGTTGTACCTGGTGACAAACTGCCTAAGTTCCACGATGAGTGACATCCTTTGAACCACCAGGGAAATTTAGATTTTTATTTTCCAGTATGGAGTATTTCTTTGAAATCCTCTAGCCACAATTTCATCACTAATTTACTCTGCAAGACTGTAATGCAACTAGTTATTCACACTCATTTGAACAAGTCAGACATCTAAAAAATAGGTTTCCTGCTAATGAAAACATTGTAAATTTGTGAAAACTTTTTGTGTTTGTTATTTTGGTAAAGGGCACACTATTTTATTGAAAATATGTACTAAACTCCAAAATTTCACCCATGACTCATAAAACATAATAATTTCCATTATAAAATAATGTTTCTTTTTTCCTTTTAATGTGTCCAAATTGCAATGTGTTTTTTATGTGTGGAAATATGTAAAATAGAAATAAGCTTATCCAAAACCTCATTGTTCTTCCTCTTTCTAGTAGTTATTCTCTTAAAAATATAGTAATGGATTTGTGACAAGCAGGAGCTACAAAGTCAACACTGGGCAGGAAGGGGTCACTCACAAGAAAAAAAAAATCACAATTTAAAACTCATGGCCTACTTTGTTTTATTTAACATAAGCAAGTATGGCTACACAGTAAACTGTATGAATATGCACTATTTGAAAGCTATTACTGTCGATCACACATGCAGTGCAACATACATGACTGAAACTTTACTCAGACTTAAGGCTGGCTTTCTGATTAACATAACATAAGAAAGACATTAGTGTCAGTTGAGTACTCTGTGAACTGTGTTCTGCCTGGGTACCAAATACTAAAGTGCAGTATACTATATGAGAGAGAGAAAAACAATATATTAGGGGGCATTGTGTAGCATATTAATATTAGCAATAAAAGCATTATAGAGCAATATAATAGTTTCCTTAATTTGTGAGTTGGTAACAATAATGGCAATTTGTAAAGTGTATTTATGATTTGTGTGTGTGTGTGTGTGCTTGTGTTTATATGTATGTATGTATGTATAGATAGATAGATTGATTGATTCAATCAATATATTGGGGGGCATTTTGTAGCGTGTCTGAATATGATAACTGCCTTTATTTGTGACGTCTCAGTAATTAATTGTTCTTGAACTGTTATAATTTTATGGTTCTTAAATTGTTTCAGTGCATACTGTACTGTATTTATTTTAGTGTTTCTCAGTGACATTGGAATAAGCTGGTAGCGCACATAAACAGTTAATCCTCACTGAATTCAAATGTGCGCACATTTTAATAAAACGCAGTTTGAACTGCGGGATTGCAGCTCATTGTCATGACTGCAGAGGAGGAACAACTTAACTTTCAATTTCGATTTAATTCAGGAAAACATGGAGTCCCTCTGATGTGTGAGTGTAGAAATAATTTGGTAAATCAGAGAACAGGTAAAGAGAAAGAGTTTCCAACAACAAGAAAACTTTTTAAAACCGGAGACTGCTCGATTAGGCATCGATTTTCGCCAGGTGTCACCTTTACCTCGCTGCCAGACGCGTACTGTCGTTGTCGTTACCGGAGCCACAGTTGTGCAACATGTTGGAAGAAACGGGACCGGAGTGGTTGTCTGAGGAGGTGAAAACCGGAGTAAGTATAAGATATGTATTTTTTGAGAGACTTTGTAGTCTGTGAATGTGCGCAGCGATGAAACCATGTGACTCTTAAATGTCACATGCGGATGTGTGGAATATGTTTTTTTCCATTGCCGATTTAATGCTTCAACTTTTGCTTGTAGACGACCATCATCGCCATAGAGTTTGATGGAGGGGTCGTGCTGGGGTCTGATTCCCGCGTGTCTGCAGGGTAAGTTAGCGCGTGGGTATGTGCTCGCGCTTGTGTTTGCACGCACTCTGTGTCCAATGCCACCTGCAAAATACGATCTTTAGGTCTACCAAAACCGCATTTATTCTTAGGATTTTCCGGCATTATGACCAAAAACACTTGCATCTCTTCATCTTTACTGACATGCACTATCTCTTCCTTTTTTACATTAGTTTAAACTTCACAGTCATTGCACAGAATACAAGTACTAAAACAATGCCATGCAATTTAGCATTGAACCAGAAATGCAAAAAGTTGTGAGTTTAAGAGAAATGTGCTTATGTTTAGTATATAAATAAATACAAAAGCATAAATATGAATAAGCGAAGATACACAGAATGAACAGCCCACAATCACACACTTTTCCTCTTCATCGTTCCATCCAGGGAATCTGTGGTGAACAGGGTGATGAACAAGCTGTCTCCCCTACATGACAAGATCTACTGTGCTCTGTCAGGCTCTGCAGCTGACGCTCAGACCATCGCAGAGATAGTCAACTACCAGCTCGATGTCCACAGGTGAATACACACACTGAAAGAAGACCAACAGACTTGTTGCCCTTTTATCAGATATCACAGAATGATAAGGTACAGTCCAACTCTGATTGGAGGTGCTTCCTGATGCCAATCACATATAAGCAACCCACAAAAAATGCGTGAATAATTAAGCATTGCACATTTTATATATGCATGGGCTATAATCTCTTAGATAATAGTGCCCCTTAAAGGTGTAAATGCTCTTTTTGACGCTTTCTAATCCTGTCATACAAAGATATCAGTAGCAGTGGCCTTCAAAAGTGTTCAAGAGTCTAAACCTCAATGCACACTGCATTTTCTCCCTTTTTATTTGAGGCCCTGTTACAGTTAGTTATTTTATGTCTTCCTCTGTCAGTATTGAGATAGGTGAGGACCCCCAGGTTTGCTCAGCT
The DNA here is from genome assembly GCF_026936395.1 of Plectropomus leopardus. Taxonomy (NCBI): domain Eukaryota; kingdom Metazoa; phylum Chordata; class Actinopteri; order Perciformes; family Serranidae; genus Plectropomus; species Plectropomus leopardus. Next base: position 27,350,583 of record NC_142192.1, on the reverse strand, counting down.
GCCACTCTGGTGAGAAACATCTCATACAAGTACAAGGAGGAGCTGTCAGCACATCTCATTGTGGCCGGCTGGGACAGAAGAGACGGAGGACAGGTCAGTAAACACGTGCTTTGTCCTGGTATGACGGGAAAAGATTCAAGCTTAAAGGAGCTGTGTATGACACTCAGAGCATTAATATAGCAGCAAAAAACATTTGCTGTGTAAAGATAAAGTGCAGTAATTGGCATCCTGTGCAGAGAACAAAGTCACATCCCTCTGTGTGTATGTTGTAATCCAAGCGTCTGTTTTTTGTTGGGGTAGCACGGCCGGCTGTGTGTGCATGTTAGTGCATGTAAGTTCCTGTGTGTGTGTCCCAATGACTAGCTAATTGCAGCTGCCCTGCACTATGCTCATGCAACAGTTACCACTGATAATGCCATCAAGACCCACAGTGATGGAGCAGCGGCATCGTAGACTTGTAGCTCCCCTCCCTGTCAGCAGTGCTGCCATTCTTACGACTATTCATGCTGTTAGCACCATTTGCTGCTACCCGCCGCCTCCTCAGTCACCTCCATTTTGAAAGTCCTATGCAAGCAATCCCAACTCAGATTTTGAATCATAGATTTGTTCCGAATGTTGCATACAGCATTTTTACAGAATAAAGATAACGTAGAATAAGTGTTAATAATGATTGTGCAATGTTATACAATGCAATAACACCTCGAGTAGCGCCTGCTGCATCATGCCAAAGGGGCCACTTCCTACTGACAAGTGCATAACCATAGCATCATGTCACTTATAAAAGCAGAAAAAAAGTTTTTCCATTGCAGTTTTGCAAAATATGGCTTTTTGGAATTACCTGAAATACCACCTAGTGCAAGCATAAAAAATGTTTACCATAAAAAAGAGTTTTTTAAAAAATTGCCGTGTTTCCATTAGCCATAATTTATGTTCACAATTTCAATTTGCGCGATTTGAGGACTAATGGAAACCCACATTTTGACACTGCCAACACTCTCAGAGCACTTATCATAGCACACAGCCCTGCCACCCCCTCAACCTATGCTCCATCCTCCTCCCCTCTGGCAACAGATTCAGAAAAATCCCGCTTTGGAAGGAGTTTTGTGCCCTCAGCCATTACTGCTGTAAACTGTGTGGGCACATTGTAACAGACTTGTGTTGTGCTTTGTGATGATCTGGTCTGTTTTGTCTTGTGTGTTAATCGTTCTGGGAGTTTATTTGTACATACGGTGAAAACAAATTTCCTCTCTAGAGGCCAATAAAGAATGAATCTGGATCTGTCTTGCTTCCCCCCGTACCTGTGCCCTTTGACCTCTCCCAGGTGTTTGCAACCCTGAATGGTCTCCTGACAAGGCAACCTTTTGCAGTCGGTGGCTCTGGCAGCTTCTATGTTTATGGGTTTGTTGACGCTGAGTATCGCAAGGGCATGAGCAAGGAGGAGTGCCAGCAGTTTGTTGCCAATAGTAAGTTTATTTTTTATCCACAGAACTTTTTTGTTTGTTGGATGGTGAAAGAGAAACCTGACATTTGCTGCATCTTATTGACTGCTGAGAAGAGCCATCATTCTATTATTTCATATTATGAAAAATATTTTTACATGTGAAAACCCCCCTCGTCTGTCTCATCCCCTCTTAATGTCTCCTCTCTTTGTAGCTCTGTCGTTGGCTATGAACCGTGATGGCTCCAGTGGTGGCGTGGCCTATATGGTCACCATAGATGAACACAGCACAGAGGAGAAAGTCATTCTGGGAAATGACTTACCCACCTTCTTTGATCAGTGATACATATATAGTTTTTTCATCTGTAGTTTGCCAAGCAACTGTAGGATAGAACTGCAATGCAGGATACAATTATGTTTTTGTTTAGCTCACAAAAGCCATCACACGCATGCAATTTTTGTGTTCAACTAATTCAGCTAGTAAACTAAAAAAATATTGAAAAAAAAATAATAATTTGAATTATGGAAATGCATTGCTATATGATTTACAAAATTATTTCAAGTATAACATAAGGTCATCTTTTTTTGTCTTTAATTTTGAGGCTGCTAGTGTCTTTAGATCATCAGATACAGTAAACGATGTGTTTCGATCACCAGTAGAATACTTTAAGATATAACAAACAAGAAGCTTGCAGTATAGGTGACCTTTATTCATTTGTTTGCCAAAAAAAAACAAAAAAAAAAACTGAGACTATAATTCTAACAAGGTTATTTCACCAGAGGGATGATAGTAAACATGTTGTTTGTTTAGTCCTATGACCAGGTTCAGGACATCATACAAAGTTAGTCACAAAAATTGTCACTATCAAGTGGTGTTATTCTCCAACCACGGGGTCACCTGAGGCCACTTCCTTTTCTTAAACGTGTTGTAAAGCTCATTATTCAGTCAAGGAGGCTGCAATTTGATGGTTGTTCTACCAATTTATGTTTTAATGGGCCTTGGTTGCAGAGCATATAAAAGTAAATCTGACAAAAGCTTCAGCATCTCTTAAATTCCTTTTGGCTTACTTAAAACATTCCCACACATTCTCAAACATTAGCAGCAGCTTGTCTGTGTGAATTATGCAGTCTGACAAACATTTCACCCAAAAAGTGAAAGTAAATTTTTCTGCACCACCCAGGATTATGTCACCATTTTTTTTCTAATCTTGAAAGTGATCTTTTCATACCTCTATGAAGACCATTTTTAGATGCCTAGTTGATGGTTGCTCACTAGCATGTATGATTTAGACCAGACATAATTAAAATACTGCTTTAATTTACATGCATTCTGAATATACACTATTATAGTGCATAGTGCCCACACATGCTTTAATGTCAGTCACGTAAAATATAAAATAAAATCCATGTGTAGAAAAATTTTGCCTGCTTTTCTAGTTCTCGCTCTCATTTTTTAATACAATGAACTGTCCCTTGACAAGCTGTTTTATGCTTTAAGGAAAAATACTGTCTCAGCCACTAACAATTCATGCTACAACTGCAGTTTGTATTCGGGTAGTTGGGATGATGATGATGATGATGATGATGATGATGATGATGATGATTACAAATTGTTCACATGTGCAATCACTCAATTTAAGCATCCTGAATTATCCTATTTCAAATTTAGTTTTGTGCTCTGCAGTTGGATTTCAGGGAAACCCCTAATGCTGCCAGAAAACGAAACTGAAAGTGGATGAGATTCAAACACCGGGCATACACTGAAACAGGTCACACGAGGACGGCTGTTGGTGAAAAAATGGCAGGCGATGCAGCATCAGCAATCAGCAAAAAAGTCGTTGCTTTGAGTGTAGCAATTTGCGTCGACCTTTCTTTGTTTTACGCATCGACATTAGTGGCGACACAGAGCGCGTTTGGGCATCTTGCGCGTCTCTGGGTGTCTGCGGCTCTGCGCTGTTTAGCACTAACTGCTGTGACTCTGCTGAGTCTCGGGGACATCAAACTGTCGTTGGTTCGTTTTATAACGGCCCACAGTCTGCTGCCCGCGGTGTTTGAGACCGGGACCGAAGCGCTTTATCATGAACGGACCCAGTACGGCTTGTTGGCGGATGTGCGCTGCTGGCTGGTGTGTGCCGGTGCGTCGCTGGCCGGTGCACTGTTTTGGGAAATGACCATCCCGGACACCGACGACGCGGCCAACGGTAAAGAGAAGAAGCAGAAAGCCAGAGTGCTGTTAATGAGAGTCTTACACCTGTATAAACCCGACTATCTGCTGCTGCTCGGAGGGCTCGTGTTCCTGACGCTGGCTGTTCTGTGTAAGTACAACTGATGATGATGATGATGATGATGATGATGACGTACTCTTATTTAAAAAACAACAACAAAAAACTATCATTTTGATTATATTTATTAGCTTTACTTGCATGTATTGAATATCTAGTGTTTTTATGTATATATAAGTTTATTAAACACACTTCAAAGCATGTCATAGATAACACAGATATTAGTTGCAAAACAGAACTCTGACATTTTATGATTTTTTTTTTTTATCACCAACACCGTGCTTAATTTTTATTGTAAGTGGAGAAAGGATATTAAGTCCATTAACCAAGAAGTAGTTCCTGAGAGGTTAAGGTTCTTCTACTGTAACAATGTACACTGTTTGGCTATGAATGAAGTAAATGCAACAAGGTCATTTTGGTACTTGGTCGGGGAATCTCAAGAACTTTAGAAATGGTGCCTAAAAAAGATGTCCAAAGGGGAGCTTAGAGCAACAGAAAAATATGTGTGCGGTCACCTCCGTATACCTGTGTCTCTTCTCAGGTGAGATGTTCATTCCCTTCTACACTGGCAGAGTCATTGACATCCTCGGCAGTCACTATCAGCCCAATGAATTCATATCTGCACTCCTCTTCATGGGCCTGTACTCCCTGGGAAGGTATGGTACAATTGTTTTCTTTCCATAATGACCACCAACATAAATCTGTATTGCTGGAAAAATCTAACTGATTTTCTCTTTGACTGGTTGATCAGCTCTGTGAGTGCAGGCTGCAGGGGGGGTCTGTTACTTTGTGCCATCAATGGCTTCACATGCAGAGTGAAAGTCAAGCTGTTTGGGGCTTTGACGAAACAGGAAATTGAATTCTTTGAGAACATAAAGACAGGTAAGGCTCTTACAATGTAACGCACAAATATACTGCATGAATCAATGCACATTACAAGCCAGGTCAACATTACACACATAAATATAGTGCTATTCAGAATAAAACACAACAGAGGCACTAAGGGAGAGCAGACCTCCACCAAAGCCAAAATCCCAACTTGCAATGTAATTAAAAGTGTAAAAGTGTGTATCCACCCAACAAGATCTTCCTTGGCTCATGCTACACCCTTCCACCAAACTCCGTGAACATTGGGGCAGTAGTGTTTCCATAATCCTACTGACAAACAGGCAGTCAAACAAACAAACTGAACACAACACAAAACGTCCTGGCAGAAGTATGTATGAGACAGTGCAGGGCAGGACAAGGCCAGACATGGCATATTGGCCAAGACAGATCAAGATAAAAGACACAGGACAGAATAGAGCAGGACAAAACATGACAGAACACAACAGGATAGAAGATGATTTCTATTTATTTTCTGTGTAGGTGAAATCACGTCCAGGCTGTCTAAAGACACCAACTTGATGGGAAGAACGGTGTGTCTGAATGTCAATGTGCTACTGAGGACATTCATTAAGACCCTGGGCATGATCTCCCTGATGATGAATCTTTCATGGAAGCTCACTTTCCTCGTATTGATGGAGACGCCCATCACTGGCCTCATTCAGAACATCTATGACAAGCACTATCAGGTAAGAGCAAGTTAAGAAATGTTGAATTACATTGAGATTTACAGACTTTTATATGCATGTACATGATATTTCTTATCAAGGTGCTTTGCATTTTAACTGATCCAAAAATATGTCATTTAGAATATTTTAGCAGATTTTTACAAATAGCACTCAGAGAGATAACCTACTAATGAACCATTTGCTGCACCCCTCTGTGTGTGTTTAATCACCTTACATATTAAAATTGTCACTATTGTTAAAATCAAAATTTTATTTTAGTACTGAGATGAAAAAAAATGTTTTTCCCTCCTCAGCGGCTGTCCCTGGCAGTGCAGGACTCAATGGCTTTGACAAATGAAGTTGCAAATGAGGTTGTATCTGGTATTCACACGGTGCGGAGTTTTAACACAGAAAAACATGAAGCTCGTCGCTATGATGACTGCTTGATGGAAACACACAACCTCAAGACCCGCCGGGACACTGTCAGGGCTGTTTACCTGCTTGCACGGAGGGTGAGAACTTTTTTTATTTTTTTGTAAAATGTATTTATTTATTTATTGAGATTAGGTGATAATTACCATATCACTACATATCACCTTATGGTATTTGTTCTGTGTGTGTGTGTAGTTGACAGGTTTGGGCATGCAGGTCTTCATGTTGTATTACGGCAGGCTGTTCATCAAGAGTGGACAGATGACCACTGGCAACCTGGTGTCCTTCATCCTCTATCAGTCAAACCTTGGAGACAACATCAGGGTATAGCACAGAATGGTTTTAATAAGCAATCAGATACACGTTACTCATTGTTGAACTTTAATAGAAAAAAGTTCTGAGGCTTTTTAAAGAGGAATATGAGCTTTAATGTCATGAGGAGGTCTGTGGTTTATAACTTTTGAGCAACCAGACAAATTTTGCCTTTCGAACATTATTCTAAGTGTATGATTTCTTGCAAAAATATTTCCATTCAGAATACTGCAACTTTGACATTATAAATGAAAACATGTTATTAAGTTATTAATTTTTTGACCGCCATCTTTCAGACACTCACCTACATCTTTGGTGACATGCTGAACTCAGTGGGGGCTGCTGGGAAAGTTTTTGAGTATCTGGACCGAAAACCTCAGGTCAGCACGGAGGGGAAACTTAAACCTGATCAGCTGACAGGACACATCAGTTTCGGCAGTCTCAACTTCGCCTATCCTTCAAACCCCAGCAAAACAGTGCTGCAGGTAAGGTCGGACCTGCAGGTTGAATGGAGAAATTCTTGAGTTTTAATAATTTTAAAATAAATTTTAGGAGGAAAAACCAAGATGAATGTAGAAAGTGACAAGCAAATTAATTATTATTTTTGCAGCCCTTCCTTCACAAGTATTCATATTTACTTCTAACCTTGTGTACAGTAATGTTCACTGTTGTCTTCATATTTCAGGACTTTTCTTTGGAGCTGAAGTCAGGTCAGATGACAGCACTAGTGGGTCCATCTGGGGAGGGGAAAAGCACTTGTGTGAGTCTGTTGGAGCGATTATATGAGCAGCAAAGTGGAGAAATCCTATTGGATAATGAGCCATTAAAATCCTATGACCACCATTTCCTCCACAAGAAGGTAATTAATCGCCACTGTATTATCAGTCTATGTGCACCAGTCTTGACCTCCTGTCTTAGGGAATTCCTGTCTTTTGTCTCTTTTAATAGTTTTATAATTTAAAATACAGAAGAATAAGAATAAGCGGTAATGATTTGAGTTATTCATTCAGCTGATGAGAGTGTGTTTAACAGATTGCAGTGGTGAGCCAGGAGCCTGTGCTCTTCTCTGGCTCCATCAGATACAACGTCGCCTATGGGCTCCCTGAATGCTCATTGGATGAGATCCAGGAAGCGGCACGCAAAGCCAACGCCCATGATTTTATCAAGCAGCTGGAAAAAGGCTATGACACAGGTAAAGTCCTTTAACCACCACCCTTTGTGCTATTTGTGCCTACGTACCGTAGAAACCTGTTTGGATGTTAGTGGAAAGTTGAGTGAATGAGGAAAGAAAATGTCATGTGTACAGCAAGATTGATGATGGATTTAAATAAATAAAAACCCTAATTATTTATTCTATAAAACAATTATGTAGATTCAATTTATGCATAAGAAAGGCCAAGTATGCACATGCGGTATTTTGAAAAGTTAGTGCTCATCACACCACAAGTATATGTGTTTTCCTAATTTCTTTCTGCATCACACCTTGAACCTCGGTTTTTATTTGACAATGTTGTACTTTTGTCAGAGGTGGGCGAAGGTGGCAGCCAGTTATCCAAAAGTGAGAGGCAGCGGATTGCCATAGCTCGAGCTCTGGTCAGACAGCCACAGGTCCTCATTCTGGATGAAATAACCAGCTCTCTGGATGCTGAGAGTGAAAATAAGGTATGTCGCAACTTCTAACATGTAGTGTCTATTTATGTGCAAACTAGAGCAAGAAGTCTCCAGTTTTGTTTTTCAGACAAGTTTTATATTATCAGTTAAATAGTGAGTGACAATGTGAATGAATACCTAACTAATGACAAAAATACACGAAAAGGGGAGAAGATTACAGCAAGATATTGAAATAAACAGATGAAAAGTTAATGAGCATATTAAGTTCAGTCTATTCCAATACAGGTTATTGCTGACCAATCATAATGAAAATACACACTAAAGGGGGACCACTCTTTTACTAACTCATCTAACATACTACTTGCAATACATTGGCTAACTTCTCATAAGGAAGAATTGATAATGTTTTTAATGACGTCTTGGTCACTAGTATTGCATGCATGCTCTATGCGCTCACTGACATCATATCATGTCATTTCTGCAAGAAATTAAATTTGTTGCATCCTTCGTGTTTCCATTTCTATTAATTTAAACTCTCCAAATTTAGCACTAATGTAACAATATGTCACTGAATGAAGCCACTTTGGAGCCTCGTAGGTCTGGGGCAATTATGTAATTCCTTGTTTTAATTTTTATTCTTTAATATATCAGTGTACATATTAAATCATGTATTTAAATGTTTCTTATGACATTCTTTGTCTCTGTTTCTAATGAAAAAAAGAACTACTGAAAAATAAATATTTCTGTCACTGACTACACAGATTCAGCAGGCCCTGGCTAGTTGTCCAAATCAGACCCTGCTGGTGATCGCTCACAGGCTGAAGACCATTGAGAGGGCAGATCAGATTGTTGTGATCGGGGACGGCAGAGTTCAGGAGCGAGGGACCCACCAGGAACTTATGGACAAGAAGGGGAGCTACTACAAGCTGAGAGAGAAGCTCTTCACTGAGGAAAACTCACCACAGTGAAACTACTCTCACTGATTTGATGTTAGAGCTTGGTGTATCTTTAATGTACGGCTGTGCTGCATGTGAGAGAAACATGTGAGCGAACAAGCTGAAGTTTATGTAAATATATTTGTGTAAATATTGAAAATGAAAAAAATATGGACCTATATGTTGTTTTTTTTCCTGAATTTAAAAAAAAATTGGAGTTCTCAATTCTGCTGAGTAAAGAATCAGCATTAGGTATTGTAAATTAATCAGTATAAATGTATGAGTTATTTTTTTTTATAATGGACATTTGGCCACAGTATTTTTTCTGTCCTTATCCTTTTATGTCCTTGTTTTTTTGGTAACAATGAATAAAAGTTTGCTGTGACAGCACAAAGTTTATGTCATAAACTTTCAGTCATGATCAGAGTGACCAAAGGTTGCTTTAAGGGTCCTAAGGGTCCCAAATAAAAGATTGATCAATAGCTCTTAGACATTTTGGATCACAGTCGGTAACATCAGTTGCTTCCGGCTAAAATTTAATTAAAACCATGTCTGAAGGATTCAATTGGATTGCATTTCTCAAGCATTCGGTTGCATATTGATAAAGGGCACTCACCTTCAACATTTGAAGTACACAATAAAATTACAACTAAAGAGCAAAATTTTAAGTACAAGAAAGTGCATGTACATTAATTACGCTTTTAATTATACAGTTATGTTCTGAGGCTTTTTTTTTTTTTTTTAAAAAGAGCGTTAATGTCATGAGGAGGTCTGTAGACAAATTTTGCCTTTCGAACATCATTCTAAGTGTACGATTTCTTGAAAAAATATTTCCATTCACAATATTGCACTTTGACATTATAAATGAAAACATGTTATTAAGTTATCAGTTTTTTGACCGCCATCTTTCAGACACTCACCTACATCTTTGGTGACATGCTGAACTCAGTGGGGGCTGCTGGGAAAGTTTTTGAGTATCTGGACCGAAAACCTCAGGTCAGCACGGAGGGGAAACTCAAACCTGATCAGCTGACAGGACACATCAGTTTCGGCAGTCTCAACTTCGCCTATCCTTCAAACCCCAACAAAACAGCGCTGCAGCGCAAAGAGCAAAATTTTAAGTACAAGAAAGTGCATGTACATTAATTACGCTTTTAATTATACAGTTAACAAACAAAAATTAAGTTATTCAAATAAAACTGAGCATTGTGATTTCAAATTTATTAGACTGGTTAATCGTCAGAGGTTTTCTAATCACTATTTTATTTGTGGTGTGAGGCTGCCTGGTTGCATTTTGACGCAGTGCAATAACACACATGATGGGGGCTGGGTTTTACTGTCAGAGCTGACCTGGAAAGTCCCTGACTACCAGCATGTTTTTTATTTCTCTGGCGGTGAGGCTTTTTGGAAAGTTGCCTGGTGAGATGTGTCATGAACACCAAAGCACAGTAAAGTGATGTGCCGCATCGTGGTAAAACACTAACCCCCTCTGTCGACAAAGATCACGCTCTGGTTAGGGAACATTTATCGCCATTTTGTGAAGATGCCTGTGCGTCCACAAAATGGTGGCTGAAGTCACGTGCCACTGACAAATTAATCCACATTAAAGGAGTTTAATGACTGCGCAATTTTTTTTAAACTTCATGTATTTTGAGAGGGTTTATACATGTTCTTTTTTGTCTCTCTAAAAGTACATGTACAGCAGTAAGAGTGATTAGTAAAAACAATGGAGGTATGACATGTAGATACAAAACACTTTGGCATTATATGTTATTTTTAAATACATTTAAAACATGCAAAGTTTAAGAATTTTTCATCCTTATACTTTGTTTGCATGATCTACAATGTCTCCTAACTTCATATTATATATTTTCAGTTTCAGCATTAAGCTAAGGATTTAATGCTTCTCTGTGGGTTAAACATGCTCTGCTGTGGGTTAAAATTACTCTGCTGTTTACTGCTAATTTTAAAATAATTTTGATTATCTATTAAAATGTGCTGTGGTCCAACTGAATACAAAACTGACTGTTTTCAAAAAACAGACAGTTTGCAGGTACGGTTCGTCATGGTGACTCATTAAACTTGACTGCGTCCCATCAGCAATTGTGCGCCACCTGTGGTTAACAAAAGCAGGAGAGTACCATGTGAAAATGCAACTGCCAAAACTTTCCGCCATCTTAAGGGGGGGAACTTAAAAAACTGAACACAAAATGGCCGACAGCATGCACAGAAAGTTAGAAAATGTAGAGCATAGAGGCAAATAAAAAATGACACACTGTGGTTGTATTTATTATTGTGGAGTGCGAGGAAAGTGTAATGTGCATCCTCAAACCTCAGCGTGCACCTTTATATACTGTTTATGTGTCTCTGCATGTGTGTATGTGCCGAAAAGCTTTTGCCTAACTAGTTCTGCAACATACCACCGCACCACCGCCCTGCCGAGCTGGTAAGTCCCTTCTCTCCTCTCTTTCACTTTCTCTCTCTGCTGTGTTGTGTAATCAGTGGCTGTCTGACTCAGCCAAACCACAGCCGAACTCCAAGGTCTTGTGACTGAAAGCATCCTGGTTTGGTTGACACCCTTTTGCCGTTTAGGTATGCAGCTTCTGTTAATTATTCTCAGCTCTTGTCACAGTGATATATTTGATGTTTTACAAAACAACCACCATCACAGCTTGTCATGTGGCAGAAACTGGACTGTATGCATGTTTGACTTTATTACCATTTAAGCATTTGACTGATGACCCAATCCACAACAACAGTCTGTAGTCATCGCCAACTCATTTCCACTGCACGTTACAGCTTGACAGCAGAATAAGTGACTGTTTGTAGAGATGAACAGAGACTTTAGCATTAATCAAACCTGTGACCTTTGAATTACAGGCTATCCTTTCCTTTTACCAGGCCTTATAGAATATTTGAAGGATTTTCAGTGACAAAGGGCCAGCTATCCTGCAAATATTTAGTGGTGGCAGAAGTATTCAGCTACTTTACTTAAGTAAAAGTACTACTATAACTGTGTGAAAATACTTTGAGGGGTCATTAGGGGCTTGTAATAGGTCACAAACAAGGGTTGGAATCCATTTGTTATATTTTAACAATGTATTGTATCTAATAAAAATATCATGTGTTTATATTGAAAATCTTACGTTTTGTGAAGTAACTAGATATATTGTTAATTTCAGTGAAGTAAAAATCACACTATCTCTCTCTGGAATTACAACATGAGAAGGATCCCTACAGAGAAAGAGCTTTTTGTTAAAGCGTAAAATCCTTTTTGTTTCACCAGAAATAATCTCGGAAATGGTACTGTCAAACCCAACGGACTACATTTAAATGAATTGTTATGCTATCATTGTAAAGCAGACTTAATTCAAAGTTTACAGGGAAAAAACAAAACAAAAACTCCATCTTTGTTCGTCTTTCTGTTGTTTTAATAATAATAATATATATATATTATATATATATATATATATATATATATATATATATAATAATAATAATAATAATTACCAACTCTGGTTAGGTTGAAAGAAACCTTTAATTCACCCAGTTAGGTGTAAAAACATACCCACAAAAATGACTGTTTATTAAAATAGAGTCTGGTGGGTTTGGGGATGGCAATGGCAATTTCTGTGTTGTATCTAGTTAAACAACATGGATCTCTCTACTTAAAAAAAGCTCTTTCGGGGTACCAAGATGCTCACCTGGTAGAGTTGGCACCCCATGTCCAAAAGTTATGTCCTCACTGCACCTGCAGCAGATTCAGTTCCAACCTGCAGCCGTTCGCTGCATGGCACCCTCTCTCTCCCACCTTTTGTGCTTCACGTGTCCTATCAAATACAGTGAAAAAGACCATTTTTTTTTAAAAAAGGTCTTTCTCTGTAGACATCCTTTCCATAAAGTTTTCAGACACGTAGAATAACAATCTGAGCCTTCCAATGTCAAAATTAAACACTTTTAGGGGACGTAAATTGATGGTGCATAATTGCCCCTAGTGGTTGCATTGCAGCCTGATTTGCCACTGCTGGCTGCGGTGCTCTCACTTCATACTCAGACGATGTTTTTTCCATTAGTCACTTATCCCCAAAAACATGGGAAAATAGAGTTAAGGTTAAAAAAATACTGAAATTACCCTTTAATTAGGTCAGGTGTGCAACAGAATTAAAGTATTAACTTCTTAAAAATGTAAGCCTATTGCATGTTTTCTATTGTATTTTCTGTGCTTTCCTGAAACACTTTAGTTGACTGGTAAAAGCAAAACTGAAGAGTCACTTGACAGCATAGCGTCACTGTAATATAATACTTGCTTCTCTTTTTCTCCTTAAACCAAAAGAAATGTAAGCACTGATGCAGTACAAAGCGAAACAAAAATTACACCGATGTAGCTTCTTCACCGCTCCTCATCACACTTTGTTTGACAGATAATTGACAAATGAGTTTGAATAGAATAGAATATCATAGAGAGGGGAAACATAATAAGTCGCTCAAAAATACATGTGCAGTTATTGATCTTCGAGAAGAAAGCAATTTAGACAAGTCACGCAATACTATTTCTGATATTTTTGGATACTTGAGGTAAAAACTAACCACATATCTCCACAGTACAGTTATTTTTATTGAGCAAGGAGATCTTTTGTATTGTTTTATTGTTAGGTAAACCCCAGATGTATTTTTGTGAATCCCCTAACTTCCCCTGGGAGTATGGCAATTTCAACATTCACTTCAGCATAAATTTGCCAGATTACTTCTGAGACATTAAGCCGTTGATGTGCGTTCCTCAGTTAATGATCAAGAAAAAAAGGCACACCTCATGGTTAGATGAGGGAAGTACCTGTTTATGGGTAAAGTTAAAACTAAAATGCTGATCCGGTGTCCTTTTATGACCTCAGAGAGCAAAAATGAGAAAACAGAAACCTATCTCCTGCCAGCAAAAAAGCCCACAACAATCCTAACAAAGCCTTTACTGCAGTGTAGCAGCACCACTGTTGGTTGTAATGTGCACTTTTACCAACAGCCATGTGATTTCTAGGAAACTGTCTGCCTGTCAGTTAAGGGAAGATCAGAAAAAGGTGGAATTGTGGCTCTTGACTGCCATCTATTGAGAGCAACAAAACAATACTGGAAATAAAAAAACACCCCTGACACAAAACCACCATGGTTAGAGAAGTGGTTATCAGCAGTATTATTATGTTGCAGCAGTATTTGAAGTTCTTTAAGTGGTGTTTTTGAGTTGTGGGAGTTATTGGTGCGTGCAGATCCACAGCAAGGTGACAGTAATGTGTGAAGCCACGAAATCACATGATCACTTCTTCTGCTTAAAGAATAAGTATTGTGGTTTATTTTATCTTGTGCTAGTAACCAGACATGGCAGAGGGTTTAAAATACAGAGACTTATTGATCTTGTTTGCAGACTCTTCAACAGGGGGCAGAAAGGTCTCTCTCACCACCACACTGTCTTATAAATCAATCATTTATTATTGATCCAGAGGTTTAGGCTTACACCAGGACAGTCAGGTTCTCATCATGTCAGAGGTTTCTGGTCACATGGTGGGAAAGTGACATCATATACTTGTGATGAAGAGTAGTAGGAAGAACAACAGCACCCCAAGTGCCTATCTAAGGCATTATGACCATCTAACCAGACAACCACGTGATTTCCTGTAATTCCTCAGTCTGGTGAAATAGTGCCTGCAGGCTGGCTGCCCTCAGTATTTTGCAGTCTTTTGTAGCCCAGTAATAATAGATCTCGAGTGCCCTCAAGTGTTACAAAATAAGAAATGTATTAAATGTGAAGAGATTAACATCACATCACATAACACAGAGACACACAGACTTTGTGGTGGTGTCTCCGTGTGGTTGTTTTCTATCTCTTTGAAGTAATTTTGTGTATTTTTTGTTGTTTTGTCACATGTGAATTTGAGCAGAGAATGGCTGCACAGCTTGTGTTTGTAGGTTAAAGAGTGTTTAAATGAGTGAGGGTAAATTCAGGGTTCAAGAGTTTAAATATGCAATGTAACCTCTGTGACGTGACACTTCCGCATGTTAGTGTCATTCATCATAACATTTACTGTAATGAAAATATACATAATGCAACCTCAGTTCACTTCACAGTCTGAACAGGCCTTCACTGGCAGTGTTTATGCAGTTCTGTGAAGTGATGTTTCATTAGTTTAAAGGGTTAATTAATAAGAAGAAGTAAGAATTAATGAGGGAATTACTATTGTAAATCCAATTATATATATATATATATATATATATATATATATATATATATATAAATATATAGTACCGTGCAAAAGTCTTAGGCCTCTATAGATATGCTGTTTAAGCAACGTTGTAATGAGGCTATATATTTATAGGATACATAAACTTAAACATTCTTAAACAAAGAATACAGAGAATATGTTCAATGCATCAAAACAGCCAAAAGTCAGAACAGAATGGTTTTTTGACTAAAGTCAATATTTAGTGTAAAACATGGACTCATACAAGCATAACAAAAGGTAGCTCAGACACTCAATACTGAGCTTTGGACATATCTTGAATGCAACCTGGTGTAAATACATGAGTAGATCGGTACTGTAATTCTTTAGAGAGTTTAGAGAGCACTTTAATACTGTATACATATTTCCTACATGTTCTGTTGTATTTAGTAAAGAGACAACTGAGAAATAATTATGTATGATCATTATAACTGTTCTAAAATAAAGTGACAGGTGTATATATATATATATATATATATATATATATATATATATATATATGTACAGTATATAGGCTATTATTCATTGAATTACTCCGGATTGTAATGCCCCACACAAAAAGTGCTGATGCAGACTGAAAAGCTTTTATATCATTTGAATATCATTATATATATATATATATATATATATATATATATATATATATATATATATAATTTTTAACGGCATGTTACATTTTTTTACTACTCCTAAGATTTTACTTCGGCCTATAGGTGTAAGCTTGCACGTTTAATTTACTGTAAAACATCTCCGCTTCTTATCAAATTCCACTCAATGGCCACCAGATGGCGATGTCACACAACATATTTCAATAACCTGAGCGGTAGTGACCTTAAATGGTCAATAGATGGCACATTAAAATTGTAGTTGATCCTGGCCATTTACTGAATTTTAGCTCTCAAACACACAGCTTCTTCTTCACATCTGTCCAATTTTACCTGTTATTTTTTTTTGTTGTTGTTGTTTTTTTTGTGGGGTGGGGGGGCGTACTTATCCACTGTGCGGGTCTAAGGACAGAGGGATGTTATATACTGCAAAGCTCTCTGAAGCTAATTGTCATTTGTGATATTGGATTTTATAGGTGAAATTGTAATTGAATTGAAATTACTGTTGCTCAGCCCAACTTGGATTTGGTCTTCCTTGGGTATGACGTGTGCTATATAAATAATTTTGCCTTGCCTTCTGCTGAAAATTAAATTTAGTTATTATTATTATTGTACATAGTATTTTAACACAATCATATTAGTCAGTCATTGCAATGTTACCCCTAATCTATACCATCTGGGCAGATGTTCTTTCCTCGAGCTATAACTAATGAGGCCTAAAACCCAGTCACAAGATCATCCTAAATTAAAAGTAATCTTAATGCCAGGACAAGATTTTGGATAATCTTTTTTCTCGGAAGCAGTATTTGACACTGCTTAATCCTGATCCAATCAACAGCTCTAGAAGCATGGTTAGAGCACCTGGCTCATATTTTATCTTAATGATGATTATTTTTAAAATCCTTAACAAGCCAGACAGCTGCATCATACAGAGATTATTAATCCTGACCGGTAATTTTTGAAACATAATTTTTTCAGCTCTAAAAAAATAAATCCTAAAACAGATGTACAAGATACTTCATATAGTTACATATTAGAACTGCATCATACCTTTATGTTTATTTTAAATTCACATTTTAAATGTAGTTTAAACTAATAAATCTACCTTATACTTTGTACTTTTGTTGTTGTCTATGTATATCGGCACTGCATTTATCAGTTGAGTATTAAGGTAAATATAAAGTTTTTCTATCAAAAATGTTTAGAAAAGTAAATGAAGTATATTCCAAATAAGAGAAATTGCTCCTCTTTAGTATCATCCTGCTTTTGCTCTTGTATCTTTCCAACTGTAAAAATTGATAATTCAATGTGTATATGAGAGACTTTCACCAGACTTTGATGGTTACCTCCTTGATTGTTTGGCACATTGTTTTGAGGATGAGATAAACAGGAGGAGGCACAATGGAACAACAAGCCAGACTTTCACACCTGAGCCCGGCTGTTTGTGCACAACACACAGACACACACACACACACACACACACACACACACACACACACACACACAGTCATCTCCGTCTTCTCCCTCTTGACGCTGTCTTGCACTTCCTTATGGATATTCTTGGCTATATGTTCTTATAAACTTCAAACACATGCATTATTTTGACTAAAACAGTAAGCAACAACACGCTACGCCTTCTAACAAAACTACAAAGGCCAAGAGACATATGCTCCAACAGAGATTACACATGGAGGATTAGGAAGCATGTTAATCTTGTTTCATGCCAGTAGTCATCTTTGTTGATTTTATCTGTACCAGCATTAAGCATTTCCTGTCATGCAGCTGGTTTGCGTGGTGCACAGTTGCTGTCTCAATGCAATTACATCAGAAATGCTTTATTATACATAAATGTATGGTGATAATATTTTAAAGTTTACAGAATAGTGAACCTACTAGAAGAGAAAATGTACCTTTATTCACATGGAAATCACTCACCTTGTAGTCCCTGCTTCCCTTATTGAGAGTATAATGAAGTGCCCCCATCCCGGCTCTCACATTTACAACTCATTTTGCATGACTGCATAATTGAGCAGCTGTTGTTTTCCTAGACTGGTAGTTACCGTCTTGGAACCATGCTGCCCATGAGGGTTGGTTTTCAAATTCATCTCTGGCCTTTATCTCCATATTGTCTGATGTTCATTGATTCAAAATTACATAAAAATGCAATGCTATGTGCCATAAGCAGTAAACAGGATGACACTTAAAACATAATATACCTTTTCTGGTTGATACACTGAGTCTTAAAGTCACATGAAAAACATGTTATGTTTTGTTATCTAATTGATTCATGTATGAGTCTTTCAAAAGACAACTTTAACTGAACCCACTGTTGCAGATTTTTGGCCTGATGGCACATAATTGCCCATCGATGATAAGTGTAACACAGGAACTGGGCACTGTTCTGCAAATGCAAACACAACATGCAGCAATGTTCAGTTTGTGAAAGAAAGCCATTTGTATGTCACCACAATCTCTCTCTCTCTCTCTACATAAACCCCGTATGGGAGATACGCCCTTCATTTGATAAGTGTTGTCACATTATAATGGGGTATTCTTTAATGTATGATGATATTTTATCTAAATGTAATAATGTGACATGCTACAACTTGTTTGGTACCAAGTGGGGCTGCTAAGATGCACATGCTAAGATTGTAGCCATGCTGCTATAATGCTCATTGGATAAGTCACAAAAATACATTGTTGTAATGAAAAACAGAGTTTCATAAATAAAGAGAAAAGAGAACTCAACAATAATATGTTCACAAGCTCATTTGCAGCAGCAGCACAACGGCCAGCAATATGTGTGTGTTTTTGAATAGAGGCACTGTAAAGCAAACAAAAACAAAACACTGGGATGCAAATGAAAATATTTGGAATGGAAAGATCAGCAAGCTCGTGCCAAATTCTGTGAAAAACAGTTTCATGAACAGAGATAATATAAAAGTTCACCTCTTCACCTCTTCACCAATCTCTTAATCACCTACTGGAACATACAAAGACAAGCACCAAGCAAAATGCAGTTTCCCAGAAAGACAACACAGTGGCAGATTACCTGACAACAGTGGTGTTTATTTATAGAGCACATTTAAAAACAACAGGAGTTAATACAGATTTACACAACTAAAGACGTAAATGTGCATAAAATGCAATACAATTAAACAAAAATAGAGATAAAGCAGGAGTGGAGCTGAGAAGCTAAAACAACTCTGTCACTATTGGTTTAGAGGCGTTAAGAGCTGTTGTGAGGATAACCTGAGTCACCTATAGGGGGATAATGTATTATGTATTATGGGGCTAGTACATTAAAGGCTTTAAAAAAAAAAAAAAAAAGGTACAGGTGAGTGAGAGCAGGAGTGATGTGTTGTCATTTCTTTGTTCTAGTTTAGAGTTTCGCAGCTGCATTTTGAAACTTTTGGAGTCCAGAGAGAGTGGTCAGAAATCAAGCTGAGAGGTGCTATAAGCATGAAAAAAAGATGATACAGAGCTGCAACTTTCTAAAGGAATTCACAAAACTTCAATCAAGCTGAAGTAAACATCTCCCCAAATTTAAACACAAACCTGCTGAATATGATTGCATAACCAACATAAACAAAATACTAACTTTATTAGCAAAGCACATAGAGCTGCACTTCTGCAGCAGAGTTAGTCTTTATCGGCCGGGCTTTAATGAACAGTAAGTGACCCCTCCCAAACCAAAATGTCGCCAGATGAATTGTTTTGTTTCACAAAGTGGGCATCACTGCATGCTGATTAACAGACGATGGTCAGACACAGAGCCCAGTCCCCCTTTTGTTCTATAAATCAGAGATGGGCAATTATGTGCTTTAGAAAGACAAAAATCTACAACAGTGGTCTTGCTATTTTTGCACACTTATTTGCATTTTTTTCTTTTTTATTGCTCTTTTTAAATATTTGTTGTTGTTGTTGTTGTTGTTTGATCTCTTTACATACTGTACATATCTTTCTCATTGTCATTATTTTATTTTATTCTATGTTAAGTGCCTTCCTTTGTGTATATATATTTGCATTATTTTGCCTTTTTAACAACTATTTTATTCAGTTGCTTCTCTCTTATTTGCTGCTGTAATGAAACAATTTCCCTCATAGGATTTTTAAGTATTTCTGATCTATTATATTTGCGTCATTATTGACATGGTAGTTTTTGCACTATAATGTTAACAGAATGTTCTACAGTTTGTATAACATGCTCCCTGCTTATAATGTGCTTTGGCAATACTGTGTTTCAGTATGCCAATAAAGCTTCTTTGAATTTAATTGTGAGTTAGTGGGTGTGCGTTTGTGTGGGTGTAATTGACATGAAAGTTTATATCCCTGCCATTCACAATTTTTCATTGAAAATGTGATGTTTAATAGATGACATCGCAACAGCAGTACTGAATAGCAACCCTATATGCACAGTGCTCTTCTGTAACTGAAAACTGCTGCTTACATCAGTTGTCAAAGGGACTGTTGTTGCTAAGGAAGGCTTCCCCGCCATAGTGAGAGGAAGTGAATAGATCTACAGAGTTAACAGGACAGCCATACAAAATAGCCTATGTGACACTCAGAATAGATTAATTTTGTTGGCATCCATTTATGACAACAGACTCAAAACTGAACCAGTTCACAGTAGATCTGTAAAACTATGGCAACCTATATGACTCAGGACTGAGGCGTTGTGAGGGAGAGAGCTTCCTTGGCAACCATTTCTGGACGATTGTCATCATGTGACAGGCTGATGCAGCCAAGAGCTGGAAGAAAAGAGAGAGGGACACACTGGGGGAGAGAGAGAAAGAGAGCACACTGATGAGTCAGAGGAGGCTGATTCTGATGTAATCCACCAACCCCTCCCTTTTTCCAGTTCCCCTTCCTACATGGCTGCTCCTGGACATTCAGGTCATAGTCTTCTTAACAATATATAGCAACTTGGACCTAAATGCAATGTGCATTTTTTAGTTTCAGATCAGTGAATGATCAGCAATTTTTGTCTTTGTCAATACTTTTGGTTTCATGTTAATCATATTTTTTTTTGTGTAACGATATTTTTTCTTAATCAGGCTTTTACTGATTTTTAGAGATAAATGTAAATGTGAAACAAATACAATAGTTATATCTTAATGCTCTCAAGATAAAATAAAATACATTCTGTCTTATTTAGCATTAATTCAAATAATTTTTCATGAATACATAATATTTCCCAATGTCTGTTTTCACTTGTGTTGTTGAGTTGTGGACCCCAGCAACACAAACATCTGTATACACTTACAGAGTGAGGCAGAATGGCTGAAACCAACCCTGCAGAACCAATAACAACATTTGGAGAGCAAGACAACCTGGCAATAATCACAAACAGGATAAGATAAAATTAATATTAAATATTCAAAGAGAAAACGAGTACAATTCAGCCAACAAATATGCTATGGATTGCAAAAGAAAACAAGATCAGACATGAGCCATTAAACTCGTTCCAATGTACCTGTACTCATTGCACTTCCTTATCAGTAAGATGTGTTTGGGTCTTAGTCATCCGCAGATTATTGCTGTGGGGTTAAATCACAGTTCATCAGTCAGATACCAGATTGTTCTGTTATTGAACAATGAGGTTTAAAGTAGGAACACAGCTTTGATGCAAATACGTCTCATAAACGAACTGAGTTGTAGTGCAGACCTAACTCATTGCATAAATATTGATATTAAGATTAATGAGTAAAGTGAATAAAAAAGAGACCTACATTTGTGCAGATGGTCTTAGAAACAATTTTGTTCATGAAGGTAATTCACTTAAGTGAATTGCATTCAAAAGAGAGAGGTATGACCTTTATTCTGAGTTTTTTTAATGAGTGATTTTAATAAGATTTTCATTTAGGAATACAAGCAAATTTATGGGCACATTTAAGACTCTGTTGTTTGAATGAAATCAGACTTAATTCAAATAAATACTCCACCTCGTTAAAAAAAAACAAACAAAAAAACAAAAAAACCCACAAAGCAATAAGAATGCTAATGTCCAAAAATAATTATTTTACATTTCACATGGAAACTATTCTCTCTAGAGCATCTTGATTAATAAAGTTCATATATTCTGAGATTACAGCAGTTTGTGGAGGTGTATGTTGAGATTTAGGCATCACTGTGTATGCATTCAAATTAAAGACAACTGCTCTTCTTTTCTTAACGGATGCTGCACAAATGTGTCCCCCTATTAGTATATACGAATAGTTTAATTTGATTGGGTTTTTCCTGTAAAGAAATGGATACTCTTGGTCAGTGTTAATTAAAAACAACTTTCTGAAAGGCCTTGATCACTTATAAGTCAATGAGTCATAACAAATAACAAAATGTGTTTCTACTTATTCCTGCTTTAATTGGGAAACCAAACCCTCGTCATTTCGTCTGCAGCTGGATCCCACCTCCTTTCCAGGGAACACTGTGATCTCTCAAATTTAACACAAGAAGAAAAAAACCCGAAACTGCTCTGGGATCAGCCTTCAGCTCTCTCGGTGCGTCGTTGGCACGGGCGCATGCGCAATGTTTTGTGTTTGCAACACAACCGAGCTCGTCAGCAATCTTCGTCAGAAGAAAACAGACATTACAAACCCTTTTGAGACAAACAGATAAACTTCACATGAGATGTAAAGGATTACAGCGATGACACACGGATTCCGTCAGGAGAAGTTTTGGGAACTAGGACAATCAATAATACTAAAAGCGTTTGCGTCACGTGGTCAAACTTGACCAATCGGAGTGAGCCAAATCCAGCGGAAAGTATGCTCTTTGTTCGGATATTTTGCCAACTTTATCCTCAAAACCGGGCCTAAAACTGTGTGTCAATCACAGGATGTGTGTATGGAGAAGACGTTTTTATGAGAAAGGACGAGATGCGGATGTATTTTATTGCGGTTTTTCCGGAATGCCACGTGTCGAAGTTTCGATAAACAGTCACATGACTCCCCTCCCCCACCCGGCGCAGGGAATGGGGGAAGAAGGCGGACATGTTTGAGGGAAATGTGTTGGTTAAAAAGTATCGAGGTGGAAGACAAGAAGAATATTTGAAGAAAGGTTTCGCATTATTTTTGGATTTACTATTCGACCTTTGTATTTATTTCAAATTCAAGGTGTTTTTTTCATACTTTTAAAAAAAGTCTTGGATAATTTAACTTTTTTTTTGTTTTTTAACCGACATTTTCTTCATGTTTTCACAGCGTAAAGTTGTTAAACTATAGTAGTATTTAATGTTGCAAGGATCTGTTGTTACTTTTCAGCGTTTATTTGAGTGACATTGTGGGGAATTTGTAACCTTGGTGTGGGGGATGGGCGCCTAGTGGTTAGGTAACCATTTTGTGTGGTTGTTGAATTTGTAGATAATGTCGGTCGCTTTAAAATATCTTGCAAAAACCTACTTTTTTGTGATTGTGTTTTTAAGTTTTGGTTTGAGCCGTTTTGTAAACTTAGAAAACTAGGGCGTGGCATTTACAATTTCGAAACTATGATTAGTTTTCGTTTCGATTTTTTAATATTGTAATTTTGATAATAGTGTGATCGTCTTATTAATTTGATTTAGTTAAAACAGCATTTACTTTGATTAAAAGTAGTATTAAGGTCAACGAGGGAAAACTGCTGTGTCATTCAGTGGACAGTTGGTAGTCTTTATGACTCAGTCTGGGTGTGGTCTTTTTTATATTATTCGTATGACTAAATAGACTTTAGCCTTCTCGTTACACATACTTTTGGTATTGTAAATTTGGGCGTTAAAGTACTTCTTTGGTGTTTGATCTATGGAGGCCTTGTTTGTCTTTGTGCACCCAAGTGGTGGCCTTTTTTCCTGCAGAAGATAATCTCCGATTATCGCAGTTGTGTTTGTACGCGAAACATATAGTGTTTTGTGTGTTTTACTTGATGTTTTCGCTCACATTTTGTTAATATTTACGTTATAATAGTCTGTGTCATTGTGCTTAAAGATGGCGGCTGTGTGCTTCTTCTCAAAGACAGAAATGCGGATATTCTGGTAAGCGGAGGTCTCGTGGGGAGAGGCTCTTGAGGGGCGCGTGTGACCTGGTGGAAGAACCAATAGGCTTCTTGGTATTTACCCTGGAAGCCCGCGTTACAACCTTTGTGACCAATCCGCGCCGTCGCTTTGCACACGTTGACGTAATGTAACACGAGAAGGAGGAGGGTGGTTTTGGTCGCCCTCGCTTTTTGTGCTGGATTAAATGGAGGAGCCAGTTACAGAAAGCGTTTCTGTATTACTGAATAGGCTCGGCCAATAGTATTGTGCAATTTCCGTGACGGACAGCGAAAACATGCGAATAGGTTGGCCCGAAAGTTTGTCAGTGAAGTCTCAGTATCTAGGGGTGTGGTGACTTTGACGGACATGTGAAGTAGCCAATAGAAACTCAGAGGGCGTGGACAGTCTGAGGTAGTCTACCCAATAGGGTGAGTGGGCTGTCTATAAAAGAGCGGGTGTAGTCGCTCAGTCGCCATTTCAACGAAGCAGATTAAAGGAGTTCGCCGTGGCGGGGAGCGGAGAGAACTGACGAACAGAGACGGATCCAGGTCTGAGTCTAGCTAAAAACAGAATCCGGATCCATCCTGATGGATATGGCTGTTAACCCGCTCCTTGACAGGTATCTACCGGTAAAATTGACTCTCAGCTTTCCATCAGAGGGAATATTGAAAACATTTCTTACGAGGTTTTTTTTTCCTCCCTCAAAATATCGTTACTGGCAGCCGGTGTTTGCCGAGTGGAAGAGGGAAATGGACAGTGAATGTGCTGCAGGAAGAATTTTGCCGCGTCGTTAAAGGGAAAAGTAGCGATATTCACGTTAAGAAAATAAAATTGGTTTGTGGGTTGTAACAAGCTGCGACTGTTGTTCGCACTACGCCGGCGCCATCTTTCGAGCGCCTCTGCCGTTGGCCGCTCTCTCCCGCTGCCTGGCAGTTGGTGCTAGCTTAGCTAGCATTAGCGTCACATACTCAAGCTTTCCTCCTGTTTAACATTAATAGCAGCTGGCCCGCCAGCCGACGTGTCTTGTTTACATGATGGTAATTGTGCAATTTATTGGTTATAGGGTCTGAAATTAATAGAAATGGACTCGTTAACAGTTCTTAAGTATTCTGACGCATAATAAACGCTGGCGAGCTAACAATATCTTACGCCAGAAAACGCTATAAAGGCAGAGGTGCTTGTTTTGCCGGGTTGTTATTGTAGCCATGTGACGAGCAGGGGTTGTTGTGATCGCTGCTTCGCCGACATTGCAATAACGCTAAAAGGCGAGGGTGTAACGTAAGCTATCCATGTGTGTGTGTTTCAGTTGGTTACCTGGTTACATCGCTCAATGTCACTCAACCCAAACTAGGTAGTATTAACTTAACATAACTCACTGTACTTAATTTTCAGTTTCTTTGTGTTGATTTTTTTCCTCGGGTACCCATACCCAATTTTACTCATACTAATATGTTAATCCGATTTACAGCTAACGAAAAAGTGTTTTTGTTTAGTGTTGTTAATGCCATGTACATGATTACTTCTTAAATAATAAAGTACACTAACTGACAAATGTGTTTCCAAAAGTTGTATCATTCAAAACAGATTGCCAATTTGTAAATGTATTTCTATTTTTGCCTTAAGCCAAGTCTGCACTCTTAGTCATTTTTTCCACTGCAATTGCAGCTAAATTTACCTTTCATTGTATTTGCAACAGTTCTGTTCAGTATGCTTGAGTAGGATGGACTAGTGCTCCAAAAGCCTGTAGTACAGGTAGTGGATAAATAGGATGCACCAATTGGTTATACACCTGCCCCAAAGGGCCCTTTATCAACAGCATGATGCAAACAGTAATGTACACCATTTGCATCATTTGCTTTGAATGTCAGAGAGAGGCAGACTCAATTACTGTGGCAAAACTTGTAATAGGATAAACAAATTCTGCAGATGCTAAGTACCTTAGGTGTTTGATATTAAATTATGTACCAGCAGGTGACCCCCTTTGGTCTCAGAACAAGTTTTGTTTTGCAGTTTAAGTGACAGTTGACCAGCGGAGATGAGTCTATGGTGAGTTTTTGCTTTGACAACGGAGGGAGTGGACGCTTACATTTCCCATCATCAAAGTCAGCCAGGCTGATTTCTTGTTGATTGCAGTGGTACAAGTATAGCATGCAGAAGTACATTCCTCATCAGCAGCCATGTATCAAATGTTAATGGACATGCTGTCTGTCATTTTGGATTATTTGTAGCAATTCTAATTAATAAATTGAATGGGGTTGGGGATATTTATACATATGCAAAGTAGTGTTGATAGCGGGGTGTAAATTGGAGCTTGGGGTTTCACTTTAACACTGCCCAGAATTAGTATAAAATAAGCCACTATCTTCCAAGAATTAAGAGAAGCATTTTTATATACATTATTTCTTTCTAACAACAGATTGGATAACCTTGTAGAGATGTTGATATGTCCGTGGTGTCAAAACATAGCTATCGAACTGCAGAAGAACTGCAGAGTTTTCCACGAACTCCCTCTAACTTTCTCGATTATATAGCCGCTATGGAGTAAAGGTCAATGGCAGCCCCTGACTCATTCTGAATAGAGACTTACTTTCTTTCCCTGTGGAAATTACTACCCATTAACACTACAAGCTGCAGTTGTCAGCAAATTCACAGTACCACTGATAATGTAACAAGTGGGTGTGTAAAACTCAACAGGATGTAAACTTTAGAGTTTAGAGATCATTAACATGGCTGAGGGGCTTGAAAATTATGATTCCATGAAAATAACATTTTTAAAGTATGCTATGGTCATTTCTGCTGGAAAACTCAAAAATGCAATGATAACTGTAACCAGGCAACTGAAACTCCCACAATCCTATTGGGGGGGGGGGCATTTTTTTGTGGATGGACGCAGGGTAAAATTTATGTCTGTGTAGTCAGTGAGATATACGCAGAGAGGAGGAAGTGGTGGTCATGCCCGTCATGCCTCTTGGAACCAGGAGTGCTGATTTTGCAGTAGTGAACTCCAAGTCATGGCTGATGTATGCTTGCTGAGTAATGCCCAGAACATGTGACTGACTGCTTTGTAAAATTTCCTCTATACTTTATTCTTGTGAATGAATGATGGGGTAAGCAGGGATAATATACATGCCAACAAGAGAACACGTATGTTAGTATGACACAGCGAGATAATTATTTTTTTAATTAATCCCAGGATTTATTGGACTGAATATGTAACATAGATGATTATGGTAGTATGGGGAGAAAAGAACATCTTCAGTTCATCCAGTTATTTTTGGGTGGTGTACATGGTTAAGAGTTTTTGGTAAAGTTATTGATGCATACTCTGACTTTCCGCAGAGACCCAGTTTGCTCATGGCCTCTATTTCAATGTAAAGCACCTGTATATGCAGGCAGTGTGCTTGGCTCCATTAATTGGTAAACAAAATTGAAATAGTAGACTGGCTGTTAAAGTCAACAATTTGATGTTTATTCTACAGGTGTAGAGTAAACTTGGTCCAGCTTGAGAAACAAATATATTTACATTTTCTTTCCACAGGTCACTCTGTATTATTCTAATGACCTCTGATAACTGCCAAATAGTTAATTGGACTTTCAACTGCTCTCTACAGCTCCCTCGTCGGGGTTGACGTTGGCATAATGGGAGTCACAACGATGGACCAGGGTTCTGCCACAGCTGGAAAACGTATCAGAAAACCTTCACTGCTTTACGAGGGCTTTGAGAGTCCTGGGATGCCCCCTCTCAGTCTTATGGCCCCTTTGGGACCCCCACAGCCCCCGGTGAAAGACCCCAACCGACAGGGGAGGATGACCAACCAACTTCAGTTTCTACAGAAAGTTCTGCTCAAGTCTTTGTGGAGACATCACTTTGCCTGGCCCTTCCACGAACCTGTAGATGCGGTCAAGCTCAACCTACCTGTGAGTGTGAAACCAAGAAATTGGACTTTGTCTTCTCTCTAAGGAGGGGGGCAACCTTTATTCCACAAACAGTATTATCACAACATAAATATCAACATGCCAAGTTATGTGTGACCATTACTGTTAGTAATATAAAGCCTAGATAGTAATTTTGGGATGTAGTAGCCACTGTGTCTTATCCTCGAAGTGTCTCTGTCTCCATCCAGGACTATCATAAGATCATCAAAAATCCCATGGATATGGGCACCATAAAGAAGAGACTAGAAAATAACTACTACCGCAGTGCCAGTGAGTGCATGCAGGACTTCAACACCATGTTTACCAACTGCTACATTTATAACAAGGTAAGACTTTGTGTGTGTGTGTGTGTCTGGAAAAATGTGGGCCTGGGAAGTCTTGGCAAGAAAATGTGGACATGTGGTGAACATGCTGACTTTTGTCCACAAAACGGCCATTCTAAAATTTGATAAAAATCATATCCCATGGACATCATCTGATGCCAGTGACAGATGCTTACCTTTAAGTGAAAGATTCAGAGGCAAAATGTTATTAAATTGACGGTCTAAGGACAGATGCAAAACAAGGACAAACAAAACAAACTAAATTAAAGTAAATTTAGACCTTAAATTAAGGTCTAGTTTTGCAAAGGTATTGGGGAATTTTGTTCTAGTTTTATTATTTTATTTATAAACATGTTACTCAACTTCACAAACCTTTACATTTTGAACAATCTCTCATTGTGCCCAATTTCCCCCCTCTGCAGCCTACAGATGATATAGTACTGATGGCTCAGTCTCTGGAGAAGGCTTTCCTGCAGAAAGTGGCTCAGATGCCCCAGGAGGAACAAGAGCTGCCTCCTCCTCCTCCCCGAATCAAACAAAGCAAAACTGGCAGGAAAGGCAGAGGTAATACAGCCAGACATGTGAAGTCTGCTATTGTCATACATACAGAACAAGCACGTAATAATTTCTAATGCACATGTAAGTAGGAGCACAAACCATTTTACTGAGTACTAGTTTTTCTGAATCTGCCCCCCTCCTTTTCTTCTCCTAACCTTGCCCCCTCTCTACCACAGTCTCTGGAGGAGTGACAACAGCTCATCAGGTCCCAGCTGTTTCCCAGTCAGCGTACTCACCTCCCACCCCAGAAACACCTGACTCCATCCTCTCCACCCCCCCACAGACACACTTGACCAAGAGCCTGCCCCCCATTCTTACATCTGAGCAAAGCATCCCTACCATTACTGGTCTGCCTCCCACACAGCCAACCGCTAAGGTAAAGCATTACACTAAACATTTTATGTTTGTGTTATCTGATTATGACAGTACTTTGAATAAAAACAATGACCATAAACTAAACACCCTTCTCTGACCCCTTTTTGTCTTCTTTTATTCAAAAGAAAAAAGGTGTGAAGAGGAAAGCAGACACAACCACCCCAACCACTGTCGCTATGCCCATCATGAGCACCATGGGCGTCAGCGGCATCAGCCTGGGGATGGGCGGTGGGCACGACTCCCCACTCACCCTCACTTCTCTGGGAGTGGACCACAACTCCAGCCTGGGGATGAACCAAGGTCTTAGCCTCAGCCAGGGCATGAACATGGGGATGGGTATGGGCATGGGGATGGGGATGGGAATGGGGATGGGTATGGGGATGGGCTGTGGACCAGTGATGATGAGCTCTAAAGCAGGATCTGGGGGGAGGAGAGGAGTAAGTGGACGAGCCATCAAGCCTCCCAAGAAGGACTTACCAGATTCTATGGCGCCGCCGCCGGTGCGCCGCAGCAAGCTGAGCCCCCAGCTGCGCTACTGCAGTGGGGTCCTGAAGGAGCTGCTGTCAAAGAAGCACGCAGCATATGCATGGCCGTTCTACAAGCCTGTCGATGCCTCGTCACTTGGTCTTCACGACTATCACGACATCATTAAGCAGCCCATGGACCTCAGCACCATTAAGGTACTCGCCTCAGAATACACACAACTGTCAACATTTGTCAGAGCAGGGAAACGGTGTAATCTGTTCTGTAGTCCTGTTCATTTACTCTCACTGTGTACCACCTTCTTACTCATATTTTCTGTGATTAAGAATGAGCATTGACTACAAGGTGTGGCATAATTATAGGTTAATTTAAACTGGTACTTCCAGTGTTGCGAGACAATGGGGCACTCACCTTTGCTTATTTTTTAAAAATACAGTGTGTGGCTAAAATCTTCTCTTGTGCTTTTAGCGGAAGATGGACAGCAGAGAGTATCGCGACGCCCAGCAGTTTTCTGCTGATGTTAGACTGATGTTCTCAAACTGCTACAAGTATAACCCCCCTGATCATGATGTGGTGGGCATGGCCAGAAAATTGCAGGTAATGTGCTAGTTATAGCGGATTTCTCAAAAGCATAATTCACTTTAGTACTTTACCTCGCTGTCGTCTGCCTGAAAGCATACCAGTGTTCCTGCTTCTTAAAGTGGTCTGCTCACATACTGTTTAATCCTTTTAGGATGTCTTTGAGTTCTGCTTTGCTAAGATGCCAGACGAGCCTCCAGCACCCCCCAGCTCCTCATCTTCGTCCTCCTCCTCTTCATCGTCATCTGAGAGTGAGCTCAGCAGCGAAAGTGAGGAGAGCGAGAGCAGCCCCAGCTCTGACTCAGAGGAGGAGAGGGCAAACCGGCTGGCAGAGCTGCAGGAACAGGTTTGTACCTCAGTTTGTACACATGCAGTATAGCATATCACATAATGGTGCTATATCCTGCCCTAAATGTTTAATTGACACGTCTGTCTTTTTTTCTCCCTTCAGCTCAAAGCCGTACACGAGCAGCTCACTGCTCTCTCACAGGGCCCCATCGTCAAACCCAAGAAAAAGAAAGAGAAGAAGGACAAGAAAAAGAAGAAAAAGGTTGAAAAAGAGAAGCATCGGAAGATAGAGGAAGAGATAACACCTATTAGACCACCCAAGACCCCCAAGATCACAAAGACTCCAAAACCCAAGAGCAACCGAGGGACAACCGGTCCTGTAATGCCGGTCAAGAAGGCACCAAGCAAGAAAAACAACAAGAGCAAGTGAGTACTGACACCTATTGGACAATATTGGAAATGTATGTGTTGCATGTTGTTTTTGCTGCCCCAGAAATTTTGCAAGAGGTCCCAATGAGACCTTTAAACCAGCACAAAGTCAGATTACTACATGTTGTGATATTTGTGTAAAAAGTTATTTTAGTGTAAAAATAGTATCAGAAGTTAAAAAAAAGTCCCTCAGTCATTTTTAAACCTTCTCTCCCTCCATCTCCTTCCTGTTTTCCATCAGAACCAAAAAGGGTGGCATGACTTTTAGCATGCCTCATCCGGTTCACGATCCCATAGTGAGTCATTTCGACTCGGACGAGGAGGAGGAGACGGCGCCCATGTCATACGATGAAAAGCGTCAACTGAGCCTTGACATCAACAAGCTGCCTGGTGAGAAGCTGGGCCGCGTCGTTTACATCATCCAGTCCCGTGAGCCCTCGCTCCGAGACACCAACCCAGAGGAGATCGAAATAGACTTTGAGACCCTGAAGCCATCAACGCTGCGGGAGCTGGAGAGATACGTCATGACTTGTCTGAGGAAGAAACCTCGAAAGCCATACGGTTAGTAGAAGATATTATGACGTAATTGTGACTTTCGGTCCATAATCATGCACTATTGTTGTTTCACTTTTTTAAAAAAATAATAGAGTTTTTCGTATAGCACCTTTTTGTACAAAAAATGCAACCCAGTGTGCTTTACAACAAAGAAATTACATGCAACAAGTGCTTCATGTGAAAAGACATAAAGATATAAAATAACCTGCATGTCAAAAAAAGATGAGATCAAAATAGTCAAAGAATGCACATGGATAAAATATATCCGATAATACGCGTAAAAGATAAAAAAAGAATGCACCAAATGCATCACTAAAGATGGAAAATAAAACCTATTGATGTAATATTAATAAAAACAAAGCTTTAAATAGAGTGTATAAAGTAAAGAGAAATATGACATTTTAAAGAGGTGCATAACTGCAAAGCACTTAAGTCTGAACTGTCCATGCCTTCCATAATATTTCATAAGTCTAGCGGTCTTGAGGACTTTTATATCTATGGTACTGCAGCACAGTACCCCTATCTTATGGATACCGTGTGTTTATGTGCAGCAAGCAAAAACAACATTGCTGGCAAGTCTCGGGAAGAGCTCGCTCTGGAGAAACAAATGGAGCTGGAGAGACGACTGATGGACGTCAGTGGACAGCTCAACTCTGGAAAGAAGCCCGCCAAGACCAAACGTAAGTCTGCCATACTGCTGTCTTAAAGAGTGTTTTTACAACTGAAGATAATTTAATATTATTAAAAGCTTACAGATAAAAATAAAGTGTAAGATGAATCTTATGTCAGGAATTTGCTTTTACAGATATTATTTTCTGAGTGACTGGTGTTGCTGGCATTTTGTTAGAACTCAAAGTTTATTTAATTTCCTTAGATGTCATAACAAATGCTTTGATTTTATACTTAGGGATGGGTTTGATCTTCGTACAAAATTACTTGAAAGTAATCTTTTAATGAAAATTCTGATGTGACGTTTAGATACAGAATTTAATACATTGTACTTCAAGTGTCAACATTTTATAACGTGAAGCATCTCTCTCAAGTTCTTGAGGTGGTTTTGTTGTCTAAAAAAATTTTTTCTACCTTTTTTCCAGCAGAGAAACCTGCAACGGAGCAGCACACCCAGCCATCACGTCTCAGCGCCAGCAGCTCCTCCTCAGACTCCTCTTCGTCATCCTCGTCATCCTCATCCTCAGACACAAGCGACTCAGACTCTGGCTGAGAGGCCGAGGGTTTCAGTATGAAAGGGTCACGTGAGGGGACCCTGGGTGTTTTGCTGCCCACCAAGTGGACTGAACTGCAGTAGAGCTACTGACGATGGAGCCGCGGGACGGATCAGACGAGACCAGGCAGAACTGGTCCGACTCGACAAGTGTCAAACCAAGAAAGAGAGAGAGAGATGGGGCTTCCTCTGCGCTCTGCTCACTCATCCAACCCGGCCCTGGACACAGAACAGTAGATGGATAGAGACTCATTGTGAAGTCCTGCCGTTCTCTGGAGAACTGGCCTCGCTGGGCAGAGCGAGGGATGCTCCATCTCCCGCAAAAAAAAAAGAAGAGCGACGCATGCGTTGGAGGGATAAGGGTGCTAGAGCCAGAATCTGTCTTATTTCTGGAGATAATTTCCCTTCTTCTTGTGCTCCCTGTCTTTATGCTGTATAGATAAGGTGTACAGTTATATAAATATCTATTTTTCTTTTATAAAGAAGCATTTTATGGAGCTAATTTATTCCCTCATTCTGGGGAAGATGAACTGGTGCGGGAGGAGTTGTGTTTTAGGTTTTGTTTAGTTTTTTTTTCTTGAGTGACAAAGAGGTTAGAGGGGAAACACGTGTGTATGTGTGTGTGTTTGTGAGTGTATGAATGTGTCACGTATGTGTTTGCACGTGCGAGTGTGAGATCCTCATAGTTTTGACGCAGGCGTTGAAAATCAGTCTGCACGCAGAAGCACCTTGGTTCAGTAGAATACAGAATGCATGCAATACAGAGGAGCTGACAAACATCTGCATACTCATGTACTACTTTACTGCATCCTTGCGTACTCATGTACTTGTTTGAAAGGGTTGGCCACTGTACAGAAATGTGACATAGTTACACGTCAGTTTATACATCCATATATTTGTTCCCATGTGTGCTGTCTTTTTTTTTTTCATCCATTTCAATTTCTCTGTAAACATGTTGCTTTTTTTCTTCTTGTGACCAATCTGCTAATAAATTGTGAGGACGTGTCTTGTCCACTCACCCGTGCCCAAATAACATCTTGGTTCTTTCGATTTCTTTTGATGTTCAGGTCTGATGGACTTAACGTCACAAACCATCTCTCGAGACTTGAGGGTTTGAAATTGCAAGAAAAAGATTTTGGTGGTTCTTACGTCTGACATTTTAATCAAGTAGGTGAAGTGTTTGTTTGTTTTTTCCCATGGGCCATCACTTCTTAAGCACGGTGTTACAAAAACAAAGCTGCTTTGTCTCCAAACAATTTGGCCTTTGAGATCTATGGCAGCTGAAAGAGTTTTGTTAAAGACTGAGTTCACTTCTTTGGTTGGGACTTTCTCACCAGCAGCTTTCGGGTGTGATTGGTGAGATTTTCTCGTCAATTTTGCAGGTAAAAAAGTTTTTATTATAAATAAGAGCAGCATGGCTTATTGAAAAAAAAAAAGGATTTTGGTATCCAGCAGACAGTTTAACCTGTAGACAAAAAACCGATGGTTTAATTTTGTGAGTAATAATGCACTGTTTAGTTTGGTGGTACTACTAAACGATTTTGTGATTTAGGTGAGGTGTGTGTGTTATTTTTGTTCTTTTAAAGTGGCTTGAGATTGGAACATTGTATGTTTGAACCTGATTATTTATTTAGCAGGAATTTAAATGGAGACTTTTTTCTAATAACACTGAACGTAATCGAAAGCTTTTAAAATCGAAGTCTACTCTGAAATATGCACAGATTTAAACTGTCAGGATTGTAGAAGTGTACATATTTTACAGTCTCAATCTTTGAGCATGTTTTTGTTTTTTCCTTCAGTAACGTAGTCAAGCTTTTTCTTTGTCCAGTGGAGATTTTTTTTTGCGGGGGGGCTTATGTTGTAAAACGAAATACTCCAGTTGTTAGTCTTAATTTTCTGAAGTTTGTCAGAAATCTAAATGCCTCTGTACTTGACTCCATCATTTCATCCGAACATCTGTACATAAATAAACTGAAACATGTTCATCTTTTCACTGACTGGGGGGTTAATTTTATTTACGGTGTAATAACTCCAATAATAATTTTCAAAATAAATGAGTTGTCTTTTTCTGTTATGTAAATTGCTTGATGTTCCTTCACACTATTCAGTCATGTGTGACAAATCTGTGTTGACGGATTTGTAATTATGATGTACAGCCGCTTAAATGCACATTGCTAATTGTTGTTTTGACCTCGATGTTAATTCAAATCATTTCAGCTGAGAGAAAACAAAAGCTTTTAAAAATTCCAGATCATATCACGGTCGAGCTGCATCCCGTCTTTGTAAGGTAAGACGCTGCAGTGATTACACACCTGATCCTTCCTGTCCTAACTTTTCCCTTTGTGTTTTTTGTTTTTGTTCCAGCACTGCTGTCACATACCTGCTTTACACGGAGACGAGAGATGTGTAGAGAGTGAAAAACTGCAGATCACACGTCAGAAAACCCACAAGGAACATAACATTTAAAGTTGGTGTCTAGCTTTATTTTTCTTTTCTTTCCCTTTCCTTTTCTGTCTATATTCCTGAAAATTTGATATCATGTCTTATAACAGTTTAGAAAGTAAACCTTTGAAATAGAGTCCATGTTGGGAGTTCCCATACTTTTAATTTTGACACAATATATTTTACTCAGTAATACATGTTTTTATATTTCTGTGTAATTTAAGTCATTATTATTATTTTTTTTAAATTAAAGCCTCTTGAAAAAATACAAGAAGAAAGGCACAAAAAAACTAACCCAATAGATATAAAAAATAAAATAACCCCCCCCCCTTATTTTTTAATTTAGTACTCAACATATAGTACACATGGGTATAGACCAATTATAGACCAATATTTTTAAAAATGTATTAAATAAATATTTAATTAAAAAGCTTTGCCTTAGCTATTATTGTCTTTGACCTTAAACTTTTAATCTTAAATGAACTGATAAAGTTCACAAATATATTTTAATTCAATGAACATGAAGAAACTATTTTTTATTGATTAAAATTAGTTCGTCAGAAATCCGTTAAAACAAACGATAGGACGTCTTACATTTTGGTTCTTTGTTTTGGGACTAGGAAAATTGAAATCGATAATAAAATTAATTTATTTGGTACCAAGCAAGATGATGTAAGCTATTATGGCTTTTTAAGGAGTTAATCAACAACTTCACCG
Source organism: Plectropomus leopardus (assembly GCF_026936395.1). Classification (NCBI taxonomy): domain Eukaryota; kingdom Metazoa; phylum Chordata; class Actinopteri; order Perciformes; family Serranidae; genus Plectropomus; species Plectropomus leopardus. Next base: position 27,315,240 of record NC_142192.1, on the reverse strand, counting down.
TCTGTTTTATTGTGATAGTGTTTACCGGAAGTCATCTCATGCCATTGTGTCTGTCTTTACGGTGATTTACCTGATGCTGCACTCTGGTGGTCACAGCGCGATACTACACCTCTGCGCTTTTGGCAATGCGTGACAAGTATAATAAGACAATTATTTTTCAGTAATTGAGTTTAAAAAAAAAAAAAAAAACAACCCCAAAATTTTCCTCCATGATAGTTTGCTTAATCTATTCAGCGTCTAAATAATTATTTTTTCATTTATATATTTTTTTAGTCAGGCAAACCAATAGAAGGGGTTTGGGTTAAATTATGAATGGAAAAAAAAGAAAGAAAAAGGAAAGGTATATTCAAGTTACAGTTTACAGTAAAATTATGTTGTAGTTACTGTGGCCACAAGAGCTCATAAATACTCATGATTATCGCCCCAGGTTATTAATCAAACCTTACAGCATTTTCCCCTTTGTTCTAGAGATTTGTTTTAATAATTTGTAAGCTCTATGATACTGTCTTTTAGTATAAGTATTAATATATTTTAGATTTTTTGAATTTATTTATGTAAAAAGTCAAGGTAATCAGAGTATGATCGCACAACACAGCTGAAAAAAAAAAACATGTTCACATACAAAAACACTGTGACGCTTGTTAATCATCACTCTGAATTTCTCAGTTTCACCTCTAAAGTTATTCCGCGTCTAACTAAACGTTATTAAGTTTTTAATTTAAGTATTTACATTTGTTTAACCGATTATTGGCAGAGGATCAGTGTAATCCTGTCTGATGCTGCCCTCCGGTGGTCACAGTGCGGTACTACACCGCTATAAGGGATACTTCCGGTGAGCACTTTCAAAATAAAAGCAGCGAGTTGTAGTTGCGCATTGTGTCCACCGGAGGGCAGTGTTCACGTGTGCTTGTATTAAATAGCGTGTTTATAACCATAAACTCTACCAAGCTTTAAGGCAGACGGTACAATATTTAAGATTGGACTTAGTTTTTCTTCCTCTTTCTTTCCTCCCTTCTTTCTTTCTTTCTTTCTTTCTTTCTTTCTTTCTTTCTTTCTTTCTTTCTTTCTTTCTTTTCCAAAAAAACATTGATGTTGGCCCTCTGGTACATTTGTTTCAATTCTGCATTGTGGTTGTTTTTACTGTTCAAATGAGTGACATGCATTTTTTTTCTCAGTAAAGTAATAAGTATGATAAACACATGAACAATAATAACAGTGACGATAGTTATAATAATGATGATGATAATAATAATAATAATAATAATAATAATAATAATAATAATAAAAGTATATTAAGACTTATGTTGAACATATTTAGTAAATAATTTGTCTATTTATGTACCTGAAAGATATATATTTTTGATAGAGGTTTATAGAAGTTGCAAATGAATAAAACACATTACAACGACAAAGAGAAAAACGCTTTTAATAAATAATATTTAATAGATAACCTGCTGTGATAATCATGAATATTTGCGCCCTCTTGTGGCCACAGTGAGTAACTACAACAGCACTGGTAGACTAATGTACCTTGAGTTTTCACATCACAATTTTAACTAAAATCAAAGTAAATGTGCTCTTTTCATAGACGATAAAATAAATAATTTTCTTTACATAGTGTATATACTTATTTATATATTTTATATGTATATACGTATTTTATATTCACAAGCTTACAGTGTTTGGTTTGTGTAACAGTGTCGCCCTCTCGCGGCCACAAATAGTAAGGACACTTCCGGTGAATGTTTTCAAAATAAAACCGTTGCTGCAGGCGGTAGATGTGGCGCTGTGTTTGTCCACGGTGTTTTGACTCGAGCAGCTGTAGTGGTTGCGCTTTATTACTCAACATGTAAAAGTGCAGGTAAACAGATAAATACCTATATATTTCACTATAATGCATCCATGATAAAAACGTAAAAGCTGCACGGAAGCTGCTTGTATTAGCATGCTGTTTCACAGCCGTAGTTAGCATCAGACTTCGCTGATACTCCACGAGTTTGAAAATGCTTCTTTTAGCAACTTTAATCCGTCAAGACATGAAAACTATAAGGTTTTTAGCTTCTTTACAATCTAACAAAAGCGGTAACTTCTGACATACGTGTATATCAATCGATAATTTAATGCTAGTTAATGATAACATGAGAGGCAAATCCGGGGCTACCTAAAGGAAACACACTGTCATGGCGGCTGCCACAAGGCTCATATCGAGGCTGACCCTGGTCACTGGTAAGTTCATATTTCCTCACGCATTGTTTTGTGCTAACAGATAAATAAATGCTTCTTTTTGCAGGGTGTCGTCTTTAACGTTTGACATTTCTGTTTCTAGTTTTAACGAGCTAGCGTTAGCTGCTAACAGCTGTTTTGTAAATGCTAACTCGTGAGTAACTTTGTAAATGTTTGGTAAAGTACCGTTTTTTTCTGTTGGCTTAAAAACTAGTTGAAATGTTTTTGGGTTTAGCTTTAACAAGTAAATCTTAGCTCTGATTTGTGACGTTAAATAAGTTAAATGTTTAAAACTTTGACTGAAAAGCAAAAAGAAAAAACCTGCTCTGATGTTGACTGATGTGTCTTTTTTGTGAATTCGTCCTTGTGTCTCTGAATTTGATGACAATTGAGAAAAAGTGTCCCTGAGTCAGAATCATTGCCTTATTATTTGTGACCTGCAGTCCAAAACCCAAAGATACTGACCTTTTAATATAAATAAAAAACAGTGAAACTGTGCATCCTTTCGCTGGAGAGGCAGCAGCCAGACTGCTGAGCGTTTCTGCTTAATAAATGACTAAATATTAGAAGAACAGATGCATTTTCTGATTGATTAATTAACTGTGATAATTTCTGTTGTAATATCAACGATAAAGAGTCTTTTGTCTTACATTATTAAACCAAAAAGTGGAAGCGAAAGCATTTTGGGACAGTAAAGTACCTTCACAATATCGCAGATACAACACAAATACTCTGAATGAATCAGTGTAAATGATAAATGTATGCTAAATCAACAGCTGAAAATGGCTGTCAAATGCACACAGAGGCTTGAATGGGTTGGGTAACCAAATTTGGGAAACAATGGACCTTTTGACCTTTTCATCAAATAAATCATAGCAGTCTTCAGTCTTCCCTCTGAAACACTGAATCCTTCATAAATTCATGAAATGAGCTACGATGATTTGCTCTCCTGTTCAGGTGTCACTCTGACGTCATGCTGCTCTCTTTCCACTCAGGGGGCGGCAGTGGGATTGGACGGGCGGTGTGTCAGCGCTTCGCCTCCGAGGGCGCCTCTGTGGTGGTCGCCGACATCAGCGAGGAGTCGGCCAATGAGACGGCGGGGAGCCTGCCGAGTGACCTCAGAGGACAGACGCACATGGCGGCTGTGGTGGATGTGTCGTCAAAGGAGAGCGTGAAGGATCTGGTCACAAGTATACAGGTGTGTGGGACGAACAAAATTTAAATAATCTGCAAAATTTTCTGAAAAATGTATGCTCATATCTGCCTTCATTACATGTTAAAATGATGCAAATATAAGTACAACTTTTCTTTCTTTTCTGTTGTCAGTTAATGTCTTCTCTCTCTGCAGACTCACTACTTTCAGCCTCCCTCAGTGTGTGTGAACGCAGCAGGCATCACCCAGGACGACTTTCTGCTCAACATGGAGGAGGATCATTTCGACAGAGTAATCCAGGTCAACCTGAAGGTACGCAGCCATGACACCCAGGGCCTGAACCGTGAATATAGATAAGAATAGTAAATAAAGACTGAGAACAGAGCAGAGTGAAGTGATTTATTCAGGCGTCTTTCCTCCTGTTTTTCCTACAGGGTTCATTCTTGGTCACTCAGGCTGTTGCTCAGGCTCTGGTGGCCTGCGGAGCACCCAAAGGATCCATCGTCACCGTGGGCAGCATCGTGGGAAAGGTGAGACACCGACAGGTTTACGTTACAATTTCACAAGTTTAAATATGACTGCAGCTTTAAAGTTCTCATCCACAACAAGTGTCATGTGACATTAAAATCTGGGGCGTTTTCAACCTGCTCAGATCTTCTTTAGTTCACTTTTCTTCATTGGAGTCTGAAAGGATTGAATAAAACAAATCTGAAAATAGATAAATAATAATAAATATACTGAGTTTTGAAAAAGTGATTTATTTACTTGTCTGATAGAAAGAAGAAGAAGTATGGCATCCAAGAAAGAAACTTGTACAAAGACATCAAGAAAATATTTTAATTCTGAAACACAACATGAATACTAAAGTTGGTTTGAAAGCCACAAATCTCCGGACCTGGTAAACATGCTGCTCAGTTTTCTGTGAAAGTATCTGCTGGGTGATCTGAAAGTTGTTCTGTTGCATGAAAAACCTACAGTGATGCAGGATCGTGTGTCTGTGTGAATAACGATTGTAGGTGGGAAACATCGGACAGGCGAATTACGCCGCCTCAAAAGCAGGAGTGGAGGGTTTAACCAGGACCGCAGCCAAAGAGCTCAGCAGGTGAGAAGAGCCCGACGCAGCGCTGACACATACTGACAGACGGCAGTAGGGCTGGGTATCAATACTCCACATCTTTAAGGTGTAGATCAAAATAACGCTGTACCAAGAAGTCAAACGAGAGCTGCATATTATCCTGTTTGTAACAGGAGTTTGATCTCGGTCCGTCCAGACTTCCCGCAGGAGTAACAGACTTATTTAAGGCATGTTTTAGAAATTTTGGCATGACACAAGAGCAGCAGCCAAAACAGTCAAAGTATGCAGACAAATTTCAAATTTCAGCCAGGAGGGCAACATGGAAATTTCTGCTTGTGAATCAAAATCAAAAATTAAATTTTTGCAAGCTATAATACAGCAATTAAATCTTTTACAAACCATTTCTTTTGCATTTATTATAGTTTAAAAAGGAGTTACTTTTGCCTTCTCTAATTAACGTCATATTCAGTCTACGGTGTGGCGAGGTCGAGGGAGTGAGTTTGACTGCGTTGGCAGATCAGCATGCCCAGATGCCTCCAAAATGTTTAGTTTAAATGTAAGTGTGTATATGTAACGGTGTCACGTCGAGGGTACTGGTATAGCAAATTTTAGAATAATACCCAGTGTTACTGAGCTTATTAGATTTAAAGTGTTTTGAGTTAAAAAAGAAGAAGTCATTGCATCTTCTTTTCTTTTCCTCCAGGTTTGGGATTCGGTGTAATTGTGTGCTTCCAGGTTTTATAACCACACCAATGACGGATAAAGTTCCAGAGAAAGTTATTACTAAGGTACAGCACACACACGGTACACACCGATGTAATAACGCTTCATCTTCAGGAGTGAAGTCATGACTCAGGTTTAAACTGACCACTTAATACACGTGGACTTTATTTATATTTTTAAATTTTATATAAGCAAAAAGCCATGTAAATGTGATTTAAGATGTGCCAGTCAAAAATTATTACTTCAGCCAGGACGGAAACATGGAAATTACTGGTTGTGAATCAAAGTCAAAATTTTCATTTTTGCAAGTTATAATGTAGTAAATATGTCTTTTACAAACCTTTTTTATTGCATGTATTATAGTTTAAAATGCAGTTACTCTGCCTCCTATAAATAATTTCATATGTATGCATGTATATATATTAATCTTTATGTATATAGCACTTTTCAGATAAAGGGGATCATATTTTGTTGCAGCAAACAGTATTTTCATTTATTCTACTGAGAAAGCTGTAAAAAACGTGAAAACAAGACTTTTGTCTTGAGTATGAAGTAGCTCCAAAACTGACAGCGAGTTCAGTAGATTTTCCCAAATTATCTGGAAAAAGTAGCTGTTTTTTAAATGTAATTTTTTAATAAATGTTTCAGCACAAATTAATCTTTGTTGTTTTGGAGGGGTTGCAGAAGTTTAAGATGTGGAGACCTTTTAATCACAGAAAACAAAACCGTCTGTATGAGTAAATATGAGCAGGTAAAGGAGGGGAAGGTTTTTATTTGGATAAACTGAACCTTTTTAATATAATGTTTAACCAAATTCAGCCTTTGACAGACGATGCTGACTCTGACTGTTCAACAAACACTGCCGTCCTCCTTAAATCTCCTCTGTCATGTTTTTTTGGGTTTTAGATGAAGTCCTTGGTGCCTCTGGGAAGAATGGGTGAGCCTGCAGGTCAGTACGCACGCTGTTTAACATTTGTTTCACTGCAGACCTTTATTTTCATGTCTTAGATTTCTATAACAGACTAGTTTAAATGTACTGCTCTAACCTCCCAATAACACCACTGTCTAAAATTTAATAATCTCGCACGAGGGTTTAAGATTTCTCAGCATATCAGCAATTGCTGCATTCACGTGCCCCTCGGATGTTCCCATTTCCTAAGCTGGGAATTCATCCTTCCAACTTTTTAATGTTCCTGAGCTTTAAGTCATGAAGTGACATTCAAATATCATGTTAATATCAGTTTGAAGCTTTGCATAAAAAAGTGACTTTGTCCCGCACTTCTCAGTGCACCAGATCATCACATTAAACTATAAAATGTTGCTTAACCGACTAATGCCAATAAAAAAGTTTTCTAAGGCGTTAAGGTCACTCTACATGAATTAAAAGTTACAACCTTATATCTTATTACAAATTCCATGTAAACAAAAAATTGACGCACGGTAGCGAAAAGTTTACCATTGACCGAGTATTTTAAATACTTACTATACTATAATACATTTTTCCGTTATCTTTTCGCATGTATGACTTCAAACTTTCTGAGTTTTCTATGATTTTAGGGGCACTCATGTGAATTTTCCCAGTTTTGGAGCTCGTTTTTCCAATTATTACAGCACCACATGAATGCAGGGTAGAATATTTTCCTTACAGACACAAAACACTTGGAAATGTTATTTTATTTAGTTAAAAAAATATTACTTCCTACTTGCACTTTTTTACAACTTAAAATACAAAGACTCTTACAATAGAAATTCATTTTCTGTCAATCAGCGTAACACTTGGCCTCAGCTAAAGGGAGTTTCGTACCGTGTGCGTCTAGCTTACTCATTGTCCAAGACTTCATCACTTTGTTGACTTGTCCTTCTTTTTGTCTTCGTCCAGAGGTCGCTGATGTCTGTGCCTTTCTCGCTTCAGATGACTCGCGATACATCACAGGAATTAGCATGGAAGTGACAGGTATGGTGTGATTCGACTCTTGACAGTACTTCTGTAAAATCGCTCTTTTAATTTCTCTTTATCATGCTCAATTTGTGCGTCTCTGTCTCTGTTAGGTGGACTTTTCATAGGATAAATCAGACTTTGGTCACACCTGACGGGAGGTCAGTTCATCAAAGTTAACTCGATATAATTCAGTTATGACGGTGATTGTACGTTATTCACTCAGTCATGATTACTGTTGATCATGTCTTGTAAATCTGGCTGTGAACATTTGTTATAATGTATTAAGCCAAAATTTGTGCAAATAAACAGTTTGCTGTTTGTAACTTTTCTGTAGAGAATGTATTTTTCTTTGAAAGCTCAGAGTTAAAAACATTTTAATCAACCTTTTGGATATTTGTGAAGCCGTACATTTCCTTTCCTCATCTATCCTAACGCTGTATGAAGAGCAGACAGGAATAAAGCCGGTACGTAAATTCACCAACATTTTTAGAGGTTTGTGCCGACAACTCTACAACACTAGAACTTCTCTACATTTTCTGCTTTCTCTGTGAACCTTTGGGCATTTTATCAGGAAGTTAGCTTTTAAAACACAGTTTAAAGTAAAAAAAAACGAACAAAAAAAACCAACAACACTGGAGAGGGTTTGAACTGCTGACCTCCAGATCTTCAGACATTACAGGCACTAAACTCACTGAACGATTGAAATGCTCTGCCTGATTTATGTCCAGTAATATATAATCTAATTTGTTGGCTTTTAAAATCAGCTCAGAAAGTTGGTTAACGAATCTCTTTAAATAAGCTCCATGAAGTTTCTTGCTTTCGGTGGTGCCAAATCGGTTGTACACATACATACATACAATGACATTTTTAAAGAAATATGGCGTACTGTGACTTTTTTTTTTTTACAACATACTGTACTATGAAATTTTCATTGCATACTGAACTATGACCTAAATAATTTTTTGTTACATATACTTTACACTAACATGTCTTAGTCATTTTTGGCTGGAGTGTAGCATGGGAGACAAAATTAACGCAAAACTCAGTGAGTGTGTGAGTGAGTGTGTCTGATGTTGTGACATTGCTGTTTCCCCATTGGCTGTTGTTTGTTCTTTTAAAATATATGGGTGAGGACATGGTGGACACTCTGGGGGACGCTGTCAGTCTGTGCTACTGTAATGTTGTTTCTTAATATGTGTGATGAGTGTAACATGGTAGCATGGTGGAAATTAAGGTTAAACAGCTAACTATGCATCTGTGGTTGCGATGTCAGTTGTGGACGAAGGAAATTACATACTATTCTGTGGCTATTTTTTTATCATTTCGGTCGACAGTATACTAGACCTTTCTTCATCATTTTGGACAACAAACTGTACTATGACATTTTTTCATGATTTTGGTTGATATACTATGACTATAGCCTTGCATTTTGGGTCATTTTTTCCAGATGCAATATTTTGGTATGTTTTGGACATTTTTGCAATGTTCTATGCCATGGTGTTTCAGGGCAAGCTATTTTATGCACTTTCCAGCCTTTTTAAATTGTTTTTGGGATGTGACATTTTTTGACATTTTTGCCTTACTATAGCCTTGCAATTTGGGTCGTTTTTTGCACATGCCTGCCAAATTTTGGTGTTTTTGGACATTTTTGTAACTTTCTATGCCATGGCATGACTGGGCAAGCCATTTCATGCACTTTCCAGCTTCTTTAAGCTGTTTTTGGGACGTGACATTTTTTGACATTTTTGCCTTACTATAGCCTTGCCTTTTGGGTCATTTTTTGCATATGCCAAATGTTGGTGTTTTTGGACATTTTTGCAACTTTAGATGCCATGGCGTGTCTCAGCAAGCCATTTCATGCACTTTCCAGCTGTTTTAAGCTGTTTTTGGGATGTGACATTTTTTGACATTTGCCTTACTATAGCCTTGCATTTAGGGTCATTTTTTGCACATGCCATACTTTGATGTTTTTGATAGTCTTTACGAAATTCTATGCCATGGCATGATTCGGCAAGCTATTTTATTCACTTTCCAGCTGTTTTAAGCTGTTTTTCGGACGTGACATTTTTTGACAACTTTGCCTTACTATAGCCTTGCATTACGGGTCGTTTTTTGCACATGCCAAATTTTGGTGTTTTTGGACATTTTTGCAACTTTAGATGCCATGGCGTGTCTCAGCAAGCTATTTCATGTACTTTCCAGCTGTTTTAAGCTGTCTTTTGGACGTGACATTTTTTGACATTTTTGCCTTACTATAGCCTTGCCTTTTGGGTCGTTTTTTGCACATGCCATATTTTGGTGTTTTGGGACATTTTTGAAACGTTAGATGCCATGGCGGGTCTCAGCAAAGCTATTACATGCACTTTCCAGCTGTTGTAAGCTGTTTTTGGGACGTGACATTTTTTGACATTTTTGCCTTTTGGGTCATTTTTTGAACATGCCATATTTTGGTGTTTTTGGACATTTTTGAAACTTTAGATGCCACAGCGTGTTTCAACAAGCTATTTCATGCACTTTCCAGCTGTTTTAAGCTGCTTTTGGAACGTGACATTTTTGCCTTACTATAGCCTTGCCTTTTGGGTCATTTTTTGCACATGCCATATTTTGGTGTTTTTGGACATTTTTGCAACTTTCGATGCCATGGCATGATTCTGCAAGCTATTTTATTTACTTCCCAGCCTTTTTAAGCTGTTTTTGGGATGTGACAGTTTTTGACATTTTTGCCTTACTATAGCCTTGCCTTTTGGGTCATCTTTTGCACATGCCATATTTTGGTGTTTTGGGACATTTTTTGAAACTTTAGATGCCACGGTGTGTTTCAACAAGCTATTTCATGCACTTTCCAGCTGTTTTAAGCTGTTTTTGGGACATGACATTTTTGCCTTACTATAGCCTTGCATTTTGGGTCATTTTTGGCACATACCGTATTTTGGTGTTTTGGGACATTTTTGAAACTTTAGATGCCATAGCGTGTCTTAGCAAACTATTTAATGCACTTTCCACGTGTTTTAAGCTGTTTTTGGGACGTGACATTTTTTGACATTTTTGCCTTTTGGGTCATTTTTTGAACATGCCATATTTTGGTGTTTTTGGACATTTTTGAAACTTTAGATGCCACAGCGTGTTTCAACAAGCTATTTCATGCACTTTCCAGCTGTTTTAAGCTGCTTTTGGAACGTGACATTTTTTGACATTTTTGCCTTACTATAGCCTTGCCTTTTTGGTCGTTTTTTGCACATGCCATATTTTGGTGTTTTTGGACATTTTTGCAACTTTCGATGCCATGGCATGATTCTGCAAGCTATTTTATTTACTTCCCAGCCTTTTTAAGCTGTTTTTGGGATGTGACAGTTTTTGACATTTTTGCCTTACTATAGCCTTGCCTTTTGGGTCATCTTTTGCACATGCCATATTTTGGTGTTTTGGGACATTTTTTGAAACTTTAGATGCCACGGCGTGTTTCAACAACCTATTTCATGCACTTTCCAGCTGTTTTAAGCTGTTTTTGGGATGTGACATTTTTGCTTTACTATAGCCTTGCCTTTTGGGTAATTTTTGGCACATGCCATATTTTGGTGTTTTTGGACATTTTTGAAACTTTAGATGCCACAGCGTGTTTCAACAAGCTATTTCATGCACTTTCCAGCTATTTTAAGCTGTTTTTGGGATGTGACATTTTTTGATATTTTTGCCTTACTATAGCCTTGCCTTTTGGGTCATTTTTTTGCACATGCCATATTTTGGTGTTTTTGGACATTTTTGCAACTTTCGATGCCATGGCATGATCCTGCAAGCTATTTTATTTACTTTCCAGCCTTTTTAAGCTGTTTTTGGGATGTGACAGTTTTTGACATTTTTGCCTTACTATAGCCTTGCCTTTTGGGTCATTTTTTGCACATGCCATATTTTGGTGTGTTTGGATGTTTTTATGAACCTCTATGCCATGGCATGACTGGGCAAGCTATTTCATGCACTTTCCAGCTTCTTTAAGCTGTTTTTGGGACGTGACATTTTTTGACAACTTTGCCTTACTATAGCCTTGCCTTTTCGGTCGTTTTTTGCACATGCCATATTTTGGTGTTTTTGGACATATTTGCAACTTTAGATGCCATGGCGTGTCTAAGCAAATTATTTAATGCACTTTCCAGCTGTTTTAAGCTGTTTTTGGGACGTGACATTTTTTCGACATTTTTGCCTTACTATAGCCTTGCCTTTTGGGTCGTTTTTTGCACATGCCATATTTTGGTGTTTTTGGACATTTTTGAAACTTTGAATGCCATGGCGTGTCTCAGCAAATTATTTCATGCACTTTCCACGTGTTTTAAGCTGTTTTTGGGACATGACATTTTTTGACATTTTTGCCTTACTATAGCCTTGCCTTTTGGGTCGTTTTTTGCACATGCCATATTTTGGTGTTTTTGGATATTTTTCGAAACTTTAGATGCCACGGCGTGTTTCAACAAGCTATTTCATGCACTTTCCAGCTGTTTTAAGCTGTTTTTGGGACATGACATTTTTTGACATTTTTGCCTTACTATAGCCTTGCCTTTTGGGTCATTTTTTGCACATGCCATATTTTGGTGTTTTTGGACATTTTTTGTAACTTTAGATGCCACGGCGTGTTTCAACAAGCTATTTCATGCACTTTCCAGCCTTTTTAAGCTGTTTTTGGGACGTGACATTTTTTGACATTTGCCATACTATAGCCTTGCATTTTTGGTCATTTTTTGCACATACCATAGTTTGGGTTTTTTTTGAAGTTTTTACGAAATTCTATGTCATGGCATAATTCGGCAAGCTATTTTATTTACTTTCCAACCTTTTTAAGCTGTTTTTGGGACGTAACATTTTTTGACATTTTTGCCTTACTATAGCCTTGCCTTTTGGGTCATTTTTGGCACATGCCATATTTTGGTGTTTTTGGACATTTTTGAAACTTTAGATGCCATGGTGTGTTTCAACAAGCTATTTTATTCACTTTCCAGTCTTTTTAAGCTGTCTTTGGGACGTGACATTTTTTGACAGTTTTGCCTTACTATAGCCTTGCCTTTTGGGTCATTTTTTGCACATGCCATATTTTGGTGTTTTTGGACATTTTTGAAACTTTAGATGCCACAGCGTGTTTCAACAAGCTATTTCATGCACTTTCCAGCTGTTTTAAGCTGCTTTTGGAACGTGACATTTTTTGACATTTTTGCCTTACTATAGCCTTGCCTTTTGGGTCGTTTTTTGCACATGCCATATTTTGGTGTTTTTGGACATATTTGCAACTTTAGATGCCATGACTGGCTAAGCAAATTATTTAATGCACTTTCCAGCTGTTTTAAGCTGTTTTTGGGACGTGACATTTTTTCGACATTTGCCTTACTGTAGCCTTGCCTTTTGGGTCGTTTTATGCACATGCCATATTTTGGTGTTTTGGGACATTTTTTGAAACTTTAGATGCCACGGCGTGTTTCAACAAGCTATTTCATGCACTTTCCAGCTGTTTTAAGCTGTTTTTGGGACGTGACATTTTTTGACATTTTTGCCTTACTATAGCCTTGCCTTTTGGGTCGTTTTTTGCACATGCCATATTTTGGTGTTTTTGGACATTTTTGAAACGTTAGATGCCATGGCGTGTCTCAGCAAGCTATTTCATGCACTTTCCATGTGTTTTAAGCTGTTTTTGGGATGTGACAGTTTTTGACATTTTTGCCTTACTATAGCCTTGCCTTTTGGGTCGTTTTATGCACATGCCATATTTTGGTGTTTTTGGACATTTTTGCAACTTTCGATGCCATGGCGTGTCTCTGCAAGCTATTTCATGCACTTTCCAGCCTTTTTACGCTGTTTTTGGGACGTGACATTTTTTGACATTTTTGCCTTACTATAGCCTTGCCTTTTGGGTCGTTTTTTGCACATGCCATATTTTGGTGTTTTTGGACATTTTTGAAACGTTAGATGCCATGGCGTGTCTCAGCAAGCTATTTCATGCACTTTCCACGTGTTTTAAGCTGTTTTTGGGATGTGACAGTTTTTGACATTTTTGCCTTACTATAGCCTTGCCTTTTGGGTCGTTTTATGCACATGCCATATTTTGGTGTTTTTGGATATTTTTCGAAACTTTAGATGCCACGGCGTGTTTCAACAAGCTATTTCATGCACTTTCCAGCTGTTTTAAGCTGTTTTTGGGACATGACATTTTTTGACATTTTTGCCTTACTATAGCCTTGCCTTTTGGGTCATTTTTTGCACATGCCATATTTTGGTATTTTTGGACATTTTTCGAAACTTTAGATGCCACGGCGTGTTTCAACAAGCTATTTCATGCACTTTCCAGCTGTTTTAAGCTGTTTTTGGGATGTGACATTTTTTGACATTTTTGCCTTACTATAGCCTTGCCTTTTGGGTAATTTTTGGCACATGCCATATTTTGGTGTTTTTGGACATTTTTGCAACTTTCAATGCCATGGCATGATTCGGCAAGCTATTTTATTTACTTTCCAGCCTTTTTAAGCTGTTTTTGGGACGTGACATTTTTTGACATGTTTGCCTTACTATAGCCTTGCCTTTTCGGTCGTTTTTTGCACATGCCATATTTTGGTGTTTTCGGACATTTTTGCAACTTTCGATGCCATGGCGTGTCTCTGCACGCTATTTCATGCACTTTCCAGCCTTTTTAAGCTGTTTTTGGGACGTGACATTTTTTGACATTTTTGCCTTACTATAGCCTTGCCTTTTGGGTCGTTTTTTGCACATGCCATATTTTGGTGTTTTGGGACATTTTTTGAAACTTTAGATGCCACGGCGTGTTTCAACAAGCTATTTCATGCACTTTCCAGCTATTTTAAGCTGTTTTTGGGATGTGACATTTTTTGACATTTTTGCCTTACTATAGCCTTGCCTTTTGGGTAATTTTTGGCACATGCCATATTTTGGTGTTTTTGGACATTTTTGCAACTTTCAATGCCATGGCATGATTCGGCAAGCTATTTTATTTACTTTCCAGCCTTTTTAAGCTGTTTTTGGGACGTGACATTTTTTGACATTTTTGCCTTACTATAGCCTTGCCTTTTGGGTCGTTTTTTGCACATGCCATATTGCGGTGTTTTCTGACATTTTTGCAACTTTTGATGCCATGGCGTGTCTCTGCAAGCTATTTCATGCACTTTCCAGCCTTTTTAAGCTGTTTTTGGGACGTGACATTTTTTGACATTTTTGCCTTACTATAGCCTTGCCACGCTGAATGGGGAGCCAGATGACGAGGGGAACCAACCAGAAGATGATTCTACCTTCATTTACATTTCCTCATTGTAAATAGTATGAAATACTGGATCAGGGAAAGACAGGTTGTCAGGTTGTCAGGCTGACTCGCTGATGTTATTGGCTAGGGAGATGCATTTCTGATCCAGTGCTCTGTAACTGCTCATTGCTTGCTTGAAAAGATTCACTAAAAGGTTTGAACTCAAAATTCAAAATTTTGTGTGGACATTCAGTTATTTACTGTTTATTGAGTTGCTTTTAAGAATTCTGAACATTGCGCTCACCCTGGGAGGGTGAGAGGTTTTCTACTTGCAGCAACTAAGAGAAAAACTCCTTCACATATTTTGGCGTTTTTGGAAGTTTTTACGAAATTCTATGCCATGGCATGATTCGGCAAGCTATTTCAATCACTTTCCAGCCTTTTTAAGCTGTTTTGGGGACGTGACATTTTTTGACATTTTTGCCTTACTATAGCCTTGCCTTTTGGGTCATTTTTGGCACATGCGATATTTTGGTGTTTTTGGACATTTTTGTAACTTTCGATGCCATGGCGTGTCTCGGCAAGCTATTTCATGCACTTTCCAGCTGTTTTAAGCTGTTTTTGGGACGTAACAATTTTTGACATTTTTGCCTTACTATAGCCTTGCCTTTTGGGTCATTTTTTGCACATGCCATATTTTGGTGTTTTTGGACATTTTTCGAAACTTTAGATGCCAAGGCGTGTTTCAACAAGCTATTTCATGCACTTGCCAGCTGTTTTAAGCTGTTTTTGGGACATGACATTTTTTGACATTTTTGCCTTACTATAGCCTTGCCTTTTGGGTCATTTTTTGCACATGCCATATTTTGGTGTTTTTGGACATTTTTCGAAACTTTAGATGCCAAGGCGTGTTTCAACAAGCTATTTCAATCACTTTCCAGCCTTTTTAAGCTGTTTTGGGGACGTGACATTTTTTGACATTTTTGCCTTACTATAGCCTTGCCTTTTGGGTCATTTTTTGCACATGCCATATTTTGGTGTTTTTGGACATTTTTCGAAACTTTAGATGCCAAGGCATGTTTCAACAAGCTATTTCATGCACTATCCAGCCTTTTTAAGCTGTTTTTGGGACGTGACATTTTTTGACATTTTTGCCTTACTATAGCCTTGCCTTTTGGGTAATTTTTGGCACATGCCATATTTTGGTGTTATTGGACTTTTTTGAAACTTTAAATGCCATGGCATGATTCGGCAAGCTATTTTATTTACTTTCCAACCTTTTTAAGCTGTTTTTGGGACGTGACATTTTTTGACATTTTTGCCTTACTATAGCCTTGCCTTTTGGGTCGTTTTTTGCACATGCCATATTTTGGTGTTTTTGGACATTTTTCGAAACTTTAAATGCCACGGCGTGTTCCAACAAGCTATTTCATGCACTTTCCAGCTCTTTTAAGCTGTTTTTGGGACATGACATTTTTTGACATTTTTGCCTTACTATAGCCTTGCCTTTTGGGTCGTTTTTTGCACATGCCATATTTTGGTGTTTTTGGACATTTTTCGAAACTTTAAATGCCACGGTGTGTTTCAACAAGCTATTTCATGCACTTTCCAGCCTTTTAAAGCTGTTTTTGGGGCGTGACAATTTTTGACATTTTTGCCTTACTATAGCCTTGCCTTTTGGGTCGTTTTTTGCACATGCCATATTTTGGTGTTTTTGGACATTTTTCGAAACTTTAGATGCCACGGCGTGTTTCAACAAGCTATTTCATGCACTTTCCAGCTGTTTTAAGCTGTTTTTGGGACATGACATTTTTTGACATTTTTGCCTTACTATAGCCTTGCCTTTTGGGTCATTTTTTGCACATGCCATATTTTGGTGTTTTTGGACATTTTTTGTAACTTTAGATGCCACGGCGTGTTTCAACAAGCTATTTCATGCACTTTCCAGCCTTTCTAAGCTGTTTTTGGGACATGACATTTTTTGACATTTTTGCCTTACTATAGCCTTGCCTTTTGGGTCATTTTTTGCACATGCCATATTTTGGTGTTTTGGGACATTTTTTGAAACTTTAGATGCCATGGCGTGTTTCAACAAGCTATTTCATGCACTTTCCAGCTGTTTTAAGCTGTTTTTGGGACATGACATTTTTTGACATTTTTGCCTTACTATAGCCTTGCCTTTTGGGTCATTTTTTGCACATGCCATATTTTGGTGTTTTTGGACATTTTTTGTAACTTTAGATGCCACGGCGTGTTTCAACAAGCTATTTCATGCACTTTCCAGCCTTTCTAAGCTGTTTTTGGGACATGACATTTTTTGACATTTTTGCCTTACTATAGCCTTGCCTATTGGGTCAGTTTCTTGCACATGCCATATTTTGGTGTTTTTGGACATTTTTCGAAACTTAAGATGCCACGGCGTGTTTCAACAAGCTATTTCATGCACTTTCCAGCTGTTATAAGCTGTTTTTGGGACATGACATTTTTTGACATTTTTGCCTTACTATAGCCTTGCCTTTTGGGTCATTTTTTGCACATGCCATATTTTGGTGTTTTT
The DNA here is from genome assembly GCF_026936395.1 of Plectropomus leopardus. Lineage (NCBI taxonomy): Eukaryota > Metazoa > Chordata > Actinopteri > Perciformes > Serranidae > Plectropomus > Plectropomus leopardus. Next base: position 27,298,345 of record NC_142192.1, on the reverse strand, counting down.
GGACATTTTTTGTAACTTTAGATGCCACGGCGTGTTTCAACAAGCTATTTCATGCACTTTCCAGCCTTTTTAAGCTGTTTTTGGGACGTGACATTTTTTGACATTTTTGCCTTACTATAGCCTTGCCTTTTGGGTCATTTTTTGCACATGCCATATTTTGGTGTTTTTGGACATTTTTGAAACTTTAGATGCCACAGCGTGTTTCAACAAGCTATTTCATGCACTTTCCAGCTGTTTTAAGCTGTTTTTGGGACATGACATTTTTTGACATTTTTGCCTTACTATAGCCTTGCCTTTTGGGTCATTTTTTGCACATGCCATATTTTGGTGTTTTTGGACATTTTTCGAAACGTTAGATGCCACGGCGTGTTTCAACAAGCTATTTCATGCACTTTCCAGCCTTTTAAAGCTGTTTTTGGGACGTGACAATTTTTGACATTTTTGCCTTACTATAGCCTTGCCTTTTGGGTCGTTTTTTGCACATGCCATATTTTGGTGTTTTTGGATATTTTTCGAAACTTTAGATGCCACGGCGTGTTTCAACAAGCTATTTCATGCACTTTCCAGCTGTTTTAAGCTGTTTTTGGGACGTGACATTTTTTGACATTTTTGCCTTACTATAGCCTTGCCTTTTGGGTCATTTTTTGCACATGCCATATTTTGGTGTTTTTGGACATTTTTCGAAACTTTAGATGCCACGGCGTGTTTCAACAAGCTATTTCATGCACTTTCCAGCTTTTTTAAGCTGTTTTTGGGACGTGACAATTTTTGACATTTTTGCCTTACTATAGCCTTGCCTTTTGTGTCATTTTTTGCACATGCCATATTTTGGTGTTTTTGGACATTTTTCGAAACTTTACATGCCACGGCTTGTTTCAACAAGCTATTTCATGCACTTTCCAGCTGTTTTAAGCTGTTTTTGGGACATGACATTTTTTGACATTTTTGCCTTACTATAGCCTTGCCTTTTGGGTCATTTTTTGCACATGCCATATTTTGGTGTTTTTGGACATTTTTCGAAACTTTAAATGCCACGGCGTGTTTCAACAAGCTATTTCATGCACTTTCCAGCCTTTTAAAGCTGTTTTTGGGACGTGACAATTTTTGACATTTTTGCCTTACTATAGCCTTGCCTTTTGGGTCGTTTTTTGCACATGCCATATTTTGGTGTTTTTGGATATTTTTCGAAACTTTAGATGCCACAGCGTGTTTCAACAAGCTATTTCATGCACTTTCCAGCTGTTTTAAGCTGTTTTTGGGACATGACATTTTTTGACATTTTGCCTTACTATAGCCTTGCCTTTTGGGTCATTTTTTGCACATGCCATATTTTGGTGTTTTTGGACATTTTTCGAAACTTTAAATGCCACGGCGTGTTTCAACAAGCTATTTCATGCACTTTCCAGCCTTTTAAAGCTGTTTTTGGGACGTGACAATTTTTGACATTTTTGCCTTACTATAGCCTTGCCTTTTGGGTCGTTTTTTGCACATGCCATATTTTGGTGTTTTTGGATATTTTTCGAAACTTTAGATGCCACGGCGTGTTTCAACAAGCTATTTCATGCACTTTCCAGCTGTTTTAAGCTGTTTTTGGGACATGACATTTTTTGACATTTTTGCCTTACTATAGCCTTGCCTTTTGGGTCATTTTTTGCACATGCCATATTTTGGTGTTTTTGGACATTTTTTGTAACTTTAGATGCCACGGCGTGTTTCAACAAGCTATTTCATGCACTTTCCAGCCTTTCTAAGCTGTTTTTGGGACATGACATTTTTTGACATTTTTGCCTTACTATAGCCTTGCCTTTTGGGTCAGTTTCTTGCACATGCCATATTTTGGTGTTTTTGGACATTTTTCGAAACTTTAGATGCCACGGCGTGTTTCAACAAGCTATTTCATGCACTTTCCAGCTGTTTTAAGCTGTTTTTGGGACATGACATTTTTTGACATTTTTGCCTTACTATAGCCTTGCCTTTTGGGTCATTTTTTGCACATGCCATATTTTGGTGTTTTTGGACATTTTTCGAAACTTTAGATACCAAGGCGTGTTTCAACAAGCTATTTCATGCACTATCCAGCCTTTTAAAGCTGTTTTTGGGACGTGACAATTTTTGACATTTTTGCCTTACTATAGCCTTGCCTTTTGGGTCATTTTTTGCACATGCCATATTTTGGTGTTTTTGGACATTTTTCGAAACTTTAGATACCAAGGCGTGTTTCAACAAGCTATTTCATGCACTATCCAGCCTTTTAAAGCTGTTTTTGGGACGTGACAATTTTTGACATTTTTGCCTTACTATAGCCTTGCCTTTTGGGTCGTTTTTTGCACATGCCATATTTTGGTGTTTTTGGATATTTTTCGAAACTTTAAATGCCACCGCGTGTTTCAACAAGCTATTTCATGCACTTTCCAGCCTTTTTAAGCTGTTTTTGGGACATGACATTTTTTGACATTTTTGCCTTACTATAGCCTTGCCTTTTGGGTCATTTTTTGCACATGCCATATTTTGGTGTTTTTGGACATTTTTCGAAACTTTAAATGCCACGGCGTGTTTCAACAAGCTATTTCATGCACTTTCCAGCCTTTTAAAGCTGTTTTTGGGAGGTGACAATTTTTGACATTTTTGCCTTACTATAGCCTTGCCTTTTGGGTCGTTTTTTGCACATGCCATATTTTGGTGTTTTTGGATATTTTTCGAAACTTTAGATGCCACGGCGTGTTTCAACAAGCTATTTCATGCACTTTCCAGCTGTTTTAAGCTGTTTTTGGGACATGACATTTTTTGACATTTTTGCCTTACTATAGCCTTGCCTTTTGGGTCATTTTTTGCACATGCCATATTTTGGTGTTTTTGGACATTTTTCGAAACTTTAAATGCCACGGCGTGTTTCAACAAGCTATTTCATGCACTTTCCAGCCTTTCTAAGCTGTTTTTGGGACATGACATTTTTTGACATTTTTGCCTTACTATAGCCTTGCCTTTTGGGTCGTTTTTTGCACATGCCATATTTTGGTGTTTTTGGATATTTTTCGAAACGTTAGATGCCACAGCGTGTTTCAACAAGCTATTTCATGCACTTTCCAGCTGTTTTAAGCTGTTTTTGGGACATGACATTTTTTGACATTTTTGCCTTACTATAGCCTTGCCTTTTGGGTCATTTTTTGCACATGCCATATTTTGGTGTTTTTGGACATTTTTTGTAACTTTAGATGCCACGGCGTGTTTCAACAAGCTATTTCATGCACTTTCCAGCTCTTTTAAGCTGTTTTTGGGACATGACATTTTTTGACATTTTTGCCTTACTATAGCCTTGCCTTTTGGGTCGTGTTTTGCACATGCCATATTTTGGTGTTTTTGGACATTTTTCGAAACTTTAGATGCCACGGCGTGTTTCAACAAGCTATTTCATGCGCTTTCCAGCTGTTTTAAGCTGTTTTTGGGACATGACATTTTTGACATTTTGCCTTACTTTCGTCTTGCCTTTTGGGTTAGTTTTTTGCACATGCCATATTTTGGTGTTTTTGGACATTTTTCGAAACGTTAGATGCCACGGCGTGTTTCAACAAGCTATTTCATGCACTTTCCAGCTGTTTTAAGCTGTTTTTGGGACATGACATTTTTTGACATTTTTGCCTTACTATAGCCTTGCCTTTTGGGTCATTTTTTGCACATGCCATATTTTGGTGTTTTTGGACATTTTTCGAAACTTTAGATGCCACGGCGTGTTTCAACAAGCTATTTCATGCACTTTCCAGCTGTTTTAAGCTGTTTTTGGGACGTGACATTTTTTGACATTTTTGCCTTACTATAGCCTTGCCTTTTGGGTCATTTTTTGCACATGCCATATTTTGGTGTTTTTGGACATTTTTTGAAACTTTAGATGCCACGGCGTGTTTCAACAAGCTATTTCATGCACTTTCCAGCTGTTTTAAGCTGTTTTTGGGACATGACATTTTTTGACATTTTTGCCTTACTATAGCCTTGCCTTTTGGGTCGTTTTTTGCACATGCCATATTTTGGTGTTTTTGGATATTTTTCGAACTTTAGATGCCAGTGTTTCAACAAGCTATTTCATGCACTTTCCAGCTCTTTTAAGCTGTTTTTGGGACATGACATTTTTTGACATTTTTGCCTTACTATAGCCTTGCCTTTTGGGTCATTTTTTGCACATGCCATATTTTGGTGTTTTGGACATTTTTGTAACTTTAGATGCCACGGCGTGTTTCAACAAGCTATTTCATGCACTTTCCAGCCTTTTTAAGCTGTTTTGGGACATGACATTTTTGACATTTTTGCCTTACTATAGCCTTGCCTTTTTGGGTCATTTTTTTGCACATGCCATATTTTGGTGTTTTTGGACATTTTTGAAACTTTAGATGCCACAGCGTGTTTCAACAAGCTATTTCATGCACTTTCCAGCTGTTTTAAGCTGTTTTTGGGACATGACATTTTTTGACATTTTTGCCTTACTATAGCCTTGCCTTTTGGGTCATTTTTTGCACATGCCATATTTTGGTGTTTTTGGACATTTTTCGAAACTTTAAATGCCACGGCGTGTTTCAACAAGCTATTTCATGCACTTTCCAGCCTTTTAAAGCTGTTTTTGGGACGTGACAATTTTTGACATTTTTGCCTTACTATAGCCTTGCCTTTTGGGTCGTTTTATGCACATGCCATATTTTGGTGTTTTTGGACATTTTTTGAAACTTTAGATGCCACGGCGTGTTTCAACAAGCTATTTCATGCACTTTCCAGCTATTTTAAGCTGTTTTTGGGATGTGACATTTTTTGACACTTTTGCCTTACTATAGCCTTGCCTTTTGGGTCATTTTTGCACATGCCATATTTTGGTGTTTTTGGACATTTTTGAAACTTTAGATGCCACGGCGTGTTTCAACAAGCTATTTCATGCACTTTCCAGCCTTTCTAAGCTGTTTTTGGGACATGACATTTTTGACATTTTGCCTTTACTATAGCCTTGCCTTTTGGGTCATTTTTGCACATGCCATATTTTGGTGTTTTGGACATTTTTGTAACTTTAGATGCCAAGTGTTTCAACAAGCTATTTCCTGCACTTTCCAGCCTTTTTAAGCTGTTTTTGGGACGTGACAATTTTTTGACATTTTTGCCTTACTATAGCCTTGCCTTTTGGGTCGTTTTTTGCACATGCCATATTTTGGTGTTTTTGGACATTTTTCGAAACTTTAAATGCCACGGCGTGTTTCAACAAGCTATTTCATGCACTTTCCAGCTGTTTTAAGCTGTTTTTGGGACATGACATTTTTTGACATTTTTGCCTTTACTATAGCCTTGCCTTTTGGGTCGTTTTTGCACATGCCATATTTTGGTGTTTTGGATATTTTTCGAACTTTAGATGCCACGGCGTGTTTCAACAAGCTATTTCATGCACTTTCCAGCTGTTTTAAGCTGTTTTTGGGACATGACATTTTTTGACATTTTTGCCTTACTATAGCCTTGCCTTTTGGGTAATTTTTGACACATGCCATATTTTGGTGTTTTTGGACATTTTTTGTAACTTTAGATGCCACGGCGTGTTTCAACAAGCTATTTCATGCACTTTCCAGCCTTTCTAAGCTGTTTTTGGGACATGACATTTTTTGACATTTTGCCTTACTATAGCCTTGCCTTTTGGGTCGTTTTTGCACATGCCATATTTTGGTGTTTTTGGACATTTTTCGAAACTTTAGATGCCACGGCATGTTTCAACAAGCCATTTCATGCACTTTCCAGCTGTTTTAAGCTGTTTTTGGGACATGACATTTTTGACATTTTGCCTTACTATAGCCTTGCCTTTTGGGTCATTTTTGCACATGCCATATTTTGGTGTTTTTGGACATTTTTCAAACTTTAGATGCCAAGGCGTGTTTCAACAAGCTATTTCATGCACTTTCCAGCCTTTTAAAGCTGTTTTGGGACGTGACAATTTTGACATTTTGCCTTACTATAGCCTTGCCTTTTGGGTCATTTTTTGCACATGCCATATTTTGGTGTTTTTGGACATTTTTCGAAACTTTAGATGCCACGGCGTGTTTCAACAAGCTATTTCATGCACTTTCCAGCCTTTTTAAGCTGTTTTTGGGACGTGACAATTTTTGACATTTTTGCCTTACTATAGCCTTGCCTTTTGGGTCATTTTTTGCACATGCCATATTTTTGTGTTTTTTGGACATTTTTGAAACTTTAGATGCCACGTGTTTCAACAAGCTATTTCATGCACTTTCCAGCTGTTTTAAGCTGTTTTTGGGACATGACATTTTTTGACATTTTTGCCTTACTATAGCCTTGCCTTTTGGGTCATTTTTTGCACATGCCATATTTTGGTGTTTTTGGACATTTTTCGAAACTTTAGATGCCACGGCGTGTTTCAACAAGCTATTTCATGCACTTTCCAGCTGGTTTAAGCTGTTTTTGGGACGTGACATTTTTTGACATTTTTGCCTTACTATAGCCTTGCATTTTGGGTCATTTTTCGCACATGCCAAATGTTGGTCTTTTTGGATATTTTTGCAACTTTAGATGCCACGGCGTGTTTCAACAAGCTATTTCATGCACTTTCCAGCTGTTTAAAGCTGTTTTTGGGACATGACATTTTTTGACATTTTTGCCTTACTATAGCCTTGCCTTTTGGGTCATTTTTTGCACATGCCATATTTTGGTGTTTTTGGACATTTTTTGTAACTTTAGATGCCACGTGTGTTTCAACAAGCTATTTCATGCACTTTCCAGCCTTTTTAAGCTGTTTTTGGGACGTGACATTTTTTGACATTTTTGCCTTACTATAGCCTTGCCTTTTGGGTCATTTTTTGCACATGCCATATTTTGGTGTTTTTGGACATTTTTCGAAACTTTAGATGCCACGGCGTGTTTCAACAAGCTATTTCATGCACTTTCCAGCTGTTTTAAGCTGTTTTTGGGACATGACATTTTTTGACATTTTTGCCTTACTATAGCCTTGCCTTTTGGGTCATTTTTTGCACATGCCATATTTTGGTGTTTTTGGACATTTTGAAACTTTAGATGCCACAGGCGTGTTTCAACAAGCTATTTCATGCACTTTCCAGCCTTTTAAAGCTGTTTTTGGGACGTGACAATTTTGACATTTTGCCTTACTATAGCCTTGCCTTTTGGGTCATTTTTGCACATGCCATATTTTGGTGTTTTTGGACATTTTCGAACTTTAGATGCCATCGTGTTTCAACTAGCTATTTCATGCACTTTCCAGCCTTTTTAAGCTGTTTTTGGGACATGACATTTTTTGACATTTTTGCCTTACTATAGCCTTGCCTTTTGGGTCATTTTTTGCACATGCCATATTTTGGTGTTTTTGGACATTTTTCGAAACTTTAGATGCCAAGGCGTGTTTCAACAAGCTATTTCATGCACTTTCCAGCCTTTTTAAGCTGTTTTTGGGACATGACATTTTTTGACATTTTTGCCTTACTATAGCCTTGCCTTTTGGGTCAGTTTTTTGCACATGCCATATTTTGGTGTTTTTGGACATTTTTCGAAACTTTAGATGCCACGGCGTGTTTCAACAAGCTATTTCATGCACTTTCCAGCTGTTTTAAGCTGTTTTTGGGACATGACATTTTTTGACATTTTTGCCTTACTATAGCCTTGCCTTTTGGGTCATTTTTTGCACATGCCATATTTTGGTGTTTTTGGACATTTTTTGTAACTTTAGATGCCACGGCGTGTTTCAACAAGCTATTTCATGCACTTTCCAGCCTTTTTAAGCTGTTTTTGGGACGTGACAATTTTTGACATTTTTGCCTTACTATAGCCTTGCCTTTTGGGTCGTGTTTTGCACATGCCATATTTTGGTGTTTTTGGACATTTTTTGAAACTTTAGATGCCACCGCGTGTTTCAACAAGCTATTTCATGCACTTTCCAGCTCTTTTAAGCCGTTTTTGGGACATGACATTTTTGACATTTTTGCCTTACTATAGCCTTGCCTTTTGGGTCATTTTTGCACATGCCATATTTTGGTGTTTTTGGACATTTTTCGAAACTTTAGATGCCACGGCGTGTTTCAACAAGCTATTTCATGCACTTTCCAGCCTTTCTAAGCTGTTTTTGGGACATGACATTTTTTGACATTTTTGCCTTACTATAGCCTTGCCTTTTGGGTCGTGTTTTGCACATGCCATATTTTGGTGTTTTTGGACATTTTTGAAACTTTAGATGCCACCGTGTTTCAACAAGCTATTTCATGCACTTTCCAGCCTTTTAAAGCTGTTTTTGGGACATGACATTTTTTGACATTTTTGCCTTACTATAGCCTTGCCTTTTGGGTCGTTTTTTGCACATGCCATATTTTGGTGTTTTTGGACATTTTTCGAAACTTTAGATGCCACGGCGTGTTTCAACAAGCTATTTCATGCACTTTCCAGCTGTTTTAAGCTGTTTTTGGGACATGACATTTTTTGACATTTTGCCTTACTATAGCCTTGCCTTTTGGGTCATTTTTGCACATGCCATATTTTGGTGTTTTGGACATTTTGAAACTTTAGATGCCACGGCGTGTTTCAACAAGCTATTTCATGCACTTTCCAGCCTTTTTAAGCTGTTTTTTGGGACATGACATTTTTGACATTTTTGCCTTACTATAGCCTTGCCTTTTGGGTCATTTTTGCACATGCCATATTTTGGTGTTTTGGACATTTTTGAAACTTTAGATGCCACGGCGTGTTTCAACAAGCTATTTCATGCACTTTCCAGCTGTTTTAAGCTGTTTTTGGGACATGACATTTTTGACATTTTGCCTTACTATAGCCTTGCCTTTTGGGTCATTTTTGCACATGCCATATTTTGGTGTTTTTGGACATTTTTGAAACTTTAGATGCCACGCGTGTTTCAACAAGCTATTTCATGCACTTTCCAGCCTTTTTAAGCTGTTTTTGGGACATGACATTTTTGACATTTTGCCTTACTATAGCCTTGCCTTTTGGGTCATTTTTTGCACATGCCATATTTTGGTGTTTTGGACATTTTTGAAACTTTAAATGCCACGGCGTGTTTCAACAAGCTATTTCATGCACTTTCCAGCTGTTTTAAGCTGTTTTTCGGACATGACATTTTTTGACATTTTTGCCTTACTATAGCCTTGCCTTTTGGGTCATTTTTTGCACATGCCATGTTTTGGTGTTTTTGGACATTTTGAAACGTTAGATGCCACGGCGTGTTTCAACAAGCTATTTCATGCACTTTCCAGCTGTTTTAAGCTGTTTTTTGGACGTGACATTTTTTGACACTTTTGCCTTACTATAGCCTTGCCTTTTGGGTCATTTTTGCACATGCCATATTTTGGTGTTTTTGGACATTTTGAAACTTTAGATGCCACGGCGTGTTTCAACAAGCTATTTCATGCACTTTCCAGCCTTTTAAGCTGTTTTTGGGACGTGACAATTTTTGACATTTTGCCTTACTATAGCCTTGCCTTTTGGGTCGCTTTTTGCACATGCCATATTTTGGTGTTTTGGACATTTTTGAAACTTTAGATGCCACGGCGTGTTTCAACAAGCTATTTCATGCACTTTCCAGCTGTTTTAAGCTGTTTTTGGGACATGACATTTTTTGACAATTTTGCCTTACTATAGCCTTGCCTTTTGGGTCATTTTTTGCACATGCCATATTTTGGTGTTTTTGGACATTTTTCGAAACTTTAAATGCCACGGCGTGTTTCAACAAGCTATTTCATGCACTTTCCAGCCTTTCTAAGCTGTTTTTGGGACATGACATTTTTGACATTTTGCCTTACTATAGCCTTGCCTTTTGGGTCATTTTTGCACATGCCATATTTTGGTGTTTTTGGACATTTTTGAAACTTTAGATGCCACCGCGTGTTTCAACAAGCTATTTCATGCACTTTCCAGCTGTTTTAAGCTGTTTTTGGGACGTGACAATTTTTGACATTTTGCCTTACTATAGCCTTGCCTTTTGGGTCATTTTTGCACATGCCATATTTTGGTGTTTTTGGACATTTTTCAAACTTTAGATGCCAATGTTTCAACAAGCTATTTCATGCACTTTCCAGCCTTTTTAAGCTGTTTTTGGGAGTGACATTTTTGACATTTTTGCCTTACTATAGCCTTGCCTTTTGGGTCATTTTTTGCACATGCCATATTTTGGTGTTTTTGGACATTTTTGAACTTTAGATGCCACGGCGTGTTTCAACAAGCTATTTCATGCACTTTCCAGCTGTTTTAAGCTGTTTTTGGGACATGACATTTTTTGACATTTTTGCCTTACTATAGCCTTGCCTTTTGGGTCATTTTTTGCACATGCCATATTTTGGTGTTTTTGGACATTTTTTGTAACTTTAGATGCCATGTGTTTCAACAAGCTATTTCATGCACTTTCCAGCTGTTTTAAGCTGTTTTTGGGACATGACATTTTTGACATTTTGCCTTACTATAGCCTTGCCTTTTGGGTCATTTTTGCACATGCCATATTTTGGTGTTTTTGGACATTTTTCGAAACTTTAGATGCCACGGCGTGTTTCAACAAGCTATTTCATGCACTTTCCAGCTGTTATAAGCTGTTTTTGGGACATGACATTTTTTGACATTTTTGCCTTACTATAGCCTTGCCTTTTGGGTCGTTTTTTGCACATGCCATATTTTGGTGTTTTTGGACATTTTTCGAAACTTTAGATGCCACGGCGTGTTTCAACAAGCTATTTCATGCACTTTCGAGCCTTTTAAAGCTGTTTTTGGGACATGACATTTTTGACATTTTGCCTTACTATAGCCTTGCCTTTTGGGTCATTTTTTGCACATGCCATATTTTGGTGTTTTTGGACATTTTTGAAACTTTAGATGCCACGGCGTGTTTCAACAAGCTATTTCATGCACTTTCCAGCTGTTTTAAGCTGTTTTTGGGACATGACATTTTTTGACATTTTTGCCTTACTATAGCCTTGCCTTTTGGGTCGTTTTTTGCACATGCCATATTTTGGTGTTTTTGGACATTTTTCGAAACTTTAGATGCCACGGCGTGTTTCAACAAGCTATTTCATGCACTTTCCAGCCTTTTTAAGCTGTTTTTGGGACGTGACATTTTTTGACATTTTTGCCTTACTATAGCCTTGCCTTTTGGGTCATTTTTTGCACATGCCATATTTTGGTGTTTTTGGACATTTTTCGAAACTTTAGATGCCAAGGCGTGTTTCAACAAGCTATTTCATGCACTATCCAGCCTTTTTAAGCTGGTTTTGGGACATGACATTTTTTGACATTTTTGCCTTACTATAGCCTTGCCTTTTGGGTCGTTTTTTGCACATGCCATATTTTGGTGTTTTTGGATATTTTTCGAAACTTTAGATGCCACGGCGTGTTTCAACAAGCTATTTTATTTACTTTCCAACCTTTTTAAGCTGTTTTTGGGACGTAACATTTTTTGACATTTTTGCCTTACTATAGCCTTGCCTTTTGGGTCATTTTTTGCACATGCCATATTTTGGTGTTTTTGGACATTTTTTGAAACTTTAAATGCCACGGCGTGTTTCAACAAGCTATTTCATGCACTTTCCAGCCTTTTTAAGCTGTTTTTGGGACGTGACAATTTTTGACATTTTTGCCTTACTATAGCCTTGCCTTTTGGGTCGTTTTTTGCACATGCCATATTTTGGTGTTTTTGGACATTTTTCGAAACTTTAGATGCCACGGCGTGTTTCAACAAGCTATTTCATGCACTTTCCAGCTGTTTTAAGCTGTTTTTGGGACATGACATTTTTTGACATTTTTGCCTTACTATAGCCTTGCCTTTTGGGTCATTTTTTGCACATGCCATATTTTGGTGTTTTTGGACATTTTTCGAAACTTTAAATGCCACGGCGTGTTTCAACAAGCTATTTCATGCACTTTCCAGCCTTTTTAAGCTGTTTTTGGGACGTGACAATTTTTGACATTTTTGCCTTACTATAGCCTTGCCTTTTGGGTCATTTTTTGCACATGCCATATTTTGGTGTTTTTGGACATTTTTCGAAACTTTAGATGCCACGGCGTGTTTCAACAAGCTATTTCATGCACTTTCCAGCTCTTTTAAGCTGTTTTTGGGACATGACATTTTTTGACATTTTTGCCTTACTATAGCCTTGCCTTTTGGGTCATTTTTTGCACATGCCATATTTTGGTGTTTTTGGACATTTTTTGTAACTTTAGATGCCACGGCGTGTTTCAACAAGCTATTTCATGCACTTTCCAGCTCTTTTAAGCTGTTTTTGGGACATGACATTTTTTGACATTTTTGCCTTACTATAGCCTTGCCTTTTGGGTCGTTTTTTGCACATGCCATATTTTGGTGTTTTTGGACATTTTTCGAAACTTTAGATGCCACGGCGTGTTTCAACAAGCTATTTCATGCACTTTCCAGCCTTTTTAAGCTGTTTTTGGGACGTGACAATTTTTGACATTTTTGCCTTACTATAGCCTTGCCTTTTGGGTCATTTTTTGCACATGCCATATTTTGGTGTTTTTGGACATTTTTCAAACTTTAGATGCCACGGCGTGTTTCAACAAGCTATTTCATGCACTTTCCAGCTGGTTTAAGCTGTTTTTGGGACATGACATTTTTTGACATTTTTGCCTTACTATAGCCTTGCCTTTTGGGTCAGTTCTGGCACATGCCATATTTTGGTGCTTTGGGACATTTTTGAAACTTTAGATGCCATGGCACGATTCGGCAAGCTATTTTATTTACTTCTCAGCCTTTTTAAGCTGTTTTTGGGACGTGACATTTTTTGACATTTTTGCCTGACTATAGCCTTGCCTTTTGGGTCGTTTTTTGCACATGCCATATTTTGGTGTTTTTGGACATTTTTGAAACTTTAGATGCCACGGCCTGTTTCAACAAGCTATTTCATGCACTTTCCAGCTGTTTTAAGCTTTTTTTGGGAGGTGACAGTTTTTGACATTTTTGCCTTACTATAGCCTTGCCTTTTGGGTCATTTTTTGCACATGCCATATTTTGGTGTTTTTGGACATTTTTTGAAACTTTAAATGCCACAGAGTGTTTCAACAAGCTATTTCATGCACTTTCCAGCCTTTTTAAGCTGTTTTTGGGACGTGACATTTTTGCCTTACTATAGCCTTGCCTTTTGGGTCATTTTTGGCACATGCCATATTTTGGTGTTTTTGGACATTTTTCGAAACTTTAGATGCCACGGCGTGTTTCAACAAGCTATTTCATGCACTTTCCAGCTCTTTTAAGCTGTTTTTGGGACGTGACATTTTTTGACATTTTTGCCTTACTATAGCCTTGCCTTTTGGGTCATTTTGCACATGCCATATTTTGGTGTTTTGGACAGTTTTCGAAACTTTGGATGCCACGGCGTGTTTCAACAAGCTATTTCATGCACTTTCCAGCTGTTTTAAGCTGTTTTTGGGACATGACATTTTTTGACATTTTTGCCTTACTATAGCCTTGCCTTTTGGGTCATTTTTTGCACATGCCATATTTTGGTGTTTTTGGACATTTTTCGAAACTTTAAATGCCACGGCGTGTTTCAACAAGCTATTTCATGCACTTTCCAGCCTTTTTAAGCTGTTTTTGGGACGTGACATTTTTTGACATTTTTGCCTTACTATAGCCTTGCCTTTTGGGTCATTTTTTGCACATGCCATATTTTGGTGTTTTTGGACATTTTTGAAACTTTAGATGCCACAGCGTGTTTCAACAAGCTATTTCATGCACTTTCCAGCTCTTTTAAGCTGTTTTTGGGACGTGACATTTTTTGACATTTTTGCCTTACTATAGCCTTGCCTTTTGGGTCATTTTTTGCACATGCCATATTTTGGTGTTTTTGGACATTTTTCGAAACTTTCTATGCCACGGCGTGTTTTAACAAGCTATTTCATGCACTTTCCAGCTCTTTTAAGCTGTTTTTGGGACATGACATTTTTTGACATTTTTGCCTTACTATAGCCTTGCCTTTTGGGTCATTTTTTGCACATGCCATATTTTGGTGTTTTTGGACATTTTTCGAAACTTTCTATGCCACGGCGTGTTTTAACAAGCTATTTCATGCACTTTCCAGCTCTTTTAAGCTGTTTTTGGGACATGACAATTTTTGACATTTTTGCCTTACTATAGCCTTGCCTTTTGGGTCGTTTTTTGCACATGCCATATTTTGGTGTTTTTGGACATTTTTCGAAACTTTAAATGCCACGGCGTGTTTCAACAAGCTATTTCATGCACTTTCCAGCCTTTTAAAGCTGTTTTTGGGACGTGACATTTTTTGACATTTTTGCCTTACTATAGCCTTGCCTTTTGGGTCGTTTTTTGCACATGCCATATTTTGGTGTTTTTGGACATTTTTCAAAACTTTCTATGCCACGGCGTGTTTCAACAAGCTATTTCATGCACTTTCCAGCTGGTTTAAGCTGTTTTTGGGACATGACATTTTTTGACATTTTTGCCTTACTATAGCCTTGCCTTTTGGGTCAGTTCTGGCACATGCCATATTTTGGTGCTTTGGGACATTTTGAAACTTTAGATGCCATGGCGTGTTTCAACAAGCTATTTTATTTACTTCTCAGCCTTTTTAAGCTGTTTTTGGGACGTGACATTTTTTGACATTTTTGCCTGACTATAGCCTTGCCTTTTGGGTCGTTTTTTGCACATGCCATATTTCGGTGTTTTGGGACATTTTTGAAACTTTAGATGCCACGGCCTGTTTCAACAAGCTATTTCATGCACTTTCCAGCTGTTTTAAGCTTTTTTTGGGAGGTGACAGTTTTTGACATTTTTGCCTTACTATAGCCTTGCCTTTTGGGTCATTTTTTGCACATGCCATATTTTGGTGTTTTTGGACATTTTTTGAAACTTTAAATGCCACAGAGTGTTTCAACAAGCTATTTCATGCACTTTCCAGCCTTTTTAAGCTGTTTTTGGGACGTGACATTTTTTGACATTTTTGCCTTACTATAGCCTTGCCTTTTGGGTCATTTTTGGCAAATGACATATTTTGGTGTTTTTGGACATTTTTGAAACATTAGATGCCATGGCATGACTTGGTAAGCCATTTCATTCACTTTCCAGCCTTTTTAAGCTGTTTTTGGGACATGACAATTTTTGACATTTTTGCCTTACTATAGCCTTGCCTTTTGGGTCGTTTTTTGCACATGCCATATTTTGGTGTTTTTGGACATTTTTTGAAACTTAAGATGCCAAGGCGTGTTTCAACAAGCTATTTCATGCACTATCCAGCCTTTTAAAGCTGTTTTTGGGACGTGACATTTTTTGACATTTTTGCCTTACTATAGCCTTGCCTTTTGGGTCGTTTTTTGGACATGCCATATTTTGGTGTTTTTGGACATTTTTCAAAACTTTCTATGCCACGGCTTGTTTCAACAAGCTATTTCATGCACTTTCCAGCTGGTTTAAGCTGTTTTTGGGACATGACATTTTTTGACATTTTTTCCTTAATATAGCCTTGCCTTTTGGGTCAGTTTTGGCACATGCCATATTTTGGTGCTTTGGGACATTTTTGAAACTTTAGATGCCATGGCACGATTCGGCAAGCTATTTTATTTACTTCTCAGCCTTTTTAAGCTGTTTTTGGGACGTGACATTTTTTGACATTTTTGCCTGACTATAGCCTTGCCTTTTGGGTCGTTTTTTGCACATGCCATATTTCGGTGTTTTGGGACATTTTTGAAACTTTAGATGCCACGGCCTGTTTCAACAAGCTATTTCATGCACTTTCCAGCTGTTTTAAGCTTTTTTTGGGAGGTGACAGTTTTTGACATTTTTGCCTTACTATAGCCTTGCCTTTTGGGTCATTTTTTGCACATGCCATATTTTGGTGTTTTTGGACATTTTTTGAAACTTTAAATGCCACAGAGTGTTTCAACAAGCTATTTCATGCACTTTCCAGCCTTTTTAAGCTGTTTTTGGGACGTGACATTTTTTGACATTTTTGCCTTACTATAGCCTTGCCTTTTGGGTCATTTTTGGCAAATGACATATTTTGGTGTTTTTGGACATTTTTGAAACATTAGATGCCATGGCATGACTTGGTAAGCCATTTCATTCACTTTCCAGCCTTTTTAAGCTGTTTTGGGACGTGACAATTTTTGACATTTTTGCCTTACTATAGCCTTGCTTTTTGGGTCATTTTTGGCACATGCCATATTTTGGTGTTTTTGGACATTTTTGCAACTTTCGATGCCATGGCATGATTCGGCAAGCTATTTTATGCACTTTCCAGCCTTTTTAAGCTGTTTTGGGGACGTGACATTTTTTGACATTTTTGCCTTACTATAGCCTTGCCTTTTGGGTCATTTTTTGCACATGCCATATTTTTGTGTTTTTGGACATTTTTTGAAACGTTAGATGCCACGGCGTGTTTCAACAAGCTATTTCATGCACTTTCCAGCTGTTTTAAGCTGTTTTTGGGACGTGACATTTTTTGACACTTTTGCCTTACTATAGCCTTGCCTTTTGGGTCGTTTTTTGCACATGTCATATTTTGGTGTTTTTGGACATTTTTGAAACTTTAGATGCCACCGCGTGTTTCAACAAGCTATTTCATGCACTTTCCAGCTGTTTTAAGCTGTTTTTGGGACGTGACAATTTTTGACATTTTTGCCTTACTATAGCCTTGCCTTTTGGGTCATTTTTGGCAAATGACATATTTTGGTGTTTTTGGACATTTTTGAAACATTAGATGCCATGGCATGACTTGGTAAGCCATTTCATTCACTTTCCAGCCTTTTTAAGCTGTTTTTGGGTCATGGCATAGAGGTTCGTAAAAAGGTCCCAAAACACCAAAATATGGCATGTCCAAAAAATGACCCAAAATGCAAGGCTTTAGTAAGGCAAAATTGTCAAAAAATGACATATCCCAGAAACAGCTCAAAACAGCTAAAAACTGCATAAAATAGTATGCAGAGACAAGCAATGTATAGATTGGTTTCAAAGCGGCCAAGTACACTAAAATTTGGCACGCTGAAAAAACGTCCTAAAGTGCAAGGCTATAGTAAGGCAACAATGTCCCAATATGACTTATCCCAAAAACAGCAGAAAGTAGTTTACAACTGTATGAAACACTCCTCTGTGTTCAGCCATGTGCGTTTTATCTTAGGCCATTCTGTTTAGTGCCTTATAATCTCATCTTTGTTGTGTCTCTCCTGCCAAGTCCATGTGCACCCGCACATGGTGTTTCATGGCGCTTGGGCAGGTGTTGTGTTGGGGCTGGGAGCGAAGGGTGGGTAGGGTTGCTGGGGTTGTTGTTTATGTTGTTTTAAGTTTTTAATGTGTGAAGCACATTGTACTATGTTATTTGTATGAAAAGTGCTGTATAAATAAAATTTGATTATTGAATGAGTGATTGATTGATTGAGTGATTGATTGAAAAGAGATTACGGGTACACTCCATTGCATAGAATGTAATATGGCATATGTAAAAAAAAAACACAAAATGTAAGGCAAAAATGTCAAAAAATCACGTCCCAAAAAAGCTTACAACGGGTGAAAATCGTATAAAATAACTTGCGGAGCCATGCCATGCAATAGAATTTCATAAAAACGTCCCAAAACACCAACATTTGGCATGTGCGGAAAACGACCCAAAAT
Source organism: Plectropomus leopardus (assembly GCF_026936395.1). Taxonomy (NCBI): domain Eukaryota; kingdom Metazoa; phylum Chordata; class Actinopteri; order Perciformes; family Serranidae; genus Plectropomus; species Plectropomus leopardus. The sequence goes on along the minus strand of NC_142192.1, from coordinate 27,280,740 downwards.
GCAAGGCTATAGTAAGGCAAAAATGTCAAAAAATGTCACGTCCCAAAAACAGCTTAAAACATGTGGAAAGTGCATAAAATAGCTTACTGAGTCATGCCATGGCATAGAATTTCGTAAAAACTTCCAAAAACACCAAAACATGGCGTGTGAAAAAAATGACCCAAAAGGCAAGGCTATAGTAAGGCAAAAATGTCAAAAAATGTCACGTCCCAAAAACAGCTTAAAACAACTGGAAAGTGCATGAAATAGCTTGTTGAAAAGCACCATGGTATTTAAAGTTTCAAAAATATCCAAAAAGACCAACATTTGGCATGTGCGAAAAATGACCCAAAATGCAAGGCTATAGTAAGGCAAAAATGTCAAAAAATGTCACGTCCCAAAAACAGCTCAAAACATGTGGAAAGTGCATAAAATAGCTTACCGAGTCATGCCATGGCATAGAGGTTCGTAAAAACGTCCAGAAACACCAAAATATGGCATGTGCCAAAAATGACCCAAAATGCAAGGCTATAGTAAGGCAAAATTGTCAAAAGATGTCACGTCCCAAAAACAGTTTACAAAGGCTGGAAAGTGCATAAAATAGCTTGCCAAGTCATGCCATGGCATAGAATTTCATAAAAACTTCCAAAAACACCAAAATATGACATGTGAAAAAAACGACCCAAAAGGCAAGGCTATAGTAAGGCAAAAATGGTAAAAAATGTCACGTCCCAAAAACAGCTTAAAACAGCTGGAAAGTGCATGAAATAGCTTGTTGAAACACGCCGTGGCATAGAAAGTTTCAAAAATATCCAAAAAGATCAAAATATGGCATGTGCAAAAAATGACCCAAAAGGCAAGGCTATAGTAAGGCAAAAATGTCAAAAAATGTCACGTCCCAAAAACAGCTTAAAAAGGCTGGAAAGTGAATAAAATAACTTGCAGAATCATGCCATGGCATAGAATTTCGAAAAAACATCCCAAAACCCCAAAATATGGTATGTCCAAAAAACAACCCAAAATGCAAGGCTATAGTAAGGCAAATGTCAAAAAATGTCACGGCCCAAAAACAGCTTAAAACAGCTGGAAAGTGCATGAAATAGCTTGCCCAGTCATGCCATGGCATAGAAAGTTGCAAAAATTTCCAAAAACACCAACATTTGGCATGTGCGAAAAACGACCCAAAAGGCAAGGCTATAGTAAGGCAAAAATGTAAAAAAAATGTCATGTCCCAAAAACAGCTTAAAAGGGATGGAAAGTGCATAAAATAGTTTGCTGAGACAGGCCATGGAATCTAAAGTTGCAAAAATATCCAAAAACACCAACATTTGGCATGTGCAAACAATGACCCAAAATGCAAAGCTATAGTAAGTCAAAAATGTCCAAAAATAACACGTCCCAAAAACAGCTGAGAGAGGTTGGAAAGTGCACGAAATAGCTTGCCCAGTCATGCCATGGCATCTAAAGTTGCAAAAATGTCCAAAACCAAAATTTTCACGTCCCAAAAATTAAAACAGTTGGAAAGTGCATAACATAGCTTGCAGAGACACGCCATGGCATCGAAAAATGTTGCAACAATGTCCAAAAACACCAAAATATGGCATTGCAATTGTATGAAAAGTGCTGTGTAAATAAAATTTGATTAATTGATTGAGTGATTGATTGAAAAGAGATTATGGGTATACTCCATTGCATAAAATGTAATATGGCACGTGTAAAAAAATAACACAAAATGCAAGGCTATAGTTAGGCAAAAATGTCAAAAAATGTCATGTCCCAAAAACAGCTCAGAAAAGCTGGAAAGTGAATTAAATAGCTTGCTGAGTCATGCCATGGCATAGAATTTCGTAAAAACGTCCAAAAACACCAAAGTATGGCATGTGGTAAAAATGACCCAAAATGCAAGGCTATAGTAAGGAAAAAATGTCAAAAATGTCAAGTCCTAAAAACAGCTTTAAAAGGCTGGAAAGTGCATGAAATAGCTTACCGAGTCATGCCTTGGCATAGAGGTTTGTAAAAATGTCCCAAAACAACAAAATATGGCATGTGCAAAAAACGATCTAAAATGCAAAGCTATAGTAAGGCAAAATTGTCAAAAAATGTCACGTCCCAAAAACAGCTAAAAACATCTGGGAATTTTATAGAACAGCTTGCCAAGACACACCATGGCATAGAATGTTCAAGAAATGGCCAAAAGCACCATAAAATGGCATGTGTAAAAAATGGCCCAAAATGCAAGGCTTTGGTAAGAAAAAAGTCAAAATAAGACATCACCCAAAAACAGCTGAAAACTGCTGAATACTTCATGAAATAGCCCCCCAAGACATGCCAGAGCAGAAAATGTTGGAAAAACAGTGTGTGGAAAAAATGACCCAAAATGTAAGGCTATAGTAAGGCAAAAATGTCAAAAAATGACACATCCCCAAAACCGCTTAAAACTGCTGAAAACTGCATAAAATAGGGTGCCAAGACATGCCATGGCATAGAATATTGTAAAAAATGGCCAAAAACACTCACTCAACACTAATATGGCATGCAGAAAAAATGACCCAAAATGCAAGGCTATAGTAAGGCAAAAATGTCAAAATATGACATTGCTAAAAACAGCTAAAAACTGCTGGAAACTACATGAAACAGCCCCCCAAGAGATGTCAGAGCATAAAAAGTTCGAAAACAGCTAAAACTACTAACGTATGGCATGTGGAAAAAACAACAGAAATTGCAAGGTTATAGTAAGGCAAAAAATGTCAAAAAATGACATATCCCAGAAACAGGTGACAAGTGCTTAAAACTGTATGAAATAGCCATCTAAGACATGCCAGAGAATAAATGTTGCAAAAACTGCTATAAACAACATAATTCGGCATGTGGAAAAAACAACCCAAAAATGCAAGGCAAAAATGTCCAAAAATGACATGTCCCAGAAACAGCTTAAAACAGGTGAAAACTGTATAAAATAGCTTGCAGAGAAACACCATGGCATAGAGTTTTGCAAAAATGGCCAAAAACATCACAATATAGCATGTCAAACAAATTAACAAAAATAGCATACTATAGTGCTGAGACAAGTACAGTATATTGTATATAGTATATAGTATAGTATGACATTTTGGCTCATCTTTTCGACATGGTATATTATGGTGTTTTTTTTACTGTTTTTGCAACATTCTTTGCTATAACTTGTCTAAACATGCTATACTATGTTGCTTTGGCCATGCTGGTTTTTTCAGCGTCATATTTAGATCACGTGCACCGGCCAGTGCAAGGACCCTCTTGGAATGCAAGGAAGTATTACCAGCTTTACCTCCAGAGGAGGTCTAAACATGCCCAAAAACTCATAAAAGGGAATGGCTGTGGCAATATGGCTCTACAGCGCCCCCTACCATGTAGACCAAATGGCCAGTTTCACCTACAATTACAAAATTCTGTACACTGGAAAACACACTAAACTACGATGACTCATTTCTTTCATTTGGACATGTTTTTCATCATTTGGGACAACATACCATACTGACATTCTTTCATTAATTTCGGGTGATAAACTATTCATCATTCATCAACATCATTTTTATATCAGTATTTATGATTTTTGTATACATGCTCTTACAATGACTTTTTTTGTCAATTTTTGACACGGTACTATGTTCTTTTGGTCATTGCAAACTATGATTATATAACTTTATACTAAAAGATTAAGCTGGTATAATCATGTAATTTAAATAACAAATGTTAAACAGACTTCTTAGTACCGTCACCACAGAAATTTACACAATTACCAATGGCTGACAATGTGGGTATACTGTACATCGGAAGCTCTCCTGAACAGGGCTACAGCACAATCTCAAGTTTTTAACTGGATTTAAATCTCTGAAATCAAAATGTGCATATTCAAGTAATTCTGTTTAAGATAATATTGTTTATTGTCCCTTTGATTTTGGAAAACTGCCTCAACTCACACATAAGTTCTGATAATGAACTGCTTGTGGTACACCATATTATCTTTTCCTTCTTCTGTCCTACTCTCTTGCTGCTATGTTTACAAGAGGAGACATGAATTAATTCGGTGAACGACACTTGTGCCCCACAAAGTGTACACTGATCTCATCCCAGCTTTAACCAACATGCACAAATGAGAGACTGTGACAAGCACCACTGATTGTAGGGGTCCAGAAGAAAAACAAGAATCAAGCAGCTCTTTTTAAAAAGATTATATATTACAGAAACAAGATTTTCAAAAAAAAATTACTTACACACATTATAAAATAATACTTTTTTCTCTTTTCAGCACCATATGTTTTTATGTTGAAACATTTGTCTTCAACACGGTAAAAAGAAATATTTGAGGTCATTCTCTCTGGAGAATCTCATGGTCAGATTTAAAAAAAAAAAAAAAAATTAGGTCTTAGCCTTTCCACCCCATTTATCTGCTATAGTTAAAAAAACAACATAAAAATCCTTGCATGATATCACCCCACAGCCACACTTTGTTTACAAACAACAACCTTATTAATCATTTTTAATCCCACGGTGGCTTACAAAGCTTTCTCCTCCCTCTCACAATCCTTCTCCTACCCGCTGTGGTCTCAGACAGAAATTTAAAAGATCAGGATTGTGTGTCCTCAGCACCTCAGTCTAGGTCAATGCAGGGGCTGACTCAGCAAACTGTATTTCTGCGATACATTTGCCCAGTGCTGAAATAACTCGAGCCAGCATTTGCCCAGCGCGTCAATAACTGAGCCTAAAACCAATATCTGCTAAGTCAAACAGTAGCAACAACAAGGAAATGTGACAGACCTGGAGAGTCACCATTTAATCTTTACAGAGGAAGCAAAATTTAACAGCACAGTACAGTTGTTGAAAACACTAAAAAGGGAAATTACATTAAAATATGGCCACAGATTTGTTGGTTCTACATAAGGAGTTTGGACAGGGTGTGAACAGAAGCACCACAACTCAGGCTGGCAGTGAGTTTAACATGAGTCACCTGGTTCACTTGGCCTTCAAGTGTCAGCTACAGGAAATAAATACAAATGAAATATACCACGTTTGACTGGAATATTTGGTAGTCTGTATTTTTTTTAAATCTTAAAGCACCCTGTTTGTTTTAAATAAATACAATAGAATATCACTATTTCTGTACAAATGGAATGTAATGCACATTTTCCCCAGTAAAAAAGCTTCATGAAATTGAAAAGAGACTAAAGAGAATGACTCGAAGTGAATATTAAAATTTTTATGCTTTGATATAATTAGCACCTTGCCACACAGTTTCTTTCAATAAAGCATGCATTTTATTCACTGCTGTGCTAAAAAAGAAGAGACCTTTGAATCACATATACATATTTAAACCCTGATGATGTTCTCCGAAAATGTATTCTGGATGGAAAACAATAAAAAAGGGCCCAGAAACTGACTCAGCAAATACTGGACTGGTGTGTGTGTGTGGTTGCGACCCTGGTAGCCTGATTCATGATCTAAAGAAGAGGAATCTGCCTTTTTAAAAGGCACCAGTAACATGCAAGTACAATAGCGTCAAGTTCAGCACAGTTTACAAAAATAATGGCTTTTAAATTCACTGCCTTTCCTGCCTCGCTGCATGCAGCGAGTTTTGCTCAATGTTAAAAAAGGAGGGCCGAGGAAAAATTGTCTAGTTCGAAAAACGAAAATACCTTGTACCACGCTGGACTCCAGTAACCTTGCTGCACAACACCAGAAACAAATCGTTAGTTTGAGCTGTGAATCCCAGTTTTAGACTGTTTTAATAAAACTCCAAGGTGGTGAAGACAAAGAGTAACAAAATCACTTGGTGCCAGCTTAAACAAGACAAAAAAGACCCAGCTGGTATCATTTGGTTAATTCCCTCTTTTTATTTTTGTTTGAAACTGGTGGCTTAATTCTTTGGTTCTTTTTGTAATAAAAGCTGAGATTTACTCTGTGTTTTCAATGTGAGCAACATGATTGACAAGTCACCGATCTTTCTTTCATTTCTGTCAGAACTAGACAACAAGATGATTTAACTGGTCTAACTTTGGTGAATACCGTTTCCATCTGATTTTGATCCAGGAGAAGTTATCTCTGGCAAATGCAAAATGGGTAAGCACTGATTCAAAACTTTTAATTTTGCACGTTTTAATCTGAATGACTAAAGAAAAGCATGCCAAAATAAGTAAACAAAAAATGCTTGATTTTACTATTCAAAACGCCATAAATGTAGACAGCTATGTAGGAGCATGAACTGTCAATCATGTCACTCGCAGTGTTAACATGGGGTTAAAGAAATTGAAATAATGTTGGAGTGTGACCCATTTTTAGGAGGAGGGGGGAGGTAGAGCAGGTGAGATAAGTGGAAAAAAAAAGACAGCGGGGAGGACAGAAGAGTGAGAGGGGGATCGGAGATGGGGGGGCCTCAGGCCTCAAGTTACCGGCTTGCCCTCTTTCTCAAGCCGGCCCCTTTCACTGCTGGCAAAAAAACACTGTTTTATTCCAAAGAACGCTTTCTCCATTTTTTTTCTCCCTTTCTCGCAATCGTGCGCCAAAAGGAAGGTCTCCTCTCTGTGAGTGTTTTATTTCTCTCCTCTTTACTTTTTTTTTGTGTGACGTCCATGAATTGTTGGGAGGATGTTGCGTTCCCGAGGCACGTACTTGAGTGTGAGTGCGTTTTTGTCTCACAACAGCATCTGCATGTGTAAGTGTGTGTCTGTGGGTTTGTGTGTGCGTGTGTGTTTCATATCATTTACAAGTTAATTTACAAATTACTGGGCATGTATGTTTATTATATAAAAGTGTGTCTCTAAGTGCATGTGTGTGTGCGTGAGTATTTGCACGTGTTGTTCTTTGCATGATGCGTGTATGTGTGTGTGTTTTTAGCCTTGGAAACAAACAGGTCCCACTTCAAAACCAAACTGCTGGTTACTCTCCCCAAAGTCTGACACCTTGATATCCAGCAGAGGAAGATGCTCTACCTGTGGTGTGTTGATCTCCAGGACTGTCCTGTCAAAGCCCTTACGATACTGCAGAGAGACAGGAAAGAGAGACACGTGTTGGATATTGGAACCAAGATATTTTATGTAGCATGTGAACAGAAATTGTCTATGGTTGTGGTAAAATAAGCTTGTACAATTTTAATGCCTGTTTTTTTAATCTGCATCATAACTTGCCTGAAACTTGAAGATAACAATGGAGTATCATTAATCATTTCCATTCATTATAAAAGGTAAAAATGCAAAAATGGAAAGACGGTATATCCTACAGACAGAAGTTAAAAACAGCCAACTCTCAAAAGTCTGTATTTGAAGGGTTAGTTCAGAATTTTCCAACCTGGACCATTTCTCCTTTGTTTTGTGTCCAAAGCACTAATGGGAACAAGAAACTTGTAACTGATGGAGTATTGAGCGAGACCCCTGCAGCTCGCAGCCACAAAACACACTAATGTAACCAATCAGGACATGTTTGCACTTACTCCTTACGGCCAGTATAATGCCCGCTGTATGCTTCCAAAGCTACACTGTTGTCACTAAGAAATGCCTTTTTCATTTTTTACCACTGTTGTCACAGACATTTACAGGATGTAATGACACATCAAGCTGGAAGGGTGAGTTCAGTATTTTTCAACCTGAACCCTGTTTTCCCATGTCTTGATTTTAAGTGACTAATGGAGACAATAGATATATATATATTTTTAAATATTTTTTTAAACATGGTTCAGCATTGTGTGAGAGGCAAAACAGTCTGCAATGTAAACAACTAGGTAATGCTCAGCCCATTAATAGCATTAAACAGCAATCAGCATCTACACCCAGGTCAAATGTCTCTGCAGTAGACATGGGTTTTTACTGTCTCTTACAATTACCATTGATGGGAACACAACACCTGGGTGAACGCAGTAATTTCAGCTCCTTAACTGGCGAGATGCAATGATGCAATGTCACTAATTACTGCTCGTCTCCTCCTAAGCAGTGCTAACACAGATCCAAATACATCTACACTGAATTTGAAAGGGGGACTTGGTAAATAAGGGATAAATAATGAGAAGGAAACAACTGAAAAGTTTTCAAAGGCCTCTTATCCTTCTGCCTCCTACTGTTTACCTGTTCTCCTGTCTGTCCATGACATCACATAGGCACACCAACAAGACAACACACAAACACAAACACACACACACACACACACACACACACAGGCCAGCTGACAGAAAGGCAGAGCTGAATTCAGTGGCAGTGGGAATATAGCCAATTGCTCATATTTAGCGGGTTTACATGTGTTTAAAAACCAACCCACACACGCTAATTTTGGTGGGAAAGGGGTATTAGAGAGAGGGACAGGCAGTGTAATTTGATAGGACAGAAAGACAGGCAGACTTTTCAAAAATGTGTTGGCTTTAGTGGTTAGATGATAACTACTTTACTTACTAACTACTAAAGTAACTTTATTTTACATTTTTTTTGCGTAAAATTAAATGTATCATTATGTGTGTAAACTCACAGAGCAGCCATCGACCAAAGCTTTGATGTAAGGGTTGGTCTCGTAGCTCAGTGTCTCGTCATTGGCGCCCTGGAAGTGCAGCGCCCTGTTGTAGTTGTTCTTGGCGCTTTTGTCAGCCCAGGCCACTGAGCGGTGGCAGTGGTAGGTGAGCTGCTGGCGTGCCTGGACGCTCAGGAGACGCAGGAAGCCTAGCTGGACCACACCCACAGGCTCACCAGAAGAGTCTACATAGGAGAACTGGGAGGAGGAGTGTGAAGGGAAGAAGAGGAGATAATATAACAGGATAAGGAAGGAAAAGAAGGTTATAAGAAGGAAACAGTGGAGGATCGAAAGCAGTACATAAAGGGGAAGCAATGACAGTGAAGGGAAAAAGGGGGCGAGAGGGGAAAGTGAGTGGAGTCAGGAGGAGAAAATAGATGGTGAGAACAAAATTGAGGGTAATTCAGTAAACTTAAGAATTAAAAACTGTCTCCATGTCATGGAGGATTACTAACCTTACTACCAGTGGCAAACTGACTGTACCAGGATCCTGGAGTCTCTTTGTCCCAGGAGCTCATCTTCACCTACCACCACAATTGTCCACATCACATTGGAGTTTAGTGTTAAGTGTTTAGTTCCGTGGGACAAAAAACACATTTTTTGGCACACTATGGTCAGATAAAACTGAGAAATTAGTTTCTAGAAACCGGGCAATTAAGGACAGCAAACTTTCACCAAAACTGATTAGTATTACCATTTACTAACACCCAAATGCATCATTCTTAACCCTTACATGTTTAGTTTAATGGATTTCTTAACTTGCACTCAAATGCTCAAGAATTTGACATGGTTTAAGGAGACTTTACAATTTCGTTGGTTTGGTAGACTGACCGAGTTGATGCTGTTGCTGGGGTATAGGCACGTCTCTGCTCCACTGGTGAAATTACAGAAGACCTTGAATGCGTCTCTAGAGCAGCCCTGGTTGGGATCAATCCAGTACTCTCCTGCAGGGGGCAACAAAGCAATGTCAAAAAACGTTGAGGAGGATATTCACAAAGGATGTTATATTTTATATTATTTTATATCAGGTTACGCTATTCTTTGTGATTTTTTGATACAAGGCTTATTACCATAAAAAGATGACATTAGCTTATGTGCAAAAGTCACAAGACAGGAGAAGCTATATTTCTTTTTGTCATATTTGTGCAAGTTTAGTGGCCGCAATAGCTGTGCAATCATTTCTGTGAATTTGCCCATAAGGGATTAGTTACAAAATATTATATATAAAATGTGTTGTTTTGCATCACCCACATGTTGAAATGACAATGATTGCCACGTCAAAAACGGGACCAAAACCTGGTGGAGGGATGATTACTCTGAGCAGATGGCAGGTACATATTGGGGTTAATTCCCTCACCGTCTTTGAGGTCTGGCTGGCTGAGGTGCAGGTCTTGGCAGGTGCGGGCAGGGCTGTCCTGGGTGCCCAGAGGGAAACGCATGCTCTCGATCTCCTGTCGTAGTGAGTTGAGAGAGCCAAAGATCTCCTCCATGCCTTCACTGCCCATCAGGAACTCAGTGCCCGTGGCGTCAGATGCAGGCATGTCTGTGTCGGGAAGCAGCTGGCTGGCGTCGATGGAACGCTTGGACTTGGGACTCCTCTGGATGGGCAGCGGCTGGATGACCTCGCCTGGTGGGCCCTGGGAAGCAAGTTTGCATTGTAAAACCGAGTCACTGACTATCAACAATGAAATGCAATAAAGTGAGCATAATTTAAGCAATGGTGGAGTACTTACAGGAGGTCCAGGAGGTCCTTGTACACCCTTTTCTCCCTTTGGACCAGATCCTCCCTAAACACAGCACAAAGAGGAAAGATTCGAGATACTGTATCAGATCCACATTAAGGCATTTTTTGTGACCAACTCCATTCATATTTTATGGTACAAACATTCTTAAAGTATACTCACAGAAGAGCCCTTAGCTCCTTTGATACCTTGCGGACCCTGTAAAAGATTTGAGGCTTTATTTTAAGATGCTGACCTTCACTCATTGTTACTAATCATGCTATGACACTAAATAGCAGACAGTGAAAACGGTATGTGCATGGGATAAAACAGAACAGGCACTTACAGGCAGACCAGGAGGACCAGCAGGGCCAATGGGTCCAGTGCCGCCAGCCATTCCCTGTGATAAAACACGAGATGTCAAACATGATTATAATTTAAATTATGATCAAAATGAGCATGAATAGTGGTGGTTGAGCTGGCTCTTTTGTAACGCATGTAACAGAGATCAGTCTTACAGTCTCTCCTTTTGGTCCATTGGATCCATGAGGCCCGGGCAGACCTCTGTCTCCCTTCTCTCCCTGCTCTCCTGGGGGTCCAATGAGACCAATAAGACCTGGGTGTCCTTTCTCTCCCTTTGCACCGGGGTCTCCACGCAAGCCTGGCAAACCAGAAGGTCCCTGCAGGAAGAGAAGGAGATGCAGTGAGGAAGTGATGGAGGATATGAGAAACATGAGGAACAGAAGACGAAGAGAGAAGATGGGAGATGGAAGACAGGAAAAAGAAAGATGGATTGACTTTGGTAGTATATAATGTATTTTACAGAAGTGCATGTCAAAGTGCAGAGTAGATTGGTATCTTACAATAGGTCCAGGTGGTCCTTTTTGTCCAGCGGCTCCTGGAGATCCTTGCTCACCCTGAAATATAATGTGAAACATATTTAGCTGTCGGCCATTCAACATGTACAACGAATAATGTATACACTTGTTACTCCTGAAATATTGTGTTATTTGTTGGTTGCATTAACAAATACAAAAATAAATCAACATTATTACTGACCACTGATCCTGGGAGTCCTCTGAGACCTTCTGTTCCTGGTTTTCCTGGTTGACCCTGAGGGCCGACGGGGCCGGTTTTTCCTGGAGGGCCGACAGCACCTGGGTCTCCCTGTAAATGATGATGACAAGAAACACAATAAACAAGAATTCACAAACTTATTTAACCAGCAGCACAATAGATATTTACAGTTACAACAGTTTCAAGGTGGACACCCCAGATTAGTGTTACCAATTCAGTATCTGACCAAATGTCTACCCCTCTTTTTCTGAGTTACGGTGTTACAATCTTGTCATAAATAGTGTATTTATTTTTGAGTTATGGCCAAAAAGCAGTGTCCTTTGACCTCCAAAATCAGTTTCTCCTTTAGTCTGTGGAAGTTTGTGACAAATTCAAAGAAATGCCTTCAAAATACCATGCTTGGGAGAATGGGACGCACAGACAACCAGAAAACTTCTGTCCCTGTCATCGAGTTATCGCATGCAATGTTTAACTGTGTACTTTAGGTATTACTACTGCCTAACAAAGGAAAATAAAGTTATCTGCTGAAAACTTTTGGTTGCATTAATCAAAACATTACAGAGTAAGATACAGTCTCAGTTTGTAAATGTTTTCAGAGTAAAAGCTAGTCAGTGACTTATGTTGAGATCACGAATGAAAACTATCATTACCAGGAAGTCAAACTGTGATCTGATGTCAACTTTGGTATCTTTGCTGTGAGTTTAGACTTAACATTATCTATGTAAAGCCACAATGAGTTGAAGTGAGGAACTCTGGACAGACCTTAGTTCCCTTCTCTCCCTGACGTCCCTCTGGTCCTCTTGTTCCTGCAGGGCCCTGAGAAATAAAACATAAACATTTCATTGACAAACAAAAAATATAATATATTCAGTAATTATAAGAATGAATGCATTATGGAGGAATGCATCCATGACTGCCACTGTGCTGTTATTTTAACACTTCAAAGTAGGACCAGGTGCGTGTCAAAGAAAGATGGTGACCTTACCCTCTTTCCAGGTGGGCCAGGAGGTCCGTTCTCACCAGGAGGTCCAGGGGAGCCCTGTAATAGGAGGCAAAAAGAGCAGAATCAGGAAACACTTCATGTTCAATACTTCATTCACATATCAGCATCATTGCATCTTTTGACTTACAGATTCTCCTGATTCACCATCTTCTCCTCTCTCTCCCTTGGCGCCATCTTGACCCTGGGGTAAAGCAGAGCAGGGTTAAATGTTTTTCTTCTTGTTGTTCAGTTAAGCATATGGAACAAAGGGAACTGAACCTCTGGTAACCACATAGCTTTGAAATGTAACTGAGTAAATGATTGACATGGTGATTCAATAAGATGCTGGCATGTATTCTTCAAAAAAGGCATACTCACTCTGGGTCCAACCTCACCAGGGGGGCCAGGATCACCAGGGAAACCAACAGGACCCTGAAGAGATGAAAAGTGTTGGTGTTTGTAGCAATGTTTTTGTGTGTATTTTTTGTGTGTGTTTGATTATGGACGTCGTACGGGGTTTCCTTTGGGTCCATCGTCTCCAGGTCGTCCACGTCCTCCAGCAGGTCCAGCAGTTCCAGGTTGTCCAGCCTCTCCCTTCTCTCCGCGCTCTCCACGAGGACCCTGCCAACAGGAGCACACAGCTCTGTTAACTCATGAGCGCTATCAACAAAGCGTTAAAGGCATCTCAACCCACAAGTTGTTCGGGTCAGATGCTCAGCCACTCACCTTCTTTCCTGGCTCTCCTACAATTCCAGGTGGTCCACCCTCACCAGGCTCTCCCTGTAGATCAAACAATATTTTATTTAGTCCTCAAGACAGGCTGGAATTATTTCTCTTAAGTTTTTGGATACCATCAAACGTATGACAAAATTATTGCGTCAGTGTAAGCAAAATAATCTCTATCTCTGCACCTTCTCTCCAATAGGTCCAGGATTACCCAAACCACCAGGAGGGCCTTGAGGACCCTGAAAAACACACACAAAAACAATCCCAGACAAGGAAAGACTGAATGATTCACATCAAAATGAACAAAAATTTACCAACTACTTTACTTGATTACTGTTAAAAGGAACTTCATAGAAACCTTTTGCATAATATTTTTAATGCTGTGCTATTTCTAAAAAACAAAATTCATGACTATTTCTATTTTTAGAGTACTCTAATAGTGCTGTTTAACATGCTACCAAATGACAATCCATGATACAATAGTACAATAACAGCTTTTTGTAGTGTGAACCATGCAAATTACATGCTGTCATTTTTTGAATAAGAGTTGTAAACACTCACGTCAGCACCGTTGGGTCCAGCAGGGCCACGGGGTCCTGGAGGGCCTGGAGGACCCTGGAAACATAAAGAGGCTCACATTTATGTGATCATCTATAATTTTTTTGTAATAAAATAAGTCACTTTGGCTGTCATCATGATTGATTTCATATTTCTGAAACTCACCAGAGGGCCACCATCTCCTGTCTCTCCCTTCTCACCTGGAGGTCCTGGCAATCCCTGCAGGACGGAGGGTTACAAAAACAATTAGTTAAGCAGCTTAGCACAAGAGAATAGCTCATAACTTCATCTAAATATTTATATAAACGTTTAACACTGAATATTTGTATGAATCAACCTCTAAAGTGAGTATTGTGGCTTTTATTGTACCTGCAGTCCGATGGGTCCTGGGGCTCCTGGGAATCCTCTGGTTCCTTCATCACCTTTGGCTCCGAAAGGTCCCTGCTGGCCCCTTGGTCCAAGCTCTCCGTCAGCACCCTGCACCACAGAAGAAGAAAAGCAGAAATTAAGACATGAGTGACATGAGAGACAAGGTGATAACATCATACTGATAGCTCCTGTGTAACACAGTGATAGTGGCTTTTTTAGGAAAATTCTCTGCTGCTTATGCATCTTAATATCCTGGTTTGTTTGAAATCAAACAAAAAGGAACAAGTACAGCAAAGTGCCAAACTGTCTGATTTTGTCCTCAAAGTGTTGAAGTACTTTGTACTTACAGCAGCGCCAGGCTGACCAACAGGACCCATTGGCCCGGGTGGACCAGGAGGACCCTACCAGCAAGCAAAAAACATGAACAGCATATTTAAACATTTTCATTTACACAAATGAAATTCTGATCATTGCTGACAGTAAAGAAATCATAGGGGACTTTGATGCACGTCCGAGTCACTCACATGTTCTCCTTTTGCTCCCTTGGCGCCCTTCTGTCCGTGCTCTCCAACCTCACCCTGCATCAACAAAGAAACGTCAAGTTACACAAAAGTTCGAACTGAATGATCATCAGTCCTGATAAGAGCAGGGTGGATTAATGAGTTGGTTGTTTTTAAAAGGTAAGGTAAGGTATTGGTATGAAGACTGTTGTTTAGAGTTACTGGCCTTGTCTCCGTCCTCTCCAGGTACTCCAGGTGATCCGGCAGGGCCAGGCAGACCCACGGGACCCTGCACTCCATCACGACCAGCTGGGCCAATAGGGCCTTTCTCACCCTTAACAAGAGAGGGCAATCAATAGTTAAATCTTATTTCAAATGTCGAGTCAAATGCACTACTGCACACTGGATAAAGATGTCCAGAATACTCACAGGAACGCCTTTCTCTCCAGCAGGTCCAGGAGGCCCCTGAGGGCCTGGTCTGCCAGGAGGTCCAACAGGTCCAGCAGTACCAGCTTGGCCCCTCTCACCAGGAGAACCCTAGAAAGATGCAACAGCCTTAAGTCAGTATCGATTTCAGCAGGTATTCATTTAAATGAGTATTTAATTCTAAAGCTGGATGGACCGAGATACACAATCTTTACCAGCTGAAAAAATGTCACAGCCACATCCCATATCAAAATATTTGAAATATTACAACCAACAAAATAAATACAGCCAGAAACAAATGCACATTATGTACCCACCCTAGCACAAAATAACTTAAATCCTTCATTGACAAATTATAGTACTTTAACAAAGTGGGCTAGACATAAATTGGAGTTATGAAAATGAGCTTTTCATATGGATTGAAACGTACAGCAGGTCCAGGAGGTCCGGCAGGTCCTTCACTTCCCTTCAGTCCTCCACCACCCTGTAAGAAAAGACAAGAATAGATTAATCAGAAATCTTTTACTCCACCTCTGCTACTTATCAAAGTGATCAAAATAAGCCTTATGATTTACGCAGTATTTCACTCAGTCACACTCACAGGGGTTCCAGGAAGTCCTCTCTCTCCAGGGAAGCCTCTCAGTCCTGGGGGACCATCTTTACCGGGACCTCCAGGGGGTCCAGGGTCTCCCTTGGTGCCCTCCTTTCCAGAGGGACCAGAAAGTCCCTGCTCTCCAGGGGGACCTGGGGGTCCAGGGTGGCCACGCTCGCCCATGGGGCCAGTCTCTCCTGAAGGACCCTGTGAGAGGGCAAATTCTGTTGTTAAGAAAACTGATCCTATTTACTGTATCAGGATGGATGACACTTGCACCACAATTGGAAAAACTCACCTGAGGTCCAACGACTCCGGGAGGCCCAGGTGGACCCATTTTACCTTGGAAACCCTGGAGGAAGACACAACAAAATCAACTAAATATTGAGCTTTGTTCCTACTGTTGAGATAAATTATAATGTATTTAATCCATGTCAGAAGAATTCAGCTTCTTCTAACAACCTTCATCATAATCTCAGCTCCATGACTTAAGTGAAATTCGATTGAAACAATCATTTATGTTAAGAGTCTATTGTCTCTAATAATTGGTCTGTTCAACAAACAGCCAAAAATTAAGATTGAGTCTACAGTTAATGACACAATAGGAGAGGGACCAATGTAAAAATATTGGTTAAAACAACCCAGTGCATATGAGGAGTAAGCAAATCAACATTTTAAACTGCTTTTTTTTATTACTTCTTCACCAATATTTAATTTACTTAGTCATAAAAAAAGTCAAATCTTTGATTGAACAGAGGAAAATAGGATAGGATCTAAAAACACGACTAGGAACAAGTGCGTGCTTTTAGAAATTATTCTAACTGTATAGCTATATAGATACCTGAATGGGGTATGAGAAAGTGTGTAAAGGTAAATAATTGGGGTTAATTGATATTTAATGAGTCCAACACACCTCAAAATGGGGTCACCAAAGCTGTCTGATTAACTGATTACTGATTTCAAAATCGAAAGAAAATAGTGTAAAATACTTAAATAATTGTTTTTGAAAGTATGAAAATTAATCTTCATCAAACTGATGACTGATATAATTGCCAAATGACTGCATGCATGGGTAAGAAAAAAAACAAGTCCAATCCAGTATGCTGTCTCGCTTACTGATGATAAATTTATTAATTGACATTTCAGTCTGTTAGACCTCTATTAGGTATATTTTAGAGTGACTGCACCCTAGAAGAAAGCCATCCCTGGGATCAGTTTAACAGTCCTAATTTCACCACTTCAAACAGACGAATGATCTTTACAAGTACTAAAAAAAAAAAAACTTACAACTTCTCCTCTCTGTCCAGGGTGTCCAGGCAGTCCATCCTTTCCTGGAGGTCCCTGTAAGAAAACATCAATCAACCACCAGACATTAATTAAATATCAACCTTAAGAAAGCTCTTCCTTCAAAAATAGGAAACATCAAACCTAAGATCATGTTGGAACAATGTACTGCAATTCTACATAAACAGCCAAATAATACCATTCTGAATTTATTCAGCATTTACAATCAGTCTAAAAGAAACTGGTATCATAATATTTTTCTTACAGGAGGTCCCTTTGGTCCAGGGAAACCACTGGCTCCCTGAGGTCCGGGCAATCCCTAGTGAGACAACAGCAGATGATATATAAGAACATATATGAATGTCCGACAGAGATATACAGTGTCACAGATCTGAATGTAAGCTCTGATAAATACCCCTGCAGCAGGACATGCTTTTTCTGGATGAAAATTAAGCACTTACCCTCTCTCCAGGAGGGCCGGGAGGGCCATCACTTCCTGAAGTTCCCTAAGAGACAACAAAACGACACAGCAAATCAAAAAATAAGTTTTGGTTCACAAACTATTATTACTTATCATCTTTTGCTTCTTGAAATGGGCTTCAATTTTGAGCCAAGTTATTATAGGGCAGACCTAAAAAATGTGTGTGAGAATATCTTAAAATAAGAATGATGTAGAATGACAGATGTATAAATTTCAAAAACTAAGAAAGAATAAGGATAGTTTGGTGAAGATCTGCGTTTTGTCTGAAAAATCAAAATTCAGTGTCGTGCCTATACACATCAAGGGACTGGTGTTGAAAACTAGCTTCAGCTATATACACATGTACAGTGCATCGCACACTGCTTCTGCAGCCGTCAGTGTTTTTCTGTACTTGCCCCTTAAAAATAAAAATTCTAATAATAATAAATAATATAACTATTGGGTGTCAGTATCTTATATTGTAAGATTGTTATGAGTAATTGATCAACTGATCAACAACAACAATAATCATCAAAATCATCATATTGGCACATGCAAAGCTCCTCTATGGACATATTTTCTTAGTCCAACCTGGAATTATTCTGTATGCACACAAACCTTTGCTCCTGGTTTTCCAGTTGCGCCCCTTGGTCCTCTCTGCCCTCTTGGGCCCTGATGGACACAGACAGCAAACAGGTTAAAGAAAATGAAATTGTTTTACTGTCTATAATTACCACGATGTTCTGTGAATTTTAATTCATCAAATAATATCAAATCAGTGCTTAAAGCATAATTTCATTCTCCTTGAAAATCCTGGCTTTGTTGTTTTCAGTGATTTAACTTTCCATCTGAGGCTAAATCCAATTTATCCACCTTCTTGACTTGCAGACTTGGCCCTCACAGACCTCAGTCATACCTTCTGTAAAGTGTTCACTGTCATCATGTAAAATCTGTAAGTGTGCAAGACACAAGCCACTGATAGACTGGCCTCACACTGATTTAATCTGTGGCTGTGGAAATGTTCAGTCAACAACTACAGTGTACATAGAGACTGCTGGTGTCATATTCCTCATGCAAGTTGGTGAATAATGTCTGGGTCAACTGTCCATAAATAGGCTTTTTTGTGAGTGAACAAAATGAAATGTATATATTTTTTTAAGCTTGTATGTATTCAAAAGCAGAAATGTTTGTAAATAGGTACCAGCCTATGACTAATTAAATTGGGTATTATATTGAAAAATCTTCTGTTGTTTTTTGGTTATTTTTCTTAGCCTGTACACAGTATTTGGCATTACACTGTGCAAATATTATAGTTTGACTGTACTAATAAACTGCATTTTGATTAGGCCATCTCTATAGACTATACTTCTAAATACATCTGAAACGAAATGTGGTTGAATATTATTTGTAGCCTATGATTCAAGTAACCTTTTGATTTACATTTTCCTAATTAAATCAGGGAAGTCTGACAATGTCTGCAGCCCCAGCAGACTCTCTATAAGTCTGCCCCAGTGGAAATGCCCATATTGTGGACTGAATGAATAATTGTGGATTTGGACTGCACTCAGCACTCATTGAATTTCTGGGAAAGTGTCCATTAATTCTGCTAGACTGTAAGTAGGGGTGAAGTCCATAAATTTAAATTCAGCCTTACTGCAGTGATGCACAGGTGTGCTATAGGAACCTTTGACATCACTGTTGGGTGTGGTTACTGGTGCAAAAAAGGTACTTCTGACCCCACCCAAGCATCGCTGCTGGGTGCGTTTCAGGCTGAAACTGCTTATCAGCCTGACACTCAGTTTTGTAAAAGAGAGCTGAAAGACAATCCTCCGAGGAGAATAGCGTTTAGAAACTGAAAGAACAAATGAATGAATGTGAAATGGTACCGTTGGTCCTCTTTGTCCTCTTGGCCCTGATTTGCCACTAAGACCCTGAAAAAACAAACAAAAACAATGATTGAAGATTGAAGTCAAACAGAATGTAACTGTACATTACTGATTTTATAACTTAATCTACAATATCGATCATTGTAGCTCATCTGTGTAGAGATACACAGTCATAGGCTTAATTTGACTAACTCAATCAATAATCATTTTAAGCCTTAAGGAGCTGAGGAGTTTTGAGAAGTAAAATCTTCCACAGACTTGATTTACTTACCCTTGTTCCCTTCTCGCCGTTTGAGCCAGGGAATCCTGGGAATCCAAGAGATCCCTAAAAAACAAATCAAAATTCCAACTTTAGCTTTGTTTCTTAACATACAGCACAGAAATGTGGTGATGATTACAGTGAAAATCATCCTGGATAAATAAATGAGTCACTGAGGATCATTTGTGTGTTTCTCTTGCCTTAGGTCCTTGTCTTCCAGGATATCCAGGAAGTCCAGTTACACCAAGTTTACCCTGAAATCACATGATGACATCATTAATCGTTATCCTTTAACTTTACTGGGTCATAACATCAGTAACCAAAGATCATGTGTTCAAATTCAGAAATATGACACAATATAACATGTAAATGAGAATAAGCTGATATTAAGGTTAAGTGTGCTACAATCATATTAGCATGCAATAACAATTAATGGCACTGCTAAAATAAGCAGCATCCATCACAGTACAACACAACAAAACAATACAACACAAAATTAAAACTCATGAAAATTACATGGCCATTTCTAATCCAATTACGCTTGTGAATAATTATATCATTTTTCTTTATTTTTAATATGGCTTTTGAGTAGTGCCATAGCCTTAATATTGAGTTTTATTCTGTTTATTTTAAACATTATTTTATCCTGTTGTTTATCATTAGAATTTTTTGGTCTTGAAAATTTTTCTTTCTTGCAGTTAATTTTTTTTAAATTTAATTTCTTTTTTTTTTTTGTTATGTGAAGAGCAACATGTTGTTATGGAGCCTCTAAAGTCCCAAAATATTTTTCTTCTTATCTTGTGTGTACAAGATTTAATAAAAAAAAAAAACCTTTTGGAACTTCAGGGTCTCTGCGTGTTTGGATGACAGCTGCTTTATAAACAGATATAGCTGAAGTTAAAATTACTCTAAATTTCATGTGTAAAATTCACATTTCGCTCAAATGCAGCCCTATGATATTTCCTGCCCAATGTACTGACAAAAGGGAGGGCTTACTATTATTTAAGAAAAACTAAAATAATCTGGGTAAATTTCTGGAAATATCAGCATTTGCGAAGAAAAAAAATGAAATTCCTTTTCAGAAAATTTTTCCTTTAAGTGAAAAATACATAAAACTGGAGATGATGCTCCTAATAATATAAGTAACCTATTTCACGTTACTTAGAGCCAGTCATGTAATCTGGTTGTACCTTCTCTCCAACCAGTCCAAGCGGTCCGATCTCACCAGGGGGTCCAACGCGTCCCTTTGGCCCCTCTGGACCATCCTCTCCTCTCGGTCCTGATACTCCAATCTCACCCTATCAGCAGGAGACAAAGCATAATCAGAATAAATCAATGTAAAAATATATGGAGTAATAACTTGATAGTAAACTCCATGATAAATAAGCAAATCAATCCCACACTACCTCCATCCATTAATCATTTTATAAATGAACTGCTAAACCAAACAATTACTCCATCAATCTATCTTACCCTCTCTCCCTTGGCACCAAAATCTCCCTTAATTCCGGGGAAACCATCTTCTCCCTAGAAACAGAAACAAACAAAGAACATCAGAGATGAACATTGTCATTAATTCTAACTTGAAATACTTTGAGACAAAGACAAGAACATGTCCATTTTTTAACACTGTTATTGTGAATCAACTTTAAATACACATATTAGCATGCTTTCACTACACGATTGTGATTCATAACAGGATATTTCTTGAATGAGTGGAAGTATCAAATTGTAATCAATAACTTACCTTCTCTCCCTTGTGGCCCTTCAGTCCACGGATTCCTTGACTACCCTGTAACGAAAGCACTGCACAATCAATACACTGATATGCTAAGAGAACATTACATTCTTGTGTCAGCTCAGATTATTTGCACATTTAAACTTGTTTGGTAACTGAGGAAAGAAAAGAATAAAGGAATAATTGGCTTTTTGGAAATATACAAAAAATATTCTTGGATTGATGAGGGGGATATAATTTATAAGGGAAACTGAATCTGAAGCAATATTATGCATGCATAAATCTTAAAAGTAAATGTGTGTCTATCTATTCGTGGTGTGCTTTTGTGGCATGGACTGAAGGAAGGATTCAAACAAAGCAAGGAAATCAGGCAATTTAAAAATATAAAATCAGAATTTTTGCAAGGTACAGAGATGAAAAAGGGGAATGTAAAGCACGCTAATGGTGATAAGAGCATGAACAGAGTGTTTTGGCTGTAGGGATGGACATGGCCAGAGAGCTGGTTTATGATTGTAGGTTAATGGTTAGAATAGAAAAGGGGGAGGACTACTCCTACTCCATTTTGGACATAAAATGTAAGTTAATGTTGCTTAAAAAATCAGTTATATATGTTCACTCTTGTTTTTTTCCATACGCATAGTATTTAATTTTTTTCAATGTTGAAAATAAAGTATATTCAATTTCATTGTACTGACCTTGAGGCCACGAGGGCCAGGATAGCCGATAGCTCCCTGGGGACCGGAGGGACCCTGGTCAAGGTCAAAGAAAGAAGGACACGTTTACAACACAAGACATACCTTAAAACAAATAGAATGGGTGCTATTTTTACATATAAAACTACAAGCACACAGACATTCTTAAAGTAATTGCACTACAATTTCACTGTAAATGTGAATTTTGATTAAAGTCTTTCAGATGTATTATGTTTTTTCTGTTATGAATCATATTTAATTGGTGAATTGAGTTTGATAGATGGAAGGGATGCGGTATGATGAGGTTAAGATTGACACTCACCTGGTTTCCTTTGGTGCCAGAAGGCCCCTCCTTTCCTGGGTGACCCTAAGAAGGGAAGACAGAAAGCTCAAGCCTCAGTAAGGACATGCAGTTTGGGCGGATTCAATTTAATTTAGTTTTAGTGATGTAAACAAAACAAAAAAAAGAAGTAAGAGACAAACATACAGGAGGGCCGTCAGCTCCAGGCATTCCTGGCAGACCTGGTTTTCCTGTAGGACCCTGAGAGGGAAGACAAGGTGTTCATGAGTGAGAGTCCAGAGGGCGATGGTACTACACTTGAAACTGTTTTGCAATAAAACACCATAAGAATAACATGTGCTTGAAATTGTGGAGCTACTAAGTTCATATGTATAGTATTTCATTCATCCATACATCCACTAACAACAGATGAATAAACTATGAGTGAGACAAATGTTTTGCTCACAATCATGAGCCCTTATTTCTGATTTTCCTTGACCGATACAGGTGGTGTAAGGTGAAATTTCTTGCCTTTGGGCAGGGCATAGCTTGCTATTTTCCCTTGTTTCCAGTCTTTTTGCTAAGCAAAGCTAAATAGCTGCTGGCTGTAACTTTATATTTAATGGACAGAAATGAGATTCATAAATCTTCTAATGCAGCTATTGGCAAGAAAGCAAATAAGCATATTTCTCAGAATGACTGCTGCTTCAAATGTCGACAAGAGAGACACATTAGTAAATTAATCATCAAGCATCCCTCCTCTTTCCCTAATGTTATGAAATCAGAATGAAATGATTTGACTTATAGTGCCTGTTTTGTTACATCTAATCTTTGTCAATTCATACAAAAATATGACAAGAATACTTTCGAAATCATTGTTACTGGTGTGTCCACAGGTATCAGATACTCCAACTTTTAATTTTCAAAATTTTTGTGACCAAATTTAAGACTAATTGTTGGACAAATTCTTATTCACACATTGCAGGTAAATATAAAGGTAAGTTGTATTTATGTGGTCCGATGAGAGGTAGGGAATATGGTTATCAGAGTGAATTAGGTCAATCTACATGTAGCAAACAGTTAAATGTCAAGTATAAAGAAAAAAGACAGTATTAGGTTTGGAGGTAGGTTTGAAGTTTTATATCATCAGAACTGTGGACTTTCACACAGAAGAGCTTAAATAATTTTAATAAAAGAAATTAAAAGATGGAAAATTAAAATAGATCAAATGTGGCAATTAAAGACCTCACAAATTCAACATTCAAATTTAATACCACTTAATAACTTTTGATGCCTTGTATACATTAAATAGAATTTAAGATATTTCAAGACTTTTTAAGGACCTGCAGACACCCTGTTTACTTTCTGGAAAATGTGATGCGGAATTGTGGACTATGAGATAGATTCCATTCTCATGTATCAGGAAGTGTAAACAAATGCCACAACCAATAAAACTATCATCAGTTTTCAAAGAATCTGCCCGCTTTGCATATCCAAGTGCATCTAACTGCAAGACATTTCCAAACTGATATCCAACTGCTTTTCACTTTTATATTCTTCACTGCATTTTGTGTCACTGCAACTTTTTTTCCCCAAGTACAAGAAGTACAACAAACTGAGGATGCAGAATGCCCTCCAAAAGGTGATACATTGTAAAAATGGATCTCCAACAAACCTCAAAGGGCTAAAGGGATTTCTGTATGCCCCACCTTTCCTCATTTACATGAATGAAGAGGGTTTTAGGAGTAAATCAATATTAATATTCTATTGCGTAACTGTTACTTGGTGAATATATTTCTCTGAACAAGCTGTGTGTATCTTGTGGTACCTTTAATACAGAGTACCCATATATGTTTTTGGTGTCTTACTTTCTCTCCTGGGGGTCCGATGGCTCCCTGAGGTCCTGCCATTCCCTGCAAAAAAAGAAGAAAAAAAAAGCATGAATACAAAATCTGAGCAACTACTGTTTACTTCTATTTTTTGTGCATGTGTACGCCTTTGCTCTTCAGCAAACAATTATTTTGTGAAAGAAGCTAATGTATCAGTTATGTGATAGTGGCCATCTGTCCTCTATCTCACCTGAGTTCCTGGGGTTCCCTGCTGACCTGGAGGTCCTGGCTCTCCTTGGGGACCCTGAGAGAAGAGGATAAAATGATGACAAATGCAAAACAAACGGCAGCACAGAGTGAAGAACAGATAAAGAAGAGAGAATAATTACACATAAAATTACTCATGAGAGAAATCTCGTGTTTCCCTAAAGGGTTCTGAAACAAATTATCTGCTGATTTAGGCACAAGGTCACATGATAACATGGTCGATAACTTATAGTGGCACTGACCAGGTTTCCCTTGGGACCGTGGGGCCCGTCATTTCCTCGTACACCCTGAGAAGAAAAGACAGAAAATCTGAATTCATTTTTTTTTTTTTAAGTAGGCCTGTATTTCAGCATTCTTTTCTTTGAAGAAAAATGAATGAAATTATTTTTAAAAATGAGATTACTAATCAAGATAGAAACTAAAAAAAAAAAATCTCACAAGATAGACCACCTAAGATGAAATATCCATAAAATATGTCACTTATTCACTTGTCACTTATTCATTTCTATCACTTACTCAGTGATAGAAAAGGGGTCCTTTAAGGAAACTTGTAGAGGACCACAGGAATACATAACAATCCAAACTTGGCTGTACATACTAATAACTGACTAAGTATTATTAAGTAAGTACAATAGATGTTGCAAGCTCATTTGCAGACATATGTTAAAGGCACCATTGCCTGTGTTTGTGTAATTACTCTCACTGCCAGAGGGGGGAGACAACTGTCCTGCACTGAAACTCTGAAGGAGTGCAATACTAAGTCAGAGAATTACTTTTTTTAAGGGCAGAGCTCGACTACTGTAGCCAAACAACTCTAGCACATATAAATATATATAAATTGGAACTTGGCTGCCTAAATCCTGAGTGCCCTGGTATTGTTTTGAATGTGGAAACATCACATGCTTATTTTTAGATTCCTGGATATCCCCATCTTTATATCAGGTCACAGGGTGATATTTCAGGAGTTGCTGTGGGTGTTCAGTGGTCACAGATGGATAAAACAATGCAGCTAAAATAACACCGGCATAATATGGTTTGAAATTGTTTTTTACTCACAGGAGGTCCGGGGATTCCAGCTGGACCTTTGGGTCCAAGCAAACCACGAGGTCCCTGAAGAGAAAGACACACACAAGCAACAAAGATCAGTTGGTTTTTATCATATAGAGGAATATAATGGCAGGTAAACACAGCTGCATGCCTCCCTTCGTGCACAGCAAGCAGGAGAGCAAAAATGTTTTTGGACGGCAGTGAAAATATTGTTTTTGAAAGGCTGAACACCAACAATAATGGTTTGAAGCAGAATTTTTCTTTAGATAAAAACATGTTGGGTATTTGGAAATGATTATATGGATCTTTTCTCATTTAATTTTGTCTTTAGGACTCAAAAACACTAATTATGACTAGTAATCTGTAATGTTCAGTCAAACTCAGCCACCCTGGCATCCAATCTAAAAATTATATAAGAATAACATTAGCGTAGCCTAGTCTTTACCTGTAACTGAGTAGAAATACCAGGTTTATACAGAGATGTGCATTCAAATACTGATATATAAATCGAATTACGAAGGAAACTTTGAAGCTTAAAATGATTTAGTACAGCATTCTGGATTGTATTAAAATGTACCCAATGAGTGTATGTTGTCTCTGTAATTAGGAGATTATTTAAGAAATATTAAAACTGTTTAGTCTTATTTAGTCACTTTTGCAACATTTTGAACCTCTACTCTGTTAGGATTTATTCTCTCTCTATATATATATATATACACATACATATATATTTATATTTATTTTTTTTTACAAGCTGTTACTTGTCAGTCTGCACATTGTAACTGTTTTGTTACTTGGCTGCATCATCCACCTCTCCATCACTGCGCGACACATAATTACAGGGAAGAACCCACCGTCAGGTAATATGAATGCTATGGTGAGAAACACCTGGTTTGGAGGTAACGGGGATGCCGGAGATGGAAACACAAGTTGTATTTTAAGGATGCTGTCCATAACAGAGACTTAGACAAGAGAGACGGATTAAATATTAGATTTTTTTTTGCCATGGAAACACTCACTGGTTCACCTGGGAGACCCCTGGGTCCAACTTCTCCATCGTCTCCCTGAAAACACATACACAACAACAACATGCTAAGGTTGTACAGAAGCTGAAAATGAACATTTATGGAGTGACACACAATGACACGTTTTGAGCAGTGCCTGGAATCAAATTTCAAAATATTTTAATAAATCTTCGTACCCTCTCTCCGTCCTCTCCTTGAGGTCCCGGGGGTCCCATTCCTCCAGTGTCACCCTGGTGAGATAAAAGAGAGGAGGAGTGAGAAATCACAAAATTCATAAGCTCTGCTCACCAACAGATTTTCAAGTGTTTAAGGTCTCTGCATATTAAAAAAAAAATCAAGATTACTTTAGTGTTACCTCTATTACTGCTACTTTTACTACTAATAATAATATAGATAATAATACTGTGCGATGTGTAAATGGCATTTTGGTTGTAATTTGCTTTTGACTCACCCTGTGTCCTTTGTCACCTGGCAAACCAGGAAGACCATCAAAACCACGGTCACCCTTAGAGAAAGACAGACATGTAAGTACAATGGTGGAAGGTAACTAAGTGCATTTAGTCAAGTACTGTACTTAAGAACTCTGGGGGTAAATGCTGTACTTTTAACTGCACTATATTTATCTGACAGTGCAAATTTGCGGATTCAGATAAAGATAAAAATTTAATTAACTAATAAGTTGTGATACATTTTTACAGATTAAACTACCCAGCAATATATAAAGCAATTTAAATGAGCTCCACCTTTATCAGAGCAACATTAAAGCAAACATGTTAATTTACTCAATAATTCTAATACATTAATGTAATACGTTATTCTCAAATGGACCATTGTGCGTAATGTATTTTTACTATTGGTACTTTAAGTATATTATAATGATAACATTTATGTGCTTTTTACTTAAGTACAATACTGAATGCATGACTTTTTCTTGCAATAAAATATTTCTGCAATGTGGTAAGTAAGAGATCTGAGTACGTCTTCCACCACTGTGTAAGATATTATTTCTGCACTGTGGAAGGTCTATACTAAGTAAAAGCTGGCTTAATCATCCTCCTGTGTAGCCTACTGGGTTATAGTTCACAAATTAACTAGTAACAATAATAATAAAAAAACCACAAGCTTCCAGAGATCCAGTGGCTATAAGAAAAGGTCAAGTGAATAGTATAATATAATTTTGACAATAGAGAAATGACAACAGAGAGAGGTTACCTTAATTCCAGACTCTCCTGGCATTCCCCTGGCACCATCAGCTCCTGCACGGCCCTGTGTAGAGACAAGTAGAGGATGAACATCTGAGGCACAGTTGCAACACTTGCCCAATGATTTTGTCTTTCACAGGGCCTGCTTGGCTCAGATAGACTGAATTTAAACAGAACTATAGGAGACATCCAGGTATTAGAATAGAAACCGGCATCTTTCCCTTTTTGACGATTGGAAACAATGACTGTATATAACGATGGATGGTAACGACAGCTCCCCAAAAGTTAAGGCTAAACATCTTGATCACCCCCTGGTGGCTGGCTGCAGTATGAGTCTGGTGATGCGACATGGTTAACAGCTGTGTATCAATCGAGTGCTTGTGATCACTGATGCTGTTTGTAATTGAGTCATACAGGTGTATGGTGTATATGGGTGGGAATAATATACCACGTCTTCATTTCCTGATATTTTTTTTAAATTAAACTTGATTTGCAAAACAACAAATACAATACAAAACAATAACAAAAAGCAAAAAACTAACAACCATACAAACATGCAACACCAGGGGTTAATTAAAAAAAAGGTTCAACTCAAATACAAACTGAACTCAATTAAATTAACACAATAATTTTTTATTTACTTATTTTTGAACACAGATTTATGGTCCGTAGTTTTCAGCTTCTTTTTTGAAGGGATGAAAAGAGGGTTTTGTTCTGAGCACCTTTGATTTGTGGTTATGAAACTTGGCCAGTAATATGATAAGGCTGCATAAAAATAATTCATCTTCCAATTCTCTTCTATAACTGTTGAATCCAAAAATCACATCTTTCAAACAAGGCACAAAATCCACTTCCTGAGTAGTGCAAGAGGGCAGCGCCCCTATCTAAGATATTTTGTTTGAAAATATTGAAACACCATTCACTACAGAATTTACTTAATACCTGTTGAAGTCCCTGATCCTCTTTCAGAAGCCACTGTCATGTCCTGTGTTCTCTTAGTTAAAAACACAAACAATTTAGAGACAAGCTGACCGCTTTTCATACTCACTCTTCTTCCTGCTTTGCCTGGAGGTCCCATCATGCCCTGAGATCCCCTGGGACCCTGAAAAAAATTAATTAGATGTCTGTGACATATTTTTGCAATAGGTCTGAGCTGAGTATACTATTAGTTCAATAACATGCACAATATAGGTATGTCAAATGGAGGGTTTAATACATGATTTGACATACAAATTATTTAATTCTGATGTTAGGGTAGAGGACAGGTTCAGTGTTTTTACCTGAGGACCAGGGTCTCCACTCTCTCCCTTCACACCATTGATTCCTGGATTTCCCTGAAACAGACACAATCATCATCATCAAAACTATTCTCTCACGCCCCATAATGATCAGAAAAAAGAAAAATGAATGTATTTTTTTGTAATTAAGAGACCTAAAGATGGCCTATTCTGCTCATTTTCAGGTTTATACTTGTATTTTGGGTTTCCAATAGAACGTGTTACAATGATTCAATGGTCAAGAGACACTTAATAGTCCTCATACTGTCTGTGCTAGAACACATGTATTCACTCTCTGGCTGAACTACGCCTGTCTCTTTAAGACCCTGTCCTGAAAAGCTCAGTCTGCTCAGACTGGTCAGCATGTCTTCTGCATCTCGGTGTCTCTGCACCATTAGTGCCCCTGCAGAATGACTGTAACTGAGTACAGCAGCACTTAAAAAAATCACCAATAAAAGCATCTAAACACAACTGGAGATGTTCCAGCAGAAATATGATCTAAAAGTGGGGAGAAATTAACAACATATATCATATATGACAGAAATGAGGAAAAGCATAATAGATCCCCTTTAACTAAAAAGCTTATAAGAAACCTGTTATGGGATCAAAATCATTGTACAGGTCAATATTTTTTGTATCATGTCTTGTAATGTGAAAATGACAGTTGGCATCAACAAACTCTGAACAAGTTAGTGTCAATATGACATACCAGAGGTCCAGGGCGTCCAGTGAATCCCATTGGTCCGGGAGGTCCTTTCAGAGCCATCTAGGGACAACATCTCAAATTTAATGATGACAGATGCTCATGGCTACATGTAATGTTGGTGAACATGAAAATGTCCTATCACACTCATTTTAAATCTCTACGGATGAGAATATTAACTAAATATCTACAATCAACATGTAGACACTACGAAGGTTATGACAGTTTTCTCTGCAGTGTTTCTTTTATGTACACTTGTGGATTTTTTTGTGTTGTATACAATCCTTTTTTTCTTCTTTAACATTAGCAGCAAACAAAGGCTAACATTACCAAAACATATATCCATACGCGTAGTTATACACCTATGGACATCTTCAAAGACAGCAACAATCTCTGGCACTGGTGAATCCTCAAGACTCCACTGATATGTTCATTGAGTAAAATTAACTGTGCAGGGGAAATATAAAGTAAAAATGATGACTGACCCTAGCCTGAGACAAGATGGCTGCTGCCTGAGCTTCCTGTGCAGAAACAACAGGACCCTTATCTCCCCCACTCTGTCCAAAACGGAACTGCAAAAAGAAGAAAAGGAAGAAAAAACAGCATTTGTTGGTATTTGAGTGGCCATTATTTTTAATATTTTCTTAAAAATTGAGCATCAGTGAATTATGAGTATTTGTGCTGAATATAGAGAATATAGAGATTCACATTTATGGCTATTCAGACAGTATGCATTTCTAATAAAGGGTCAAAAGTCAAGGTTGACTCACAGGCAGCATGACTGAGGTTCCAGGAGGTCCGGGGACTCCATCAGCTCCAGGCAGACCAGGCTTACCAGGAGATCCCTGCAGGATGGAGACAGGAAGGGGTGAGCTGGCAGGTTCAAGGAGAGAGTGAAATCTGCTTCTTTTGCAAAGCACATCAGCAATCATCACTCATGTCTCAGAAGTGCACAGATTCGGCACTTATGTCTCTACAAAACAGCATTTTTTAGGATGAAGTGAAACACTCACTCTCTCGCCAGGGTCACCAACAGAGCCAGGAGGTCCAGAGGAGCCAGGAGGGCCAGTAGGACCCTGAAAGAGGTAAGGATATAGCGAATGCAGACTCAGTAAGCTGGTCATTTCTTTGTTTGTGTCAGGTGTAGTTCTTTTTTAGTATTGCAAAGGAATATCCTAACATGCAAAAGATAATGTCAGTTGTCAAAGTCTTATAACAGAAAAGTGTACAAGCTAAGACACGGAAGGAATGAGTCCTATATCCTGGAAATGAGTTTGCATCTTGGCACTCTGGTTACCTCGTCTCGTCAATGGGTTTTTTAAATGAGTTTTTGGTTAAACGCCTGAAATAAGGTTTGGGGTTAACACAGGCCTAAAAAGACTTTCACGTTATGTTCTACAACAGAAGATACTTGAGTAAAAACTTCTTTGAACTTTGAAGCTTTTGTGTGTCTTAAAAAAAAACAGCTGCTAAGAAGTGGCTAAATGAGACTACAAAACATCATCACGCCAAACACAGCTTTACAGCCTTGATATGGTGGTGACTTTGAAGGCATGCAACTGCAGTGGGACTCATTTATAGCCTAATGTTAGCTTTTTGCCTCTAGCGATTGCTTTTACACTTAAACAATCCTAAAAGTGGTGTTCATTTTTGAAGACAATCTTACTGAACAGAATGTGTAAGTATCATAAACTTGTGTTTGCCACAGAGCTTATTTTCTGCAATAATCCAAAATCCAATGGAAAAATCCCATAGGCTTTTTCTGGAATGGCCTACAAAAAAACACATATCATCCTTGCAGCACTTTATACTGGCAACAAGCAAATTATATTACTAATCAAAATACGTCATAACTTTAAGAATAAAGGTACTGCTCTAGAAGAGCAAGGAGTATTAATATAATATTTAGAGTAACTAAACTTACTTTTGTGAAGAAAAGAAGAGAATAACCATCATTCACTTACAGCAGGTCCCTCAGGTCCAGGAGGTCCTTCGATCAGCATACCCTACAAAAGTCAAAACAAAATAAATGTTACTCAGAAGGACAAAAACCTGAGGGAGGGAAAATATAAGTCATTACTCTATTTATCAGGCTCCTTGGATTTTGCTTGTAATGCACCATAGCTTTTTCTTAACTAAAAACATTTGGATCCAACTGGAGAGATCTATCCCTTTCAACCCAATCAGCAGAAGAAAATGTTGGTTTGAATGTTTCTGTAAACATTTATATATTTCATATGCATAAAAACAATGTTTCTAAAGTGATGAAGTAAATAAACTTACTTTATCATCAGGATGTTGGATGGTGCCCAAGACATCACTGCCTTTCTTTTTGGGGTATTGGCCTCAAAATGGGGGTATTTTAACCAAACCATGACCAACTGTTTTTTGTGCCTAAATCTAACCACACATTAACTACAATGCAACTGAACTGTTAAGTTGCAAGATATTTGCTACATAATAACGTGCATATGTAACGTATTGAAAGTGTGCAGAAACGTACAGTGCCAACATTTTTTCTGGCAGCTGTGTTGGTCCCTTTTCAACAGCTGGATTTACGAATTTATTAATGACCTCTTTCTGCATTTTGGAACTGAAATATGCATAAAAGAAAACAAGTTCAGATGACAAATGGAAGAATTTTCAGCCTTTTTTTCAAGGACAAGAAGCTTTGGTTTGTCATTCAGTCTTTGAATAGGTTGCTGCCATTTGAACTACAAGATTTTTTTAATGGAGTTTGTTAGTTGAAATTGGACATAACTCATTTGGACCAAAGTAAACAAATATCTAACAGTGTAGGTAACCAGCTATAGATCAAGTTACTTGAGAACAAACTAAGCGTCTTCTGCTTAAGTAGTATTCTAAATGGTGAATATTTGTGTAATCACACCCTCAAATGCATGTGACAAATCTGTCTTGGACTAGAGTTGAATCAGTGAGATTGTGACTGGAAGGTTACTGGTGCAAATCCCTGGAGCTTCTGGGAAAAGTGACTGGGGGAAGCGTTTCCTGTCTGTCACAGAGCAAGCCAGCTTAAACAAACTTGCTCAGGTAAAGCTGCTTAAAGACAATGAGTCACTTACAGGCTCCAAGACAGCAGGCTCTCCTTTCTCTCCTTTCTGGCCTCTGACGGCGGCCTGAGGAAAACACACATGTAGCCAACAACACAGCATAGTCAGTATAAAGGTATTCACACACACCGACCAAAAACAAAAAAGACAAACTCATTCACAGAACAGAGATTTGGCAAGATGCATTAAAAACAGGGGCACACCACATTACTTTGTTTCATTATATAAAAAAAGAACAAAAAAATGAAAACCTGAGTTGCTTATGACAAAGACATAAGCTTTCGTCCAATTACAGATTCACAAAACTGTAGGTCCATTATGTGTACTTTTTTTGGTAATAGATAAAGAATCATTGGGATTAGCAGCTCTAAATGAAGCCATACACTGAGATAAATGGCATTCAAGACAAAAGATGCAGCAATTGGTTACTGCTGCACTTCCAAATGCCTCTTTATGCAGTGTATGTGACTATACAAGTTATTCTTTCTGTTTGTTAGGATCCCTAATAGCTTCTACCATGGTAACAGCTATTCTTCCCGGGATCCTGAGTTTCTCACTGTACTTTCTCACCATGTAGTATAAAACCAGTTTCAACCACTGATTAAGGGACTAAGTCTTGGTCTTTTAAGTATTTGAAATGCATTCAAATACAGGCTTCTCTGTGATGGATTGAGCTTGCCTGGTATTAATTTTCAACTATGAATTGACCTTACTTGCATGGTGGACATTTTGAATTTCCATACATCACAGTTTAGCCCTACTTGCACAGATCGAGTATAACCAGGGGACCTCATGCGACCCAGACATCTGTGTTTCATGCTGCACATTTGCACGAGTTAAGTGAACTGCATTTTACTCAAATTACAACAAATACCCCCTAGTTATGAGGCACAGGATTTGCACAGGACTATACGGTAGGTGATTTAGGGTCCGAATTTTTACTTGACAAAATACAGACATGGCAAATTTGCATGGGATTAAGATCACACAAGACATCTGCAATTATTAAAAGTTACAAGAGGTCCCCTGGTAATACTGGTAATATGTGAATAGGGCTTTCTGCTATATAAAATGAAATTAAGGGTAAATTGAAAGCGTATTTTTCAGGTCATGTCCACAATAATCAAAGTAGCAGCTGGCTCTCAGAGTACACATTATGTGCCAAAATGAAGGTAATTATGGCTCTATCTTAGTTTTTCAGGTAAATCTTTCTATAGTACCAATTGTGTAAAATTTGAAGATGGTCAATAGGTCCCAGAACGGTAAAAACAAAAACACACAGAAATAAATGATGTATCTCAATAACGGCCTTTGAGAGATGGCAAACTCAAACGAGTCACTTGAGAGGACATTGAATACAATTTGACAAAGACTAAGATTCAGAGTTGGTTGAAACTGATTTTTTTTTTTTTTGCCTCGGAAGCAAAACGACTTACGCCTCCCTCGTCTGTCACAGCGGACAGGGCGGGGCCCATGTTGGCTTCGACATCTGTAGTCTCCAGTATCGGCTCATTGTAGTCCCTGTAGGAATAGTCGTATTCCCTCAGGCCCACGTCCCCAGTCACATACTCCTCAGTGAAGGCCTCCTCACCCACACCGCCTGCCTTGGTGGCATCTACCTCCTCTCCCACCAACGTTGTCTCCACCTGGGGCTGCGTTGAGTGTGTCAGAGCCGCAACGGGATGGATAGAGGGGCACGGGAGGATGGATCAAGTAAAGGAAAATAAAGATGCAAAAGGAAGAAGGAAGGAAGAGGGAGACGTATGCATGATGGGGAAATGTTAGTAAAAGAAAGAGAAATATAGAATGAAACAAGAGGGGGAATGGAGGAGGGGGCATATATAGAAAGAAGTGAGTCTTACCTTTTGCAAATAAACAGTGACATAGGGACAGAAAACAAAAAGACATCTGGCAGACTGTGGGGACTCTATTAGTCATCCATGCTCTAACTTCAGTCTGATATTTCCAGGTGAATTTTTCAGGTTTATCCTGCAACTTTAAATCTTGTTAATAATCTTTTGTTGAACAGTTTGTTTCCACAAAAGCATATCCTTATCAGCTTGTGTGTGATGACCTGTAACCAAATGATCTCTCCTAATTTGATACATTTATTGTCTGATATTGTAAACATTTGCTTGAAAAGAAGAGAGTAAGAAAAAAAACACTCACTGTCCCTAAACACACAGAACTGACAGGAGGCACTTTGTGAAAACAAACTGCTGCTATGTGCTATGCAAAGCCAAAACTATGTTATTTTCTATTTTACTTACCGTGGATGTTTAAAAAAAAACCAAATATGAATCCATTGGAATTATGCTGTATTTTTAACTTATACAAAAAAACCCAATAACTGAAAATAGTGCAAAGGGAATAATGTGTATGTTCCTAAAATATACATTATAGAACTGACACTACAACAACAGCAAAAACATTCTTGACATCAAAAGTGCAAAACAAAGTCATCACAGTCACCTAACAAATATAAAATGTCAATGATGACAATATGAATTACTGACAAAATAAGTGAACTGTGAGAAACAGATCAGAACCGTGAGAAGTTCATTCTCAAATTCTGATAGTTTTAGGGCTTTAAAGTAAGCCACAGCAGCAGCTGTATTCTTTAGTTCAGTTAGATGTTTTTTTTCTCAAACCAGAATGCATTATATCCATCTCCCTTTGTTGATGAGGTTAAAACTGCACATCAAATATTTTTATGCGGATCCCTTTTTCACAAGATTTTTGTTCTTATGTCAAGATCAGAACCTGATCAACCGACGATCTTGAGATGAGGACAGGAGTCTTGTTGTTAGAGGGGAAAAAGGGGAGCCACCTAAAAATGTTTGATGATACAAGCAGATGAATGTGGTGCATTCTCTTTGAAAAAGATTTTCTTGTATGTCTTGTCACGTGGCATCGGTGCCAACGAAACACTGACGTTGGTTAGAAAAGTTTAAAGAGAGACACTGGGCTAGAACTACTTGGTTAACCTACAAAGACCGGGCTCACCACCACACAGATATTACACTTCGTCCTTTGGTGATGATTATATTTTTTTGTTTTTGTCACTGTGTGCTAACTGGTAACTTATGTTTTTATATTTTACTGGGCAAAATCACCAAATCCATCTACAGATTTGGTGTTTAATTTACTTGTCTGGTCTTCTTTTGACTGTGTCATCTTCTTGTCAGTGTGTACTTTTTCTTCTTTACCTGTACTGGGACCTCTTCTTGTCCAAACACCTCACCCTCTGGCACCGTCTCCTCATAGTAATAATCAGTCTCTGTAGGGGTGTGGCCAGCCTCGGCATATTCAGTATCTACATCCTGATTGGTCAAGTTGACAGGAATTGGGGAGCAGGGAGGAAGCAAGCAGATTTTAATGAAAGAGCGTGGTTAGTTCAAAGTCTGCTTGTAAGTGACGATGAGTTAAAAGTGGAAAAAAATGGAACACATCATAAAACTGTGGTTGCCGAAGAGATTTTTACTGGCAACTCACATTTTTAAAGTTGCAAAGATCCATTTTAGAAAAGAGATTTCAGGTAGTTTTAGAATCTCAATGACTATAAATTTTGCCATGTGCAAGATTTAGGGAGTCGTTGAAACAACTTTGCTGAAATTACTTTTCATTGTATGTTGAACTTTTTTTTCATATAAGGGGGAGGTCTGCTCTTATTGGAAGTAGGACTGAGAGCCCCTATACATCCCTTAAGATGAAAACATCATATGTTGATGCTTTGGGATGTCTAGTTTCACCCAAGACCAGAAAAAAAGAGAGACAACCCCTATCAACAGCCTCACAGAAAACAATTCATATGAATCACTGTAATCTATTTTATGAATTTTCCCAAACCCACCAATGACCATGAGCTTCACAATGTCCTACTCATTGAAGGAAATGTGTCTTCTGATGGAAGCACACTTTTTTAGTTTCTGTGAGACTGCTTCATTCATATTTGATACAAAATATGGCCAGACAGGTAGATAGGTATCAGAGAGAAAACACAGGTACTTAAAAAAACAAAGAGAATGACAGGGTGATAGAGGAGGTTTGTTGTGTTCCTTGTGTATAGGATGTAATAGTATTTGTGTTTTCTCAGGTTTAGTTTTTGTGCCACAGAAATCCATGCTCATTCATCTGACCGGTACGTTAATGGTTTCCCCGAAAAGAAAGAGACTGAGAGCTGGAGTGTATTCAGGTTCTGAGATCCAGTTTCAGTAGCTTGAAGGTAGGAGTATGAAGTGAAGTAAAGAACAATGAAACTGTACGATTAGCCATGCTTCAATGTGTACCGCTGTATCATATCATATGGAGAAGTTGGAGTGATCGCAAAGATCATATGATATTTGAAAAGAGGAGAAGGCACCCAGCTTGGTATGAACCAGCTTCCATTCTGAAAACCAGACTGTCCACCATCAAGGATTTACCTCAAAATCTGAACTGTAATCCAATATCAAACTACTCATCACAGAGACCCATTTAAGTTTCACAAAAACTTTGTTGTAGACCCTGGATGGTGGAAAGAAATGGCAACCAGATTGGACAGATGGAACATACAACTCTGGACATTCTGACCCAAACATGGGCCCTCTTGTTGTACCTGTTGATAACCGTTGGTAATTTTCTTCGCTGGGACTGCAGTTCCACTCAACACAGTCTTGCCGAAGGGTGGGAATGGTTTGTGCTGGGATTTGACATTGAGGTCCAACACCACCTTGGATTTCGTGGGTCTGGGTGGAGTGGGCTGGACAGGGGCAGATGTTGTCACTACTTTCTTCGGGATGGAAACCTTTTCGACCACAGTCTTCACCACTTTGTTCACTGTTGGTTTGACCAGGGGGGCTTTGGAGACCACAGTTTTAACTTTGGTGACCTCTTTGACTTCGGTCTTTACTTGAGTTTTTGCTGCTGAAGCTTTGGTGGCCACGGCCTTTGCTGGTTTTGTAGGTTCAGATTCTGATGCTTTCGTGGGTTTAGGTGCCTTTGTAGCTTCTACTTTGGCAGCTGACTTAGCTGCAACGACCACAGTCTTTTCTACTTTCACAACTTTTTCAGTCTTTGCTTTTGTAGTGGTTTCGATTTTTGCCTGATTTTCAGCGCCAGTACTAACAATTTTCTTTTCTACCACAGTAATAACTTTGCCATTGCCATTAGCCTTAGCCTCACCATTGACCTTATTCTCAGCTTTGCCATTAATTTTGACTTTGACCTCTTTAACCTCAATGGTAGTTTTGCCATTTCCACTGACTTTCTTCTCTGCTGTAGCTTTTCCATTGCCATTTCCATTAGTCTTGGACACAACAGTGTCTTTTCCATTTCCATTGGCTTTCTTTTCTGCTGTTGGTTTTCCATTTCCATTGGCTTTCTTTTCTGCTGAGGATTTTCCATTACCATTTACTTTCTTCTCAACCACAACCTTGCCATTGCCATTTCCATTAACCTTGGCCTGAGCTGTAGGCTTGGCATTGGCTATAGCTTTGCCATTGCCATTTGTTTTTGTCACCGCTGCTTTTCCATTGCCATTGCTGTTGGCTTTAGCTGCACCATTTACTTTCTTCTCAGCAGCTGCTTTACCATTGCCGTTCTTAGCTGGGGCAGCAGTGGGCTTAGGCTTAGCTGCTGCTGTTGGTTTGATCTTAGACAAGAGGATCTCTACTGCAGTGGGCTTTGCTTTGGATGGCTTGGATGCGGCAGACTTAGAAGCTTTGGTGGGCATAGGCACCTTGACTACAAGTTTGGATGGTCCAGTTTTGGCTGGTTTAGCAGGAGTGGGTTTTGGTTTGACAGGGGAGGATTTAGTGGGGGCTGCTTTTCCATTGGGCACCTTCTTCTAATATCCAAGATTATTGTTTGGTTGATTTGTTGTTTAGTATGTGAAAGTGCATAATGACATGAGAAAATTGAGGAAGACAAAGATACATGGAAGGGTTGGGAGGGGGGTTGAAAAGCACAAACAAGGGATGGACAGAAGAAGAGAGAAAGACAAGAGTGGATGTTTTTGAGAAACAATGACATAAAGATGGCCAAGGCTTGGATGATTTACTGAGACTGTACAGGCATTACTGGATACAGCAGAGAATTAATCCAATTTTTGAAAATAGTATGTATAAATACAACTGAAAAAAACAACCAGTATTCAAATTCAGAATCCAAATTTTGAGAAATATCTTTTTTTTTGACCCAAGCTATTAAGTTGAGTTTTTGCTGATCTCTCCAGTAATGCCATTCCCAATATTAAATGACAAAGCAGCATCTTTGCGCTAATATGAACTCGAGCCTGTGGTTTGGCAGAGGCACTGAGGGTGTGACTGGTCAGGTGAAAGTGGTGCTGAACACACTCACAAAACATACACATCACTGATGCACTAACCTGCTAGGTCTCTCTCTCTCTTAAACACACACACACACACACACACACACACACACACACACACACACAGTTTATAATGCACTGAGATCATCTGCAAGACTGCGAAGGTTACTGCTGTTTAGCCATGCAAAAGAATGAGTGTGGATGCCAGGCAAGCATGCAAATGTGTGTTAGTCACATAAAACCACAGAGTGACAACAAAGGTACATAATTCTTCTTTCTCATGCTGCTATAATAAATATACATGCAAATTAATATAGTAAACAAACAAACATTTCACCCAAGTAATACAGTGTGAATGAGAAACACTGTGGATATAAACTCCTCAAATATGCATTATAGAACACAAACAAAAATTAAAGGAGACAGACTGTGGCATACATGTATGTTATGTCAGTCAGTTAAGTCAGTTGTACAAACATGAATGCATATACCAAGCAAAAAACATGTGCATTGATATCCCCATGTTGACTGGAAAATTGGTATGGAAACTGATGACCCAGAAGTGCATGCGGTGACATCTTCGAAAAGATACCATGCAAGTAACAAGACAATACAGACACATGCCCTGGCAAAATAAAATAAAAAAGCAAATTTAGTTTTTTTGGTAAATTTAATTTAGTTGTGACGCCGAATGGGTTGAGTTTATCATAGATAAAAATAAGTGCCAGAAAACTCACAGGAAAGCATTTCAATTAATTAAGCTATCTGGTAAAAACAAAACCTACTTACAATGACTATTTGACCAAAATCAGATTAAGAAAAAGGCTGCCCTGGCACATTATTATTATGTTTCCTATGCTAGCTTGTATTTAGAACACGCTCAGTTTTTCATTAAAGACAAAACACACATCATTATGTAATTTATTACTTTGATTTGGTAATGTCCATAGATCTACAAATTCAAAATAAGAGATGATATTATGTGATCAGGTGATCAGTTTTTTCTTATGGCATAACTGACATCATTTCATGAAAAAAAATGCCAGTGAACCTTCTGGTGGGTACCAACATGTGTATGCTTTCTGATAAAACTTTAATTTTTTACCCTTATAGCATCCAATATGTGCCAAGAAAGTTTTGTGACACTCAATTCTCAGCTTAAACTTGCTTTCCTGGAATTCTCAAAAGGTTTTAATTCTAATTGTGAGAAATTATTTTGGTTCGGCTTAGGGTGGAACAGGATGGGGATGTATAAAGAAGGAGCACACACTGGAGAAGAATGTGTGAGAAAAAGTGTGCCTAACAACACGGCTGCACCAACACCACCCCAGTGCCCCCACTTGGCCACATCTGAACACATACATACATATGTGACAACATGTAAATGACATGAGGACAATAAAAACATAAGGAGCAAAGATAATCTGGTGTGACGGAGGCGGTGGAGGACGAGATTGACGTGTGAGAGGTCATGTGTATTAAAGGAAAGGTTAAATATGAATAAAACAAAGGAGGTATGGAGTGATGAGGGATGAGAGGCATATTGAATGCTAAAAGTAAATAGCTTGGAAGAGCTTTTCAAACAAATATTTTACGGAAATGTGAAAATGTAGTTGACACTTAATATTAGCAAGCTAAACCTATATATGAATTATGCCTCTGCCTAAATACCTCTCTTTCTCATTCTCCTTCCCTTCCACAAACCCCGCTCGTGTTTTCCCTCTCTCGTGCTCCCTCTTTACCTGTTGACTGGGGGCCCCAGGTTGGGGAGAGGGGGGCGCAGAGGAGGAGGAGGGAACGCCTGTTGTTTCCTCATAATAATAGGGGTATTCATGGTCATCCTGCTCCTCATCAAAGTACTGAGAGAGATGGGGAATTATTGAAAGATGGGGAGAATGGAAAACAGGATGGGTTGGCAGAGGGGACAGGAGCTCAAGAGGTATGGAAGGAGAGGAATGCATGAGGAGGGGGCGAGTGGATGTCCAAGGGGAGGTAAGAAGGGTTTGCAGAGGGCACAGAGGAATAAATAACGACACAGAAGAAAAGTGATAAATGTGGGGTGAAGCAGCAAGAGAGGAAAAAATAAAACATGTTGATAGACAGCGAGATATACATATTTCCATTCATCAGAAGAAGTCTGTGCTGCTGGTTAAAAGGTGTTGATATTAAAAACAAAACACAGACGACCTTGATGAATAAGAAAAAAAAAACAAAGCAATAGGTGAAGCCAATGAATAAAACCACACTGATTTATATTCATCCAGAAAGCAGCATCAACATGACAGGGTTTGGGACGTATGATGTTGAATCTCTGAACTTTGACTGATTGTTGCACTGACTGATCTGGCATGCAGGCTTGTAAAACAAAGATGGTGTACTTGGGACGGACAAATGCGGATGAAAATCACTTGCTGGTGTCAGGGAACTGTCAGCTCTCAAATATCAGCATGTTTTCGACAGAAAGAAGAGTGAAACAAAGCTTATAATGTATGTGATGTGCACAACCAGTCTCAGTGAGCAAAGAGGCTCCACCTTAAGCCATCTTCAAGCCAAATGCTTATATGTCTCAATTTACCCGCAAAACAAATCAAAATTTAACTTCATGTGCTGAACAACTTCTCTTTCTTTCTGTCCATGTGGGAAAAAAATGGGGAAAGACAAGTTGGCTTGTATCATCCTCTTTCCCCTACCTTTCTGTGTTCCACTGCAGAAAAAAACGCGACAACTAATCCACTGCTGTTAAAATACAAACTTGTGTTTCTCCAAGACTGTATGCAATGATGGAAATGTGCCCCTTTTTAGAGGTGTACTTATTGAAAGGTATGGCATGATAAAGCCTCTGCTTTTCTCTCGTTTACCTCAGGGACACACAGACCGAGGAAGTGAGGAGGAAAGGGGATGGATACAAACTGTTGCTGATGGCAGGGATGCGTGAAGAAGACAGAGAAGCAGAGCAGCACTTTGATGACATCATCAGTAACACAAACTGAACCTGAGGACTTTTATTTCATTTTCAGCAGACTGGTGCATTTAGTATATTTACAAATGGAAAATTTCTAGTCTTTGGGTACTATGCAAGAGCAGTGTATAGACTCATATAGATGCAATCCTTATTAATCATCACTTATGACCCACTAGAGGTGTGTGTTGGCATATTTATCTGCAGAAACCCAGTCATCTGCCTGTATTTTATTATTTTCTCCTTATTTTGCTCTGGGATGTTTATGAGCATGTGGTCTCAAGCCAAAAACAACTCACAAGTGAGGTCTGGACTCTATAAAAAGGGAGCAACCGGGTAGCAGCAGCAGCAAGAGGACGCTATGAAGCTCATGGAAAAAGTGCAGAAAAACAGCAAATTCCAAAACAGGAGTATATCAGGGGTTGGCTTTCACTTTAGCTAGCGAGCAGGTAGGTGCTGGTGGTTGTCTCAGTTAGCTTGCTAAAGTACTGCTTGATTCCCCATTACTAAAAGAGTGACCTTATATATTAGTATATTGCAGCGTATATACAAAGTAAAGACGGCAGGAGGGGCCAAGTTTAAATGCTGTGTTTACAAACAGTAACCGATAATCCCTGCAAAGTACCGTATGTCTTTAAACAGATACACAAGCATCTATTAGGCAGACAAGCTGTTTCAGCTCTATCCATGTCAAAACTCTTAATCTCCTTTACTGTAGGATACATATGACCATCATGCAGAAAAGGGAAGCCAAACCGATATATTTTGGTCCAAGAATCTGGCTTTTTCATATTAGCACCCTGGTTGCCTTATCTTAATTCTTAATATTTGTTAAAAGAAAAAAAAACCTTGCACAACAATTCTTAAAAAAAAATGCCACAGAAAATAAAAATAAAGTCCACAAGTTCTGTTTGGTTCTCTTTTTCTTGGAGCTACAGATGAGCAACTTTATGAATGAGTAGTGTTGGCATGATGGGACTGTCTGAGGTTACCCACTCTGTAATAGATGCTACTTAGTAGTCTGGTATGGGTTTTGTGTGAACAACTGAGACCTCATCCCACAGTAACCTCAATAGAAGGTGAGTGAGTAAAATACAAAGGCTAGTCACTGTAGCCTGTTGAAAGATTTAAGATATTTTTCTACTAAGAAGGTTAACCGTTTAATAAAGGTTTCATTCATATAAGTGGAGGAGCAAATGTTGATTCCATCAGTCTGTGGATGGACTCATGTTGTTGTGGTGTTACTCACATATGTGTTGGGGTCCTGAGCCTGGGTCTTGGGCAGTGGGGAGTCACAGTCAGGGCTGTAGTGTTCACAGAAGTCATAGGCGGCCTGGGGGTTGGAGGCGATCAGCAGTTGCTGGATGTCTCCCTGTGGGGAAAAAAGAAATTAAAAACAGATCAACAAAACCTGTAGTGGCATCATCAATTACAGAAATCAGTGAAAACCTCTAAAGTATGTTAAGTACTGATGTGTTTTTAATTTCAATTAAATGAGTGGAAAGCCATACCAAAGCACCAACAAATACATGATGTGCCTGTTCTAACTTTGTAGTTGCTGACTTCTACAGCAGAGGGTACTCACAGTCAGTCAATGAACCATAACTGCATACTTTTTCTCTTGCAGGTTATGCTTAAAGAAGTACTGCACACTTAAATGTGTTTTTTTGAGTCATAAACTGAAGAATATGATTGTGCTATGAAGAAATGCATCAATGTTGGTGTTAATACTGACATTTCTTACCACATTTATAAAAGAAATGTGCATTTCATGTTTAGTAAAAAATGGCTAAACATGTCATCTACTGTTTTACATCAGTCCTGAACCTTGCAGGCCAATGCTGACATAGAGACAACCAGATGGGACATTTCTACATCGTGAAATTTAAGAATCAACTCCTGCCTCACACATTCACCCCTACCTCCCTGCCCCACCTCTCAGCCTTTGCCCACTGTTGGAGTTTGGCTCAGTCCTGGGTTTGAAGTTACGCTTTAAAAAAAGGTCCTCACCTGGAAAACCTCCTCATCAAGCAGACGGGCTCCGAATACTGTGATGCCATTTGTGTCAACTACTGCGTTGTTGCCGCGAGGGAGGGGGCGGGTCATCTTCTTCTTGCAGTCCAGCAGCAGTGTCACATTTTTCTTTGAAACAGAGATAGCGATGCGATGCCACCTAGAGACGAGAAGGAGGAAGCAGAGGCGAATAAATGTGTACTGTGACTACAGGCCTGAATAAAAACCCTTAAATCACACATACACTCCAGCCAACACTCACACACAAACCATTCACACCCACATAACCCCAAATCATCTCAACCAGTCACAAACTGGTTGTTGCTGGTTACTGACTTGCCATCAGCCAGGTTGACGCCTTTAAACAGTGGGTAGTCCTCAGGGGCTGGCTTTCCATTCTGGTCCTCATACAGGAAAACAGGCGAGCGTCCCATTTCAATGCCCAGCTGCTGGATGCCCTGCTCGCTGTAGATGGAGAGGAGGAAGGCTTGGAGACCAGCATGGGCCTTAACCAGAGCCATGATGGAGAAGTTCTCTGGGAATCGACCTATTGATGGGAGATGGGAGAAGAGAGGATGAAAACAAAGAAAGGATCAGACAAAAAACATGGGTCATTGCTTGGATTGGCTTGTGGACAACGTAATAAGGAGGCAAAGAAACACTGCATTGTGAGTTTAATGACCTGGACCAGAGCATTTATTCATCATGGAAAATAAGGGAGGCAGGAGAGGGAGGTGAAGGTTAAAAAAGGGAAAGCAAAGA
This sequence comes from Plectropomus leopardus, assembly GCF_026936395.1. Taxonomy (NCBI): domain Eukaryota; kingdom Metazoa; phylum Chordata; class Actinopteri; order Perciformes; family Serranidae; genus Plectropomus; species Plectropomus leopardus. Next base: position 27,236,226 of record NC_142192.1, on the reverse strand, counting down.
GAGGAATTTCAAGTTGAAGAAACAGGCCGATAAAGAAAACGTGGCTGGGGAAGGAAAACACAAGTATGGAGCAGTAGCGCAAGATGAGAGATGGATAAGAAAATGTAAAAATTACACCATTGATGAGCTTAAAATGATAAAAGTAAGAAATCTTTGTGAAGATCAGCTGATTACAGAATACCACAATATATGAAGCTGGCATGGATAATGAGGACACATAATGACAGGTGGGCAGAACTGTTGGAGGAAAGCTTAACCTAAGAAAATGAGTTGAAAATCAGCTTTTGACTTTTGAGAATTTCTTCATAACCACATAAGTGCTACTTTGTGTTATTCGTTCCTCACTCCAGGGTGTCAGACAGTTTTCTTAAGTTAAATTGTTATGGCTCTCCCACTCCTGCACTGCAACACATAATTATACTTTATATCAGTGAGCAATCTAGCATGGGGCACCAAAGCCTCACTAAACTCCAGAGAGCTCAGTTTAAAATAAATCCAAACATTTGCAACAATAAAAAGAAACTGTAATTCCTATTATAGGTTGCTGCACTCAGGAATTCAGCATAAATATATGAAATATTATGCCTATCCTAAAGTGTGCTGTGGTTCTGGTGTAACAAAGGAGCGTTAACAACTCTGAAAAAAAACTCAATTTTTTAAATGTATATTCAAGAATTTCTTTTAGTAGGGACCAAGTTCTTTACCAAATTAAAACTTAACTACATACACTAAATTTTGAGACCTACTATAAATATATATATATAAAATTGATATGATATAAAATAGAAGTGGAAAATATGAGCACAGCTTTTTAAAATTTCATCATAGTATCCTATGAAGTAACATTCATAGCCTGCCACCTTTTTTTCATTAGAAAATCCCTACATACTTATACTTATATAAGTTCATTTTTTCCAAACTGCTTTGGGCAATTTTGCACCTAATTACGGTCACGGCAATAAGTATTAAAGACACCCCCCACCCCCGTTAAAAATATAGTTAAAACATCCACGTTTTTTTTTTTTTAATATGCTACAAGACGTATCATGCAGGAATAAGTAATAAGCACTATGGCTGAGTCACTTTCACTTCAACTTGTCAAAGATGACAATCAGTTTAAACGAACATTACAAGCACAATATTAGCTGTTTAATAATACCAAGCCCAAGGCCCATGGTATCTTTAACTTTTTACAAGCAGGTACACTGAAGCTGCAGGCAGGTGGCAGAGGGGTGGGGTAATCTGCATATTCATAGATTCACACATACTAAATGAGGCAAAAGTCTAGAGTTTAACCTAAGTCATTCTAAGGCATGTAGGGATTTATTTCATTAAAAAAAAAAGCAACTTCCAAAAAGGATGTTCTGATGAATAGAGATTATTTTTTAGGGGTTTAATCAATGCCAGTGGAAGAACTTCAAGTGTTCAGTTTACTCATCAAGAGGAGTATTATAAACCAGTGAACAGCTGTATAATATCTTCTGTAGCTCTACTTGTAGAATCCTCCAACAATAATAAATTGAAAAAGTACCACTTTAAGTAAAACAAAAATGAAACCAAGATTTAAATTCTCTGTTTTTTAAACAGCAGTGATCAAACAACCTTATGACATTTTAAACAGCAGTCTCTCAAAATATTCAAACAATAGTTTAGTTGAAGCCTACCTGAGAAGAGCTGCTTGGTGGGGGCAGAGATCTGGGCCTTTTTGGTGATGCGGTAAGCATGGTCGGGGCTGCCGGAGCGACGGGATGTGCAGAAGCCGGGGACTTTCTTCACGCCCTCGGGGAGAGAGGGAACCTGTAGAGCCCGCAACACATCCACTGGGTCTGAGGAAGAGAGGAAGAAAAGTGTCATTACATTTTTTAGGAAATAACTCCTTAGAAAACTTGCCCTGTGTGTGACACAGCAACTCAGTGCTGAAAATAAACAAGTGAAATGCCAAAGCTGAAACTTCCCTGCCTAGAAATCCTGTCATGTTACATTAGTACAATTTCACATACTCATTTCTACAATATCTAACTTTGGGTCCTGCTTTTTCTGGACGGAGCTCTCTCGTTTTCATGGTCATTTTCTCTGGCTGTCAGGTGCACATACAGCATATCTGCAATGTCTACATAAATGTAAATACCTCTGCTGCAGCTCTCTTTTTTAATTGAACAAATAAGACAGGTGATTTTTTGCATAAACATAAAAACAGATTAAAAAGCCTTTTTCTCACAGTTAGAACACAACAAGCTTAAATATAACTCAGTGTTTACAGGCTTTATAGAAATCACTGTAAAGGAGACCCTTAAAGCTCACTCCAATACTTTTGCAATGTGTCTGAATCCAAAATAGTAGACAGTTTTATCTTTTAACATAGAACTTCTTTGCAGCTGCAGAGCCCTAACTTTGCTCTGATGATCAAAAAACTTGATCTTGCAAGTAATCTTAAACGTTCTTGAAGCATTAATGTGATACAGAAGCAGGTACAGGGGGCGTCCACAATGGCCACCACTGTACATTAAGGTATAATAATTTAAGAAAGGAAGCACTGTGTTCAAGCACATTGGCCACAGTCCAAGCCACATACATGAACCACTGCAGGGCAGGTACAGTAAAGCTCAGTTCAAATCAGAGCGGAGACTGTACCCTCTATTCTGCTCACGTTTATCAAGCAACTGACACAAGTGGCTGTTCATGTGATACTGCTGAGTCAGGTGAATATTTGTGTGAAGGCACACAAGCAGTTCCCTGACACGCACACACACCTGATGTACAGTATATCTCCTAACATCACATAAACACAAATGTGCACACACACACACACACACACACACACACACACACACACACACACACACACTCACACACACACACACACACACTGTAGCACCACCGGTCTCACAACCTGTCTTCACTTTCACACACTGAGGTCAACCAGTCTGTTTCTCCACCCTCAGTCTGCCCTGTGGTTTATCATGTTGGCTTTCTCATATTGCTCAAAGGCACTGCATCAGTCTATGTGCTTCAGCTTGAAAATCATGGCTCTACATTTTGGATTTGATTCCCTTTATGACCACTTCAGCCACCTCGGATAAAAGCAAACACATTTCTTACTTTATGATTAATTTCCCTACATGAGCTACTGAAATCAAAAGTAGCTAACTACAGAGACAAAATTAAATTTTTCTTTCTTTCTTTTTTTAAGTACTACCTGAAATTCCACCTTGAAAGGACTGATAATCCATAACATAATTTACAGTTAGTTTGACATTTATGACAGCTCTTATTTCAACACAGTGGGCATTATGTCTTAAAAAGGGTGGATATGTAATTGCCCACATGAGCTGACTTGCACCGTCTTGCTATGATATGAGGATTACAATAATTGCTCAGTCTTGCTGTATGCTGTTTTATAGGCTAAATGTCCAAGTTATGCTTACTTAGATAATTGGCTATTGAAAAATCAGTTAGTCAATCTATTTGAAATGCCCGTTTTTTATTATTTCATTTAGGAAACCCATCTTCATGCTACAATTTTTTTTTGATTCAACTGCTTTCAAGATGCTGAGATGCTGCTGTCTGATTCATGATGGAATGGCAAATATGCACGACACAAATTGTGCCAAGGTTTCAAAACAGAAAGCTTGCATACACTTAAAAAAATATTTTGCTGCCCTAGAGAACCCAAATCATATGTTATTACAAAGTCTACCAGTTACATCTTGATGGTTGTTAAGCAAGGTGCCTATAAAGTTAGAGTTTTCACCAACACCCAGTATTCACATTTTCCTGAACTCTTATCCTCCCTCACTCTTGGCTAGCCTTCCTGTGTTTAAGATGCACCAGAGAGCTAACTTTGCAGTTAACAGCCAGTTAAATTCAGTTACAGCCAACCCTGCAGTGGCACTTCTCATAATAAACTTTTGGTTGCAGAGATGCATTGCCCGTGTTAAAACTACAACCCTGAAGAAAAGATAACTACCAAGTCCTCCTGCAATGCAGACTCTGAAGTTGTTTTCATTTTTCATTCAACGGCCAAATTTTTAAACGGAAATTTACAAACACTTTAAAAAGCATCATATTTATATATTTAGCATATATATTTATTTATCAGACAAACTTTAGCATGCTTAAATAGTAAATACAACAGAGCATACAGCAGCTTGGCACTAACTCTTAGTGAGGGAGCCGATCATCAACCGTAACCGTGCAACCCTCTGTAAGTAACACTGTGCTAGTTTCAGAGGGAGCTAAGTGATACACAAACACAAGTACCAGGTGATAAGATGTGAACAGTAACTTTTACTAACATAAATTTGCAAGCAACATTTTAAAACACATTTTCACACTCAAAATAACTACAAAATAATCATGAAAAACAATCTGGTATTTTTAATTACATTCTCTTTACTAACAATGCAGTGAAATTCACTCAGCTAATCTTTAAAACAAATAAAACACACATAATGCAGCTGTACTCGGCTAATCTGAGCATCAGGTTACTACCTTCAGTTGCATTAGGGCTGCTAATTAACGTCTTTATGCTTTAAACATCATCAACGATCAATAACCACGGTGCTGGGGCAATAAACCTCCCCACAACACTCAAAAACGTTCAGGCAATGTAGCACCGCAAACGCTATTAGCAATGTTAGCATAACGCAGTTCGCTAGCTTACCGCGATAAACAGAGGGACAAAACTGGACTTTTCCCAAACTCCCGGTCACTTCTTTCTAGTTTGCCTTCCGAGTTGGTTCGTTAACTTGTTGTACGTTCACTTTTATCTACTTTATTAACTTTAATTCGGTCTGTTTACTCCCTTCTCTCCTGTCGCCATCATGTATGCCCGTTTGCTCTGTTTTCCGCACATACTCACGTGCAGTATCACGCAATGACGTCGTGACCTGTCAATCAAGTTCAGTTAGGGGCGGGACTATCGCTCCTGATTGGCTGATCTTTCACTGTCCGTTAGTAAAGGGACATTACGCTGTTTTAATACATTTTTGATTTCTTTTAACACTGTATTGTCACTGGGTTACACTTCACCTCCTGGTAGAGTAAAACGTTTTTAAGTGCAAAACCACAAGAGGATGCAGCTTATGCACCACTCTTATTCAACACCAGTTTGTCAGCAACTCACCAGAAACCAAATGAAAATTGGCAGTAATCTACTAATGTAGAATACCATTAATCTGACGGCTCTTGCCACACATATGAAGCCATCGTCAAAGAGTTACATAACTTTATAATTATAAATGTCAAACTACTTTATGTTGCTTTATATTGGGCTCTAATGTGAAGTTTCCTCATGTTTCCTAAAAAAAAAAAAAAAAAATCACACTGATCCCATCGGTGGTAACTGTGTTTAGGTGACACCCAGTGTCTCAGAGTTAACAGTTAGTCAAACAGGCCCACAGATGGTAATATTTATTCAGACAGAGCAAATGGTGCGTTAATATTACCTCGGGGTGTCTAGACTACAGTCCATTAACGTCATTCTATACGAGAGAGAAAGAGGAAGAGGAGGGAGGAGTAAGAGGAAGAGATGGGGTGAGAAAGAGAAGGAAGTAAAAGCAATATTTATGGAGGAGGAGTGGTATTGTGATGCTACATAAACCATCCAAAACACAAACTTCCCTAAAACTGTTTGAAAGCGGAAATTACCATGAAGGAGATTAGTTAGTGAGAGTGAAAAAGTGAAATAGGAGAAACAGACCTTTTCCCCTCACCTTGAAGACTTGAGATTTTTTAAGTACTGGAAAGTTAGTACATGAAATGTAATAATACTTAAAATGAACAGGAAGATTTATATGTGGGCATGCTTATCCATACTTTGTGTTCTAGAGCTGCAATAATTAATCATTCAGTTGTCAAGTTTTAAATGAATCATCAGCTAATTTTAGAATCATTTAATCTGTTTGAGTATTTTTTTTTTTAAAGAAAATAAACCAGAATTCTTTGATTCCAGTTTCTTAAATGTGAATGTTCCCTGGTTTCTTTACTCAAACATATGAGGATGCCATTTTGGGCTTTTGGAAACACTGAGTTTTTCTCCAAATACTTTTCAAGACTTTTGCACATCTGCACAGGAATGCTGGGAATGAGAAACAGGTAGAGGGAGGAAAGGAGGGAGGGCAAAGTGAGGGAGAGGGAGGGAGGGGAGGTTCAGGCAAAGGTGGAGTGAGTAAGTGTGTGTGTGTGTGTGTGTGTGTGTGTGTGTGTGTGTGTGTGTGTGTGTGTGTGTTTTGGGGGGTCAGGCAGTGACAGTAGACAGCGTGGTTCTGCGATGGCAGGATACTGGATCAGATTGCAGCCTGAGCTACCCCCAGTACACCCAGTACAATGTGCCGCTCTGTTCCCCGCTGCCTGCCCAGCTCACATCTGCAGCCGGGGCCCTTCCTGCCTGGAGGACCACAATCACGACAAAAACACACCCTCAAAAATAACACCCGGGGCCACAGAGGTACACAGTCATGCAGCCTGGGAAGAGAAAACGGCACCAACACCTTATGAGACGAAGGGTGGCAAATATGAAACTAGACAAGGTAGAAAAACAGAAAGCCAGGGGGAACAAACTCTCTCTCTTTACTTTCTTTCTTTTCCCTCTTCCTGCTCTATCGCTCCTTCTTACCATAAGCGCTCACAGATGGCCGCAGCCTTCTGATGTAAAGGCAGACCAATTACTCTGCTGTCATTAAGACAGGAAGCAGGGCTCACAGGCACGTGAAGGCAGTTAGAACTGGTGCTGTAGGTGAAGATTACAGTAGCCTGAACAGTTATAACTACTGACAGCTAAACTGGGAGAGTGAAACTCAGACTAAACAGTAAAACTAGCCAGTGCTAATCAAATATAAACCAAGATTCTGTTCCTGTATTGCATACTTCTCCCTTAAAATATCTTCAGAAAAAAAACTTTATTATCATTATTATTATTATTATTATAACTTTATCAACAAAAAGCTGGCTGTTTCCTGTATTGTACAAACAGAGGCTGAAAAAAAAAATAGTTCAACTAAGCAGTGTTGATCAAATATGAACCAAACTTTTGTTATCGTGGAGCCTATTTCTCACAACATTTTAGTTTACTGTTTCACTGTAAAGTGAAATAATTTATTACCAGTCGGCTGCCATACTGTTTCTTGTGTTGAAAGCATTGCGTCACCTGGTGTAATTGTGGGTTTTCTAACTCTTGAACAAAATCAAATGCCAAAGCCCCCTTTTGTCTGTTTACTCTGATTATGTAGCACAATTGTCAGAATTATTTGTGTTTGTCTAATGCATAGGCAGTCCAGATTAATGAAAAGGCCATCTTAACAGCAGTGAAACACTTTTTTAATTGAATCTGAAATTATGAAAATATCTTGTGTAAAAACCCCTGATCAGTCCTTTCTGAACCCCCTGCTACATTTTATTTTATGTATGTTTATTTTGACTGATAAAAAAAATGCAAAAGTAAGTAAATTCTTTAGGTGTGCTGGCATATATAAGTTCAAAACCTTGTCTGTATAGCTTAGTTTAAAAGTAGACCTATATTTAATTTGTCTCTGCAGTGATTAAAGCAGTGACTGGTGAAGCTGGATAGTGTTACAAGATATTGTGAATAAATACCTCATATCTCCATAATCACTGCAAGTGGTGTAAAAATCACCCGAAATGATGATATGCTTGTTGATGTATAATGGAATTCTGTACTATGGGGTGAATGTACAGGTGCCTCCAATGACAGAGACAATCCTATCACTGTTCCTTCAGCAGCCTCGCAGCTCCACACATCGCCCACAACTGACCAAACATTCAGACCACCAGCTTATTACTACCTGATAGAAAACATATGTGATACCTTGGTTTGCAGTCACACTGTAAAATGAGGTGTGCTGCTAAAACTGCCACATTTTTCAGCAGCGTCATTATTACTGCAGTTCATCTCAGGCGCCACTAGATGGTGCTGAAAGAGATTTAACCCCCATGGTGACAGGCGACACTGTTAACAGAGTTTACAGTCTGTTGAAGGGCTGGAACCACGTGATGCTGCACACAAACACACAAATAGTTGTTTACATGAACACATGTTATGCAAATGACACGCTCACAAACAATGATTAATGATTATTGCAAGAGTATGAGTCTTCATTCTACCAGCTAACACACACACCTCTCCTGTCTGAATGCAAAGCAGCTGGACACACTCAGATAAACCCTGTAGGCACACAACACATCAGGATGAGAGCCACCGGTCAAGAAAGTTTTGCAAAGCAAAGGAATTCAGCCTGTTGAAATGACTAAAATAATAGGAATAAAGGACTCCAGCGAGGGGTAGCAAATAATTTTTATATTCCATCCATCATTTTCCTACTATAGCTGCATACACAAAGTCAGAGACAGGGGACACCATGGACAGCTCAGGCTAAAACATGAAAAATAAAAAGACAATCCTGGGTGATTTAAATACTGTATTATGCATGTGCTATTAAGTAGAAACATGCATATTTGCATGCACACACACAGCTGTCTAGTCCGCCCTCTGAGCCCTGGGTCATACTATCATTGCAGACTTGTGTGAAGTGAGAAACTCTGTGATTCTCACTTCACTTCAGAAAAAAACCTTCATTTCCTCTCCTGGGTTTTCTGCCATGGATGCTCAGTGTAACAATTTCTGTGTGTGCATTTGTGTGTGTGCCCTTTCCTCCTTTGGTACAGATGTGCTAAATACCAGACACACACTCCAGCTGACACGTTGACCCCTCACCTCTCACCTTTACACAACGACCACATTGTCAGACACACAGAGCAAGAGGGACGTGCGATATTGAGCAGATTAACACATTCAAACGTGCAAATTCATCAGTGCACCAACTTTCTGTCTCAATATTTGAGTCTCCTGTCATTTCTAAGAGTAAACAAAGACGGGAGATTTTTTTCAAAGCTGAGATGAGGAAAAAATTAAAATGAGATCTCCCAAAAAGAATCATTAATTGCAATAAAGTTAAATATAAAACTAAAAAATTGAAAAGCCTGAACTAAAATCCAGTTGCTTCGAAATCCCCAGCTGTGTCCCCATCCACCCAGCTGACCATGATGGTCGGGCGTACGAGCAGCTGCAGGTTATAATTTTCAACGTGGTCCTCTGTAGTTACAATTTATTTATAATGCCTTGCGTATACAGACAGAAAAACCATTATGAGCACCTGTGCTGTAAAACGGGGCTATTAGACTTTACATTATTTATATGGTAAGCTATAAAATGAGGTTTGTCAGTGTAGTGTGGTTATCATGTACATGCCATGTCATGTGACAGTGTCTGGATAGCTGCTCCTGAAGGAAAAATTAAAACAACTATTCTTGGTTATGTGAATGAATCGTAGGTAAACCCAGACAAAGGTGTTAGAGGAAAAAGGAGTGGGAGCCTATAAATGATAGGGAGGTGATCCTGCCATCACAAATGTTGAAATAAACTCCCACAATAACACCAGAAAAATCAATAGCAACACTGGAATGACACCAGCATGAAAAGAACAAGAAGAGTAACAAGTACAAAAAGAGATCTGGAGTAAAATTAAGTCATTTAACTTAATAATTTTAAAAAAGATGAGAGAAACAATATCTGAATTGCCTAAAAGTCTATTCAAAGCACAACACAATATACAGACAGTGGAGTTACTTATGAATTTATGAGCTGTTTTGGGCCTTTGCTTGTAACATCATCATGTGCTGAAGAGTAAAAATGTCTAAAAATGCTGAAAAAAATGTTTGGATAGAATCTAACAGCACCTAAGTTGTCCCCACATTACAACAGCAATCTCAAAAGAAGGTTACATAGGAAAGATCACAATATTTGTATCTAAATACCTTGATATTGGTCATGTATCATGGTATTGTATTGATTGAAGGTTGACAATTGGTCAGAAAATATGTACACATGAGATTTTTGATAAATAATCATCACTAATGTGAATATGATGACTCAGTGGTAACGGCAATAATAGAACAGCTAGAACAGTTTGGTTTGTTTTATAATTACATCACTTTACTGTAATTCAACCTTTAAATCCAGAAAAAGACAGCACTTACAATATCCAAAATCTAAGAAGATATTTAGTCTCCTATATCGATATCGATACTATATACCTGCAGTTATGCTTTTTTTCAAGAACAGAGAGCTTAAATGACATTAAAAAGTCTAATGTTTGCTGAAAGTCTCTAAGATGGTGTTACTGGTTTGGAGAGCTTTTAGAGAGGACACAGAACTAAAGGGAAAGTATAACATTTTTTATCTCCCAGTGAAGCTAATCAGCTAATAGATAACCAAAGCCAAACTACAACCCAGGTACAAACCTTTATCTAAGAACTTCTCTGTGACAAAGCTATTCTATTCTGGCCCTAATAAGATCACAAAATCCTGTTCCTTTTAACTATTTACACTTGTCTCTTTCAGCACTAATTGTAGAGTATCAGTACTGATGACTCCCACAGTCCATGTGGTTTATCCGTCACTACGTGCCAGTGCCAACAGTTACTGTGCTGCAGCCTTATGTGGTTTCTTTATTCCCTGCATTGAGGAGCTGCTGCCAGCGCATGCCCAAGTCCTCTACTGTCCCGTGTAACATTATGTGGTCTGTGCCAGAGTGTGTGTGTGTGCGTGTGTGTTTGTGTGTGTGTGTGTGTGTGTGTGTGTGTGCTGCGCTGACGCTGCCAGTGTGTATCATGCTGGAGTCTAGTGTGGTTTCAGGGCTTGAGGCCACAGTCTTAGTTTGGATCTGAGGGTGGATACTGACACCACAAGGCCCTCATGGGACCACAGCGCCCTGACCAGGAGACAGTCAGTGGTTCCGTACCGTACTATCACACAGGACAGACAGTCAGAGAGGGCACAAATTAGAAACCTGCCTTAGGCCTATTGATGTGTCTGTGCTGAATGGTCAGACTTAACAGCTCAGCTCTGACTAAACGTAGTTTACAAAACTTGACAGTTCAAACGCAGTGTTCATTTCATACTTTTAACACAGGGCCAATGTAACTTTATTTGGCATCAAGTGATATACAATTTTACTGCTGAAAATGTAATTGATGCCCTGATGCCAATCGTTAAATTTTCACAAACTGGATCATTTTTACAGCAAAATTCTGCAAAAAACTGCTCAGTGTTAATATATATTGAACATAATTTATAGATAATAGCCTAAAGTGCGCACTCCACCCCCCCCCCCCCCGAAACACAATGTTCATTTGAGTAAGAGCCAAAAAGTTTTTACAGCATGTTTCATAAACCCCTCCAAACTCCATGCCACAAATCTGTTGGTCTAACTCTAGCAGCTGAAAAAACTGGAACACCATACTATACAGCCAATATATTTATATTAAATACAACATCTTTAACAATAGTGAAGAGTGTTATTTGAATACCTGCATTTATCTAAGAGTCTAGCCAGAGTTGACAAGTTAGACTATAATGAAGACAAGTATAACACCAGCGCACATAATAATCATCATTGCTGTCTATAGTGAAACCTTTTCAGTGTGGAAATCCCCACATCAGAAATCTACTACATTCTGGGAATCTTTATAGCTACAATTAAACTGTAAAAACAAGTGTGCGTAGATGGTTCATAAAAAGCACTGCAGAGACATCTGATGTGTCTGGATCTTACTTAAACACTCTACACAAATTTTACCTTAAATATTTTTGGATATAGTGGGAGATACAAAATCAAAAGTTTCCTAAACTGAATTGTGTGAATTTGAAAATACTGAATGCTAGAAATCTTGGAGTCCCTTAGTTTCCTCCACCAGTGCCACTAACACTAATCTGTTTATGTTCACTGCATTTGGTTATTAAAATGATTAATCCCTACCTAAAGGTTATACAGTTGTGTTGGTATTACTTGCAGGATGCAATGATTACATTGCTGTTACTGGCAAATACAGTTTTCCTTTTTTGTCTTTCTCTGCCTTGCTGCCAGTGCATGCTGGGATAGGTTCCCCATGTGCACGTTATGCTGCTTATATAGAATGCTGCAGAAATAAGTCCTAAAATCCAGAAATAAGTTTACGTTTAAGCACCTGCGGTTCCCTCATCTCAAAGTCAATGGGTTTGGTTAGAAGTCTGAAATAAGGTCTGTGGTTAACACAAATTGAAGAGACTTTTACATTTTGTTATACAGCCTAAAATAACTTTGAAACATTATTTGTCTTCAAAAAGGTGGTTGCTAACAAATGGCTAAATGAGACTACATAACATCATCATGCCAAACAGCTTTACAGCCTCACTGTGGTGGTGATGTTGAAAAGTTTTCCACAGAGTTTATTTACTGCTATGATCAAAAAGCAAAAAGGAAAATCCCATTGGGCTTTGGAGGGATCCAGGGCAAAGCTAACTTCTGCATTGACCCACAAAAAAAAAAAAAAAAAAAGAAAAATCATCCTTGCAGCACTCTATTATTTGACAATGAAGGGTTGCTGTATTAGGCCACTTCAAATAGTCCAGTGGAATTGTACAGAGAGGTGAGTGCTTTCCTGTGATCAATTACTTTTACAATTTTAATTTTAATTCTACTCTTTCTTTTAATGTTGTATATGATGGACTGAAGAGTAACACTTTTAACAGAATGAAACCAGCAATCATGTCTACAGAAGTCAAACTGTACAATACAGAACTGAATGAAACTAAAGATAGCTGGAGTTTTAGGGATTCTTCTATTGTATATTGTTGCATTTAAATATATGCATGGTTGCATGTAAGTGTATGATGTATGGTGTATATGAGTATAGATGTAAGGGCCCATTTATGTCTATCAATTTGTATATTTTGTATATATTTATTATATAAAATCATATGTAGACATAGCTCTAATCTTCCTGATGCAAATTCTGCATCTCTCCACTTGTTAACTGTGAGCATGAATGTTAATAAACTCAAACTACGCTCATCCTAGTCTAAAGAAAACAACAATGTTAAAGTAATATTTAAACTATTTTCAAATAAACTGTGTGAGTGTCTGGAAAAGAAATGTACATTAAAATTACATGCAAAAGCACACAGCTGGTCTCCGCACCCTCCTACACCAACTTCCTAGAAGCAGCAAAATAACAGTGACTAGGAATAGCAGCCTATATAGACGGCCTGTCATTATAAAGTTGGCACACTCTCCTGCCTCCCTTGTACATCTTCTGCTAAAACAGAATGCCTTGGAGGAACGACGCCTAACTATCCACACACACACACACAAACCACTAAATCATCACCTACAAAACCAAGGAAGAAGGATGAGCTATCTTCTGCACAATGTGTTCCCTTAAGTCTGCAGTGCTCATGTGGTTTTGTAAAAGAAAGGACTTTTACAAGTTCCCAGTTTAAGCGGATGTAATGGTTTGGAACTGAGGACTCAGAATTGTTTATGTGTATCTGATCTTTGACTTCTATGTTTTAATTTCGCAACCACAGTGCGGGTCTTATCTGCCCATGTAAATGATCCGATTTTGCATCTGAGGGTGATTGTGAAGGTGTAGTCACAGTTGTCTGGCCAAAAAGATACCTGAGCCACTCAACAGTCCTGGTTTGAGTAAAGTAACACAGAGTGTTAAACGGGAAAAGGAAATCTCACGAATGACAGTAATGTAAGTTCTCAATAAAATCATCAGTAGCTTAAATCAACTGTTGCAGGCTTTACTTAATCAGCTGTTCAAAGCGTTAATAGTCTGGAAAATGGTGGAAATTAATACAAGTTAAGCAAAAAACAGTCCAATTTGAAACAAATGAACTCTTTGCCCTGAACACGGTGTCCCAGGCAGCCTGTTCTCACAGGCTGTGTCCTACCACCAACGTTGCAATCTTACATTACACACGGTTAAGTTAAAGGTTGAGCTAAAGTATGGCTGTGGTTTGTCAATCTTGGCAAAGGAGGCAGAATTTAAATGCAGAGTGAGACTAAGCTCTGCCTGGTAGGCCAAACTCGGGGGAAAAATCTCTTCGACAGCAGAAAGCACCTGACACAGGAGTGTTTCAGTCTGGTGCCATATACTAAAGCTTTTGTATGAAAATTAAAACTAATTCTAATGAGGAAATGAAAAGTCAACTGCCAATTTCTACCAACCAAATTACTCAATAACTAGGCCTACAAAGAACTCATCTTTTTTTGTAGCAGCTTAAAGCTCTCCATCTTAGTGTAATCATGGTGTCTGCTGAGAAATATGTGCAACACTGACATCTGATGGGGATCCGACTAGCAGCACAAAATGCTCAAACTGGACTCTGGACAAAATGGTATGAGTAAACAAAGATATGAGGAGAGAGTGTGGATCATATGAGCCACAAGGGTCCACGGGAAAATGATGACAAAGCAAAGAGGGAAAAGGGACAAGGTTAAAGCTGCCAGACTGGGTCACATGTGACCAACAGAGGCCTTAAATATCACACACTTCCATACAGTCACAGAAGTGAGCTGTCAAACGCCTGCTCTGCCGCCACATATAGTAGCTCTATTCAACAGCAGAGAGAGAGGAGAGAGCGGGGTTAAGTTATGTTTAGCCAGACTGAGACAGACTGCCCTTTGAGGAGCGCTCTGCTTTGAAATGAGGTTGAGGAACATCCATGTCAAGAAAATATTGCCCTCTGATTTTCTCCTCCTTTAAACAAAACTCTGCTTTCATGCCTTTCTAGGCACACTGCTCCCCGGGTGCCTCATCCATGACCCCTCCTCTTTTTCATTCTCCCAGGGAAGAGAGAATAAACACGAAACATTCTGACCGCTTTCTTCTCTAAATCGGTTTTGCATAGCTTGGGTGGGGCGCTAGTATACTTTACACTAGCATCTGGGCTGCTGCACCACACCGCGCGCATTGGTCCAGCGCGTCTGGCCAGCTATGCGCATGTGATCCATTGTGCGCGCAGGGACGCTATGCACACACACACACACACACACAAAACCCCCAATCCGCGCTCACAGGTGAAATGGGTGCTTTATTTTGCGTAACTATGACATTTTCACAGGATCAGAATATTTAAAAAAAACAAACTTTTCTACAAGCAAAGGATAACCTCCGCTCGCACAGAGCCTCTATAAGCATCCTTTAAGATGAGAAATACAACCTGCACGAGGTGTTGGGCACAGAGGCACATTCACATAGATGTGGCATACATTTCCACACCCTCAACTGAGAAAAAACATCCATAGCTTACAGACACATATACACAAACATAACTGTACAAAGCGCACATAGACACGGAGACACTGAACGCTTTCACTCCCAAACTCCTGTGACCGAGGTGCTCCGCCGCATAATAACCTATTCATAAAAAGCAAAAATGTCTCAGTCTTCCGCCTCCAAAATACACACGGGAGACGACGGGAAGGTGCAATCGCCTCTCGCAATCTGAAATTGGAAACGGGGCCAAAGAATACACTGGAGGAGGGCAATTTATGTTACAAAAGCCCCCTTGGTCCGTAAGCTGTCCCCGCCAGAAGAATAAAGAACCATTGATCTATCTGTCCGCTGAAACTTCTAAAACGAATTTATTTCTCAAAAGAACTTTAAATAAAGTAAACCTGCTTTCATGTTTCTGATCAAAATCTACACGGGATGGTTAGCCAAAGCACATCGCTTGTAATTTAATAGCAAATAATTATCATACAACAATAGTTGTGAGAAATTATTTTCCGACCAGCTTCATATCCACTGTCAAATAAAAAGTCATAATTTAAATGGTTTAAATCAAAGGCCCACAACAAATATTCAAACATCACATTTTTAATTTTAAAAAAAGGCATTTATCTTTAACGCTATATTTCCACCGTGTGCCGCGTGCCATTCCGCATCAAAAGTCCTCAGTCAGATCTGAACTGATCTGGACTCAGGTGAATCAAAGGATTCTCTGTGTTAAAAATAACTAAAGTCAACTAGCGGTCCGTCAGGGAACTGCAGCGCATACTGATCAGTCCTTTTAGATGTCTAACTGTGTAGCGAGGGGAAAGGACAAGAAAGTAAAAATCTTAAAATAATCACCGACGTGGAAAATATGTTCAACCAAACCATAATGTCCAAACTATTCTTGTTAACGTGAATGTACCTTTATCACAATTTGAACTAAAACAAACAAATAATGTTGTTCCACAAGTGGAAAAACGCAAAATCAACTTTCCATGGGCTTAGTCACATCCTACAAATTTGATGCAGAAATCCCTCCTCCAACCAGATGCAGTGATGGATGGACTGGTGCACAGGCTGAACTGGTAAACACTTGCCAACCTCACAGGGTCCCTGCTGGAAGCTATCCGCAGCCCAGTTTACGCACAGGCTAACGTCCAGTTGCAATACAGAAAAAAAATACCAGTACAAATTTAATAAACTGGATATTAAGTCGGCAAACATCCCCAAAAGTGTCTGAAGCATCTGCACCGTCCTACCCCATGCCCCCGCGTGGATAGGGGAGCCATAGAAGTGCGTAAATTGCGCACAAGCCTGTCAAACCTGAATGGGATTCTTAGTAGTGAAATTAAGTTTATTGGAGGAAAAATAATAAAAGTCAGAAACAGAAACGTTGCTCAAATTGACAAAAGCAACTAAATGTCTGAAATTTTTGAGCTTATTCGTAACTCTTGGTGAGATGACACCTGTCAACAGGCTGCATGAACGCTGAGAGAGAGAGGGAGACAGCCGAGGAGGTGATGTCCAGAGAACCAGAATCATTTTTGTCCAGCGACAAAAATGATTATACAAGACATGATTGCGCGTTTGTATGTTTCACTGCAGCAAAAAATGACTGAATATGCTTTTATAAATTATCTGTGCTGTGGCCGGTGGTTAATACTGACAGTGCGCAACATCCATTATCGGACAGGGTATACTAAGGGTGGAAAAATCTCAGCTTTTCAGCTAAGAAAAGAATCCAAAGAATCCAAGTGTAGTCACAAGTTAGTAGGAAAAAAATAAATTGTTGTCATTCTTTTCTTAGTTTGTTTTATAGAATAAACCTTTAGAGAGGCAGCGCATAAAATCTCATTGTTATCAGACACCTAAATTTCCCCTGTAGCACCTATTGGTGTTTTCCAACTAACCTCTGTCATTTCGGTAGCCTGGTCCACTTTAATAAGGCCTTTAGGAATCAGGGAGGACTGACAAGTCGCCCTTGGCTGCTTTGAGGATTTGATTCGATGCGGGTATAAAGATAAACTTAGGTATCAACGCAAAGAAAAAAAAAAATCCAAAAGAGTAACTCAATTTGGATCCATTGTTGTTGAGACAACATGGAAAATGTGAAGACGCAAATCAGGTGCACAAGTGTCCGATAATGGATGAGGTGTGCATCTATTACGCACGGCAAATCCTAGCAGACAGCGAAGAATGAAGATGATTAAAACGGGGGAAACACTAAAGGTGGCCAAGTAATTTGACCAAGTCTCGATTAAAATGTACAATAAATAACATAATTCTGAATAAGAGAAACCATCTTACCTGCCCGAACCACGGTCGTTTGGCACACGACGAGGGCCACGATAACCAAGGCGAAGGATGAGAAGTCCATGCGCCATGGTCTCCGTTTCTTCCGGAAGGGACAATCTCCAGTATCCATAGTGTTGCAGTAGTTTGCCGGCCTGGTTGAGCTGTAAATGTAGGATATGGTGGAAGTTATCCTCTCACAGAAAGCCAGCCGACGACAGGGATCCGACTGAACCTTCTGCGAGGCAACAGACAAAAAGGCACGCCTCTGGAGACGTCTCTACCTCTCTCCCGGAGACTTTCCTTGATGGGTTCCCTATGTCTGTCTAACTTAATGCACAAAACCTAACACTAAAGGGGGTTCGGGGTGAATAAATATGTTTTATTTTAACGTTTAACCCCTTAGTGCTAAAGCCCCATTGAGTCAGACTGGGTACGAGCACCCAAAGTGGAGAGAGCAGCAGAGAGAGACTTGGAACCACGCTCTCTCTCTCTCCCTTCTCTCTCTTTCCCTCTTCCCTTCTTTACTTACACACTTACTCCCACGAAGAGTGAGAGCGTGTGTGTATGTGAGTGTGGCGAGAGAGAGAGAGAGAGAGAGAGAGAGAGAGAGGCAGAGTAAATGGTAAAGAGGGAGAGAAAGGGCGTGCGTAATTGCGCACTCGACGTACGTAAATTTACGTGTGTAAGGGTATGCGCCTAAGAGTGTGCAATAAACGTTTTTAATGATAGGCCCCTAAGAATATTTCACCTTACACACACACACACACACACACACACACACACACACACACACACACACACACACAACAATTGCGTCTTTCTTGTCGACAGTGATATAGTGGTTTAATGTTGCTCACTAGATGAACGGCAGCCTGTGAAAACCCGTTTCTGTCTCTGATTCTCTCTATTCAATCCTAATTTACTGAGAAGAGATGGGTGGGCAGAGTATTTCCCTTTACCTTTTCCTACTTGCTTGACTTTTGCATGAAAAGGCTGGCTTTATAAGCCGCGAAGAACCGTTCAGGTAAATAAGACAGCAGAGCCACTCACCGAGCTCTGCCAGCAGACAAGAGTGAGAGACCGGCCAGCCAATCAGGGTTTTGTCCGCGCTAATTACCACGCCCCTTTCTGCAAGCCCACGAGCTCCCACTCTCGTTCTGATTGGTCAGTTCCACGTGGCCTTGTTTTGCAGCATCAGTTCAGGTGCACATGGAGAGAGAGAGAGAGAGAGAGAGAGAGAGAGAGAGATATGAGTTTTTGAACACGCCTTAATGTAAATAAAATAATTCTACATTTACAAAAGTTTGAAAAGTTTACAAAGACAATCCCAGACTACATTAAATACCACAAAATCAATCAGTTCACATCTGCAAAGACAACCTTTAAGTCTTTTAAAGAGAAAAGCAAGCCTTCATAATTCCGTACATATAGAAAAGCATCCAAATCCTCCATTTTGACAAACTATATTCTAGAAGTACAAGTGCTCTAACTAGACTCACACCTCTACACCTCTGCCCTCTATCAAGTTTTTCCTACCTGCTTAGATAAATTGCCAACTTAGCTTGACCGAAAAGGAAGTTCAGCAGTCCACATTTTTTGTTCTAAATATTTAACCCTCTTCAATGAACTTCTCCTTCGAAGGATGACAATAAAGCACGAAGTGTTCCAATTAAGGACATTAATCACAAACATTATATAAAGCACTGAAAAATGTTGTCTTACTGCGCAAAATAGATAACCATCTGAATATGAGGGAGAGAGACAGATATGTAAAACAGATATTAGAAAAAAATATGTGAATCAACATGTAGTTTGTAACTTTTATCTGCCAAGTCCAAGCCAACTTATGTCAGTCATCTATCTCTCATTTTTATTATTATATTTTCTTACATTTTGCAGCAATGTTTTTACCAGACAAACTGACTTCCTAAGAATCTATGCCTATAAGTTGAAGGAAATGAACAAATTACACCAGAACAACTATGTTTTATGATGCTTAAATAAGGCACACAACTGGTCAAAAATAATTACCATTGAGGGGCACCCAGTACCTCATCTGGTAGGGCAGGTGCCCCATGTTGAAAGGTTGTCATTGCCTCAGTGGCTGCAGGTTTGATTTCAGCAGACAGCTCCTTGCTGCATGCCATACCCACTCCCTTCTCCTTTTATGCTTAACCTGTCCTGTCAAATAAACACAAAAAAGCATTGATCAATGAAATAAAATATTATGCTTCTTAACATTTATAGGTCCAAAACTTCCATGGCCAAAACCAAATGAAAAAAATCAGCAAAATAGTGTTCCACACATTCAATAAAGTTTGAGAGACTTGGGGAATTTATGCCAAGGAGCATTTGGAGCTGTTCTGGTACCTCTTTGTCTAAAAAACACTTAACATTAGTTTACCAGTTCATTCAAAGTCCAAGAACTAAGCACCACTCACATTTATATCAGACTGGCGCTTCCTCTCAATCATCCAGGGGTCGCACCAAGACTCCTGCCTTTACCTGCTGCCCCGTTGGCAATGCATCACACCCCTACACCTTGCAGGTAAAGGACCCACCTGGCCTTCTGACAGCTCAGTCACATACCTGCTCAAGCACCATGCACTCTCATGCAAGCTCCTCTCCCAGGTCTGACTCCAGGAACCAGGTAAGGTTTTTAGAAATCATGATGTTTTTCTGACCCATTTAATGTCTGTAAATTGAGATCACATAAATAAACACACTATGCAACCCCACCTACATTTCAAGCAACAAAGTATCCCAACACTAATAAAGGATAAGGCCGGTGTTATTCTGTACTTTTCCTATTGTCAAACAGACCATAAACAACAACATGCTTGTCCGTCTTTCAATAATTTCTGACTTTCCTACACACTTGAGCACTGTAGTTTTTAAGCACATGTTAGTTAAACTGGAATACTTGGGAAAAATCACAACACATCCTTGATGGTTAAGAAACACAGCCTTACAAGACATTGAACTTAGTTTGAACAACAACACAAAGTACCCAAAATCTAACAGTATGTATGAGGCATTTGTGTGTTTTAAAGAAAAAAAACCTGAATTTCCAAAATGATGTGAACACCACTTTTTTGCCGAGTAAAGTTCACTTGCAAGCCACTGATTCTATCTGCCACACTGAGACGATATCAGACCACTGGGACATAAAATTTAAACTTTAGTCTCTCAAAGAGAAATTCCTTTCATAATTTCAAAGCGACTTTTATGTCCCCACCTGTCATAAACACTCAGCAGCATCTCCTATATTTCAAAGCTATCCCCCGTGCCCAGCCGTCTGCCTTGTAAATGTTTCTATAGTCACCAAGCCCATGGTTAGTCACTTTCTTTGAATGCAGACTCCACATGCAGAAAGCAGCAATTAACTGTAATTATCCCTTGATGCTCTATAGCACTCATTCCTTCTCTCAAACCCCCCCATCCCATCTGATGCTCTGAGCGGAGGGAGGGGAGTGTGTTTGCAATGTGTTTGCATTCTGTGGTATTTCCATGATAACTCCCCTTACTATCATCCTTTCAAAGGGCTTAGTAGAAAATGGCAAAGAGAGAAAAAGAGTTCTTTACCGTCCCTTAAATAAAAAACAATACATTCAGATAACACACATTACAAAGACTTTTAAAGGGGAAGCAACAAACTCAGAAAATCCATTTCAACACTGCAATGTTGCAATTTTCTTTTTAAGTTCTAGTAATATTTTAGCTTAAAAAAAGAGGATATCCCATAGTTACCAAGGGTGACCTTCTTTGACAACTACCATGAGGTTAGATTACCATCATAAAACTAAAATTTAAAAGGTTGAAAGGTCTTATGAATATTATCTGTGGCTTTAAACTGAAAAATAGGATTTAAACATTTTAACAAATAAGACAGAAATGTCTGAAATATTTTTGTTCTTACAATATTTTTTAAAAGAAACAAATATAAGTGTTAAAAGGTTTGACAATTTCAGACATGTAGCTTTCTACAAAACGTCTTTTTTGATCGTACATGTTAAATTTCTTTCAAATGAATTATCAGTACCACAACCTAATTTGCTGAATGTTATGATATATTATGGTTACTTCCTCTGAATCCACTGCAGCCCAGACCAACGAGGAGAAAAATCCCAACAGGACTTCACTTTAAGTGTTAATACAAGGCAATAGAGTATGACAGCAGACTAAACATAAACATGCTACAGGTATATATTAAAAAAACTAAACATTTTGGGTCACTGTAGTATTACCATGAGTGAAGCATAATATAATAATAATCAGTGGCTTTAACACTATAACCAAATATTGTCATATAAAGTCACAAGAATCCACCAAGGTATAAAACCAGGTTGATAAAATATGAGTATAGGTAACATAACAAGTTGACAAGACTGACAGATTAAATACAGTAGCTTAGATAAATAGAGGCAAAGCCCTTCTCCTTCCAGTTTATAGCCATTGGACCTTATTTGGGAAAAAATATGTACGGCAGTTAATAGCAGGAGAATTTTTTTTTTTATTGAAAAGTGCCGATGAATTATGAAGTCTGTCAAATTTAATGATAGTTTTGCAAATCAAGAAAGTCGCAGTATGAAACTGTGAAAATACAGAATTAGAAAGACCACACAAGATGCCTAAATGTTGCCATAAAGTTCTCTCTCACTAAAGCTATTATGCCTGTGGGTTTCATACTAGAATATACTCTCATGAACAATATATCTTGCTTGTTCTTTTACTTTTCAGCTGATAAAAAGATCAGGAGATGCTGGATAAAAAACACACATTTTTTTTAATGAAATTAGGTCCCATGGAGGACATTGGAAGGGGAGGGACTTCACCTTGCTATTGATTTAGCAGTGTCAGCCCTGTAGATGGACGATATTGAAGTTTCATCAGAAGTTTGAAAAATGTAATTTGTTCTAATTAGTCTAATTCAAATGTTTAATCGTGTTTTTGACTAATTGTCATTGGTTAAAAGCCTAATCTAGGTTTCCCTAAATTGGGTGTCTGTTTTAAAGAGCTGTCAACAGCCAAGAGTTTAATGAGCCAGACTTTCAGTAGTGAGTTTTAGTGTCTGCATGATGTTTTGAGAGCTTTTCTATATTGACTAGAAACACATTTTGAATGATGCTCTAAAATACATAAATTACAATTGTTAATATAAAGATGGTCAAGCTGACAGCTTAAATCACTGGTTGAACTCTAGTTCTGTAGTATATACTACAAGCCTCAGGGTGGATCATCTCCAGGTTTCTGTCAGTGCCAGGTACTTAACTTTAGATTTTTTTGGAACCAGAGGCTCAGAAGATGCCTGACTCCACCATCTCTGCCTCAGAATACATGTTTATTTGATACTAAGATCCATAAAAAGAAAAATGGGACATGCTTTAAGTACGATGACCCTGTTTTTATCTCTATAAGCAGAAATGTGCTGCCTATGAGTTTGCATGCAAGGGTGCCCAAAAAGGAAAATGGGAATGCCGCCTCCAACTATAGGGTGAGCTTTGATGTACGTAGAATAAGAAGGAGCGGCCGTCGTGTGATCATTCTCTGAAACCATCAACTAGGCTGCTGTATCTAGCAATTATCCATCAGGAATCATAAGGAACGTAGGGCCAGGGCAGTTTTTATACCTATATATTACTATGTGAGCACAAGAAGGAAAATATAGAATCTCAAGTTCTCAGCTGCAGGAGGACAAACATTTAAGATTTCTTTGCAAAAAAAAAAAAGACTAAAGGTGATAGAGGTCAATGGATCAGTTGTAAATTTGGGGAAAAAAATCAGATAGCAGAAACTAAAAAAACAAATATTAGAGTATACATTGCAATTAAGTGAAGTATAAACATTAAAAACCAGATTTTGTCATTTATTTGAATGCTTAGTTTTGAGTTATTTTCCTTCTTTTGTACATACTAAGCTGTTATTTTCTCTATTCATGCTAAATCGGAAAGTCCAGGAAACGCTCCCTCACTGTGGCAGCTCTGGGTTTTTATTTTGGCTTCCTGTACACAGTGAATTGAGTGTTTTCGGAGAGTGTTTGGTTCTGGCCTCCTTGTGCTCTGAAAGTAGATGCCACATGTCGTAAAAAGAGACACCCCAAGAGACATCTGTGGTATGTCTATTTGCTACACTGTGCACGTGTGTGCATGTGCAGTTGCTATTTATCAAATCTGTCATGATCATTTCCTTTTATGTAAAGTACATTGTGTTGCATTTTATGCATTAAATGTGCTAAAGAAATAAAGTTAAGGCCTATCATTAAAGTAGGTAACAGTTTCCCATGTAAAGATCAAAAGCCGGTGTAGTGAATCTTTCTGGTTTTAAGTTGGTGATGCTTAACTAATTTCATGAACAGATCAATAGAAGACTGAAGTGACAAATTCTCATTGAGCCAACCACAACATGTTTAAACCACTGAAGTGGCAGTTTTAAAATGTGTCTACCTTTCAAGTGTATTTTAATGTGGAGGAACTGTGTTTGAGGTATAAATTATAATTTACAAATTTCGACCATAG
Organism: Plectropomus leopardus; assembly: GCF_026936395.1. Lineage (NCBI taxonomy): Eukaryota > Metazoa > Chordata > Actinopteri > Perciformes > Serranidae > Plectropomus > Plectropomus leopardus. Next base: position 27,212,293 of record NC_142192.1, on the reverse strand, counting down.
GCACCTTAATTGGGATTCCAATGCTGGAATCACTCCATACATTTTAATGCAAGAGCAAAATCTAATATGGTCACTAGGACCTTAACATAACAACATAATCCTTGTGGAAGCAATGCTGTTATATTATCATTGATAAGCTGTATATGTCACTGAATGACAAACATGAAAGCTATATCAAAGCAAATATGCTTTTTTTCAAATTTAATCTTTCTGCATAACATCAGTGTCATCTTTGTGATCACCCTCATGTCTTTCGTCTGACATCCAAACTAAGACTGCATGTGTGTCTTCATGTTTAAGCATGGGTGCTTACTTGTTCTCATTCTGATCCTATGGCTTGCTTCCATTTGCATTGATATGTTGTACATGTGATGGGACGTGATGACGATTCAGTCTAGACATCTGGAGTTTGGAGAGCAAGCTGGAGGAAACAGAAAAACGCAGACGCCAGGGAGTGAGAAGTACTTAAAAGAGGTACAGTCATGCTCTTTCATACTTATCATGTTTCTTTGCAGAAACCAATACATTTAACAATTTGTTTTGAGCAAGCTACTTCATACGAGAAATGCACTTCTGCTTTTGCACTGTAAGTCTAATTATTAAAAACGTTTTTGGTGTTTGACAAAGTACCAGTAAAGTGTGGCGGGAGAAAGAGTCTGCTGCACACTTCAAACATATTATCACAGCACAGGGTTGCGTGGTAAAATTGTTAAATAGTGTAGTGTGAACTACAGGGTGACTGGGAGACTTGCATCTCCAGACATTCGGTCACACATTAATGTGGCCTGGTTGGCGTCAAATGCTGTCTAGTCTCAGAAGAAAAGCCTAGTCATAGTCCTGTCACTTAAAGAAAATGTTGGTATTGTACATTTCTGCAAACCACGTCTTTGAGACATTTACATGTTTCTGACATAGCATATCAACACTTTTTAAAGCGACAATTTCATGTTTGTGAGCTAAGTTTCTCATCAGACCACTGTTGGAGGCCAATTGTCAAACAATGCAATGCACATACAGTATATTCACAGGTAGACTTTTGATTTGCTACCTCAAGAACACACACTGCCACAGAGTCACCATATTAAACTGCTTGGCTCAATATGGAGACTCTGTGCCATCTGATCATTACTTTGCTGTTAAAGCATGAAGATGAAAGAATTTGGCTTTAAAATCCTGTCTAGTGCAGTTTTAGTATCCATCCTGAGTGCCCACACCCTTAACCAAATGCTGCATAAAGCAACCCTGCCTTAGCAACAGCATAATCCACATAATGTGCTGAGCATCCACATTATGGAGGTACCACAAATTCCAAAAGAAGAGGAATTGCATGAATGCCCCCACCAGCAGCATGACCGCATCATCCTCAAATAAACTTGTGACACATCCAAGTGACCGCTTTACCAAGAAGTGAGGCTGATAAAATGTTACAATGGGGAAAATATCCTGACATCAAAAGGCAGGTGCTTCCACTTGTCTAGTCCAGGGGAAAATCTGTGTAACAGGTCACTGTGAACCCTTCAATTACACCATTAAGCTTCAGTGTCAGCCATATTTGAATTAATAAAGGCTTATAATTTGTTGGGCAGTAATTTAAGGGCTGAAAGAACCCAGAGACCACAAGGTTTCCCTGCAGAGAAGCTCCATCAGACATGGCCACCCACCAAATTTATTTCTCACACTCCTTCCAGTCAGACAGCTCTGGAATCTTAACTGGCTGTAATGTCAAAGGGTGACTAGTACCCAGCTGATAGAGCCACGTGGTGTGGCAACATCTGGGTCAGTGCAAGCGAGGGAGACTCAAAGGATGGAGAGGCCGAGACAAGGGCGTCTGCAGAGGGATAGCAAGAAATGGCATTAGCTTTTTGTAGACGGACTCAGCAAGTGCCTGCGGGCAGCTCTCTCTGTGCGCTATTTCCAAAAGGAGAACCTTGTAATTACAATAAAGCGGCCATATTATATTGCTGACTTCCTTGAAAAGTCTGTATTTTACAGGGCAGGGCCCACAAATGCACACACACCCTGCTAGCCACAACACACCGAAATAGATCAGAGCAGGGGCTCGCCTGGGAGGAAACGGAGAAAGGGAGAAAGGGAGTGGACTGATACTCTCAGTGCTAACAGTGGGGTCAAAGAGTATACGCGTGTGTGGTGAATACACGCTCAGCTTGGCCTAGTGAAGCTACTCGAGGTGTGCAGAGCCAGGTAAAAAAAAAAAAAGGGAATTTGGAAAGAGAATGGGTCAGTGATTTTGAATCTGGCCACTGAACACACCCAGCTAACCACATACCTCGAAATAGGCAGGCGAAGGCGAGGAGGAGGAGGAGGGAAGACAAGGGGTGACTAAGGGGCAGAGCAAGGGAGGGGGGAGGAACAGCAAGGGTACACCTAAGTGGGTGTGTTTTTCTGTGTGGGGTGAGCTCTGAAGTTTGCGTGCCAACTGATGTAAAACAGTGTGTGTTTGTGTGGGAGAGGCGGAGTTTATATATGAGCACACAGTATATTTTGACAAAGTGTACAGGTCTTTTGATATTCGAACAAAAATGCAATGTGTGTGTTCCCTTCTCTCTCATTCTCAGCATTTTCCCTGTGCACGTGGTTCATTAGTGGCTTTCAACGCTTAGCAATTCTTTTTTTTGGGAGTCTGAAGGCAGCTACCTTACCCTTTGACGTTAAATATAGCAAGAGGTGAACTTCAAGATTTGCTCAATTTAGCACAATTACTCACTGTTAGAAGGTAATTTGCCCAGATGGCACATAATGGCTGTACTAATAAAAGGCAGTTAGAAGGACTGGTGATATAACATGAACCAGAAAGAGGAAAATATGCAGTACTGAGCCACAAAGTTAAATTATTTCAGCAAATGTATAGGAAGCAGGTATCATACACAGTATATTGATTTGGTAAAACATAGATTCCTTGTGCTAAAGCCCTCATTGTGCTATACACAGAGGCAGAAGCAGAAAAGATCCATATCTAACCAACACTAAAATACCTGGAATTCTAAGAAGTGTGCCCACAAGTACAGGCAATTTATTTTTTCCCTTATAAATACTCGTGAATATTGCCTAAGCCTGAAATAACCACATCTAGATCTGCATCTAAGTACCAAAATCCCTGAAATGAACATAGCTGAAGATTGAGGAGAGTGATAGGACTTGAATTAAAGTTTTAGGAAACCGCTGCCTGGGACGGGATGCTTGAGCCGTGGAAAGGTACAGGCAGGAAAAATCACAGGAATGAATAGAGACAGAGAGTGGGGATGGGAAGGGGGAGGATGGGTGGGCAGAGAGCTGGTGGTGGGGGGCACACAGGCATGCAGAGGGTGAGAGGGAATGAATGAGGGCCATTGATAAAGAAGGAGTGAGAGGATGGAGGTGAGGGGAGGGAGAAAGCAAAGGAGAGAAAAAGTGAGGGAGGAGGGATCAAAAGGTATTTACACATGGAGATTCTAGAAAAAACTGAGGTGGGGAGGGAAAAGGTGGATGGATGGATAGAAAGAAGCATCACTTACTGACCCACTGACTAAAACACAGGGTGGGACCTTGGCGTCTTTGACACAGCAACATGTTTGTATCCTCAAAGTCACAGGTTTTTCCACAAATGAAGTCACCTAAACAGCTGTCACTACAGTACACAGAAGGCTACAGTAAAATTTAGAGCAGTTTCCCTCAGAATAACTGTGCAAAGGTTACCTCAGTTTAAAGGTGGCACTACTGACCTAGGAGAGGAACTCTGGGGTCAAATACAAATATTCCTACCCCCGATGTGATCGTGAATGATCAGCTGATCGAGACATTCCTTCAGAGGTGCGGACTTTGTGATCAGTTGTCTGCGTCAGCTGACTCTTCTATAAATGGCTCAAAGATAAAACACAATGCCTGAGATTTAAGAAAAGAAGTCTTTAATCTTATTCCTTTACGCCTGCACCACATGGGGATGACGGGGATGATCACAATTACTGAACATCTTGGGTCAGTTTCCATGTTCCGGTCTTTGTCCAAATTTTTTTGGACAATGTTAAGTCATGCCTAATTAACTTATTTAAACAACAAACTAGGGAATAACAGCGATCTAGAAATCACTTCATGGGACCTTTACATGAAATCCCATTTCAGTACATTCCTCTGAATCTTGAACCTTAACACTTCCTCCTAACATACAGCAAGCAAACAAATTGGCAGATGGAGCTGCAAAAATTATCCAGCTATAATGCAAGCAGCAACAACATTTAGGGAGCCTACTGAGCCTAGGCTCACTGTTTCTCTGAAACTAGGTTGAAGTTGAGGCAAGTGCGCAAAACTTTGGAAAAATAGAGCCAGGGCGAGTCTTTTTCTTCAAACAAGTGAGCAGGTTATTACATCTTTGTTGGGAAAAACTGAAACAATCTGATGTTAGGTGATTCATTTTGCATCCAGCAGGGAAGAGATGTGATGGGTGAAACTGCGTCTTCACACCCTATGAGTGCTCATTCTGGAAAGTTTGTCGATTCCCATCTCTGTGCACTAATCACATATGTGCCAGGTGTGTTTTCTGACAAGGAAAAGCCCACCTGGATCACCTGATGAAAGGCTGCTTAACTATCTTATGAGAAGGTGTTACTATGTACCACCATACTAAAACGTGGAACAATAAAACCGCTCTGTCTGGTAATTTGTTGGTTTAGTGACCACGTGTACTCTTTGTCAGCACACATTGGGCGGAAGGAAAGGAACAGTCCTGACACCACTATATAAGCCAGTCCTATCAGACAGTCGGTTTGACTCTTCAGTCCACCTGATCTGTTCTTTGCACTGAGAAAAAAAAAATCTGAGCTCTGGAGAAAACCCAGTCAAACAAAGGAAGTCACTTAAAAACTGCCCACAAAGGAAACAGCGCTTAGAAAAAAAGATGTCAAAAAAAGTTCACGACCCTCATCCTGAATACTTATGTTCCGTTTCCAGATCCATTTTTCCTAAGTGAAAATCATGAGGAAACAATGGGTCAAATGAATCAGAAGGAACTTGACTAGAAAACAACTTGGTGAGGTTAACTCTCTCCCAATTACAGGCAGCGGTTGCTTGTAAAAATAACTTGTATTGTTTGGGCTAAGGACAAGCTCCTTGCTGGCTCCTGCAGGTCAGGAGAGCATTTTTAGAAAGAGAACATTCTGGCTGAGAACAAGTCCGTCTTGTGGGTTTATTGTAAGGGATGAAAGAGGAGAAGCAGCAAGTATGTGAAGCATTAAAAGCATTCAGTCGGTGTGACGGTGCAGGGACAGAGGGCAGTGAAGCCCGGCTGTAACCCAGACTAGTCAGCTGGACGCTGTGAGGTCGAGGCGAAGGTCAGGTGGGTCATTTTGCCGTTGGAGTGACACCTTGCTATACCTGGCCCAGCTGACCATTACAAAGAGCTGTGGAGGAGCCAGAGCAGCAGCCAGGAGCTGTTTCACACCAGCTGCTCAACTGAGCTCTTCCAGGCTGCGATGAACTGAAGTATTAGTCCTGCATTTGTCTATTGATTGCAAGGAACTGTTTATATAACAAAAGTAGGCAGTTTTCCATTACAGATTTGCACAGAAAACTAAGCAACATTTTCGAAATTCGAAAAAACACACTTGCGAGATGACTGTTTCTATGAGTGATGTTATGCACCTTTTTTTCGCAATGTTTCGTACTTCTCCTCTTGCAATAAGATTCCAAGAAGCATGGCGATATATGTTCAAAACATCAGCAGGTTTATTTCTACCGCTCTAGCCATCATTATTTCCAATCGAGGGCAATGTCGGTGTGTTATGTGAGCGATAATAGAAAGGCAAGCCCCTTCTACGTGGGAATGGCCATGTTAAAGGGATTTCTGGGAGGTAATAGTCCACAATTTCACAGACGAATAGTGGACTCAAAACTTCCAGATGATCCACTCAACTTTTGAGGAGATTCAATGCAATAACATCTCTTGCAGTGGCTGCTGCATCATGCCCGAAGAAACCAGTTCATACCAGCAAATGCATAGCTATAGCATCATGTTACCTATAAAAGCGAAAAAAGTGTTTCCATTGCAGTTTTGTGAAATATGGCTTTTTAAATAATCTAACATACCAACTCATGGGATCATTATTTATTTATTTTTTTTTTTACCAAGAAACAGGGGTGTTATTTTCCCTCTGAAATTGACACGTTTTCATTAGGTGCATTTTATATTTGCAATTTCAATTTGTGCAATTTGAGGGTTAATGGAAACCAGCCTTGTGAAGATTTCAGCCATTAAACCTGTATTGGCAGGTTATATGACAGATGGGAGATTTTTGATGTCAAATGTTTGGCCATACTGTGAATATTCAAATTATCTCTTGTGTATTGATGTATATTTTCGGGTTGTCTGTTTCTATCGGCTCACAAAGGCAAGTTGTGATTGCAATAAAGTTAACTCCACTAATATATAAGGACATACTCTCTAGAGTACAGAATCCTGGACAGAATCCCTTTTAAACTGCCTCCACCGATCAGGCTCAGCTTCTCTCTCACAGAGCCCACTGACAGAGGGACTCCTCAGCCGGCCGAGGTCAATGAGGAATGCACCAGGGGAGAGGGAGGGAATGTACCACAGGGGTGTTGAGGAAGGGGGTGGGGTGGCAGTGGAGGAAACACAGAGGGGGGAAACAGAGGGGTCTTTTGTGAGACAGGAAACTGCTGAGACCAGGGCCCTCTCTCCGGGTACAGTAGTGGAGCAGAGAGAACCCCGGGATATGAGAAAGATGTGACTGAGGGGATGGGGACCGCTTTAACTGAAGAGAGACGAGAACTCAGTGAGCTAAGGACATGAAGGAGAAGACATCTGGCAAGTGGTAGAGAGAGGGCTGAGTGAAGGAATGAGATGCAAGTTGGAGTATGCTGATGAATATGGTTTAGAAGTGGAAATGGTTATATTTAGTGCCCAAAATGTATTTTTCCCACAGGTCGTGTTGGATGATTAGGTGTTTGAGCCTTTCCAATACTTGGATGGACTAAAAACTGTATAAAAACTGTGTTCAAAAATGGTGGGTCACTGACAAAAGTCACACTCTGTGTAAAACAAATTTGAACATATAGTCAACTTCAAGTTCCAAATGGTATGGAAATAAAATACATTCTAGATCAAGCATTTACTGCCCACAGTACACTTACAGTGTTGGTAAAGTTGTTGAATTTCATTGAGCTTGCTGAATAAATTTAGAAAATATGGGCACTTTACTTGGGCCATTCATAGGAGACAAACTCATAGAACAAAAGTTACGCACCACAACGTACAAGTGAGCTGACAATTAGATTTCAGTGTTTGGAAAGATGCATGGAGCACCTAAAAACTAGAAAGGTTGATTTAAGAAATAAACTGTCTATTAAGTTTAGTGGATTGCAGGTTTCAGCTGCTGGCCTGTGACTTTAAAGATACCAGTTTACAGGGAGGGCTCTGGATTTCTGAGGTGGGGTTGTATGAGGTACTTATCCATAGTCAGTGCATTAACATGAATGGCGGTCAGCACACCCACAGTTTGGAGAAGCAAACAGAAATACTGCTGCATAAGCCAAGCAATGTATACTGCTGTGGAGGGGAGCAGCAACAAAACGTTGTTTTAAAGTAAGTATCTCAGTAGTGGGGTAGTATAAGTATCTTATACAACCCCACTTCAAAAAATCCAAACCATCCGTTCAATCCTTTGCCCTACAGGAGTAGGGTAAATCTGGGTGGAGAAAGTGCAAGATCAGCACCTGCCATTGCAAACACATCTGAGGTGCACTTGAGCAAAGTCCCAACTGCTCCAGCTGGAGCTGCTCACTGACCAACAAATCTGTGGTTAAATCTGTGGAGGCACTGAGCAGCTTCCATGTGTGGATGTGTTAAACTTTGTGTGTGAACAGGGCAAGATATATTTCTTGAAGTACTAATAAGAAAAACATCAAAATTGTGCAGATAAAATACAACAGGGGAAGCCGTATTGTATACATTGAAGAGGAATGGGGGAGATGAGAAGATGATGATTCAAGGCAGATGAAAGTGAAAGGAGTAAAGAGGAAGAGGACAGGACGGAAGCACAAAAGATCAAAAACAGAAAAACTAATTATTGATTTCCAAAACAAGAGACTGTACATGCATGGCTGCAGTATTTGTACACAGAAACAGCAGCCGGTTAATAAGTTCAGGGAAAACCAGTAGTAAAAACAATCTGAGCTGTTATGGCCATGAGCTCATTCCAGTCTGTCTGTCTTTCCTCTGAAGTGCCATCAAAGAGCTTTTTATCTCAGTTCAGTCCCATCCGGGCCATTACTGTACGAACAAAACACGCACATACAAAGGCGTCAGGATAAATAACTGTGATAATGCAGAATGAAAATACTCCCCTCCCTCCTCCTTTTCTCTGTCTTCCTATTTACACCTCTTCCTCTCCATCCACCGTTTTCCCCTCACTGACACATTTCTTCCCTCTCACGTTCACTCCTGGCACACAGACAAGAGCTCATTAACCCTCCCTCACGCAGACTGCTCAGTCTCTCTTGTCATAACAGTGAAATTAAGAGGTGGCGCTTTGCAATCTTTCCAGTTACAACATATCACCACTTCTACGTACACTGCTCAAAAGATGTTATTAATTAAGTGTCTGCATGTTTCACATTATTAAATCCAATATTTGTTGCTGCACAGTCTTTAAAATTAAGTTTGAATAATTTGAGAAGTGTTAAAGCTGTGAAGTACCGCTTAACCCTACGATGCATTACATTCACATTCAGTATCACAGTTGAATGACAGTGGGTCTAACAGTGCAAGAAAATGTTAAGTATGTGCACTGTAATTGTAATAAAAACAACCAACCACCTGTCAGGCTTTTGTAGGTAGACTTTTTTACTGTTCTTACTTAGTCAGTGTCATGTCAACAGGCTCTTCTTTAAGGTTCAGAAAAGACACTGAAGAACATGACTGTGTTTCGTTTGATTTTTACCCGAAGGAGGGTATGGCAACACAATCTAACTTGATATTCACTTAGATTTGCCAGAAAACGAGAAAGTATTTCCCTTTTCAGGATCTTTTGCACAACACACGTTGCATCCCTGGTGCAGGTCAACCTCACTTATTTTGAGTTTATCATTACTTATATGGATATAAAAAACTGAGAGAGGAACCATTATGAAAGTGGTGAGAAGTAATCAGCAGCACACACACAGGGAAACAGGACAATTTGAAGTGGCACCTAACCCTGATAGCTCTTCTGACAGTGAGTCATACTGTGTGTTTATTTCACTGATGCTTCATTATGCATGATGTGACCGCCGATTTAGGCTAATTATGTTAGCTATGACACACTAACATCAATGTAATGTTATAAGCTTGCATTGTTGTTGCTGTTTGACAAATTGTTGGAGACAGTGGTAGAGCACGTATTGTTCGTGGAGATTATATTTTCATGGTTAATCAGGTACAGTACTCTGATATTGATTCAATGTTAGTAATGCGACAACCAATGTGCTGACTTTCAAGGTCATGCATCCTAACATTTTCACTACTGTTAATCAGGACAGGGCTCAACACTTACTTTGTTTAATTGGCTCAAAACGCATTTGCATATTGGGTTTTTGCCTTTGTCAGTGGTTCTCTGCATGTTGTGAAAACTCTCAAACCCTATTGAAGCAACACTTAACTAGTCAGTGCAGCACTGTACTCAGTTTTCCAAATTATCAACCATTTATGTAATGTCACCAGCTAGCTTGTTAAAATATGACTGCACCCAACTCACAAAAAAGTAAAACACATACTAGTTGTCTCATGAACCGGAGTGAATTTATACTTTGATTGCAGTGCCATATCAAGATAAAAATCAAATGAAACACAGTCAAATTTTTCAGCATTTAATCTCCACTTTAACTCCTGAATTGCATAACCACAGTTTGACCATATGGTGCATGCTGTTCAATGTTCAATGCGTCAGTGTAATATTGTGGTGATTCCTCTTCAGTGTTTGGGTGCATTAAAGTGTCCATGCAAAGTATCAACACATACTATCATTTTCATACGAAGAGACACTAGGTGCAAAAGGCTACTTTATCTAGAAGGCAAACAGACCATGTGCTGATGACACGATAAATGAATCTGGATCAATGCTGAGGCCTTCACGCTGAATGTACAATGCAGAATACACCATGAAATACATTTGAACAGTTTCCCTCTTTCGTTACATCTTTTACATCCCAAGATGTGAGTGGTACCATGTTGATGTATTTCTGAAACACTTATTTAAACATTTGACTTTTTTTCTGCCATGTTCCCTTGATTAGAGAATAGAACAACCTCCCACAAATGTAGAATTATATACATTATGTGGGACCCAGTTTCAGATTTACCCAGATTTAGCTCTGCTCAGGAGGCGCTTTCTAAGTGTACCCTGGCACAGATTTGGTCTGTGTATACTGTACCCAAAACCTAGCATATCATTACAGCTGAAAGAACATGGGGACAGTGGCTGACCAGTAATTTGGCTTTCCTAAATGTTGTCACTAGTCATTCCAAAGTTTCTTCCCGTCCCCAGTCTGGACCTTACAGAGGCAAAATACATGTACGATATAGTGGGCAGTTTGCCTTTATATGCCATAAAGAAATAAATACACCATGGAGACATGACTGTATATAAAGTCGATAGAAACCTGGCCAAAAATTCACCCAACAGACACTTTGATCCAACAAGCAAGTAAACATGGAAATGCTGTCTTCAATTTATTGCCATAAACACTTAAAGCGGCCAACAGCGGTTTTAATGAGCAAGCTAAATGTTTCTTACATAAATTGTCTGGCGGCAGTCTGAAAGTTTAATGTACCTGCATTTCTTATGCATTTTTCTTTTGATTAGAAATTACAGAAAAATGCATTACTCCAAATATTCATTATTATGCCATAAAGTGAAAAAAGCAACTTCATCAGCATTTTTTTCTAAGCAGAGAGCAGATAATGTGTGAAAAACCTGATACTTTAGCTACAAGTTCAGAGTTTGAAGTAAAGTTGTGTTCTTAGAATTGTGTTTAAATGTCAGGATTAATTCTGTTTTGCAGTCAAGGACAATTATGCAACCCTGAAGTTCAGAGGGGTAAATATATATATTTTACTGTGTACCTACCCAACAAGAACATTAAATAACAGTGAGCAGGCAAACACACCTGACATCTTGCCCTCCTGTTTGGTATTTGCCCTGTCTAGAGTGCACAAGCTCAATAAAGCTCTGTCTTCATCACGTGTGTGTTGCAGTGTGCATGAACGCAATGTGTGGGGTATTTCTACCAGGCAGGATCCACCAAAGAGCTGCTGGCAAGTGACTTCAAACACGGCTCGTTTATACAGGGTACAGCAAAAACATTTGGTGAAAACTGACATTTGCGAGGCAGAAATCAAGAGGAATTTGACCCCTGGTATAAAGGTGTCTTTCTGCACCCTAACACGCTGAACGGAGAGGGAGAAACGGGAGGGAGGGAGAGGAAGAGTTAGAGCCAGAAGGAGACTGGGGAGAGAGGAGGGCAGGAGAGACATGGAGCAAGAGATCAAAAGGTTAACAGACAGGATGGAGGGTGTCAGAATTAGAGAGAGGAGGATAGAAAGCTGAGGAGAAGAGGGAAATACAAGAAGGTGAGACAAGATTGTGATGAGGGAGAAAAAGGATGCAGGAAAAGAAAGATGCGGGGGGGGGGGGGTAAGATGGCAAAGGGCCTGAGAAAGGTTGAAAAAGATGACGAAATACAGTTCAAAGAGGGCACTCAGACAAAACCACTAAGTGTCTGAAATTATAAACTATAGTTAACTGGTTTAATTTTAAATCACTGAATGTAATATTATAGCATTTAGTGATTCTATGCTCTTAAATGAAAGGAAAAATGGTATGGTATGTGGAAATTTTGGAAACCAACATATAGGTAACCATTTTTCTTAAGCAAAATGGGCAACTTACTGTCTGGTTATATGGTCGTCTCTAAATATGATGCTGCTGACATGGCTGCAGTAGTCCTGAACAGACCGCTCTTTGTGCCTGCTCCCTCTGCTGGCAGCTGCGGGCGCTACAGGAGCAGCATCCACTGTGGCACACTTGGCTCAGACATCTGCAACATGGAAAATGATGCTTAACTTCCATCTCATTTGTGTCACTCTACTTATTCAATTCAGGTTAACCAAACTCATGTTTTAAGGCATATTTAACATCACTTGCTCTAGAGTAATGAATAGTTTAGCTAAATAGCTCTTACAAAGAAACAATTCTAAATGCATGCTCTGTAAAACAGAGAAATGAAAGAGGCCAAAGGACTCTGCGGGATCTATAACTAGGCAAACCAAACATAAACCAAAGAGGAAAACATATTAACATTGTAATGATTGTTACGTATACATGAATTTCTTTCTTCCAACCCTGGTTTGTACAAAAACAGAATATCAGAAAATCATACATGGGTATTTTACAGGGAGATATATTAAGTTAAACTGGAAATGAATTGCTTAAACTGAACTAAAACATAGTTTAACAAATGCTACTGTATATCAAAAGCCACTCAGACCTCAATGGTGTGCATTTCTCATTATGGTCAGTCAAACATGCATGAACAAAACAAAGATCTGCCTATTTCTCTCCAAATACTGGTAAATCCATTAAATATTCTGAGTTATATAAACTCTAGAAACTGGCTAACAAGCTTTAAATGTGACATAAAAATGAATCTGTGTACAGAATGCATTGCTCTTTTAGTAACTTAAGTTTTGCGCATCATCTCGGGCCTTGCATGGTGAGCTAAGCTGTGCAAAAGCTTTTACGGGCTAGCTACTGTACCAGGAGATACTCTGGATCATGGCCTGGATGGACCGTCAGAGACGAGCTAGGAGACCAACTGAAGGGGGTGTGAGGAGAGCTGGAGGAACAGTGAGGGGAGCTAGCTACATGGCCACACAGATACAAACTCATACCCACATTCCTCTCTTTCTTCATTTAAATATGTGGCAGAGGAGATACAGGCACCAGTGCAGGGTGAAATGTACCTATTAAAATGTTCTTTTCTCAGTTCTGCTGCTTCCTTATTGGCCAAGGTGCGTTAAGTAGGCGGGGAGACAATCCAGGACAATGTCCCCACCCTGCAGCAGTAATCGAGTATGGAGGTGGAGCGACTTGAGACCACGGTTGTTGAAACTTGGACGGGGACAAGAGGTCAGTGCTCCCTCTAGAGTTTGAAAGGGAGGAGTGCGGCACAAGCGGTCACCCGAGGCCCTGCGGTCCTGCTGGACTGAGGAGCTCACCAACATTTCTCCAGGACACACTGGGAGCCGAGTCCGGACGTTTCATTTTATGGACAGTGAGTTGGTGTTTAATGTGGAGCCTAAATAAAATTAGTGTACTGTAAATGTAAAATGTGTTATTAAAAGTAATTTTCACTTACATATAGTAATCTCTCATTTTTTTTTTTGGAACAGCTTCATTGTTTTAGTTTAGCAGAGTCTTAAATGTGTTTTAAGACTCTGCTTAACTTAGACTTCATTTTCTTTAAGTTTAGCAGTCTTACAATAAATGAAAAACACTTCACATACAGTATTAAAACCTTTACTCAGACATGATACAACAAACAGAAACAAGGTTCAGAATTAATGACTGAAAAAATTATTCAGATTTTTTTTCTTCTTTCAATCCCCGAAGCACACAATAGTCAATCAGCTCCATGTGTATGATGGAGTAGGATACAAACAGGACGAAGAACAGACACAAGAGAAAGGGAGAAAAATTAAAAATAAGAGTGACAGATTCCATTCTGATTTTACAGTTCTTGTATTTGTTTAATACTTTGTAATAAACAAAAGATGAATAGCATAGTCTGAAAAGAGGGAGACATGAAACAAGACAAAGAAAACAGTGTGTGAATTTCTTTATAGTGAAGAGTAAACAATTAAGGAAGATTCTAGATCTACTGGAAAATAGTTTTTATTCTCGATCGACGTACGGACACCTGATCCGAGTTCTTTAAGCCCCTGTCCTTCTTTTCTTCCCTCTTTCTCTCTTTCTTCACAATTCCTCCAACCCTAAACAACAACAACCTCCTTAAGGAGAGCAATCACGTTTAGCTGATTCCTCCCATCGGTTCATTCAGTGAAACCAGATCCTGCTCGGATGTGTCTCCTGCAAACCAGACCTGTGGATACTATCGGTCTTTATCTATGTCTACAATTAGAGCCACCATTTCTCCCTCATGATCATAAGGTTTTCTTGTTATTGCTGGAGGTATCCAGCTACAGCCACATATGACTCAGTAAACACACAACAGGTTGCAGTGGACCCGGTCGCAGAAAACAACCAAACAAATGCAACTTAAGAAGAGCAGGTCTGTCAAATCATTCCTTATTTGCATTTCACTCGTATATGCATTTCCCTGTGTCTTGGAAACCAAAGCAGACGTGTTAAGGGTCAGGGGGACCCTATAAAAAAAAGCACCAATGCACAGCTTGAGCACCAAGAGGGGGCCACACACTGGTCCACTTCTCACTCCAATGACCAGTCCTCCCCTCTCCACACGAGCTGTCATTCCATTCCTATTAGGGCCCCTCTTTAGTATGCACTACACAGGCCAAGGTTGGAGCACACTCTTTAGTGCACTGCACAATAATCACAACATACATGACAAACAAGCGCTGGGGACTGAGTGGCCCTGCATTTAAAAACGGCCACATCCACAAACAACTTGGCAGTGATAAATAAACCAGTGAGGGTGGTGGTTTCAAGGCTGCATAGCACACACTGCCTCATTGATCCTAACGGGATGGGCCTTGGCTCCAGGGGGCCTGTGTCAATACGTAAAAACGCCGCCCTGATATCTAATCTATACACGGTGATCAATTCTTCAGTCACAGCCTGCGATCCATTTCAAAAAATGTATATTTTCAAAAAGCGAGTAATTTCAAAATGTAACAAAGATGGCGACAACAATACTGCTACACAGTCAAAAGGTCACAGCATGCGTCTGCCTTGAGTGCACACGGTTGCAAGGACAAACATTTGTGGGCGGTGCGGTGCGATCCAGCGGCCTCCCATGGTCGACCGCAGATCATCGCTGCTCTGCCGTCAAGTAAAGTAAGCAAAGAGGGACACACGGCGCTGAATCCCTTCCTTACAGCTCTCCAACGCTTGTCCCACGAAAAGCTTCACATCCTTTTCAAACAGTCCAAGAATCATAGGTTTATTTTACAAGTCCATTCCAACGCAAAGCCCAGTCATTTTCAGCCCACATGGGTGAGTGAATAAGCATTTATTAAGTCTAAAGTAAAGCAGTGGAGACGGGGCAAAGTGGAGGAAAGGAGGAGGCTGTGTTGTGTTGATAAAGCATCGGGTCAACACGCCAGTGAATCGCCCCTCCAGCTCGGCCCCTTTTCCTCTGTGCATCCTTTGATTATTTTGCTCAACAAATCAATTTAACAGCGCTCAGCACATCACCGCCAAAGCTATAGTATCTGCCAGTCAAAAGGCGTAGCTGCAGACAGATTCACTACACATGTGCATTGAAGCATACACGTGTGGCCACACATACCCTAAAACAAATACTAAAAAAAAAACTGAGATACCCAGCCACCTGCTCTGATCAGCAAAGCTTAAAGTGGCTTCGCATACAGAACCTGCACTGACTGTATAGCTTTTTTTTTGTTTTAAATGTGTCTCCTGTATCTGTTTATCATCCACTAAATGACCTAAGCTCATAGCAAAATGTTAAAAAAGAGATGGCAAGACGTACATAGTTTTCATATAATGCATTGCTGTTATATGAAGGATGGGAATTCTTAATTATTACACTGCCAATTTTTATCTAACTTACGTAACAGACTAAGCTAATATTTGCAAATGCCAGAAACATAATGCACATGACAACTGTTTACCACAATATGAATATACAAGTTGCATATTTTGCCTTTTGGATCAATCAACAAAGACTGGCATTTTTTTCAGTCAGATGACTAGTGCTTAAAAAAAAGTGGATCAAACTTGTAAATCCTCCAGCACTTGACTGATTGTGTAATCATTCCCATCCCCAGCTATCTATAAGCATGGTGCAGTAGCAGCAGGCTTTACCATTCAACAGAGGAAGCTCCAAAATTAAAATCCTGCACAGACAGTTGAGATGTCAACCTGACAGAGGATGAGCACACATCCAGATCTAGAAGTCTGGTGGCCACAAAGTCCTTCTCATTCAAGTCTCACAACTCAGACTGCCAATATTAGCTCATCTGAAACAACCACTAAAGCACTGAGACCATTCTGCATCATATACAGTACAAGAATCCTAGCACATGTTGGTGCTTGCCAACACCTTGCTTTTCCTTGTAAAACCTAAATGAGGCAGCAATGGTGCATGCTGGGACTTTTCTCTCCATGTAGGAAATTAATGGACATCTGGTGACTACTTTGTTGAGCTGGCCACGCGAGTGCATGGATAAAAAAAAAAAGAAAAACCAAACTCTAAGATTAGATCAACTTACTGACATGTTAAACAAAACCACCTGTCTTACAGGTCATCTAACTGTCAGCCCCCAAGTCCACATCATATGAGGGGAGGCCAAGGATCCTCTCTGAGAAGTTTTTGGACTATCCACAGGGCAGGAAGCTCATTGCTCATTCTGGTCAAAGTAGCTGGTGGACCCCAAAACTCACCAGCTGCTTTCATTGCTCCACCAGCGTTACTGCTTTCTAAAATATAAAAGACACTGGCTGTGTGTAAGTACAAAGACTTATCAGCCACAGCTTAAATGTACAAGCACTTAGCTGGTGTTTGTTTTCCATTGTTTGGGAGTCTGCAATAATGCTAGGGGTCACAAAGTAACAAAAAAGAAGAGGGAATCCTACATCTTAAGCAGACCTGTTCAATGAGTGGAGAATGATTTGTCTGTGTACTTGCATACTGTGTTTGCATTGATGTACATGTGCAAGTCTTAAACTAAAAGACCATATTAGTTATTTAGCACCTGGTAGAGGACAGCTGTACCTCTTCCCTGTAGAATGATACTGCAAAATGTACGTTTCTACTTGCTAATCAATGTGGTGACTAATAAGAAGGCTAAATATACCTCAATACTCTTTTTAAATACTAACAAAAATGGTAATAAATCTTTGTGTACCCCAGTATTGCTCACTTTCGAGCCTGTGTAGACGGTTTGATTCATAGTTTACTGTATATCTCCTGATCATGTGGTAGCTGCATTTGACTTTTCACTGCAATGCTCAGATTCAGTCGCCCACAAATTTCAATCACAGTAAATGTCAAGTGCCATTGTCAATGAAATCCGGCCAATCAGTTACTGAGAACAACAGGAAACATTGGCAGAAGTTGGTGCAAAAGCAGCAGTGAGGTGTGGTTTGGCCCTGGGCTCAATAACAACTTCATGATGATGTCGTTACACGGGAGGCAAGTCTAATGTTGATTCGACAGCAAAAAATAGAGCTTTTAAATTTGTTTGCCGGAGCCACATATTTCACATTCACATGACTGTGAACATGCCTTTGTTTTTACATGACTCCTGTTTTTTTTTCTTTTTTGTATTATTTACATCTACTGTACAAAAGTTGCAAGCATTGAGCCAATACACACTGAATAAAGTTTCCAAAGCTGCAGGTAGTAAGTGTAGGATTTCCATTATATAGCACTAACTAATTTCATTATTGCATTACAGTAACACGACACAAGTAATTCAAACACTGGTGCATTTGTAGCCAATCTATATTCACAGCCAGTGATCCATCCATGAGAGGCAGGGTGCAAAAGTTTGGCAGATACGTCAAATCTGATGATCAGGTGAAATGAAATGTTGCATTATTGCCACTGTCTGTTCATTTCAGCTTTGTCATCTCTGCTGCTGCTTTTTGTGTTGAACAAAAATACAGCTTTCTGCATCTGGTTTTACAGAGAGGACTGAGTGCAGCATATTGAGTGCAAAGCAATGCCTCACACAACTCAGACAGAGGCTGATGAGTTAAAAACAGAATTGTTCAAAGAGCACAAAAAATATGTTTTTCTCTTCCATGGCCAACAGTTAATACTAAGAAGGTTTTAAGAGTAAAAGTAATAGACTTTCAGTTGGACTAGGTGTGAGGACAGACAAACACACCTGCCATTAGGCAAAACTTTCCAACCATCTGACTGGTGGTTATTGTTAAGTCCCAAACTTGGCGATCATCTGTACAGGAAGTGATTGGGCAATGATGCAATAATGAGAAAACCCTACACATAGTACCTTCAAGGTAATCTTAGGTGTCTGACAATAGATGGTCATTTCTAGGAAACAGGAACATTTACACAGTTACAACTCACAAAAGTGCATAAATGACCACCAGCAAAGGGGGGATTTAGGGGAATGGGAGATAAAAGACAAACAACTATGATTTTGTCTTGCATGAAGCTGTACTTCCTGCGAGCCTCAAGCTGTTTAAAATGCCAACCAACTGCCAAAATAGAGAAAAAGGATGAAATCAAAACTAGGAAAAAAAAACCCAAAAAAATTCAAGTCATTCTTCTTGTCTTACAAAGCCCGCTGTGCGCATCAGGGTGGGAGGGACAAAGTTTGTTCAACAAAGTGCTCCCACTCCCCTTTTCCTGGATTTCAATGCCTTGGAAAAAGCTCTCATTTCATGAGTACAGTACTTCAAAATAGAAACTCAAACAAGTTTCAGCATGAATATTCAAAAAAGCATAAAAATATTTCAATGTTTACGAGATCAGATGAACTCACTGGGAGGATGTGTCTGCATGTCCTCTATAGGACACCTCCTGACCAATAAGAAGCAAATTAGTTTGACATTTGACAGTTGATTGAAATGCTACGCACCTGATTTCAAGCTAAAACCATACATGACTAACTAACTGGCTAGTGATGGGTATAATATACAGAGGTGCAGCTAGCAGTGTAACTAAGTAACTCAAGTCAAAACAGGGGGAGTATACCAGTTACGCAGAAGCAAAAACCCACTGTGAGATGAAGATGTGAAAATTGAAGGATAACTTAAAATTAAGACATTTACTGAGTATGTGTGATAAAAAGGGGATAAATTCTCTGAGTCGTAACCCCACTGGTGGAAAACTGAGAATAGGAGAGGATGGTTAAAATGTGTGTGTTTTTTAGCATACTGTTAATTCAGAACCATATTATCTGTGTATTAGTTATGTTGTTTTTTTTGTCAATTCATGTATTCAAGTTTAGATCTGCATGTGTAAAGATAATTAGCCAGTGACAGGGAATATTTTGTGTGTGTGTATATGTGTGTAAAAGTTTGAGAGCCGGTACATTAAAACCAGCAGGTGCTGCAGTTAAGTGAGGCCCAGCGAGAGGAGCCAACGACCCGACATGGGGTGACATGTTGGTAATCCTGGTGTGCATTGGATCCTGATTGGACCGAACCTGGCTCCTCTAGGTGAGCTGGTGAGGCGCCTCCAGCATCTCCATCAGGAAGGTGTCGATGGGCGTGTCACCGATCAGTTTAAAGAAGAACAGGTGCTCCAGGCACTTTAGACCAATGGAGCGCAGTGCTGGAAGCCGGAGGAGGAGCTTTGCAAACCTGAATGAAGGAGGAGAGAAAGAGAAGGAGGTGTAAAAGAAAATATTTTACCCAATAGTTGGTATGACTTTTAATTTTGAAGCGATATGCAAAATGCAAAATATGCTCCTTCTTTTGTGATTAATGTGAACTGTTAATAAATATTTTTTCTTTTATCTGAATGTATTATTGTCCTTCCTGCCATTAGCCATGATAAAAATTAGTGGGCTAGTGATAAAATCAGGGATTTATCAGCACTCTGACATTCAACAGGCTGAACCTGTGCATATCAGACACTAAAAAGGGTTGTTTAGAAAGATTTGTTTGTTCATCAATAGAAAGCTCGGAGTGTGACGGATTTCTTTAGTCAAGGCAAAAGAAACAAGTCTGAGTACAACTGTCACTGTCACAACCTCACCTGTTACTTTTAAGTGTGCCTGTGTGTGTGTGTGTGTGTGTGTGTGTGTGTGTGTTATAGCCTACCTGCCCTGCTGATCGGGGTATTTCTGTTTGCAGTAAGACTCGAGCGATGCGTACACCCTCTCTCTCAGGAGCTCCACCTCACTGGGGTTGGACAAACCCTTGGCATCTTCAGGTGAAAACAGAGAATCTCAATGATAAAAACACACTTTACACATTCCCCATTTCAGACATTTTAGACTTTCAACTTTCTACCTATCTGTGTACCTGGGTTGAAGAGGATGATGGCTCGAAGACAGCCCAGCTCTGTCTTGTCCATTTGCATGTCTCTCATCTTGCTTACAAGCTCTGTTAAAACCCTGCAGAGAGGAAAGGGGAGAGGGGAGTTGCAGGGGGAAATCCCGGTTGGAGACAATGCGGGATTAGGGACGAGAGAAGAGTAAAGGAGAAGAAGAAGAGGAAAAAGAGAGCGAGAAAGCAACAAAAACAAGAGGAAGAAAGGGAAAGAATACGAGAGTAAGAACAACAGAGAGGGACCAGACTGGATAGTCACATTGTTAATTATGGTTACTTCTCAATGTACAGAAATGAATTTATGTCTAACTAGTTATGGTATAGCTGAACTGCTGGTTCTGCAAGAAAACCACCCAAAACAAACCCAAAGACAAACAAAACAAACAAACAAACAAACAAACAAACAAAAACATTAGTTAAAACTGACCAGGGTGGTGAACTGCTGCCACCAAATGGTGAGAAGCTCTGGCTGTGGCTGATTTCTCTTTTCTCTTCATAATTGAGTGGTCGCTTGTCTTTGTCGCATTTACTGTTAGATGTGCTCGAAAATGTGTGTAGGTTGCTGTGAAAGTGCCAAATATTGAAATCTACAGCAGCTGGAGAATATAATTTTACAGTTTCCTGTTAAGTTTCAGACTTTCGCTTATTCCACACATGCGCATTATTTTGTCTTGCCCACAACGATAACTCCAAGGAGGAAAGAGCATATTGCAGTCAGGATATAAGGGTTTAAGACATATTTCTATTTACAAAATGTAATCAAGACACAATTATCACTGACTTTATTATTACATTGAATACCTCAATTAATATAATTCAATTAAGCAAGGCTGGCTCGTTTTAGGGTGGGCCACATTTGATCATTGTTAAAACTGCTACTGTAACCACGCACGGTTGATATACTTGGATGTACTTAGATGTAAAGTGCAAGAATGAAGGGCCAGAGAAAGGGAGTGATGAGGAATGTTGTAGCTGTACTTTATACTTAAAATGCCTTACATACATTCTTGCTTCAAAAATCTTTAGGGCTGCAATTAACAATTATTTTCATTATTGATCAATTTGCAAATTATTTTCTCAATTAATTGTTTTGTTAGTAAAATGCAGGAAACCAGTGAAACATACCCTGGGTAATTTGGCAGAGCCCAAGGTGATGTCATCAAATGGGACATTTTAGCTGAACAACAGTCCAAAAATCCACAACTGTTCGGTTTAGGAAGTATGAATCATCAGCAAATGTTTGGCTTTTTTTGCTTACAAAACTATTAAAATGACTATTTGACGATCAAAATAGTTGCCAATTCATTTTTGTCGAACAATTAATTGATTTATCATTGCAGCTCTACATATCTTGCAAGACAGATTGTTATTCAAGAGTAACACATGCAACCAGAAGAAACAAAAACGTTACCTGGCAAAAACAGAATAAATACCAACTTACCAAGATATTGAAATATTTTTAATCAAAAAAGTTACCAAGCTTTATCAGTTGTGCAGCCCATTAATATATAGAAAGTCAGTTTGGGAAAAAAAGGAGAACTCTTGTTTTTTTCCCAACTTGGACTCTATTTTCCCAGGTTTTTGTATCTAAGTGACTCATGGGAACAATTTGTAAAACTGGTCCTGTATTGAGAGAGCAGCTGGCAGCGGTGAAACAAGCTACAATGTAACCACTCAAGCCAGTGGGCCCTTTCGTTGATGTCCACCAAAAGTGCTTGTTTTTTGCCAATTAAAGGCTCAGATTGTTCCTATGAGTGTCTGACAAGAAATATTTTTCCGTACCTCTTGCTTCTTTCGGTCTGTTTTGTGTCCAAGTCTTGCTTTTGAGAAGTCTTGTTCTGAAATTACACGAGAGGTGACTTTTGGCAAGAAAGCGGTGGAACCGCAAGTGAGAGCTGGAGAGAGGAGCAGTGGGAAGAGTTTGTTGTGTTGAAGTACAGAAAGCGAATCTTGCTCTTATCGAAAGGATTTTCAATACCATGACTGAATATTTAGCTGATTTAGCTATTTAGCTATTGCCAATGTAAGACAAGACTTCTCCTTTAGCGAGACCTGGAAACAAAACAGGATGGAAACAAGCGAAAGGTACTAAAAAAAATTTAATTTCATGGTTCGGTCCTTTCTGTAATGTCGTATGACATTCATAACAACAATCTGAGCCTGTCGGTGGAACAAACAAGTACTTTTGATTAGACATAAATTAATAGTGTGCACCTTTCCCAAGCAGTTACACCGCAACCTCCACTGCAAAACTTTTGTTTTACACCTGACCTTTTTAAAAAATGTTTCCCATGAGTCACTGAAGACACGAAAACATGAAGAAAAAAGGGTCCAGGCTGAAAAATAACTTAGTTCCCCTTTAAAAGGCTTGGTGTGCGCCATAAGTTTATCTTAAAACTTATAGAGCTACTTCTCTCCAGCTTGGAATATGACTTGGATGAAAGAAGAGAGGACTATGCAGACCAGAGAGTGAGGGGAAAGAAGGGTTGTCATTAATCCATCATTGGAAATTGACATTTTAACAGACACCGCCCAAGCCCACAATAAAGTGCATTGCCCAATCATGTTTTATTATACACCCAGGACTGGAGGAAAGTAGGAGTGACTTTTGGTGTGCACTCAGTGTATGTCATTGATGTTATGAAATACAGGCATCTAGATATGCACTGGTGTATCCTTCACTGGAGTAATACAGTATGTTTGTCCCACTATTAATGCCCTGGGAAAGCTAGCTTCACAAAGCTAGCCCACACATTTTGATTTGCTCATTATGGTCTGGCAAGGCTCAACAGACATTTGGTTTGGTAAGAAGAGGCATCGTCAATGGGCAAAAGATGGAAAGTACTCTGCAGGCGATTGGACGAGGCTATTAGCAGTCAGAGTCACAAACCAAATATGGTGCGAATTCAAATTCAAAATAGAGCGTTGCTCTTTGTCATCGTCATCTAAAACATATACCCCTATATTTCACTGAGTGATCGGGTCAAACAGTTCTCAAAGGATGTTGTTCATAATAATAAATGGCTGACTTCTGCAAAGCTTCAGAAAAGCCTAAAACCATCAATCTTTTAGTTTTGGCTCTGTGTTTGTTTCAAGAGGAGGGGTTTAAGAAAAGTGTTTGTGTAGTGGCGTGATTACCTGTCAAATATGGCCCCAACCTCGGCATTGTGCGCCCTGTGTATTCAATCACAATGTGTTATTACAATGTCATTACACAGTTACATTGTTATTACAGAGTTCTGTTTTCTGTATTACAAACTACCTTCCGATATGTTTAAAACTGTTATAAAACAGTACTGAATGAGGATTGTTTACATTTTAGTGCCTGGACTCAAAGTTTGATTTATCTTGTAACTGCATCCAAACATTGATACTGCTAAATGTGGACTTTTGATAACATTTGATCAGTTTTGTAACATCATCAACTGTAGTCTTACATAAGGCATCACCTATATTTAGAGTTATCATAATAAGCAGAAAAGAGGTTATGATAAATCTTAAATGCACAACAGCAGAGAATCATTAGTACATAAGTTGAAAACTATTAACTATCAACCCTCAGTCTTTATATGTGTTCCTTGCTATTGCCTGGTTCACACTACACAACTTTAGTTGAGATTTTTTTCAGTTTGTCAACAGTTTATGGAGCTCCCTGACAAAAGCCTCAAATCAGAGGCAGATTGTCATTGTCTCTGTACTCACACATTGGTGCTTGAGTACTATGTGTGAACTGTAGCTCAGCCATGCATCACAGATGCTCCCCAGATATTGAGCAAGCTGAATTTCTGAACCTGTGTTCCTTGCACTTTGTCGGTGAGCTGCAGCCAATAAGAGAGCAAAACATGCATTGACAACAGGGACAAATGAGATCCCCAACGCCGGTTTGTGGTTCCACCTGTGCATCATATGAAATACTCATTGGGGATCCTTCTGGTAAAAGGTCTACAACTTTAAGACTTCCGATTACAAGACAACAAGTTGTGTAGTGTGAAGAGTACACCTCTCTGATGACTTTCAAAGTCGTGTAGTGTAAACTAGTTTTAATAGTAATATATAAAGAAAAGTAACTTAAAGTCCAACTGATTTTGATCGATTAGATTACATTTTGTATCTGCTAGAGCATAACATACATATCTCTCTGCCATAAAAATCACTGTAAAGAAAAATATATATAGTTTTTGGTTTCAGGATGAAGCACCCTGGTTTTGCACTAATGTGGTTGTTCCGGCTTCTGTCTATGGAGATAGCAAGCATATTATGACACAGTGAATTAAATCTTGCATAAAGCAGTGACAAGAGCTTTCTATGATAGGCAGAGCACAGTAACATTGAGCCAGACAGCAGCCTGCTACACAACACAAGAGCCACAGACTTTGAGCAACAACCAACATTCGCCTTTCTGCTAAATTATTGTTCTTATCTAACTTACAAGCACACATCTTGCCCTGCACCTTAGCATGTTGAACTAGCGATCATTAACCAAGGAGAGTGCAATAACCTTTTATTTCCTTTATATAATAATAAAAAAAACTATTAACAATACTGGCATGCTGGCATTATTTGTAACTACAAAAAGGGTAACTGTGATTTCAGTTGGACTTTAAGCAAGTTTCACTTAACTTTGGCTATTGTGCAGAAAAAAAGAAGGCTCCAAGTGCAAAAAACAACATTTAAGAAAATCAACATACAAAACAAACCAACAAAGCACAAATCGACAACTCATTAAACCACAAAAGAGAAAACACAAAATTTCAGAAAACAAGACAACTCAAAGGGAAGATACCTACTATATTGTCATTCTGGTCACTGATCAGATGGCAAAAGGGCAAGATGTACATTGCTTTTTCTGTGGGCAACTGTTACAGGTTGCCACATTTCCTTGGATTTGGGGGTATTTTGGTTAAGGGATACCCCCTTGCTTAGAATGACAGAGATAGTAGGTAACCACCCTTTACAGTTTGAAAAAAGTTAGGTTTTCTGAAATTTTGAGTTTTCTCTTTGGTCAATTTGTATTGTGAAATGGAATTTATGTTGTGGCTTTGTTTTGTTTTTTCACAAAGGTGGTTGTATTTTTGTTGTGTTGTTGCTGCACTCTGGGGCCAACTTACTAAGAGCTCTCCCTCAAATACTGTATTACAAAAAATCCATAGTAATATTTTAATATTTACATCCTCCTTGATAAAATATGATTCAGTGGCTTCAAACACACGCTGAAGCAAAGCTTAAACAAAAGGCTGCTACTAGAAGAGAGCAGTGCTTTGAGAAAATCCACAAGTATCAGAGGAAAATCATTGAGCTGTTTGCCATAAGCCCAGTTAGCTTGCTGTAAACCTGACTGGTTTTCAAGCAAAAAAAACCTTCCTAACAATGTTATTACTGTGTAATTAACAGTGAACTGACACGTTGTGATGTAGTTGGGGATTTACGTCTATAAAAGCCATTGAGATTTAGAGGTTGTTGTGATTTGTTTTTTGTTTTTTAAACCATGGCAGGTGATAATATTATGGACAGAATTTCTGAAAGAACAACAACTGTCATTATTGGTTTTTAGTGACATGTAAAAACATTAAGAATAAAGACTAAGAATAAGAATAAAAGAACAATTTTACTTTTGAAGAAACAAATTATGGTTGATGTGATAATTGAACGGCTGGAGAGACCATGACTGTATATTTGTTTTTTGTTTTCCAGAAAACGTGGGATAAGTGTTTTAGAATCTCAAACTAATAAGCTTGCTTCAGATATAAATGTGCATGACTATAGACTGTCAGTGTTCTTGTTGCCACCAATGATAAAGACAGGCATGTCACGATAAGTACGTTATTATCTTATCGTACAATATTTGGACATAACCTTAATTATTTTTGCTGCCCTCTTTAATGCACCTTATGAACTGCTTATCACCAGCATTTTAGCCAGAATTATGCGTGAACAAACAGCAAGGGCGTCTGGACCATTATTACACTAAAAAAACGGAGTGTCTAAGCATTTTTTTAATTGCTTTCGTTGTGTGGTTCTATTATGTGTATGTACAGGATTTTTAATAATTTGATGTGTACTGATCTTCGAAAGGTTGTACATTATTATGCTGATATATTATCTTTATATCAGTGGTCTTAAAATGACAATAATATTGTTAATAGGAATTATTTCTGGGACAATATAACATCCATTTATAATAGTGATCGTAATAAGCCTACATACAAAAGCCTATAGAGAACACTGAAGGCACAGTAATATTTCTATATTATTTATCATCTGCTTGTGGCAATTTACTTATTTTAGAACGTTCTGACCTTAGATTTGATATAAAGACTGTCAATGTTTGCGATCTAATTACAAATGAAAATTGTGCATTTGGGTCTGATGATCAGGGAAAGTCTGTTTTTATGTGAAGATTGTAATTATTTTACAACAAACGTCTTTGTCAAAATGACCACAGAACAATTATTCTTTGGTTGACAGAAAAAAGAAGTTAACAACAAAATAAACACCCATGGCCTCTATAACGTTCTGGACAACAATGGGATGTGAACTGTCACACTAATGCATTTTTAAGTATTTTTGAGGGACAGTCTTATTTTATATTTACAAATCTGTTTGTACATAAGCCAGCCATTATTACTTTATCAAAAGCTGTAATAGGTGCTATGCCACTGACTGTGTGTGCGCATGCATTTCTATGTGTAAGTATTAGTCACCAACCTGCCCAGCATGCGCTGTCACCCTACAGGCAGCACTAAAGAAGCAAAGTCTCTCAGCCAATCACAGCCAACACAGAACACAGCAGCTGTAGCCAACCAAAGATGAGAACGCAGTACCCTAAATTCATACCCCAGTCACTAATCCAGCTAAACCTGAATAATTCATGTGGATAAATAAAGACAAGTGTTTGTTCTTTCTTCGTCTAGCTCTCAGCACTGATGTGGATCTACCAGAGGGGGCTGCAGATTTTTACCTGGCTTCCCAGGGTCATTCTATTCATGGCTAAAAGTAGCAAAGTAGAAAAGGCTTACAGTATGCTAAAACTCTCCAGTGAATATTGTTTAACAGCGGCATGTCCTCTCCAGCTGGGGTAACCCACCCAAACATCTGAAATCACTGATGTGGTGCGTCTGTCAGAGTGATGCTGTTTGTGCATATATGCATCTGTGTATTACCTGTCAAAGATGGCTCCAACTCCTGCACTGTGAGCACTGTTCCTGTGGACATGCAGGCCAGTGGCCAGTAAAATCCCGTCCTTCACCGAGATGGAGCGATGGGAGAATGATGCAATCAGGAGTTCATTCCAGCCTGTTGAAAAATTAGTGTCTCAATATTTGTAGGGAATTAAACTCTACATATTCTACTATTGTACCCCCTTTCTTAATATTTCCTGATATGACTGCATGCTGCTTTTCCTAAATTAGTGAAGTGAAAATTTCTCATTTAACTCGATGTTGTCATTATTTTGTAATAATTAACCCTTACTAGGATCTACCAGCTGAGCCGAAACACAGAACTGCATGGAACTAATTTGTTTATCAAACCATTAACATCATTTCTCATGAGACTGTATGAGACAAAGAAGACTATTTTTTTTCTTTAGGAAGGATTCTTTTAAGTATTTTGGGATTGTGGAACTTAATGTTTAGTTCTATATTTTAAAAAAAGGCAAAGGTCGCCATCAGTTTTCCTGACAATTTAAAAAAGCTCAAGCTACTACACTGTCTATGGTACCCCTGCACACGACAATTCTAATTCAATAGTGCCACAAAAAATCCTGCAAGTTTCAAGGGTTTTTTTTGGCGATGTGTCAACAACTTTGTCTATAATACCTGTTGATGTTTAAAAGACTGGATTTGTGTTATACTGACAGTGTTAAGAATGTCTTACATTTTATGCACCAACATTTACATTAACAAGAGAGACCAAATGTTGAAATGGAAACTGTATGATGGTGTAACAGTAGAACATGATAGAGCAACAGCTGATTGTGTGAGGCAAACATTCAGGTAAACATTTTCTCATTTTGCACTAGAATTTTACTTTCCCTTTATTTTTGTGCAGAGTGAGTGCAACTTAAAACTCTGGAGCCACCGATAAAAGGAACACAACAAAGTATCCAGGGTTTGCACCACACCAATTTTTCAAAACCAGAAGGGCTGGGAGCTCAGTGTTGTGTAAACTGATGTATGACTGTATTTGCACAACACAAAGGAGGGACAGGGTTAATGTATGGAGACAAGAACTGATTCAGTAAACTTTCTGAGGTCAGACTTACCTGCACGTAGCAGGATGACCTGGTCGTCCAGGGCCAGCTCAGAGAAGTGAGGGATCCTCTTTGCCCACTCCACCAAGGTGAAGAGCTGCTTGTCTGCTGCCTGACAGATGTTGGTGACAGGATCGTTGGGCTGAAAAAAGCAGATTTGGAGGATTATTTGTAATTAGACACCACAATATTAAAACAACAGCCTGTGAAGATTGTTAAAATAAACCTGCATGTTTTTAATTAATATAAGCATTATGATATACTTGAAAAAACTAAAAAATATATGAGGTGACAATCCTCACTTAATATAGTATTAACTGCAAAGAATGTCATCACAAAGGAACAAAGCTTGTTTCCACCATCTGGACAACTCACCGAGCTGCCACCTGAACTCCCATCTGCATGAAGCTCTGTCTTCTGCTCTACAGCCATCTCCGCTTCCAAAATCTTCTCCACTGGCATCTCCTCGTTCACCGCACTAGTCGACTCCACCTCACCATCTCGTTCCTTGTTCCTCTGCCGTTCCTCTTGGACAGCTGCAGGATGGGCGATTGGGAGGGACAAAGAGGAGCACAGGAGAAAACAATGAAGGACAAGAAGGGAAAGGAAGGGAGAAAGAGAAGGAAGAACAGAAAGGAGAAATGTGGGTGGATGAGATGGGTGAAAGGTTAGTATGAAAGAACAGAGAAGCATGAAAAGATGTAAGAGCAAAGGAATGGACAAGGATAGAGAAACAAAGGGTTTGAGCAGACAGGCCGTGGTAGAGCGCATTGGACATAATTAAAGACAACAAGAAGAACACGGTAGAGGAAGAGGACATAACATGAGGATGAATAGCAAGGATGTGCCATCAAACAACAGAACGGATGACATAAGAGAAGTAGGATTGAAGATTAACAAAACAAATGTGTTGAAAATGAAGAGGAGTGAGCGAGAAAGATTAGTGTAGCAAGAGGTTGGCACACAAAAAGAAAGAAGCAAAAATAGCAGGATGAGAAATAAGAGAGTATGACCAAATTAACATGAAAAATGTGCAAAATAATGGAAAATAAAATAAAAGGACAAACAGACACAATTCATGATAAATTCAAAGTCTCTCATGCTGTCTTTCATACTCCTTGCAGGCCCTTGTGGCAGAAATGCACCATATAAGAAATAACCAACAGGAGTCATTATTACAAGCTATTTTTTTAAAGCAACATTCAGGGGGTAAATATGAAATGTGGCATTAGCAATCTGAAAGCACTAAGAGAAAATGTTCTTGTTTTCATGAAGTTCAAGAAATTACTTCACTGCAGAAAGGCAACAGTAATAAGGTTTATACTTGTGCAAGTAAATATAATGAATAAAATGAGCCACCCCTCATCTTGAGATTCTAGAAAAATTGTCCTGCAACAAAATATGGAAGAAGCCTTTTATGCACTACAGAGTAACTGTGTGGGTTTTTTTAATTCATAGTATCTACATTTTATGGGAGCAACCATAATTGGACGAAGTTATTTAAAGAAAGTCAACATATTTAATAAAGACTGTCAATTGTCTCTGACCCACATACATCGGTTGACAGTCTAAGGTTATGTGTCTGCCTTTGTGAGTCAAGGACAACCCACTGTTAGGCCCTACAAATTTGTTGTTTTTGTGGTATGTTTGGTATCACTGTCTTGCTCCCCTTCCCTAAAATTGGAGGACTATGACTTAAAAAAAGGCTACAGGTCCTCTCCTGTTCACTACATACAAATGAGAACACCTGAAAACATCCAAGCTGATAGCAGTTCCACGCAACAGAAAATGTTGTGTGTCCAAATACCTAAAAATAGCACTGTATTAACTGACATTTCCCAGAGAGGTCTGTAAATGAATTTATGTTTATTTTTGTATTGGTTTGGTCATTTGTTGGACAGAATCACATTTGTGCATGAGAAGCAACTGACTAATGAAGAGATTTATTTCTGCTTCAAGTACCCAATATTCCTGCCTTTGACAAGGAAAAATAAGCATTCTGTATTCTTTAGATCATGAATTAATTATTGATCATTCACATGTCTGTCAACAGATTAAAGCAACTGACTAAAGTTTGAATCATAGTATATTTTGTGCACTTAATGTCAAATTATGCAAACCCATTTAGAACCCTTGATTTTAATCTACTCGGTATCACAATCATTCTTCATTGTTCAGTGTTTGTGTGTGACAGAGAAAAAGAAAAGAAAAGGCAGCGGCCATGAATTTTGAGATGTGGGCTTGTGATGGAAAGCTGTGACTCTGGAAGCCACGACTGTTAAAAAAATTGGGTGGGGAATTCAATGAGCATCTATCCTTCCTCTGCAAGAATCAAAGTATCCTTAAAAAGGACATTAATGTCCCTGAACAGAAGTGCAAATACTCTTGTGGCTGGCTGTAGCAGCTGTAACCTTACTGGGCAGCACCCAGGTGAGAATAAACATCAAGTAGCTTTACAGTAAAGTAGGATGATGATCAAAAGGAGTGTGCAAACTCAGCAAACTTTCCCTGGATCTATAAAGGTTAAAAAAGCCATGGGAAAGTGATTTAAGGCTGGCAACGGTCCACCTTTGAGCACTGGCAGCAAAAGCTGGAAAAACATTTTTAACTAGCTCCCTCTCACAGATATGCAGTGTAATATCTCCTCTTCTTCTCGCTCACTCATACAGACACAGGCACACACCCCTCCCTCCCTCTTTTCCTTACATCTGTCGTTCATCTTGGCCACTACAGAAGGAGGGAGGGGGGGGAGAGAGAGAACGAGAAGAAACAAAAAGAGGAAGAGAGGGGAAAGGGGGTTAGTGTTTACAAGGCTTACCCACCCCCATCTCCCTCTCTACCACTCTGTACTCGTTCTTTCTGTCCCCTATCGTACAAATGTTCCTAAGGCTCTCAAAATGCACAAGAAAACATCAACACTGATATTAGCATTTGCTGATGCATTTATGACTATTCATAGATTTAGTATGAGATCTCATTTAAGATTATGGGTGAAGTTAAAAAGTTTAGGCTCAGGATTTACAGGTTGAGGGAAATTACGTAAAAGTAGTTCTTAGCAATTCTCATCTGTGTTAACTTAAAGCTGGGCAAACACTGTAGGATTTGAGCCTGGTTTTAGAATGTTGTTGTACTTGTACTCCTAGTGTACCAGTAAATCATACTTTAAAGCCAAAGCTCACCATTTATTTGTGGACACTATACGGTCTAAATGTCAAGTCAAGACCTGAGCGCTCACATTTTATTTGTAAAACAGAGCTTAATGGCCTATGGGTCCCTGCAGAGTTTTTTGGCTTTTGAAAACTGTCAATTAAGATTGGTTTGACAGCATCAAGGCAGGTACAAGTATGTTTGCTGGCAGAGGTTTGTGACGCTACACCATGGTTCACAATCATGCATTATTGCCAGTGTTTCTCTCTGTAATACTGGTCATGATAGGAGGAGGAAGAAACATCAAAAAAGGCACGTATGCTGTTGCAACAGCTCGACCAACCTGAACTGCATATTCTCCGTCCAAATGACGCGTCGCCACGGCTCTTTCAGACTCTCTGTTCGCCACTTTGTATAGACGCAGTGAGAAAAAAATGGTACTGATCTTGGGGATTTGACTCTTGACTCTACTTCAACAGTGCAGGGGCCTGAATATGGCGAACCAGAAAGTCATCATAATATCAAATAGCTGGTCAGGAGCAGTCGATCGGCCACGATTGGTCCTTGCTCCCGACGTACACTGCACAGTAAACAACGTCTGAGAAGCTTAAATTAAGTGCTACTCGAAAATGAGTTCTGCGGCTCACACACCGGGTCAGTGTATGCCCAGCTTAATACTCCATGACGACAGAAATCATCATAGTGACAGTGACCACTCGTCTCAGCAACTTATCAAACATAAACTGAATTATGATCAAACTAGATAGACAGTAGCATTGTGATGTGCTGGGGGATTCAGATCCTTTATAATTGTCTTTAACTATATGAAAGCGAAGCACACAGCACAGTTAGCGCTTACCTTCACTGCTCCGCTCAGAGACTTAGCATCAGATAATCTCAGACTGATTGTCTTACAGTGGATCTGGGATCATTTTCATTGTTAACACGCTTATATGGCACTGTTTGTAGATCAGTTGTAGCATGTGAATGTGTCTGTTCGCTTTTTTGATACAATGCACTGTGAGCATTACATATATAAAGATGGGCTCTATCAGTTTATTAGCAATCCCTGTCATTAAAATAATAGTACACTAAGAAATTATAAAGTGGTAAACTCACACAATTCTATGATTGTGAAAGGAGTTTTTAAGTTTGTAAAGTTTCAGACTTGAGAGTGAAGTTTGTGCTTTTTTCATTTGCATGAATCATGGGATATATTCACTAATGGTGTCTGATGGCCACCTGAAGACAAACACCTGGTAAATATGATGTTGTTTTGTGGTATTTCCAGACCATTTGTTGGCAAAAATTGTCTAAACATAACATCCCACAATGCCTATACAAACTACGAAACTCCCTTGAACTTTTTCCTGGTTTATTAATTTACAACTCTGAATTACTGTGAATATGATGAATAGTTTTGGTATCAATAAATAGCAATACGAGTATTAAATGTCATAGTAAAGTTCAGTGATAACAGAACACAAAGGATACGCTAGTTGCTTCCCCCAGTTTTGGGCTAAGGAGGATTGCTACTTTTCTAACATATGTGGAGGAACCTTTGGAAAAGGGAGACCCATAATGATGTCCAGCACTGAAATGTTGAATTTGAACGAGGCAGCCCTTGAGCTGTTAAAAACTCTGTTTGCAGGAGCTCTTCAGTAAGTAAGTAAAGTTGGCAAAACTTAAGATTTTCCTTTGATAAATTTAAGTAGTGGACTATTTAGTAGTAGTGCCAATGCCACTGAGCAAATATGCCACTGATGAAAGACACAAATTTGTTTCAGCTCCAGAGAAATACACAGGAAGGCCAAACATATAATTGCAGATGCCTCACATCCATTACACTCAGAGTTTGAGCTGCTCCCGTCCGGCCGTCGATTTAGGGTCCCGAAAACCAGTTGTTACATTTACAGGAAGTCTTCTATTCTATATGACATTCAGGCACTGAACACAGGATAACTGTATCAGGGGAACTACTATTTTATAAGATGTGCTCTCTTTCACTATTTATTTATAATTATATAAATTATTGCTCCAACTGCCTGTTTGCACTACATTTGTGTGTTTTTTATGTTGTATTGTTTTTATGTGTTGTATGTATCTTTGAGCAAAGCCCAAGACAAATGTCCACTGAGGTGTCTGAGTCTCGTTCTCTATCTTTATTAGCTGATCACTCGAAATCATCATTGAAGAGTGTTACAAAAGAAGGAGAATAACATATTTGTTTCCCCCCTCAATTACTGCTGAATAGTCTTAAACCAGATTTGGGATGGACTGCTCATTATCTGAGTTTCCGCTGGGCTAAATCAAAGGCTTATCCATCCATCCCTAACACATACACTACAGCAAAATATAAGAAATGTTTTTATGGGCTTACTGTCAGCAAAATAGTTGTCTCTAAATAATTTATCAACCTAAATGGCCATTAAAACCAAGATTAAATCAAACTTAGTGTGAAAAGGCACCATTTTGTGCATATAAACCTAAAATTGTTTTTGTGGAAAAGTGAATTGACCTTAGTTCGGCTTCAGGGACTGAGAATCTGCCTTCTACAGGGTGTGCTTAAGTGTCCCTGCTTGCTCACCTTCTCTCTTCATGCCCATGGCCAGGCACTTCTGGTAGCGGCAGTACTGGCAGCGGTTCCTCTGTCTCTTATCCACCATACAGTCTTTATTATCCCGACAGGTGTAGGTCAAGTCTTTGCGCACTGTGCGCTTGAAGAATCCTTTACAGCCTTCACAGCTGTAAACACCGTAGTGCTTACCTGGAGGGCATGGGAAGGAGAAAGGAAAAGAGCAGGAGGAATAAGGCAACAGGGATGACAATTTGTTTCAAGGCAGAAATTTTAAAGGATGTTGGACTGGAGTTGTATAAAGGTGTCTAGTCACCAGAGGATCGATCTCCGCAGATGGAACAAAGGCGTTTCTGGGAAAGCATCGGCCCTGGGCTGTGGGACGACAGCTGCTTCAAGCCCAACGGAGGTTTCACATCATCAGAGCTGCTCACTGCGTGGAGCCCTGACATGGACACTGTTGAGTTGATCTGAAAGAACAATAAAGGAGATGGTGAACAGAATAACGGCAAGGAGGATTTTTTTGTTGTTGTCAGGAGTTTCATGATTCTCCTTCTGTAAGAATGCAATAGTTGCTTTTGTTCTCATGAAGTATTCTATCTCTAAAATGATGGATTGATGGATTTCTTTATTCTGTACCATGTACACAAGAATTTCCCAACCCTCCTGAGTTTACAGGACACCATTATAATATTGTTGCAGTGATCAATCCAAAATACATGTTATTTTACTGTCCAGTCACCTAACATAACACTCTGTCTCTAATGTCTTGTTTTATGCTGTGCTGTATTTTTATCTTGAGTATTTATTGTTATTTATAAACTGTTATTTATTGTGGAGTCTTCTGTGTTTTGCTGACCTGAGCAAAAAAGTGTGTGTTATAGCAGGACTTGCATTAACAGTTACTTTAATTTTAGCAATTATATAGATAATCTTACAAACTGTCAAAATCCAAACTTCAATATTCAATTACTCTGACTTTTCAGGAAAGTATAGCCTGCTATCTTTTAAATGATTCAGTTTTACTTGACAAAACAACTGAACTGAGAACTGTTTTTTTTTTAAATATTTGCCTATAAGAGTGCTCATGCATATTTCTAGGTGTTCTTGAACTGTATATATTCTCCAACCTAAAAATATTTACAATTAAGAAAAATTTTATTCAGCCTGTAAAACCTACACCTACAAATAATATTGATGAAGTACAAGTCCTCCCTTACCTGCGGGCTGCTAATGGGGCCGTAGCCCACTGATGGTGTGCCAGGTAGGCAGGGGGAGCCCAAAGAAGAGCTGATGACGGAAAAGGGGGAGCCGATGCTACTGATGGGGCTGTTGACCCCAGTGGTGGTGATGGGAGGCAGGGAGGTCATGGAAGCTGCAGCTGAGGGAACCAGCGGAGGCGAACGCTGGCCCGATGGGGGGGAGGACACAGACGAACTGTCTGGGCTGCGGGAATCTAATAAGACACAGCAACAGGGCGAACACACAAACAGCTTATGTAATCATTAATGAAAATATTATGGTGCAAAAAGGCTACATTTATTAATAGGGATGACACATCGATTATTTTAATTTATTCTTATACTTAAACACAAATAAGATAGTTCAGTTATATACAATTCAATTATGAGACAAATTCACAGTTCAATTATTAAACAAACACCAGCTGTTAAAACAATAACAATGGGCTGGCAAATATAAAACCAATCATTTGAAAATATATTAATCTATCCCTAGTTAAACAATGATTTCTACAAAGAGGCCTTGCTTTTTGCAACTGTTTTATTTTTTATTAAGAAAAACTTTCCTCAGGCCCATCTAGGGTCTGGTTCCAGTGTGATCAATCAAAAGGGCATGGTTTGTTTGAGTAGATATTCCTTACTTATTTATTATTAGGATTTATCATTTGTTTACACACAGAACTTCAGATGAGGTTTACTATAGATGTGCCTTTACTCTATCTCACTGGTGTGCAATCAATAGGAAGAAATTAATGTCAGTTTCTAGAAGCCTTCCTTTGGCTCTGTGATCTGTCTCTGGTAGAATTTAGGTCTGGTTTTATGATGCCAATAGCTTTATTTATTTATTTATTTTTGTTTATGCTGTGGTTTGTATTCTGTTGGGTTTTTTTCTGCAGCCTGCTGTGTGCTGCATTTTCACTGCTTCAGGCTGTGTTCTTAGTTGTCATCTGATCTAATCTATTTTTCTTGCATCAAAAACAGTCTGGAAAGAAATCAACCTATCAAATACTCACACAAATTACCTACTGTGGTCCATGGAGAACAGAGCCTGCACTGCAATGTGAATACTTATCAATACAACGAATGCAAGGAATCACGCATTTCTTTTCTTCTCTTAATTTCAGGGTTTTTTTTTACCACGCAAAAATCCATCAATGTCCGACACGGGTACAACTCCAACAATATTTTAGTAAGCTCTCTGAATAAGCACTTGTAAGGAATACTGACTTCAAGGTGCATAGTGAGATGTACGAAGATTCCTGTGTGGCCAAGCCAAACAACAGTACAAACATGGTTTTTCATTACTTTTCTTGCATAGGAAGAGAGAGAGACGACTAGCACAATACTATACATTGGGTCTCATTTACTATTATGTGCGTAGAAACAGTTAGTGTTTACTCTGCACATATTATAAGTGTGACTGCAAAACTGCTGGCAGATTTATGACACACTTACACGGGCTGATCTTGTTTTTACCACTGTGCATATGTTAGTGAATCAGAGTTATTCTAAATTGGCAGGTGCATGCCCACTATCTGCAATCAGCATACTGCCACAACCCCATTAACCCTGTTTAACAAAATATGTTTGCCCAGAGGTTTATCGTGGAGAAAGCAATGAAGTTGATTACACACCCATATTAAGGCAACACACACCAGTATCAAACCGTCACTAAGCATGTGTGAATATAATGGTGTTCGGAAATAGCTGATAAGCAGCTCACTTTCTTCCAGCAAGGCTGAATATGACATCTTAACAGCTGCTTGGAGGTAGATCGGAATAATTTACATACCCTGTTAATAATAATAATAACAGCAATAATAGGCCTAATCACATTTTCATAGCACTACAAATTGGGAGACTTTGGCCCATCACATTCACATCATCTCAGAGAGGCTGCTGTTCTAAGAATGCAGGTGTGCATGAATGTCCCTTTGGTAAAAGTCTGATTCATTGGAGGGAATTCCTGCAGAGAAAGTCGCAATGACTGCCTACAGTGCAAATCTGAATCCAGCCAGTGCAAACCCCAGCTCTGAGGATCCATACAGTCCCAACTCCCCACTAGATCAACAACCTTTCTGTTGCTGTTATTACGCATGTTAGATCAGGCACTGCTACTGGCCACCAGTCTGCTCTAACACCCGTTGCTGGGGTGGTTTGCACTGGCCCAATTCAATCCGTGAAAGCTGCCAACCATCATTAGATCTCCAGAACTGCTGGCTGCTCTCTTCCTAGTAAAGCAGTCCACTGCAGTGGGGAGCAAGGCGATAGGATCGTGGGGTGGCTAGGTGGTTAATTCTTGTCCAATTTATGGTCTTAGAGAGAGATGGGCAAGGAGGCTCCGTGTGAATGCGCTGCGTGCAAATTTACAGTGAAATAAGATTAAATAAATCAAAGTATGGGAACCACTGGGTTACTGTATGAAGCACCTGCATATGCCCATGGTCAGCTGGTGGGAGAGGCTTAAGACAGAGGGCTGCAGGAGGAGGGAGTATTGTCAAATTAAGCATTTTTTTTTCCTTTTGTAGATTTCTGTTTACCTCAGTTTTAGGATGGCATTTCATATAACCAGATGATATTCAAACACACTTCACTTCAGAGAAATCGTGGGATGGTAATTTGGATGACTGATCCTTACTGATTGAGGTCAAATAAGCTCTGAAAGACAGGCGATCTATATAGGTCAACTGTGAAAGCTGTAAGGCATGTGTTTATAAGTTTTATTATTTTTCAATGTAAGTAAGTCTTAGGTGAGTCTTCCTTTCACCATAACCCACATTTTTATGTGCCTAAATTTGCAGCAAGCATTATAACAAATGTGCCTGTAAAATATGCAAAGATGCAGCCAATATCAACATTACTTTCCAAATGTAACTGCTGGTCGACATTTATGTTGTTTCATAGCTGTTAACAAAATCAGAGCAGTTATTTTCTCACCTCTGCTGTCTCCCATGATGGTGGTTGGGGCACAGGGGGTGGCTGGCAGCTACACACCGACGTGCTTCCGTCTCAAACAGCCCGCTGCCAAACTCTAGACCGCGGACTGAGGCCCGGGCCGGAGTTGTTTTGGGAAACCAAAAACGGGTCTGAAATTCCAACACAAGAGAGAGAGCTCGGTATAAGATAACGATGGGGTACAGAGAATGCCCATTTGATCATAAAATTGTAAAACATAACTAACATTCCTCAAAATGTTGCAAGGTTATGAGCTGTCTGTATGACTGTCAATAGAAATATTTGTATAGTCGATGCATTTTTTGGCATTCAATGTGACGATACAGCAGGACTTTGCAAAGCAGTCGGCTGCAAAACTGATACATTAGCAAACACGCTGCGTTATTGAATAGGCATGATACAACATATTAATACCAGACACTGACTATGTTAACTTGGCTCAACGCAATGAAGAAAACGTCCCATTCCACTATTTAGATGGAGCCCAGACAGATGGCAACAAACCACCGTTTCTACAAGCTAACGTTAGCTCGTAAACTAGCTAACCTCACTAGCTAACACCTAAAATATCTGTGCCTACCGTAATGCTAAATGGCTCGTGTTAGCTACCCTCATCCGATGTACATAACATTTCCATTACATACAACAGCATGACGTTTAAAGCGAACGAGTCTTTAACGACACATTTCGTAGAAATTATGCGATGTCTAGCGTCCGTTGGCAAAACAAGCTAAGCGCTATTGCTCGCCACGGTTAGCCACCTAACCTAGCTAGCAAGCTAGTTAGCCCGAATGCACCGGGGAGCGATAACCAAAAACAGTCCAGTTTACTACCGTCTGTCACACCCATACCCCATTCTCCTAGATATCATCAAGCTACATCTTGTCAATACACATTGAGTGCAAATAAATAAGGATTACTGACGGTTTAGCGGCACAGCTTCTTCGCATGAAAAGATGTGGCGACTAGGCCCCGTGTGTGTCTGTTTCTCCCCCCACTTTGCCTCGTAGTCAACCCTCCCTCCCCCTGTAAGGATGAAAACATGATGATGGTGGAGGATTTGGCTTAGTGCTCTCTTACTGTTGAACATTGGCCCAGAATCACTGCAAAACACTGCAGCCCTGCTTCTTAAGGCAGGAGAAGACTTGTGTGTGGTCATGTTGCGTCCCACATGTCACTGAGTGAGAGAGACGCATCCAGTGCAAGAGGTCAAGAGGTCAAGACAAGTTCATCTCAGTATGTCATTTGCTGGAAAGGTTATTGGAGGGCACTGGCGCATTGGTGGACCTGCTGCAGACAGCTGATAAACCAGTGTTATGATACTGGGAATATGATCGCTTCATCTTCCTTTTGCAGCTCTTTGGCGCTAATATTGTTCTATGCTTGCAAGAGAAGCAGATATGTACAGTACAGATATTTTTTTAATTTGAGGCTATGTACATTTGAACACACGTATATACGTGTACATATATAGAGATTTTGAGATGAATGAATGCATTTATGCATACATGCATATATACATATATACATACATACATGTAGATATATAATCCGATAATCCAATTATTTCCCCAAGTTTATACCATACCAAGCTGACACAACATCGTTCGGTTTAATGTATTTATCATACTGTATAATTATATATATATATACATATAATATTATATGTATCTACTATAACATTATAGTAGATATATACTTATAAATTTACCAAACTTTCATATTTACATATGAATATAAATTCGATACAATTATGTCTTCACATTTTTTTAATGGTGCCAAGCACTGAATTTCAGGCAAGGCACACAATGGTTCTAATTGCTGTATTTATAATGCTGCACCACCTTAAAAAGGATTTGCATGCTTTTCACAAAAATAATTAAAATATAAGAATCACATACAAAAACAAATCCACATAGTAAAGCTGAGATGTATTGATAAAAAAAACAAACAAACGAAGAAACAAACAAAACCTATGCTGGCAGTTTAGCACAAAATATTCAGGTGTGCACATTACCTTCTAACGAAGTGCAATGCAGTGTAAATCATACTGTGCTGCCTAAACAGTAGACAAATAATTTTTTTACATTATTATTACCATTATTTGCTTTAGTATTTGATATGAAATTTGGTTTTGTTGCTTTACTAGTTATTTGACAGACGGCTGTTACAAATGTTATTTTAGCATCACCAATGAGCATTATTAATAATCAAAAAGATAAACATATTATGAAGTCTGTTCTGCATCACACCCATAACATATGTTACACTCACAGCCTAGAGCATTTCCTTTTTAAAAATAACCAGTAAAAAAAAGGAGGAAAGAAAAAAGTCTTTATAAACCATAAAACCTTTCATAACTATGGGAGTTGTTCCCTCCACTTTCTATGGCTAAAAGCTCCAGCTGGTATTTTAGTGCTCTACCACCCTCAAGGGGGCTAAAACGGCATTACACAAAACATAAAACTTTTTTTAAAAACATATATATATTGTAATTTTGTCTGCTGCTTTCTGAATTGAACTTCTGTACATACTTGCATTCCAGCCAGCTACAGTTGTCTATTCCTTCAACCTAAACCCTGACATAAAAACAAAGGTATACAATTACATCCAATTTTTTTTTGTCAAAGTAACATTAAAATAATATAAAAATAATATTTAATGTTTTTCTTCACAAGTTTTTTAAATTTTATATTATATGACAAGATAATTAATCAGTAGGGTGAAATGATGACTTTTAGTTACATGTAGGTAATTTAGTAATTCTTTTTTTTTTGTAAATTGTATGAATTAATCCAACAGTTTAGGTAAAAATAAAACAATATAGCCCTTTTTGTAATTTGTAATTTGTGATGAGATTTTCTCAGAATCAAGCATTATTTTTTCAATATCTCAAAGGCGACTGTCTCCTAGAAATAAGTTTTACAATACAATTTTTAAGTGTTTCACCTTTTTAATTTTTTATAGTTCAGAAGTGTCCAATCACTCCAGAAAAGAAAGAGACAAGAACACCAAGACTTATGATGAAAGTTTATTTTTTCCATGTTCTTTTTTTTTTGCATATGTTTTTTAACCTACAACATAACGTCAATATTAATACTTCCAAACACAAATATTACATAACATTGTATGTTGGCCTATAAAAGACACATAAAAGAAATGGCCGGGAGCCACTGAAATTGGCAATAAATGGTTGAGGATTTAGTTTTATGTTCTTCACATTTCTCCCTTGTGTGTTTCAACATTTCGACAGA
The DNA here is from genome assembly GCF_026936395.1 of Plectropomus leopardus. NCBI lineage: Eukaryota > Metazoa > Chordata > Actinopteri > Perciformes > Serranidae > Plectropomus > Plectropomus leopardus. The sequence continues at coordinate 27,170,633 of NC_142192.1, read as the reverse complement.
CACATTTTTGATTTTTTTCTCTGCTGTCCTGCACACTGGACTTGAAATCACTGCACTGTGCATCCATATCAAAATAAAATTTTGAACAGCCTCATTATTCCTTTTCCCATCAAACTTTATAACCAAAATGTTGCATGAACTTAAATTAATTTAATTATACTTTTAGTACTGCATTTGGAAATACAAGTCAGCAGACACTTTTAATATTGATGCTACTAAGTGTGACTGTGGTTACATTCTACATTTTGACCCTAAGAACATTTTGGTTGCTTTGTCTGACTGGGATCATTATGCTGCTAAAATTGCCATAAAATACACTCCACATCTAAAAAGAAATATGATTCCCACTCTAATCACCCAATATGGACATAAAAACCTTGATTAAATCTGAAAATTGGCCCTTGAAGCTAATGCTTTGTGTGTAATTTCAAATTCAATGGGCTGGACTATAGAGACAAAACATCAAAAATATGTCACTGTCCAAATATTTTAACCTGCACTATATGTGTATGTGTGCCTGTGTGTGTGAGTGCTGTGTGAGGGATTAGCCTCAGTGTGTGTCCACCAGTGATTAGCCTGGTCAGTGGGCCTGTTGTGCATTCACTCAGGCCATTAGCATATTAATGCAGCCTCGCTCTTGATCTCCCTCCCACCCTCTCTCTCCCGCTCTCTCTCTCCCTCCCTCTTTCACTTCTTCTATACATATTTCCCAGAATGAGTTGTTGCTTCCTGCAGCTTCAATCTATAAATATCGCCAATTTACGCCACTCGTGCTGTGAAGCACTGGACTATTTCGGCACACAAATTTCAAGGTGCCTGGTCTTCTTTTTCCCTCCAAAAATGTCCTCTTGTGCTCCTCTCTGTCCTCCTCTCTGTCGGATCTTCGCCCTCTTTTTCATCCTGCTCACCGTCTCTCTCCCTCACTGCCTCATTCAAATCCTTTACTTTCTCTCATTTTTCCTTTTCTCTCTCCAAGTCTGGCCCCCTGAACTTTGTCAAACACAGGAAAAAACACACAGAGGCAAATTCACAGGGGCAAACACAGAGAGGGTAAGCACACACACACAGACGCACACACCTCCCTCCCCTCATTCACTCTCCCTTTCTGTCACTCTCACCCCTTCCACTGCAAATTTAGCAAGGCCCTCTCTAGACGCCTGTGCTGAAGTGCGAACCGGACACATTCAACTGTACTTAACATGGTGAGAGCAGCCCTTTCTGCTCCACCAACAGACTCTAACCCTCTTTTCAAAATGGGACACCCCTGATCTGCAGAGCTGGGCCTGTGAGCATTAGGCTTTGCACCTGAGCAGGAAATATATATGAAAAAATAAAAACTAAATGGTACTGGCAGCTGTTCCTTTCTCTTCCCGAAAGCATCAAGTCAACCCTCAGTCTGTTAAAAGCTGCTAATTGTGAAATTTTCACATCAGTGTGAAAGAGCAAGGTTTCAGTATCTTATGGATTTTGAAAAAAACTGAAGATTTTCTATGGAATAGAAATATATAAAGGTTTTATTTAAAAAATTTCACAAAAATGTGTGAATTGCCAAATAAAAAAGTTAAAAAAAAACAACTTCCTGTTAAGCTGCTGTCAGGTTCCTTTACTTTTCAAACCATCGATGACACCATTTTTTTTACCAGCTTGTAACTACTCTGTAAAAACAACCTAAACTTTTCACTACACACCTGAGTTAACCTGAAGAGCAGAAAAGACTATTAATTAGACACCTTGTTCAGTTACAAGTAAAAACTCGAGCAAAAAGATCTTGCAGGCCCAACTTGAAACAATTCTGGTCTTGCTTGGAAAAAAAGTTAAGCTGACCTCCAGAAATGTCAAGAGAGGCTCTAACAGGCTTTACATTTACATAAACACACACTCTCCCTTATTCAATATCTCCCTCGCTCTCTCCCTCTCTCTGTTTGTCTTTCACTGTCTCCCGCTCATCCACCCACAAAGCCACCGAGTTTTATCCCGTCCATGGTGGTCTGTCCCTCGCTGATTTTCAGAGGTCAGGGGCGTGATGTCCATCCACAACTCCTGGTTTCACAAAGGCAGACGCAAGAATTGCGTTTGGACAATCAGCTCCGGACCTCCGGCCTTCTTTTGGTCGTCATCGATGATCACACACTCACGTACACTTGGATGGCCTGGTTGGCTGTCAGAGAAGGAATGGCACGATTCCATCCAAATATCACCTCCTGCATCTGCTGAAGTTCGGTATCACAGTGACCTTCAGCTTGCCTCAGGTCAGCGCCTGTGGATGGACAAGAAGGAAAAGGATGGTTAGACCAGAGCAGAAGAATGAGCGGGAAGGCGAGGAGAAAGAAAACAAGAGAAAAGAGAGAGGGAGAGAGCTCTAACTCATGCTTGTCCTCTGTGCGGGTGACACCATGATGAACGAAGGGGTCACCACCCGGGGGCAGGCCCGTCCAAAAGGAGCCAGCGATGTGACCCTGTACAAAAGAAGAAGTGGGTCCCCCAACGGTCACACAGATCAAAGAAGACAAAGGCCTGAGATGATAACTCAGCGCAGCAGTAGAGCGCATTATTATCAGACACATGAGCTGCAGCGGTAGTAAATTTAACTGAGTTGGAGGCAGGAGGGTGGGAGGGGGAGAAAAAAAAACTGAAAACGAAAAAGTAAAGCTCTGACTCGCCCTAATCTGATTTGCCGTACGCAACATTTTCTCTTTATCTGATTCGCTCCGTGAGGTGTTTTCTCTTTCTGTGGGAGCCCGTCTTTATCCAAATGATGTGGTCTTTGGTGAGGCCTGGCCTATTCATGGGAACCCCATGTGCTGTGTGCCCACCATTGAGGTGCAGAGCAGCATGGCCACAAAGGATGGCAGCGTTTCACAGAGTCCTCTCCTTACAGTTAAAGTCTCTGTTCAGAAAAAAGTTTACACTTAAATAACATAGACAGAAAATACACCATATAGTTTACAGTGAAAAGAAAAAAGTATTTGAATGCAAAAACACAAACATGTTTATACTCTAAAACTGGAAACATTTGAGCTTGATCATCCTCCTGCACTCTAAGCACCACTGAAGTGAACACTTTCTGTCATGAATGCCAATGACGGTTGAAACTTTTTTTCCAGAAGTAGAAAAAAACTTTGCAATAACTTTGCTCAATGTTTAATACCTGTATTAACAAAGATGTGCATTCTATATTATCTATTACAAACAAAAATAGTTTGCTCCATTTTGATCAAAAAAGCTGTGATCATGCTGGTCTTAAAAAAGGCCTAGAGGCCTAAACTCATCTGAGTTACACTCCCCTTTAGGTGCTGCTACCACAGTGGCTACTGGACCCCAATTTAAAAAGTGAACTGTTGAAAAGTAAAACAAAGAGTGTTATACCTAAAGATACACAAGCAAGTATCAACGCAAAGAAAAAAGAAAGAGAAAAAAAGACAAGAAGACAAAAGCGCAGTAGTGTCCAGTGTTTGGACCCTTTGGGGCCTAAAATCTGGATCAAGAATTTCTGCCCAAAAGCACGTGATAAAGTCCCTCTCAGCCATAGAGGATTCATCCTTACATGTGCGACAGACATCCTCGTCTCTCATTCTTCCTTTCTCAGTTCTGGGTCGAGTTTTAGTTGTATTGCTGTCGACGTCTGACCGCACTTGTCCTACTTCTCCATCTTTCACTCTCCCCGCCTCAGCCTCCTCTGATCCTGCGTCCTTCTCCCTCTCCTTCTTCAACCCTTTCTATCCGGCCCTCCCTCCGCCTTTACATTTCCTTCACCCTCTCTCTCTCTCAATTTCCCCGCCCTCTCTCTCTCTCTCTCTTTCTCTCATTCCCTGTCTCTCGCTCTCTTCCTCTCCTCATTTCATGCAGCGCTGGGGTTACCTAAGAGACTGGGCCTCAATGGAGAAAATCTCCTTTGGTACAATGAACTGGGCGAGAGGCAGAGGGGAGGAGAGAGAGGGAGAAAAGGGGGGTATGGGGTAGGATGAGGGGGTGTTGGACATAGGAGGGGAGGGAGGGGTGAGGGAGGGAAGGAGTGAAACTAGAGGGAAAGATAGTGGGATGCAGATGCATACATGGATGGAAGGGGGATACAAAATCTAAAAAAACTGAATAAGTGGCTTCGCTTGTGTGATTTGGCCTCAATGGTCAGTCTTTTGGCGGTTGCATGTGGTGCCCCCCTCCACCTGCTCCTCAGTCAGTCAAGCTGGTTCAACTAAAAAAAAACCCAAGACATTTTAAATAAACATTTTCATAAAAACGCAATTAAATTACCTCAAGAAATAAGGCCGCAATTAAAATATAGTATGTATCACAGGAGTCTCCTAACCCAAACTTTAACCCTCACAAAACAATACACAGTAACTAGAAAATCCAAAGACATAAAAATAAGGTACTTCAAGTAATATAGGATCCTAGAGCTGCCTTTGGCTTCCCATTTTTAACTGCCCAGTTGTGGGAACGAGGCAGAGGAGTCATCAAGATAACTTTAACTTCCTAACCCTAACCCTAATGTTAACCCTAATGCTAACCCACATCCCACCAAATATTCAAATATGCTGAAATGTGCCTTAAAAAAAATTGAAATAAAATGCAATGCTATGACAGGCAACCAAGCACCGCTGTATTTAGTAATCATTAGCAAATGTAATCATAATCATAAATAAGACCCCCCAGCATATTTGCCCCTCCCTCCATGGCTACGGCCCTGTCAGCAAGATAAAGTGGAAAACGAAAATTGCCTACAAAGTCTAAATTGAAGTCCATCCTAATAACCATGTGATGAGAGCCCTCTGTTGTGTCGCCATTTTGTTTGTTTGCTTGTTTGTTTGCTCTCTGCAGGGAGTGCAAGACGAGACCCAGAGGATCAGAGCTCTCTTTACAAACACAAGTGTGTTTCGACAGTGTAAACCCACTCCTCCTCTGCACGGCACGGACCCCATTCAGCACAAGTAATTACACTATCCCCCTTTAATCTATTCACAGTGTCTGTCCGAGAGGTGTTCCCCAAAGAAGGGGACAAAGCGCACGCAACCTTGTTTAGAGGTTAGTTACTGATTAGCACCAAAACTGTTGCAGTTCATTTTCCTGCTGCACCTTATTGAGCTCCTCAGCGATGCTATTCAGTCCGTCGTTTGTCTCCAAGTTAGCAAACAGATCCCCCGCTGCTCAGCTCTGTGTCTTTACAACTCTCCCCCCAGCCCCTCTGCTCATCGGAGGATGTGAGAAAACAATAGGGCTAATAAAAGAAGCAGAGAGATAATTACAGCACGGTGATGAAGTTACCGCTCCTACTCCCTGAACCATAAATACCAGCAGTGTGAAATGGGATATGTGGGTGACTTTGGGGTGTCTTTTTATGCTTTTTTGTGCCAACAACGGCCATGTATTCTTATTCCCATGTATGTGCTGTGTACATGCCAGGGTGAATCTGGGATCTCTGTGTTAATGACTCTATCAGGCCCTGATACCCAGAGGCCCCTGCTGAGGGATTGCATCCAAGGGGATTGGGGTGTTAGAATGTGGCACAGGAGGTGTCAAAGTTGGGTTGGGGGTGCTGTGCGTCCAAGTATGTGTGTGAGACAGGGTAAGGGAGGAAAGGGGGGCTCTGGGGCAGATTGTCCATGGTGCTCACCCCTCCGGGTGGGGCTGAATGAAGTTATTTCCAGGCCCCTGTCCATCTGTTACCGTGGCAGCAGCAGTGAGCAAGGTGTTGCCATGGCGAGGTGGACACAAAAAGGCGTGGCGTGGGAACGGGTCCAGGGGTCAGGAGTGAGGGTCAGGGGGTCAAGGGTCACAGCCAGCTGGACAGCACACAAGAGGAGGCCAGGGTGAGAAAAGAAGGAGGGATGGTTTAGTTTTCTTTCTCTTTTCCGCCCTTTCTTCTCTGGGTTTTTACTCGGGAAGGAGACGTCCGAAGAGTGGACACCGCTGGACATTAACATTGAACTGGGACGGCAAGATGAAAAAAAAGGGGGGGGGGGGGGGGGGCTGCAGAGGGTGTGAGAGGGGCCACAAGGTTCACAGAGTGGGGCCCCCACGCAGTCCAGACTTTGGGAGGCTCGCCTGCATTTAGGCCTGATACCTACTGGTGTCTGACTGCGCAACGCATTTGACAGGCAATTGACTCTGTTCAATGTACACGCAAATGTGGCTATTGAGAGGATGTGGACGGCTGCGTGTGTGTCTGTCTGTGTGGCCGCGGCCTGCACTTTAGCCAGATAAGTGATACCCAGAGAAAACAAAAGGCCATTCGGCGAAATTTCATTCCGGTCATTTTAAGCTCCAAACTGCTCGCAGACAAACAAAAGGCGGGTTATGAATCAGTATTTCTCTCAACATAAAAAACATTAAAAAAAGACATTTTCCAGATCCTCTTGCATCTTTTATCATTACATATAACTTCTCTATCATACTTTGTTTCATCTGCTGCAAACCTTGTGATCTTTCATTATTGTCGTGTGCGATTAGACATCGATATATCCAGATGCATTAATTTGAGACTTGAAAGCAAACACCAGCAATTTCTTAAGTTTGAAAATTTGAGGTTTGAGAATTAAGTTGCCATTGACTACTCTTTAAACAGCAAACACATACTGTAAACACTCCCTTTCACTAGTAGAGCTAATTTAAAAATAGAAGTTTCTTCTACAGAGCTCAATATGAAAAGAGTTATTCTTTGATGGTGAGTAAAAAGAAATCTGACATATAAAGCCACAAGCTTCACTAGCTTCTCTAGGTCTACTTGTGCATGTGCATTATTGACTAAATCTTAGTTGCTTTTTACAATTTCCATAATAGAGCTTTTACAGATTTAATAATTATTGATTCTTTGTGGAACATAATCTAAATTGAGTCAAATCACCATTTACCCCTCAAGAAAAGTTGCATTTCGAGGAAGGAGAGAAACTGTACTGATATTATTTTATGACTTAAAGGAATACGTCAACCACAAAATGACTATTTGTTAATCAGTTACTCATGCCATGTTGTCTTGAATTTGTGAAGAAAACTGTGATTTTCTTGCATGGCTCCACAGTAAACTGTGAACATATTGATTTATTGATTGATTGGGGACCACATTTAAAGGCATTCACCAGTGAATGCACCAGTTCGGTGCGATGGTCAACAAATACTAATTGCAGAGTGCAAAAGATGCAGGTTGAAAATTACATTCAAAGATGCAACAATTCCCAACAAACTTATTTTAACAAATAAATGCATGTTTTTAAGATTTGTGGATTTAATACGATATGGCATTACATTCAGTGAAGTGTGCATTATGACTTGCATAGGACTTTCAACTCAGTTTAGGACTTCAGACTTGACTCAGGACTTGTGTGCAAAGACTTGAGACTTACTAGTGACTAGTGACTTGAAACAGTGATCAAGGTCCTACCTCTGCAATTTATCTTATAAATGTTTAATACTTGAGACTAATTCTTACTCTAGTTTTTGCACAGATGTGACAACAGATTTTAAGAAAAAGTCCTTTTGAATCGTTCACTTTACAAGTGATGTGAACCTTGATAACTTCCCAGATGCCAGCAGAGTTGTCAGATGTCAAAAAGCTGAATACTTCGTCAAAAAAGTTGGCATTATTCCCAATGCACCAACCAATATTCTCCAAACTGAAAGATTTCTGGTGAAGCTTCATAGATGGATCAAGGAACAAACGTGCTGAACTAGGCATCAGTAATGATTGAAATGTCCACCTGCCCCGTAGCAAACTCAAGAAGACGGCAAATGGCGAGCCGCATCAGTGGATAACACATTATGACAACGTGGATAAGAAGTCGCTCACAATGCAATTACACACACAAGAACACACACACACACACACACACACACACACACACACACACACACACACACACACACACACACACACACACAGAGTAAATACACAGGGCCTCCCTTAGACTTTAATAGTCGCTGGGATCCATACTCCTCCACAGCCCACAGTAATAGGATTAGGAGCAGCCTCGGGAGGACATGGCAGGCCAAGTCCAACGCTCCGTTTGACACCTTTTGTCCACAAGCCCTGAGACGCAGATCACAGCAATGGGATGAGGGACAAAAGCTTTTGAACATTGTGTTGTAGCTACAAATATACCCTGATGGGAGAACGCTGAGCCCCAAGTTCCGCAGCAGAAAAAATGAACAGACAGCGATTTTGACAACTCAATCAATTTTTAGGATGATCAAGTGTTCTGAGGGGGGGGCACAGCTTTTCTCCTTGTAAATCAATAAATTGCAGTCCTATAAATCTAACAGTGAATGCAAAGTCCTGCTGTGTTTACTTTTAAATTTTTTATTGAAAATATTTTATTGAAAAAAAGAAGATCTGTGCTCTTCATTTTAAATGGGAGTCTAAATGATTCTTCACAGGGGAAATGTTATGATACCAGAGGCCCCAGGCAACTTTCACAATTCAATTTAATGCTTGAAAGATTTTCCTAAGGGGGCTACATTAATAAAAGTACATTTTCTATCCAATGGTACAAAGTTTTTTTTCTTAACTTTCATTTAACTATTAACTCATCTTAACTTTCTTAAAGATTAACTTCTGTATTTTTCAACCTGGACAATATTTTCACATTTCTGTGTCGAAAGGAACAGTGGGAATGATATTTTTTCAAAATGGTCCAGTTTTGAGTGAGACTGCTGCAGCCAGCAGTGTCAACACTAAGCGGGTTTCCATTAACCCTCAAATTGAAACTGAAAATGAAAGTCAGTAAAAAAAAACAACTCCCATTTATCGCAAAAAAGTTTTTATGTTCGCATGAGGTGGTATGATGCAGCAGGCAGTACAAGAGGTGTTATTATGTTGCCTTTGCTGCGAGAACACAACAGGCGAAACAATGGCGGAGAGAAAAAGAAAACTAAGCATTTCAGGCAGTAAGCTACAGGACCTGGCCAATGAGGTGCAGGCATTAGGGTTGGGTGTCTATACTTGATACCTTTAAGGTAACGACTGACATGACCAAGTATCAAAAGGTCTCCAGTCAAACAATGCCTGCATCTGATCCTTTACGTGCCGTGGGTTTGATCCCCAACCATTTTGACTCCCTGCAGGATCAGCAAACTTTCTGGTACAGCCACATCCAGAGCCACTGTCTTCCCGGCAAAAGGTCGGTTCACCGTCTACCTGATTAGCATCAGCTAACACAGCAGCAGAGGCTAAAAGCCAATATTAAGCCAATTAACAGTCCCAACAAATTCATACTGATGCCGCTCGACTTTGTCATTAATTAACAAAGATTGGGTAATGATAGGCATGTGATGCGACCTGTTAACCCTATCACTGTGTTCATGCAACTGGGCGCACTCTCACATCTGTCCCTGGCATGGAGCTCACACTCCCGCAACAGTTAGGTGTGGTGAAGTCGAAAGTTTTGTATTTGATGGAGGTTCAGCACGCCGGGATGCGATCAAAACGTTTGTAGTAGTGCCTACATGTCACTCTATTCACATTTTGGGCATCAAATGAATTATTTGTACTGGTATTGCTATTTTTTAAATGATATCCAGCTCTAAGGGGTATTTCTCAAAACTTCAGGTAAATAATTTTAAACCTGACAGAGATGAATCAGATTTTGGATTTAATATCCTGGTCTGTCAGTGTGCTTTAGTTACCACCAACTTTTTCTGAAGAAGCAAACAAATTTTACAGTAACTGTGTGTGGCTATTAGTGCTGATCTTTGTGAACTGGACTGTTTGTGTAGTGAAGGACTACTGACCACAATTTGCTTGGTAGCGCAGTTAGAGTTGCATTTAACTCTTTGCGGGTGTTTTGAGAATTACAGTTACAGTCTTATGCTTTTGTGAAAAAAAGTGTCATAATTATATTTTATTTCTGTTGAATTTATATTCAGGTCATTCTGTTGCACTGCAGGCAGCAGCTCGTCCTCGGTTCGAGCGAGTATTGACATTCCCAACGATCTCCTCACATCCCGTGCCATGGCGAGGTGACACAGAGATTCTCTGTCCTCTTCCCTCCCAGTGCACTCTGGGAGAGGGACCAAAAGCAGTTTTACGACCAAGGGCTGCTGACGCTCACTTCCTGCCAAGAATCAGAGACGAGACAAGGTTCAAAGTGATCAGCAGCTCACATACCAACATGTGTGCAATGAGAAACACACATAAACCCTGGCAGACACGTTTTAGGGTTTCGCTTTGGACGCGTTCATACCATCAGACTTCTCACTTAAAACTGAACTACTGAGCATTTTTGACTTTTCTCAAACCTGATCTTGCATAATTATGACAATGGCTGCTGAGGGAAACTTCACTAACATACAGCCAAGAGGTGGTAACAAGTCCATGCCTTTTTACTGAGTGCTACCAAAAGACATTTGGGGACGAAGTAGATGTGACAGGTTTAGGGACAGTGAGTTGAACAAAAGAGTCAATTACATTTTTTTTATCACTAAGCACTGAGAGAACTATAGTAAACAAAGTGACTCTCCTTTAAAGAAATTCAACTTGTTTCTCAAAGATCCTTCAACCTTTGTGTAATGAGTACAGATATAGGCTCAAGTGGTCGAAAAAAAAACCTCCTATGCCTTTTCCTTCACCTCGACAGAAAAAAAAAAGATGTGAAGGAGACTTAAGAAAAGACAGCCACTGGGCTAAGAGAATCCCTCTACACTTACACAAGGCTCTGTAATTATGCAATGGTGGATGTTACTGTCATGGATCTGCCGTGGTGAAATTTTGTATTCTGAAGCAGGCTGTTCACATGCAGCCTTTTTATGTATACCTATGAAAAGTTATGCACCACATTATATGTATAACACATATAATCATGAGCCAGTAATTATGTATAGCCCACATAATTGGGAAGTAAATAAGGAAGCAGTATAAAGAGTGAAAATATGTACAATGAGTCAGGTTAAGGTGGTGGATGGGTCTAACAAACACAAACACAATTTTTTTTACTCATCCCAGATGATAAATGTTGGATTAGCAGAATCATGCACTATCACATCATGCAGCCACTCTTATTCAAGCCTGGGCACTGAACTGCAGTTTTCTGTAAGAACAATTATAGCTGATGAAGGCAGGTTTTGTTGATCTAAAAAAAGGTATTCAGGGTAGTTTATATGGCTTAAAATGATACAGAAACACTTCCAAATATGTTTGATGAACTTTTTGTACATAAAATGTGCCTAAAACAAGGAGGTCAGAAATGTCACTATGTTTCTGACATTATTCTGCTTAGATAAAATTCATTTTCTTCAACGGTCACACTATAATATATAAAGTATATAAAGCAAGTTCTGCCAGATTTTTTTGGCATGAGCATCACATCTCAACTTTGCATTGTGTGTGGTAAGGCTCAATGCATGTTGCTTTAAACTTCTTGACATGCTTAATCTCTTTTCCCACTGCTAAGAGTGCCTGATGAATCAATAAGAGCAATTTTAAAAAAAAGGAGGGAAATCATCTGAGTGGCAGAGATGTCTGAATAAGAGTCAGTGGTCAGAATTGATTACAATGGAAAAGCTCCAGAGAAAGGAAAGCCTTCATTTTCAAGGCAAAGTCATGTCTTTTCAAGAAAACGGCTGTAATGAAAAAACAGAGTGTGTTTCTGTCTGCATGTGTGAGAAAGTATGAAAAAAAAGAGCGGTGCATGTGATTAGCGGACAAGGGCCGGACGGGGCCAGGCAGGGCAGCCTGCAGACGGACCCAGAGAAAGGGACGTTTACCTTGAACTCCAATCGTCTCGTCTCTGGGGCGGGGTCAGGTATTGTAGCCGGGCCTGACAGGGTCAGGAGGGGACAAGAGGGGGAGACAGGGAGAGGCGGATGGGGACCAGGGACAGAGGCTGCCCCTGGGGTCGTGGGGCGCTACCCCTGTGGGGGGCCAGAAAATGTGGGGGCAGCGGGGGAGGGAGAGTAAGTATTGGCAGATTTTCATGGGGTGCAGATGCTCAATATGCAGATGTCTAATCGAATTGTGTGACGATGAATTGGTTCCTTCTCCTGATTTGCATCAGGACAATCCCTGGCAGTGGCTCAGGGGTCAGAGGAGATCCCTCGGACAAAATGAGCAGCCGGCTGCAGACGCCCCTGAGAACGTGTGAACTTGAAGTAGACTTTACTCAATGACAAGGTATTGATTGATTCAAATTTCTGTCTGTCTGTCTGTCTGTCTGGGGGTGCATGTGACATCTGTCAGTGAAGATGTTGTTTCTCAAAGTATGAAATGGAAAAAACAATAATTGTTTTTTAGTGATTGGCCTGCATTTTACTTTAGAGTTGTCAATGTTTTGCTCAAAAAATCTTCACAGGTCACTCAGATGCTGCCATCTTAATGTCTTCACTGACATGCTATCATGCAAAAATCATGCAAAAATAACATAACACTGCTCACACCTCAACAAAAGCTTATATACTGAGTGTAAAGATTGATATCAAAAGTGTTTCACATCAACAAAAAAAATCTCCTTTAAAGCCAAGACAGGGCCAAGAAAAGGAAATCAGCTTGTGTTTGGCTATGTTCATGTTTTGTCTTTGAACAAAAAGGAAGATCTCAATTTTGCTTTTGTACCAGGTTTCACTTTCAAGCACAAATTTATTTAAAAAAAAAAAAACAGCATGAATTCTTCACTTCTGTTGTACTTTTATTAGATCCTTGTAAAGCTACTCGAGGAGCAGAGACTCCAGAGGCAACAGGACCATCAAACAGACTAAGGTTACAAAAACAGACCAGAAAGCAGCCGGTTTGATTAAGAGGCCAGAACCTCGATCACTTCTCTGAGGAAACAAAAAAGAGCCCCCAAAGACACAGCTTATCCATAATTAAATCAATTAAAGAGACAGTCCCCCCCCCCCAAAAAAAACAAACAAATAGAAAAAATATACATATCTGTAGTGCTATTTATCAATCTATAACCTATTGTTCTGGTGTGATATGCTGAGTGTTGGAGATATCAGCCATAGAGATATCTGCCTTCTCTCCAATAACGGAACTCGATGGCACTCAGCTTGTGGTGCTCATTGCGCCAAAAAAAGCACAATCTCAAAAAGTCATCAGCACTTTCTTTTTGCAGAAATTACAACCCGGTTACTGAAGATAACAGACCTTTTTCTCTGCAGTTTCATGGAGGAACTATTTTGTTTCTACCAAAGCACACCCACCTACTATGTCATGAAGCCAGAGGAAACAGCATTTTTGCTTTGTTTTTCTAGTCTTTTGACCACTCAAGGGCTTTCACACTACAAGTCACTATCAGCCGTTCACATACACATTCACACACTGGTGGCCAAAGCTACCATGCGTGGTGCCACGTGGATAATCAGTAACAATTCACACACTCAGCAATTTGAGGCTCAGTATCTTGCCCAAGGATGCTTTGACATGTTGCCTGGAGGAGCCAGGGACTGAACTGCTGATCTCCTGATTAGAGCTCAGCCCGCTCTACCTCTGTGCACAGCCACCCTTAAGAAGGACACAATAACACATCCACCAGCACTGAGTCAACACTGTCATGGGGGTGAATGTGAGGCAGCACAGAATCTGACCCAAATGCAGACAACTGGACAGACAGCGACGGTTCAGAGATTAATGGCAAAAGTGTGCATAAACTTACTGGCAAATCCAAACAGAGGTAGTGTAGAGTCCAGAGGATAGCAGGAGTGGAGCAGAGAAGAGTGCATAAAGGCAAGGACTAAGTGGGAAAAGGGCTGTTATCTGCAGGTGCTGATGAGGAAAGTGTGAACAGGTGAGCATGTGGGCGGGGAAAGGTGAAGTGACTCAAAATGATCTAAAATGATAAACGGGGCAAAAAAAACACGGACACAAAAAGCTACATATACACAAGGCACACAGGGACCACAAAGGGGCACAAAACCACAGAGAGATGTGGTAGAAGTGAGGAGACACAAACCAATAAAGAGGCTAAACAACTAAAAAAAGTCTGAGTCTTACTCTTATGTTGGAGAGGTGGTGGGGCCGTGCATGTTTGTGCCTGGGGGCCCGTTGTCTCCTGTATCTGGCTGATCCACGGACTTAAGGTCAATATCAGTGAAGAAACTGATCTAGTTTATTACGGTGATGCAGTGATGTATTTCTGTTTTTGTATGTTTTTGGGTTGTAGTGTGCTGATGTTCAGCAATAATATAATGAAACTTGTAGTTTTTGTCTTGACACCTCTGTGTTTCCACTGCTCCACTGCTCCACTGCTTCCAACTTAGAAAGTTCCCAATTTCATATGAAGCACTGTCATCTGGACAAACTGAAATTCATAAAACAGACTCAAAAGTTTTAAAAGGAAGTTGTAGTGGGAAAGACTGAGCCTGTCATAAACAAGATGCTTGTGATTTCTCTGATAGATGCAAAATTTGCTTTATATTAAAATTGACTAAAATGTATTTTATGTTAATTTCTGTACCATTCTGAACAGCTTCACCTCTCACCTCACCTCTCTGATCTGACACTGAAACCATCACCATGTCGGTCACTTCCAGCACACAACATTCAGCTGGAAATAACTTACAAAAGCCATTTAAATTTATAGTATTGTAAGAAAAAAACCCCATTGATGCTGCACTTTTTACATTAAATTTAATTTTAAATTGTACTCAAATTCTTGTATCAAATGTCAGTTTAATATCACTTAAGTTGGACTTGCTGCTTGTATTCTTCACAGAGAATAGACCTTCTGTAAGAAAGCTTTTTAGTTATAATATTTTAAAAAAGAAATGAAACCCCTCAAATGCTAGAAGTGAGAGAATGCCCTTGTTGGTTATTTTTACACAGCTGACACATTTCAGCGTTATGTTGCTCTCTGGTGGTAAGAGAAGGAAAGACACAGCCTCGAACATTCATTGCACCATTTGGCAAACAAATTACACATCATGGTATGTTCACATTGACTGCCATGTGTTTTCATCCTCTCACATTTACCTAAAATAAAAAAAAAATAAAAAAATTTATTGTTGTTTTGTTTCAGGCCCTGATAAACCTCTGCAAATATTCAGATCATAAATATCAAATAAACATGATTAAAAATGTGGAAAGGGATGCCTGTGTCTCTGTTCATGAAAATTTCATGAATTGATCTCTATGATCAGTATTTGAAGCAGACTGGTTTGGAGTTGCAACTCCAAGAGATGACACTAAACAAGCATCAAAACATAAGAAAGCAGCACTTAAAGACAAAATTCGCTTTATCAAAAAACAAACATATTAACAGACATGCAATTCATATTATTCCTAACCCTGCAAACAGGTCAGAAATGCTCTGAAAAGCCAAACTTTAGCCTTAGATTACTATTACAATGTTACAGATGACTTTGTGTTGCACTGAGAGCCAGTGAAGTGTTATTAGTGCTACAGCTCCAGTATTTGGCTTTGTGTTTACATGTGAGGATTCTGGTGGCTGTGTTCTCAGTGAGCTGGCAATATTTTGTTTTATCTGACAAAAAGAGTGTTTCAGTAATGTTACCTGTTCCTGAGAAATACAGGAACCGGTCATCTAGTATCAAATGCTTTTTCAAGTGATAAAATCCTGCCCTAGTTATGACTGTTACTGATATGATTTTCAAAATGAAGGTCGGAGTTCAGTTTAACTCAAGAGTATCCTAACCTTCTTATTGTAAACATCTCAGGGTGTGCATTTTAGTACCTGTTACAAATATCTCAGAGTTTACTCCACTGTAAAACATCCAGTGACTGATATGCTCGACCAGCAGCCTGTTTATTGGACTGAGGTCACCTTAAAACCATAAAATATTATGTAACATTATAAAAAAAAATCTTGTTAAATGCACTGAGAATTTTGAATAGGAAACACATTACTGCGTTAGTGTTAAAAGAATTATAAAATAAAATTGCAATTCGTGAAACGGAAAAATCAAACTACATTTTTTAAATGTGAACCACAAACTATAAATTTGTGAGGAAGCCATATTTTAGTGTATTATTTCTATGTGTGAAATGGTAAATATTGGCATCTTCTCATCACAAGTAAGGAAATTAATGATGTTTGTCAATCATGTCTCTTCTGGGTTGAGTCTTCTAGAAAGGTCGAAGCCGTTGTCAGAAGCTGTAAGGTCAGAAATGAAATGTTCGTGTGAAACTGCTGAAATGCATTCGTCCTGCACTAAACTTTTATGAACAGTAAACCTTGAAAAAGTTCAGCTGATCAATAATTGGAAAGCCTTTTGAATTTACAGAATACACGAAAGATAGATCAATCAAAATGAAATAAAATTAAGTTTTACTTACGGGGTGGAGGACATTTGGCTGAAATCAGAAAAAGGGGAAATAATTTCAGGCAGTTGTAATTGCTTTTCCCCTCTTTTACTCAGTTGGAATATATCAATTCCACTTTTCTCTCCCACATCATCTTGATATATTAATATTATCATGACTCACAAACTCTGAGCTTAACATTATTTACTGTTAGTTCCTTTAAATTGCAAATGCTGGGAATTGATGCTTGTATAAATTAAAATCAATTGCAACCTGGATAAAATAATCGACTCAGACTAAAATCAAAGAGCTAAAAAAAAGCCAATAAAGCAGATGCTCTTTCCATTTTTCTCTCTCACCTGTCTTCCTTTTGTAAATGATGAATCCAGTGGCAAAGATTAAGACGAGAGCAAGAACAGCCACTGCGGCAGTGATGGTGATGATCATGTTACCAGGTTTCTCTGTTAAACAAAAGAAAATGAAGAGCTGAACAGATAAAGCAGGATAGAGCAGAAGTAATCCACCATTCATACATACATGTGGGTTTGTTGCTGTGAAGACTGACGTAGAGTTGACTTTATACAGTAAAATCAACGGTTTTGGCTATTATACTGAAAATTTGTCTATACAAATATACAAAAATCTCACACTGGATTTGAAAGACAGAAACTGACTCCTTAAATTAATAATTGTTGAACCTCATGAATAAATAAAATTGTAACTTAAAGCTGCAATTGATAAGTTATAAAAAAAGATCATTTTTCATAAACTGTTGCTACATCCTGACAGCACTAAATGAAACAGATAATCTGTGAAAAAAAACATATTCCTCTGCCTCCTGTACTGCCTTGCAGTGTGTTCAATGACACAAAATGACACAAAATCAACAAATCAGAGCCGTGGTCTCCCTAAAGTAGCTGTGTGTCATTGCTTGCAAGCTGCAGTCAAACTGTCAAACCTGGCAGCGCTGATCAAATATGAATACAGATTCTTTTCAGGAACATATTTTGGTGTACTGTTTAGCTGCAAAATTAGAAAGTTTGCTCCAGCTGGGAAGCAGCACTTGGTATTTTGACCTTCTGCGTAAAAAATGGCATCCACACAGCTTATCTTTGGCACGTAATTTTTTCAGAACATAGTGATATTTTGGCAAATATAAAGTTATTTCGACAAAAACTTATCTGATAAAAAGTTAAAGTCCCCTTCAGTTTCACAAAATAGATGAAATAATGATGTGTAGGTTTCATCACTGGCTTTGTAGAGTTAAGAATGGACAGACAGAACAAACGTGTGTATGGTAAAAATGGTCTATGAACTGCTTTAAAATGACTTAAGGGAAATTAAATGATCACATCCGATCTAATATTGACTAGTTTTGTGACAATTACTCGCAATTGTAAAATTAGCTTAATTGGACGACAAGAGCTTAAACACCCAACAAACCACAGTCCAATTCAGCACCCCCTACGCTCAGTCTTACCCCAGTTGGTCCTGATCACTGCTTTGTCCAGTTTAGTGACGATGTCCTCCATCACATCAGAAAGATGAAACACACACTCGTACTTGTCCCAGTCTTCAGGTGCGACTGATGAAACGTCCAAATCACTGCTCATCTGAAAGGACCCATCGTGGTTGGGGAGGACCTCTCCGGGGTCCACGCCCTCATGAAGCTCCTCTCCATCTTTCCTCCAGAACATCATGGCACTGTTGGGGAAGAAACCTGTGGCGTGGCAGCTGACCGGAGAGGAGGGAGACTTCTGGAGGAGAGACACTGAGGGACGCTCTGGGGTGAGAATGAAGGGAAGGAAAGAGAGACAGGGTAAAGAAAGATGAGTAAGAGTAAACATGAAAATAAAGTAAAGATGGAAGAAATTATGAAGAAATGAAATCAAGAGATACAAAGATATGAAACAGAGAAAAAGGGAGAGATACTACATCACCACTGAAGAAAGTGACTACAGTCATTAGGAAAATACCTGACATTTACATGATTTACAGTAAGACAATGAATCACATGTTTATTGAAACAACAACACTGTCAAACTTTGTCAACTTTTTAACCTGTGCTATACTGTACAGTGGCTATCAGTCTTAGCATTAAGAAATGTAAGAGCACCCACAAATGTCAGCATCTACTAACTGGTGAAGGATAAAACAAAACTTACTGCCACAGAAAAGAGGCCAAAGAGAAGGAAATGTCAGACTGACTGGAGTGATAATAAAATGGTTCAGTCTGAGAAGACAGAATGAACATTATTGCGTTTATGAATCTACGTGCATCAGGTCATGTGATCCTACCTGTTCTCTGCAGAAAGTCTTTGGCAAAGGCGATATACTTCTTCAGCCACTCAGGGTAAACCTGGGTGAGGTCTTTTTCAATGTTTTTTATTCTAGCTTTATTAGCATCCCAAATCACTTTGATGATGACTGCCTGTGGTTTCGGAGCGATCCATGTCAGAGTCTTCAGGTCAAATGATACGAGGTCTTCTCCATCATAACCAAACTGGTCAAAACCATTAATCTCACCAGTCTCTTCATCCCACTCACAGCCGATAATCCTCTGTAAAATGTGCTGATCTGAGAGACAGAAACAGAGACTGTTATTAACAATTATGATATTTCAGTAGGAAGATAATATTTAGCATATTGTGCAATACATGATGCGCTGCTGTCCTCGTGGTCTTTCAGAGTGCTCATGCTTCAAAAACAGACAATCAATGCACTTTTCTCTAACTAATGGAACTAATTTTTATTACATTTTGACAGTTTAAATGTTACAATGGCAGCTAATCTTCTGTAAATTCATAAAAGGTTGTAAATTCTTGCATTCAAATCGTTATTTACATAAAGTCACACCAAGGTCAACCCATAGTTCGGAGGGTTTTAGGAGCCGACCACTGAGTGCATCGTCCCTGGTGTGAGTCCAGCGGGGGACCTTATCCTTCTCTCCCCATTTTCTGCCATCTGTTATCAGGTGCCATCTAATATCTGCAGCCTTGGATTCTGTTTAGCTGCATTACCACTTTATTTGGAGGTTGATCCAAAACTGAGAGCATCTGCTGTATTGATAATAGATTAGTCTGCATGCCTGTTAGATTTCTGTCAGACTTGCTGTGATGTCATTCTGATATCAGCAATGATAACCTCACCAGATCAAGGCTGCAGCTGTTTTTTTTTTAATTTTTATTTTCATTTTACCACTGTGGCTCTCCACTGACTGCAACACTTCAGTGCATGGTGGAAAAAATCTGGCCCCTGATCTAAAAGCTTAATATCTCAGATATTTGACCACAAACATTATGTGTTTAAGAAACTCTTCATTTTCTAATTAATTATACATAACTAATTTTACGAGTTTATTATTTATTCTCTGAAATAAAAACTTTAAGGCAATCAATGATAAATATTCCAGATGTAAAATCCATATGTTACATAATTGTGATTTTTTTAAAGAACTATGGAGCAAAACAAAACTTTAAAAGACAAGTGGGATATGCAAATTCTTCAAATAAAACCTGTACAGACGGATGTCAGAGCACTCAGTCCAATTATCTGACAGGTCAACATAGGAAAAGAAGCATGTCTTGTATTTCCCTATTCATATATGTTTGTAATTGTGTAAGATATTTTGACTTTTGGTTAATGTTTTGTTTGTCATTATCTCGGGCTGAGGGTGAGTTTAAGTCATTAGCAGAACAGTTTATTTGCATACAGAGAAACAGAGAAGAAAACTGTACCTCCAGTTTGGTTGAAGCGCTGCTTTAGGTCCTGTAACCTGGCTCTGCAGTTTAGCTGAACCACAAGACACTGGCCAGTGTAATACTGCAGATACTGGGGATTTTTTTCGAAAAAATCTTTGGCCCACACCTGTTTTGGTTTCACTATTTTTTTGTCGGTGTCGCAGTAACCAACCAGAAATTCATCAAGCATCACTGTAATCATAAAGTCAGGGAAGTCCGGGACTCCAGATGATACAGTGAAGAAAAATTTCAGGCTGCGTTTCACTGTAGGAAAAACAAGGTTTTTATATTTGTCAGTATAAATATACACCAAAAAACATTTTGAAAACGCATAGCTGAAAGAAAAGTGAAAGTAAATTTGTGTAAACTGCTCTGGAGCTGAGCGAGATCAAAATACAGAGTCCAGTTAAAATGTGATCTGACCTGGAGATGAAAAATGGCAGAGGAGAAGCAATAAAAGCAACTTTTTCATCTTGGTTTGATAAAGAGGTGCAGGTAAAGGACTGACGGATCCGTGGTTTTTATCTGTCCTCGCGCTGTGGTTAAAGTGGACGCTGACGTACTGCTGTCAAATCCGCGTCTGTCTTTGGTGTTAAAGTATGGGTGCTTTGAGCGGCCAAAGGGGGCGCATTTCAGCACTAATTTCCTATATCTCGTACTTATAAAGGCTACATTATATTACAAATAACGAGCTAAATAACTATCATTGAACATTTTATAAGTACTGTAAGCCATATAAAATATAGCCTACTGCTTGTTGACCCATCCCAAACAAAGGTAAACCTTCTTCTAAAGGTTTGCTAGAAACACCAGAGATTTCTGCTCAAATCTTTCTGATCTTCTTCTCCCTGACTATGACCATGTCATAACAGATAATAATAATAATAATAATAATAATAATAATAATAATAATAATAATAATAAAAATAGAATGACACTCTATGGCCTTGTCAAATAAAAAAATTAAATGGGGAAATCACCTCAAAATAAATATATATAATAAATATAATATATAATTATATATTATAGAAATATAATAAATATTTCTCAGTGAGCCCATAGTTGTTATGAGCTGTGAGTTCAGAAACAAACTGCTGTGAAACTGCTAGAGTCCACCCATCCTGCACTGAACTTTTATAAAACATAAATGCAGGAAACAGTCTTGAAAAAGTTAACCTACAAAATAATTTGAAACCCTTTTTTATCCACAGAATACACTGTGTGTCAGATCAGTTAAAATACAATCGAATTAAGTTTTATTAAACTTACTGTCCTACACAGCTGGACATCATCAGCTGATCATGCAGCCAGACAGAAACATTGTGGTGTTATAAAACACTGCCAGATGGGCAGACGGCACCTTCTGTGGCAGCATAACGCAGCTGGACGGAACCTGACGCATCCATATGAAGGCTCTGGTTGTCAGTAACAAAATAATATTAGGAGGATAAAGGCCCCTCTAGGATGGGCAGGGAGGTGGTAGATCAAAAGAACAAATCCCAGACTTTTATGCAGGAGTGTGGTGTTCGCTTCCCATTTGAATTATGTTTTTTTCATCAACAAATCATGTACCTATTTTACTTAATCCTGACCATCTATGCCTGAACATAACCAGCATAGTCCCACCATGTGCTTTTGTTGACATCATGGCAGCAGCATCCAGAACGTCAATAACAGACTTAGAAGACTTCACAGTTTAATATGTAGATGAGAAACAGTTGCAGATCTGGCTCATTCATGTATTCACATGCTGTAATTAGCAAGAAATTGCCAGCTTCTATTGACAAAAGTTTGATGATATAGAACAATTAAATCGACCTCTTACTGTAGACAACGGGATGGTAACACATCTGACAAATGCTGAGGTTAGTGCAAGTGGATTGGTGTGTGAGAGAGTCACACTACTGTGACACATTTCAGCGTTACGTTGCTCTCTGGTGGTAAGAGAAGGAAAGACACAGACCAGGCCTCTAACATTCAGTGCACTATTTGGCAAACAAATTACACATCATGGTATGTTCTCATTGACTACCATGTGTTTTCATCCTCTCACATTTACCTAAGATGAAAAAAGCAACAAAACAGTTTTATTGTTGTTTTGTTTCAGGTCCTGATAAACATCTGCAAAATATTCAGATCCTAAATCCATATAAACATGGATAAAAATGTGGAACTGTAATACGTCACACTTTAGGTATGCCTGTGTCTCTTTTCATGAAAATTTCATGAATTGATCTCTATGATCAGTATTTGAAGCAGACTGGTTTGGAGTTGCAACTCCAAGAGATGACACTAAACAAGCATCAAAACATAAGAAAGCAGCACTTAAAGACAAAATTCACTTCATCAAAAAACAAACATATTAACAGACATATAATTCCTATTATTCCTAACCCTGCAAACAGGTCAGAAATGCTCTGAAAAGCCAAACTATAAAGTGCCTTAGATTACTATTACAATGTTACAGATGACTTTGTGTTGCACTGAGAGCCAGTGAAGTGTTATTAGTGCTACAGCTCCAGTATTTGGCTTTGTGTTTACATGTGAGGATTCTGGTGGCTGTGTTCTCAGTGAGCTGGCAATATTTTGTTTTATCTGACAAAAAGAGTGTTTCAGTAATGTTACCTGTTCCTGAGAAATACAGGAACCGGTCATCTAGTATCAAATGCTTTTTCAAGTGATAAAATCCTGCCCTAGTTATGACTGTTACTGATATGATTTTCAAAATGAAGGTCGGAGTTCAGTTTAACTCAAGAGTATCCTAACTTCCTTATTGTACTTCACAAACACATCTCAGGGTGTGTTTTTTATTACCTGTAAATATCTCAGAGTGTACTCCACTGTAAAACATCCAGTGACTGATATGCTCGACCAGCGACCAGCGACCGTTTATTGGACCAAGGTCATCTGAGGACAGAAATGTGTGGCTGTGTGTTTTTCACCTGATCTGTCCTCATTAGACTCCACTGTGAAAATACTAAATACTCAGATATTATGATATAACTGCAACTACAGTCACAGATGACAATGTGGTCTTACAAAAAAAGACAAAACTTTGAAAACTGGGGACTTAAATGAAGTGAAAAATATCAGCACCAAAAGAGCAGTCCATCTATTTTGACAATTTGGCTCATTTTTATCTACATTGTATCTGCTGAAGCTAAACTGCAGCGGTTGGCTTAACTAGCATGACAGGCCACTTCACGATTGCCACGGCCTGCTCACTAGTTTAACCACCACTACTGTTTATCTGTAATCACTGGTATTACCGATAGCTAGTAGTTAGCGATCATGAGAAACTTTTTGTGAAATGTATCCATTAATATGTCTTACTAAACAAAAGTAACTGGTCTCAATAATCCATTACAACAATTAATTTTGAGCACTGTATTCAGTGTCCACATCTTTTCAGAAACCCGCAACACATGTAGTTATTCTAAAACCATAAAATATTGTTTAACATTATCAAAAAATAAACCTTGTTAAATGTACTGAGACCCTTGAACAGGAAACACATTATTGCATCAGTGTTAAAAGAATGATAAAATAAAATAGCAATTCATGAAACAAAAAAATCAAACAAATTTGAACCACAAACTATAAATTTGTGAAATGAAATAGAACTATTATGCTCAAGTCATCTGAAGTCTTTCTGAGTGCTATGTGGCACATGTGACACATACAAAAAGAAAAAAGCAAAATGTTTACTTCTTCTCATCACAAGTAAGAAAGTTAATGATGTTTGTCAATCATGTCTCTTCTGGGTTGAGTCTTCTAGAAAGGTCGGAGCTGTTGTCAGAAGCTGTAAGGTCAGAAACCAAATGTTCGTGTGAAACTGCTGAAATGCATTCGTCCTGCACTAAACTTTTATTAACAGTAAACCTTGAAAAAGTTCAGCTGATCACTAATTGGAAAGCCTTTTGAATTTACAGAATACACGTAAGATAGATCAATCAAAATGAAATAAAATTAAGTTTTACTTACAGGGTGGAGGACATTTGGCTGAAATCAGAAAAAAGGGAAATAATTTCAGGCAGTTGTAATTGCTTTCCCCTCTTTTACTCAGTTGGAATATATCAATTCCACTTTTCTCTCCCACATCATCTTGATATATATTAATATTATCATGACTCACAAACTCTGAGCTTAACATTATTTACTTTTAGTTCCTTTAAATCGCAAATGCTGGGAATTGATGCTTGTATAAATTAAAATCAAATGCAACCTGGATAAAATAATCGACTCATTGACTAAAATCAAAGAGCTAAAAAAAGCCAATAAAGCAGATGCTCTTTCCATTTTTCTCTCTCACCTGTCTTCCTTTTGTTAATGATGAATCCAGTGGCAAAGATTAAGACGAGAGCAAGAACAGCCACTGCGGCAGTGATGGTGATGATCATGTTACCAGGTTTCTCTGTTAAACAAAAGAAAATGAAGAGCTGAACAGATAAAGCAGGATAGAGCAGAAGTAATCCACCATTCATACATACATGTGGGTTTGTTGCTGTGAAGACTGACGTAGAGTTGACTTTATACAGTAAAATCAACGGTTTTGGCTATTATACTGAAAATGTGTCTATACAAATATACAAAAATCTCACACTGGATTTGAAAGACAGAAACTGACTCCTTAAATAAATAATTTATAACCTCATGAATAAATAAAATTGTAACTGTAAAAAGCTGCAGTTGATAACTTATAAAAAAAGATCATTTTTCATAAACTGTTGCTACATCCTGACAGCACTAAACGAAATAGATAATCTGTGAAAAAAAACATATTCCTCTGCCTCCTCTACTGCCTTGCAGTGTGTTCAATGACACAAAATGACACAAAATCAACAAATCAGAGCCGTGGTCTCCCTAAAGTAGCTGTGTGTCATTGCTTGCAAGCTGCAGTCAAACTGTCAAACCTGGCAGCGCTGATCAAATATGAATACAGATTCTTTTCAGGAACATATTTTGGTGTACTGTTTAGCTGCAAAATTAGAAAGTTTGCTCCAGCTGGGAAGCAGCACTTGGTATTTTGACCTTCTGTGTAAAAAATGGCATCCACACAGCTTATCTTTGTCATGCAATTTTTTCAGAACATAGTGATATTTTGGCAAATATAAAGTTATTTCGATAAAAACTTAATTGATAAAAAGTTAAAGTCCCCTTCAGTTTCACAAAATAGATGAAATAATGATGTGTAGGTTTCATCACTGGCTTTGTAGAGTTAAGAATGGACAGACAGAACAAACGTGTGTATGGTAAAAACGGTCTATGAACTGCTTTAAAATGGCTTAAGGGAAATTAAATGATCACATCCGATCTAATATTGACTAGTTTTGTGACAATTACTCGCAATTGTAAAATTAGCTTAATTGGACGACAAGGGCTAAAACACCCAACAAACCACAGTCCAATTCAGCACCCCCTACGCTCAGTCTTACCCCAGTTGGTCCTGATCACTGCTTTGTCCAGTTTAGTGACGATGTCCTCCATCACATCAGAAAGATGAAACACACACTCGTACTTGTCCCAGTCTTCAGGTGCGACCGATGAAACGTCCAAATCACTGCTCATCTGAAAGGTCCCATCGTGGTTGGGGAGGACCTCTCCGGGGTCCACGCCCTCATGAAGCTCCTCTCCATCTTTCCTCCAGAACATCATGGCGCTGTTGGGGAAGAAACCTGTGGCGTGGCAGCTGACCGGAGAGGAGGGAGACTTCTGGAGGAGAGACACTGAGGGACGCTCTGGGGTGAGAATGAAGGGAAGGAAAGAGAGACAGGGTAAAGAAAGATGAGTAAGAGTGAACATGAAAATAAAGTAAAGATAGAAGAAATTATGAAGAAATGAAATCAACATTAAAAAGTGAACATGGAAAAAACATGGAAAAAAGATGAAGATGAAATGAAAAGATGAAGAAATGAAATCAAGAGATATAAAGATATGAAACAGAGAAAAAGGGAGATACTACATCACCACTAAAGAAAGCCAGTCATTGGGAAAATACCTGACATTTACATGATTTACAGTAACACAATGAATCACATGTTTAGTGAAACAACAACACTGTCAAACTTTGTCAACTATTTAACTTCTGCTAACTTTCGGTGGCTATCAGAGTCTTCGCTTTAGTCTAGTCAGAGCACTCAAAAATGTCAGCAACTGCTGATTGTTGAAGGATAAAACAAATCTTACTGCCACAGAAAAGAGGCCAAAGAGAAGGAAATGTCAGACTGACTGGAGTGATAATAAAATGGTTCAGTCTGAGGAGACAGAATGAACATTATTGTGTTCATGAATCTACGTGCATCAGGTCATGTGATCCTACCTGTTCTCTGCAGAAAGTCTTTGGCAAAGGCGATATACTTCTTAAGCAACTGAGGGAAAACCTGGATGATGTATTTCTCATAATGCTGTATTCTAGCTTTATCAGCATCCCAAATCACTTTGATGATGACTGCCTGTGGTTTCGGAGCGATCCATGTCAATGTCTTATAGTCCAATGATATGAGGTCTTCTCCATCATAACCATACTGAGTAAAACCATTAGTCTCTCCAGTCTCTTCATCCCACTCACAGCCATACATCCTCTGCAAAATGTGCTCACCTGAGAGACAGAAACAGAGACTGATGATATCGCCAGTGGGAAGATCATATTAAACATATTATGCAATACATGATGCACTGCTGTCCTCCCAGTCTTGCAATGTGCTCATGCAACAAGAGCAGACAACCAGTGCACTTCTTCTATATAAGTGACGAAATGCAATTGTAATTACATTTTACAATTCAAAAGTTATAGTGGCAGCTAAGATAACAAGGCTCTTTGACAGTTTTGCAGAAGGCATGGTCAATCTTGTCCGGTTTGACATTTCACTGGAATTCATCCTTCTTCCCTCTGGAAGGAGAGAAAGGCTCCTTAGAGGGAATACATTTCCTTTGTTTCATGTCCCATCAACATAATTAATATGCACAATTATTTAAGTGTTCTTTAAGTTTAGTTTTTTTAATTGTTGAATTGTTACTCCTTTTAATGACACTTTCAGATGTCCTTCCTTTAAACTTTTACTTTAAATTTTACTTATTTTTATTTGTTATTATTTATTTTTTAGATTGTTTTGTCCCGCCAAATGCACACCACTTTATTTAGAAGTTGACCAAAACTGAGAGCATCTGTTATTTTGGTAATAATAGATTAGTCTGCATGCCAGTTAGACTTCTGTCAGATTTGCTGTGATGTCATTCTGACATCGCCAATAATAACCTCATCAGATAAAGGCAGCTGCAGTTTTTAGAAGGAGTTACCACAATAGCTCTCCACTGACTGCAACACTTCAGTGCATGGTGGGAAAAATCTGGCCCCTAATATAAATCTTAATATCTCAGATATTTGACCACAAACATTATGTGTGTAAGAAACTCTTCGTTTTATAAGTCTAATTTTGTATAATGACAGTTTACCTTCTTACCAGAAAATGTAATCTGTGCGTAATAAAACCTTTAAGGCAATAAATATTCCAGATGTAAAATCCATATGTTACATAATTGCGATTTTTTTAAAGAACTATGCAGAAAAACAAAACTTTAAAAGACAAGTGGGATATGCAGATTCTTCAAATAAAACCTGTACAGACGGATGTCAGAGCACTCAGTCCAATTATCTGACAGGTCAACATGGAAAAAGAAGCATGTCTTGTATTTCTCTATTCCTATATGTTTGTAATTGTGTAAGATATTTTGACTTTTGGTTAATGTTTTGTTTGTCATTATCTCGGGCTGAGGGTGAGTTTGAGTCATTAGCAGAACAGTTTATTTGCATACAGAGAAACAGAGAAGAAAACTGTACCTCCAGTTTGGTTGAAGCGCTGCTTTAGGTCCTGTAACTTGGCTCTGAAGCGGTTTGGCTGAACCACGAGACACTCGTGAGAGTAATGCTGAAGGTCCTGGGGATTTTTTTCGAAAAAATCTTTGGCCCACACCTGTTTTGGTTCCACTATTTTTTTTTCGGTGTCGCAGTAACCAACCAGAAATTCATCAAGCATCACTGTAACCACAAACTCTGGGAAGTCCGGGACTCCAGATGATACAGTGAAGAAAAATTTCAGGCTGTGTTTCACTGTAGGAAAAACAAGATTTATATATATCAGTATAAATATACACACAAACACACACAGTAGTAAACATGACGTATTCAATATGTAGTGAAAACGCATCTCTTATCAAGTTGAGAGAAAAGTGAAAGTAAATCTGTGTAAACTGCTCTGGAGCTGAGCGAGATCAAAATACAGAGTCCAGTTAAAATGTGAACTGACCTGGAGATGAAAAATGGCAGAGGAGAAGCAATAAAAGCAACTTTTTCATCTTGGTTTGATAAAGAGGTGCAGGTAAAGGACTGACGGATCCGCTGTTTTTATCTGTCCTCGCGCTGTGGTGGACGCTGACGTACTGCTGTCAAAGTGTCAAATCCGCGTCTCTCTTTGGTATAAAAGTATGGGTGCTTTGAACAGCCAAAAAGGGCGCATTTCAGCACTGATTTCCTATATCTCGTACTTCAAATAAAGGCTACATTATACTGCAAATAACAAGTTAAATAAGTATCGTTGAACATTTTATAAGTACTGTAAGCCATATACAATATATTACTTGTTGACCCATCCCAAAAATGAATCTTTTTTAAAAGGTTTGCTAGAAACACCAAAAATTCCTGCTCAAATAACAATTATTAATAATTCTAATTAAATAATTAAAAAATAATAATAATAATAATAAAATGACACTCTGTGGTCTTGTCAAATAAAAAAAAAATAATAAATGGGGAAATCACCTCAAAATACATTAAAATATTGTGTTTCTCAGTGAGCCCATAGTTGTTATGAGCTGTGAGTTCAGAAACAAACTACTGTGAAACTGCTAAAGTCCACCCATCCTGCACTGAACTTTTAGAAAACGTAAATACAGGAAACAGTCTTGAAAAAGAAAAAGAATTAAATAATAAAATAATTTGAAACCCTTTTTGTGCGTGAGCCAGTCACACTACTGTGAGCGCAAATGAAACACTGCAGCTGAAGGACCTGCCTGCAGGTTCCTGTTCAGCAACACAGATCCAGATGTGAATTAGACAAGGAAGATGTGACAGCATTGCTCTACTGTAAATGGAAACACATTCAACATGCTGCTAATGCACATCAGGCAGCATCACGCAGATGTGCCGATCACCAGGACGGGAAAAAAAAAACTGAAACCAAACTCTTAACTAGTTATCCCCTGTTACTTGACATGGGGAAAGTAATATTATTTGATGGGCATTCAGTTGTATTTCAGTTGAGAATAAAACATTTTATATATGTTTCTGGACTAGGGTCTTAATTAGGCCACCCTTCAGGTACAACATGAGACTTGACCTTTCAAAAAACTGAAACACCATTTTATGGAGAGAATTTAATTCATAATTTGAGTCATTTTTGAACAATATCAGGTTTGAGTTTTAACTTCAGAGAGAGCAACAGATCCCTTCAACAGATGATGCTAAAAATCAGCAAAACAAAAGAAAACATAGCAGCTCACCTAAAAACGGTAAACATGTAAGCACATTCATTCACATTTAAAATAATGATCAGTCTGGAGTTAATTTTTTTTTTTTTTTTTTTACAAAATTCAGTAGTCTAAGAGTGCCAGATCTGTTGCAAAAATAAATCCCATTCTATAGACCACAGGTAAGAAGTCCATTAGTTAACCATTCAAATTAAATTATAAAGTTAGTAAGAGAGGTAATATGTTGAAGTTTGGTTGTTCGTTTTTTAAATAACAATAAAGAGATAAAAGTCAACGGAAGTGATCAAATTTAGCTAAAAAACAGATCCAGGAATGACACAAATTAAAAATCTAAAGACCCGAGTAGTCCTACAGATATAACGCTTCTGTGTCCTTTCTTGTTTCATGTCTCTGGTCTCTGCCAGCTGCAGTGATTGCTCTGTGCTAACTAAGCCATTGCCACCAGGACTCCCTGGAGGATGAGATTTTGTATCTTCATGAGACCTTCCTGGCTAAATAACGGATAAATAAAATTAAAAAAAATCTTCCTGTTAACTCTCATCACCATATCCACAACAACCTAAGACAAACAAAAAAACTGATCTATGAATTCACACTCACCCAGTTTGATGTGATGTTGTTCATGTTTGATAAAAACAAGTTTTGTTCATGCAAATATAATAAATGTTAGTAAAAATTTAATAAAATATCACAGTCACAGTAGCTTTAATGGAGTTATGTTTCCTCTTCTAATCCTCACTGGATAGCTGTAAAGAGATAGAAATAGAACAGGACCTGGATTTAGTTTTCAAGTTTTACAGTATTTGCTTTCATATTATATAAAGTATATTTACTTAAAAATGTAAACTGATCAACCAGCATTTTGATAAAATCTTAGCTCCAGTTATTTCCAATAACCATACTAGATTACTTGACTAAGAAATGTAATATATATCATTATAATGTATTACACAAATATATAAATATAAGCATCTTGTTGACGGAGACACATGTACTGACACACAAACATACATTTCACACACATTCCCTACTTTAAAGTTTAATTATTGTTGTCACATATACTCTGTTATTAGTTTCACTCGTGTGTTGTGATTTTATTCTCTGTATTCACTCTTGTGTTCCTTATAACATTGTGAAATTTTAACCTTCGTTTCAGGTGGAGGCCAAAGGTAAACTTATTTGTTTTTTGCCTCTCCCTGCACTGAGTACTATTTTTCTTTCATTTTGTGTGTTTTAAATTGTGCAAAAATAAATAAATAAATAAACACGTTTGTATACTTAAAGAATTTACAGTTTTACCAAAGAGATTATTAAAGAGTATATCAGTATGTCAGTGTATGGTTACTAGTTTCAGGAGGAGCAATAAAGGAGGGATTCTGCAAACAGCGTCTGCACGGTGGCATTAGCAACATGATGAAGTACTCACTGTGATCAGTTAAGAGCTGTATCTTTGAGCGAAGAGGTTTGAAAGGACGAAGAGTCTGAAGCTATAAAAGAAAAACAAAGTGCCAGATGATGAATTTAAAACTGGTCACTGTTTATTTCTACAGGGAAACACACAGATAAATAATCTGACACAGTACTTACAGTTTGCAGGCCTGAATCCTAAAATACAGATGAGAGATCACAGTGTGAAAACATTTAGGATCAAAAGTAATTTAGATTATTAAGTAAATAAAAATTAAATTTAATTGCCTCATGATTAGGAAACAGATCTCTCTTCCTTACCATTATTGTTCCTTCTCCAGATGAAGAGTCCGGTGATGCAGAGAGCCAGCAGCAGCAGTCCTACAACGACTCCAGTAACAGCACCAGCAGGAAACTCTGAGGGAGAAACTGGAACCACAACAGGACTTTCACATTCATTTGTCTCAACTGCTGGATTGACCTCACGGGTGACAAAATCTTAAAGCAGTGCAAAAAGGTTTTTATGCTTAGATGGAGGTGGAAAATTTGGTGTATCACGTTAAAAAGTACATTTGACTAAGTGCAGTAAAGACAGATTAATCAGTACTGTCCAAAGCCCAGTCCGGGGGCTAATTTGGGCCCTCAGACCAATATGAAACGACCTTTGGCTTGTCTTTCAAAACTATGCAGGAGAAACTTATATGCTTTCATAAAGAGACAAACACCACATATTTCCTGCAGCGTAGCAGACATGGCCACATATGATGGTCAGCGAGGGGTGCTGCTTTCAGGAGCGGCGGAAAGTTGAACATTTTTTTCATTTTAACATTAAACAGCTGAATTTGTGTCCTTTGTATGTGATTTTTTAATGCAACCTGATGCAAAAAGCAGCTGGCCCCCATGGTATTTTCTCATTATCTAATCTGGCCCTCATTCAAAAAAGACACCGCTGGATTAGTGGATAAATGATGACAGTCATGGCGCGCTGTCATTGCAGAGCCCCCTGCTAGCTTTCCTCATTGTCTCTGGACTCGCTCATGTGTGCAAACAGGGCTGTTACCAGAACAATTCCAAGAGCACACGGCTGTTATATTAATTGTTTAAAACTATTTCTATTGTCCAGTGTGCCCTACATTATTATACAGCTACATTTGAATTTACCAACAAATACTTTGAGGCATATGTTGTGTGGTTATGTTCCAACTTCAGTGGACAAAACAAACAGCAACATTTTTAAAATTTCTATCACATCTGATCATCCACTTACCGCAGTTGGTCCTGATCACCGCTTTGTCCAGTTTGGTGACAATGTCGTCTCCAACACCAGAGAGCTGAAACACACACTCGTACTTGTCCCAGTCTTCCGGTGGGACTGATGAAACGTTCAGGTCAACGCTCATCTGGAAGGTCCCATCGTGGTTGGGGAGGATCTCTCCGTGGTCAACGCCCTCATGAAGCTCCTCTCCGTCTTTCCTCCAGAACATCACGGCTCTGTCAGGGTAAAAACCTGTGGTGTGGCAGCTGACCGGAGAGGAGGGAGACTTCTGGAGGAGAGACACTGAGGGACGCTCTGGACAGACCGAGAGAAACAACAACCATTCAGAGTGTTATGCCAAGTAGAAGAAAATATTTACAAATTAGCAATTGGACTAAATTATCTAACAGTATAATCAATGGCTTTTTATTGTAGTGACGTTTGGGGAGCACTCAGTCATCAGGTACACACTGGATGGGACAAGCGTCCCAGAGAGGCCCGACATGCTGAATATGTGGGTTCATTTATAATATATAGAGAAAACCACCAACAAAACATGCAGGACAGAATTAGGCTGCTGATTATTTATGTTTTATAAAAATAAAGAGAGTGAGTGTCTTTTTTTTGGAGAGGAACAAGAAGCATACTGAGCTGCACAAAGTGAAGGCCACATAATTAAAATATCATCACTGAATTTTGAAAATCTTGGCAGATCTTGACAGAGCGCCCAAAATCATCAGTCTCTGCTGGTTGATGAGGGCTGAATTAAAACTTACCGTCATAGAAAAAGGGTAAAAAAACAAAACAAAGAGTATTGTCAGACTGATTGGAGTGATAATACAATGGCAGCCGGGTCTAAGTCCACTGCATGAACACTGTTTCCTTCATGAAACATTATCAGGTCATGTGATCCCACCTGTTCTCTGCAGGGAGCTCTTGCCAAAGGCCATGTACATCTTCAGATACTCGGGGCACATCTGTGTGAGGTAAATCTCATAGTACTTTAACGTTGTTTTCTCAGCATCCCATCTCAGTTTGGTGCTGACCGCCTGTGGTTTCGGAGCGATCCACGTCAATGTCTTCAGGTCCAGTGATATGAAGTCTTCTCCATTATAACCAAACTGCATAAAACCATTGACCTCTCCAGTCTCATCGTCCCACTCACAGCCGCTCATCCTCTGTAAAACATGGCCGTCTGAGGAACAGAAACAGAAAGTGAAATTAACAGTGTTGCACAAATTATATTTCAAGTGGAGAGATGAGTTTAAACATATTGAGTGATGCACTGCTTTTCTCAGGTTTGTGGTGTGTGAAAACAATCAGTGCACTTTCTATTTGTATCAGAGATTAAATATAAGGTGGCCCAACAAGTCAAAACAGTACATTCTAGAAAACACTATAATGTTTCAGAAAACACCCCATTTAAAAAAAAAAAAGAACAACACTTCATTTCAAAGAACAAAATAACATTTTGGTTGTTCAAGTGTTTTCTGAAAGTATTTTCTTAAATGTTGTAGTGTTTTGACTCCCAAGGCAACTATAGAAACCCAATTCTTATGTTACAGTTTAAACATCAAAATCGCAGCTTTCGTCCTCTAAGTTCATGTGTGACTGCCAAAGGCGGTTTACAAAGTGAGTGCATGTTCTGCATTCTGTGCACATCAAACTGTCATATAAGCAGCGACACCTGTTTGACACCTGCAGTCTCAGAAGAAGTCCCACCTCCAAATACCTTGCAGGTGCCCGTAATGTGCGCACATAAACACATGAGCACGTTCACAACAGGAACAGCCCGCCTGCAGACCTGAGGGCAGCAGAGGGGGGTGATATTTTTAAAAGCATGCTAAAGACCTCCCTTTTTAGTTTGGCTTTTAATTGAACTTTATTTATTTATTGACTATTTATATGTTTTAGTCTGGTTTACAGTTTTACTACTTTCTTTATCATTTTACACATTTATTCATTTTACTTTGTTTTTATCCTTAATCTACCTCTTTTTTACAGTTTGCATATTTTACCCACTCATCTACTTATTTATTGTTATTGCTATTGTCATGTAATTTTTTAATCCTTTTATTTGCTTCCTTATTTATTTACTTTTACATCTTTTATCTATAGGTTTTATCCTGCCTCTGGTGTTTCCTCACTCATGGTAGCGTTTCTGCAGTTCCTGGTTTTAATGAGTAAAATATTTGTGTTTTTATTTATATGCTTACTTTTGCCTGCTCCTTTTCAGACTCTGTACTTTTGTTTGTTGGTCTGAAATAAAGTCATTCATTCATTCATTAATGATTCAAAAAAACATGAACAGTAAAATGTGTAATTGAACATACATATCTATATACTGTACCTCTAGTTTGGTTGAAGCGCTGCTTCAAAGTGTAAGTCATGGCTTTGAAGAAGTTATGCAGAGTCCCAAAACACTCTTCGTTGTAAAACTCCAAGTGCTGAGGATCATTTTCAAATATACTTTTCATCCAGTCCTGTTTCGGTTCTACTGTCATGATGTTGGTGTCACAGTAACCCGCCAGAATTTTATCAAATACTCCGGCACCCACAAACTCAGGGAAGTTTGGGACTCCGGTCGATGCAGTTATGAAATACGTCAGGGAGTGTTTCACTGCAGGACAAACACAGTTTACATGTGAGCAGCATTATCATCACAATCAAAACAAATATGAATCACTTAGCCTATCAAACTGTAGTAAAAGTGAAGCTAAACTATGGGTGTGTCATGGAGCTGCGCAGGAACAAAATGATCTGAGTGTTAATAGTGGAACAGGATCTTACCTTGAGATGAAACCTGACAGAAGAGAAGCAATAAAAATATCCTTTTCATTATAACTGGATAAAGGCGCGTGGTAAATCCCCGAGCTGGTTCTGCACTTTGGTCCTCAGTGCTTTTCTCTGGCAGAGGCAGGTGGGAGTGCTTTGTTTGTCAAGAGTTGGGCGAGTCACACTGAAGTTGAGAAACCTGTTCCACTTCGAGGAAAATCCCTGTTTCTGTTTTTCTGTGTTGGAGTTTTTATCAAATGAGGAAAAGCCTACCACGTGACTGCGGGCCTCTGAAGCTACACTTCACCACTGATGCGTCACAAAATGTTGCAGTTTGAAAGTTGTGAAAGTTTTCAGTTGAACTTTGACCAGCACCTGATGGCTGCTGTAAGATTCGCACGTCACCAGATGTCACTGTGCTGCTGCATTTGAAGCCCCAAAGCTTCATAAGGCTTCAGGCTTGTATTTTGTTTGTTTGCAGTATGTTGAGCTCTCACGGTCACGGTACAAATTTCATTATTTATATTCATTTGTTTAGCTCCCGCCCCCCCACACCCCACCCCCACCCCGCACACACACACACACACACACTTTTTCTGCTCCTTAGAAAACTTAGAGAAATCTTAAAAAGCCTTTTTTTTCTTAATCAGTTAATAGTTTGTCCCGTTTTCTACAGCCTGAGGAGACATTTAAAATGCATGTCTGTGTGCAACCAAACAGTCTAAAACCTAAAAGATATTAAATTACTTTTTCAACCCAAGTATAAGGAGCAACAACTGAAAGACTCGTAATAGCAAATGTTTGACAATGTTGCTTAAGAAATAACAAAAACTGATCAGTTAATATACCAATCAGTCGGCCACTATCTACATGAAAGTATCTTTACTGAAACTGATTAAAATATCTGGAGTAGGACAAAGACAACGACTATGCAAACCTGATCGGCACAAAATAGTCATAACCAACAAAATTTACTTACATTTCAATCAAGGTTTTAGCTCCAACATGCACATTTGGCATTGCACTACAGAGAGACACAAAATGACCAAAAAATATACAAATATTCCCCAAAGAGACACAAATTGACCTTTAAAGACACAGAAAACAGCTATAGAGAGACAAAAAGAATCTACAAATTGAGAGAAAACAAGCAAAATAGACACAAATATTCCACAAAGAGACAAAAATTTACCTTTAAAAAGACACATAACAGCAACAAAGACACAAAAGAGACACAAAAAAACCCAATGGGGAAATGCAAACGAACTCAAGGAGAAAGTACCAACCCCCCCCCCCACACACACACACACACACACATTCTTTAAAGAGACACAAATCAAGGTTTCAGAGACACAAGACAACAAAGACTTGCAAAGAAAAATGAAATGACCAAAATCAAAAATATTCCTCAAAGAAACACAAAATGATTCAAAAGAGACACAAATATACCTCAAGCAGACACAAACTGACATCAATGAGACACTAAAAACTATGGCAAATTGCAAAGACATTTCAAAGAGAAAGAAAATGACCAAAAAAGCCACAAACAGACACAAATTAAGCTCTCAGAGACACGAAACAACAACAAAGACCAGAAAAGAAAAACCAAAACGACCATATCGACACAAAATGACTCCAAAGAGACAACCCCCCCAAAAAAAACCAACAGAGTACAAACAAATATTCAAACTCACCTGGCTCTCCCGCCACAGGTGCTGACCTGGATCCTGTTTGTTCTCACTCTCTTCTATAGGAAGGTGATCATCCTGCACGATGCGGGCCACAGCGCCCTCGTGCGGAGCTGCGGTACACTGGGCTCAAGTTAGATCATCTAAATTCATTTAAATAAGACACGAGCAAAATTCAGCTGATCTGACAAATAAGCAGCGTGAACATTCACAACAATAAATAATTATTTATTTAAAAAAAAAGCTAGAAACAGGTTGTAGAAACCAAAAGTATATTTCAGAAGTCATGTTAAAACAGTTGCTTTATAATATAATAATTCTGCAATCACGTCATTGTTCATTCTTTAATTTGCATGGCTATAATCATCGTTTATTGTGTGATGTGATATGACACTATGAAGATATAATCCAAGAATTTCTAAAAACACATAATGCTCTTGTCGTCTGTATATGGTGACCTGACACAACACAAAATTAACAAATAGGCAACAGAGGATCTGAAACATACATTTAGCAGATTTTTTAGAATGCATCATATTCCACTTCTGTCCTATCATAAATTAATAAATATATCTATAACTATATATATATATCTATAACTATATATATATATATTAACTAATAATATATAGATAAATAAAAGCATACAGTAATACATGAATATATGAATAAATAAATTTAAACAAAACAAATAAATACATGAATAAAGTTAGTGAGTAAGTTAGATAATAATGTAAAACCTAAATAATTATTTTGGGGGGGTTACAATGCAAACACACATCTTTAATATTCTGTAATAGATCATATATTATGTAGTTTCTTTAAAGGTATACACAAAGACAGAACACAGATGTGTCCACATAGTTATGGTCATATGGTGTATATTAAACTTGTGGACAAAGTCTGATGTCATTCTTACAGCTCAGCCTGAAAACAATATATATCCTTTATCCTATAGTAAAATGTATATATTTTTTTACAATATACAAAATATAACTTATACATTTTTTTCATATTTTCACCAGTACAGACTAATAGTACAAGAGAGACACTCCACAAACACAAGTCTATTCCAAAATCAGAAGTCCTCTTAATTTACATAATATTTTCATAGTATGTTATTATATGAAAATATAATTTCCATAGATACTCTATTATTCATTCTTTACTTTCCAATTTGACAGTAGAAGCAGAAACCTTCAAAACTAATGAATGATTTGGTTTTATAGTTTGCTGTGGCTCCAAACATTCAGTAGCGTCTCGAAGGGGGCAATATTGTCTTTTTAATGGAAATGCAAACATCCTATTTGAAGAACTCTAAATCCCCTGGCATGTGGAACTCAAAATGTTATCTGTACTGATATTAATCTACAAAACAAACAAACAAACAATCAAACAAACAAAAAACAAACAAAAAACAAAAAAACAAACAGACAATCAGTGAAATTAAGTGTAAAATAAGAAACCCCAAATTTTTCAGTGGCCCTGTGAAAAAATATTTGGAGGATGTCAATGTCAATGGAAGACACACACACACACACACACACACACACACAGAGAGAGAGAGAGAGAGAGAGAGAGAGAGAGAGAAAATATATATATATTTTTGTGATTGTGAAATATAGTTTTATAGTTTTCTATAATACAGAAAATACAAATAATTTGTTCATAGTTTGTTTCATTATGTACTCCACCGCAGACAAACAGGTCAGGGCAAGAGAAATACTCTTTCAATACAAATCCCATTTACGGAGGTTGTACTGAGTTACTATATCACACGTTCAAACTCTATTCAATAAAAATTCAATTACATTTTTAAACTGAATTTGAATGCTCTCTTGATGTATTCAGTGTCATCGGTAATCAGCCAAACTGTTAATTTTTTTAAAAAGTTTCAAAATCAGTGCATCCCTAAAACTGTGTGTGTGTGTGTGTGTGTGTGTAAGCACTGTTAGTAGAGGATTTTCTCGTCTCACTCTGAGCAGAAAAACAGCTTCCCTTGAGTGGAGAGGTAAAGCAGTGGATGTACAACACTTGCAGCTGTCAGTAAGAATACACATATAGGTGTTATTATACAGTCGAACATCTTTTCATCCCTATACTGGTAAAACTGCAAGTAAGCAACTGGGAGGTAGCACAGCATGGTGATGACTGAAGTGGCACGGACAGTGAGAAGGGCTCTCCTCTTGCCAGGATGCAGCAGGCCTCTCCCCGGGCCACACTTCTTTAGCTCTCTCGCAATCCTGTTGCTGCACAGCGCCATCATCGCAACCATGACCAACATCACACAAAATGGGAGACTTGACAGGACATCCTCTGCAATGTCAGATGGACTGTTTGGACCCCAAACCGAAGCTAAAGCTGCAGGCATAGATGAGAGCCACACTGTCACAGCACCGAGCTCCCTGCATCTGTATTTCTTCAGCAGAGGATAAGACGTTGGGTGGATCACAGCAACAAATCTCTCCAGGCAGATTAAAGACAAACACATTGGACCTCCGGTTTGTACGAATGTAAGCAAAAACCTAAGGATGTTTTGGTTGTTGTTTGGCAGCAAATAGAGGGCAAAGACATGCAAGATGGAAATCAGGTACTGCACATTGTGGAAGAGAGCTAAATTAAAGTTCAGGATATCTATGGCCTTATTGGACGTCAAAATGACCCACAGTAGTTTGGCGAGCACTGGTGGTCCGATGAGGAGAATAGCGATGTCATTCAGTGAAAGGATCATCACTTGGACTGGCTGATACTGACAGCTCTCTGATTCGTTGGATTTTGATGTGTTGTTACTCGCCATTGTATCAGACTGGTGTTCAAGAGCTGAAAGCAACAAACAATCTGAGAGAAGCTGCTGGTGAACATTTCAAAATTCACATCATCTTCCTTCATAACTGAGAGTGTTTAATCCTGTAATTTTGTTAGAAAATAGTTTCAATTGTACACTTTGACTTTTTCTGCAAAACACACCAATGCAATATCACTTCAACCCTTTCCCTGTATAAATTAAGTTCTTTAAAGGAATACTTCAGTGAACAAAATGATCATTTGTATATCAATTTCTCACCTTGTGTTAAGACGATTTGTCGTCTTAACGAAACTTACAAATTGTTTGTACATTTGTACCTACAAAAAGTAATGTGCCAAGATTTGTTCATTTCCCACATTTTTTGAAAAGCTGTGATCACATGACCAGTAAAGAGGAAACATTGAGGCTGTCCCCAGCAGTCTTGCAAGGAGGCAGGTTGCGGTTGTGGATGGGTCACAAAAATCCAAATTTTTCTCGTGGAGACGCAAGTTTGGAACAGTGTGAACTTTTAAAGGTACATCCTTTCCATGTTTCTTTTCCTAAAATCTAACCCCAGTAACTACTGCCTAAATGTAACCTCCATAACTGTACAATATCATACAAATTGTTGTGTGTGCATTTTCGTATCATATGACCTGTTTCCTGAGTAAATGTTGCCATAGTGAACGGAGAATAGAGAAAAAAAACAGAGAAAATTCCTGATGAATTGAGCTCACAGGGGACCACGTTTAACAACGGCAAAATTATATCAAAAAATCTGTTTACAAACTCTCACATAACCCGTGCAATATAATCCAAGTCTCATTTATCCAGTCGTATGCTCAATTCCCTTTCAAACACATGCATTTTTTTTACTGAAACATTAGAATTTAAAACTGAACTGAGAGTGAATCTTATCTGTGCTCTCTTCAGAAGCCAGACTCCACTGACAAAACAGTAATTTTACCTCGCTGAACACTGGAGCTGCTGGTTTATATCTGCCTCCATCAGTTAGTTTGTTTGTGTCATTGTGTGACTTTGGTGTTTTAAAAGGCTAGTTCAGATTCAGTTAAGTCTCACAATAACAGTTCTCTTTTCATTAGTTTATGTGAAAGTGCAAGAGTGAATAAAAAGATTAAGAATTAATTTTTTTTTTTAAAAGAAAGCTAGTTTATGTGAAGACATAACAGCAAACATGATAAATCTTGGATTTAACAGTCTTCATGACTAATTTCTTGCTCCAAATCAATTTACCTTGAGCTAACACTTAAACCTTTGATCACACAATTATATATAATTTAACAATCAAGAGTCCTGAAATCAGGGCTTACCAGGTGTGTTCAGCTGCTGCTCCGATGTCACCAAAGAATGATCGTCTACTGAGTAAAAAATGACACCTGATTTTCCTAACAGACGTGAGATAGGTGCAAAGCAGCCGAGCAAAACCAACAAACTGTGACTCCCTCGCGCCCTGTGGTTTTCCATGATAGCAGTGTTGTGTCAGAGGAAGTCAGGCTGTGACACAATCAGGTACAAACAAAAAAACATACACCAATGAAGTATTTATCAGCACTGGAAGTCATTCCATGTGTAAAAATTCAGCAGAAACCCTGCAGACCACTGGGTGTCAGTGTGCACCAAAACATCATCCCCCCACTGCAACAGACAGGCCCTATAGATTATTATTACATGATAATAAATGCAAAAAGTTTGTGAAGCAGTAGATGTTAGGTTTTACAATATTGGATCCATTCTTACTGGATTTATTGATCGTGAAGATTCATGTGACATTTATGTTTGGTATTTTTTTTGGGCTGTAATCAAACCCCAGTGAATATGTGGAGAGAAAGTGACCTGCGGATGCACGGAGGAGGAAGATGTGATGTGAGGTTGGTTTCTGCTTTAAAGCTACAATAAAATCACTCCTACGTATATACATACATACATAAACAGTTGATTCAGAATAGCCTGAAAATGAAGAGTATCTGAAGCGATTATATGAGAGTTTATGAAGCAAAGCCGTGCAGTGCCAATGCTTTGCTATGATTGGCCAGTCTGCATTCGAGAGGCAGGACTTAACGGTCCACAGCTTGTAATCTGCAGCAATAGCTTTAGCGTCTGGTCCATTTTTTTAAATTATTTTTTTTGCGAGCTGCAAGCAAATCTTGAAAAAAAAAACCCAAAACGATATGCATGTTTTCATGTCCTCGCTACAGAAAGAAACAAATCACTCAGATGAAAGAGATGAAGGGTTTTTTTTCTTTTATTGACAAATACACAAAATAGATCACAAAGCAGAATTATGAGTTGTAGACTAACAATAACCTCCAATTGGTAAACATTTCGGTATGGCTTCCATTACAAAAGTTTAAGACTCATAAATACATATAAAAACATGGGAACAAAGTATGAGCCCATTCATTTTTACTGTAAGAGCGCAAACAAATGAATAGATAAACCACAGTATGTAAGTTACCATGTAAAAGAGGCTGTATGATGAACAAGAATAAACAGAGCACATGCTAAGAGAATAAATATGAAAATGGAAAAACAAACGTTGAAGATTTTATATATTTGTATTGCTGCTGACTGCTGTTAAGTATTCTTTGGATTAGTTACATTCTGTCAGAGACGACCGGCGTGTTGCATAAAGTAGCTTCCAGGGAAAAGTCAAGCTTTGTCAAAACTGAGATGATTTCTTCTTTGATAGAAATGACTGTAGCTAACAGTTTGGATTATCTTGAGTTATTTAGTCATGATTTCTGGAGAGAGACATGACTGTTAAGTTTTTAAAATGTAATTTTTTGGCACTTTGAGCACCACAAGCTGAACGCAGTTTAGTTCCATTTTATTGGAGAGAAGGCAGACTCTACTGCTGATATCTCCAACACTCGACAACTCACATCAAAACAATGTAGACTGATAAATAGTACTGCAGGTAAGAGAAAAAAAAAAGCATATTTTTGGGTGAATTTTCCCTTTAATGTAATAAACTACAAGTAATACCACAGTTTTAGTGGTTAAGTGCTTATTGTTGTTAGTGAATACAGAAAAAGTATTCAATCTTTTTATTTGTCCAAACAAATGCTAACCAATTATGATTTAAATTGAGACTTTGCAACTTTTGAGAGAAGAAAAACACATTCCTCCTTTTAAAAAAATGAAAAGTTGAACTCATGAGAATGAGAAATGGTGGAAAATGACAAATCTCTATTCATGCTACCGTTACGCTGTATTTTAGCATTGAAAATTACCCAATAATGACCATCTGTAGCCACTATCAGCAAATGTTACATTATCTCACTCTATAAAATCCTAAATCTGACAAAGTTGAACATGTGAGGCCAAAGTCAGGCCATATTTTTCAGTTTCCAGTCAAAAAGGCACTTCTCTGTTACACTGTCTCTCTGTAAATCCAGATATGCAAACTGAAGCACTACCAGATACTGTATATACAGATAACATAACTCATAGGCACTGAATCATTTACAAACTGCAGCAAAAAAGACATATAAAACATGTTTTGGTCCTCTAAAAGCATACTTTGTTGTGGGGTGGCAGTTTCGGTTGCTACATACTCAGTCTACACGTCTTAAAAAAAAAGTCAGTCATGTTTAATTTCTGTGTAAAGGCGTTTTATATATATGAAAAACAAGGCACACGTTGGACCCTGGTCATCTGGACAAAACATTTACATTTGTTCTCTTTGCATTTCCTTTTGCTGCTTCCTGCACGCTGTAGTCCAAGCATGAAAAGCACAATGTCATTTTTTTGTTTTTTTTTGTTTGTTTGGTGTTTCCCTTTATTTTTGTTTCCCGTGTCAGTTTTGTTGGTGACGGGAAACTACGCATGGCTGTGGACGGAGATGCTCGACAGGTCGTTCCTGATGATCTCATTGACTGCAAAAGGCAAAAGAGAGAAAAGGATGGTCAGTATTTATGACTTCTACATAGAGTAAAGTCCCCATGCTGAGTGTGTGCATGTACTGTATGAAATTAAATATAATATTTCTGAGGCCTGAAAACCTATTTTCTGACATGAACACAGTGGAAATTTTGCTTTAACTTGTCATTATGAAGTAAACCTGTTTATTTCTGCTGTAAAGGTCAGCATTTTAACATGGGGGTCTATGGAGATAGACTCTGTTTTGGAGCCAGCCTTAAGTGGCCATTGGTTTCATTTTTCAGCTTCGGAGGTTGCTGCTTGGTTATTATTATATCACTGTGTGTTGGTCACGACAAGTGGCCCCTTTCACATCACTTCTTTCATTGTTAATATAAAAATACATCTATATCTATGATTAAAGAGCAGCTTTATGGCTCCATATTCAGCCACTGTGAACACAATCCTCTGAGCTCTATAGCTGTTATTTCCTCTGAGCCAGCTAACAGAATCACTTTATATCTGAGATCCCCAGACCTTTTTCATCAAGAGAGATGATGCAACCTCCCGCTGTCTCTAAAGGATCCAGGTGCACTTGTTTATCTGTTTTTATCAGCTGTGTTCTTTGGCTGGCGAAGGGCGGGGGGGATCTGAGAGTAACTGAGCAGGCTGACTGAAGCTAAACCAGGAAAAAAAAATATAGATATCAACGCACAGATAACAAGAGAAACGGACAAATCACTCATTTTTTTCCCCACTAAA
The DNA here is from genome assembly GCF_026936395.1 of Plectropomus leopardus. Lineage (NCBI taxonomy): Eukaryota > Metazoa > Chordata > Actinopteri > Perciformes > Serranidae > Plectropomus > Plectropomus leopardus. The sequence continues at coordinate 27,126,613 of NC_142192.1, read as the reverse complement.
GGGGACTGAGGGGGTTCATTTTTCATTAGCTTTTACCGCTCTTATCTGTGAACTCGTTTATTACTTTGACGAGATAGTCTCCACAGTTCCTCCCTCTCTAATCAGCTTTTCACTTTTCTAATCAGCGTCCAGGTTCAGGTTCAGGCCCTCTTTTCTCAGCTCTCACAGGGATGAGAAATGTGAGAGGGGAAGGGGAACACCCCTGGCTGGATCTGGCCCCCGTGAAGCCGAGCCAGCGAGCTGATGGGAGGAATTCCCTCTGACTGACTGGACGCTGGAAAAGCAGCCTTAGAAACCTGAGATTCCCCTCCACACAATGGAATTACTTTTTTTTTTTTCAACGCTTATTTTCATCGCAGGCAGCAGAGCAGCCTCTCCCTCGGTGACCCAGCACTGGCACAGATGCTTCCTACCAGAAATACCACTCGCTTCCTATCACAAATAAGATGACGGGGTGTACTTGCCATAAAAATGTGTCATCGTTACCTTAAGGGAGTAAAATAATAAGTCAGGGGGAACTCAGAATAGCACAAAAAGTGGGTAAAAAACAACAAATCACCCAGCACACAGCGATTCGTTACACTCGTCTAGACATGAAGTTAATGTGTTTGGCTTCTGGCTGACTGCTAATAATACAGCAACAGGAAGGTCTCCTGAGAAGTCTGATAACTACAGAGCAGCAGCGATCTCACATGAGTGTGTGACAGAAACACATTGAATCTATTAAGCGACCATGAAGACAGGGTGAGATTCACAGCAATATGTCTTTGTGAGGAACTTGGCAGCATGGAAGATACTCGTCAAGACGGCGGTGACATTTATATTCAGGTGCTCTAAATCACTTCCTCTTGATTTAGCAGAGGCCCTATAAAAAGGATAAACTTCTCATGCATGTTCAAAAGTTTATTCTTAAAGGGGCAGTCCACTAATTTCACACACCATATAATGTTTTCTGTGGTTCTAGATAGTTTTTGGGAGCAAATAATCCTGATATGAAACACTTTATCACCCCAGCTCGTCACGTTGTGCCGCTCTGTTAGTGACCATCTGCATCTACTTATGATGTTTTAGGGACGATGATTAGAATTAGGCAACAAAGTCAGGCTGAGGCACATGGTTAGGTGTAGAAAGAAAACAACCTTGCATCCACACAGGAAGTTAACTCCAGACTCCTGCACAAAAGGCGGTCTTTTGTAAGACCCATCCAACTCCTCATCCACCTTATAACTGCACTCGCACTCCTGATATTACGTTGTCACCAGCAGCGTTATTACCTAATGCTGTCCTTCAACCTTTTAATGCGCACACGGCCACTTCTGTTCAGCTGTGTTTTCAAATGGCGCTGCCCATGTGCATTGCATGTGGACTTGCATAGTGCCGCCTGGCCGTCCGGCAGCGTATAACAACGCAACCGGTTCTATCTAAGCACGTTCTTATCTGACGCTGTCCAGCTGCATTCTGGTTGGATGCAGAAGGCGGCTTTTGGCGCTGCATTTGTACGCTGAAAGCACTGACAGAGCAGACATATTTGATGAGTTCGGAGTGAGAACGGACTGATTATAACGTGTCGGGCTTGGAGAAGACAGCTTTATGTCACAAAACATTACAAACTGGGGGTTTAGACCGACATCACCAGCCAGAGAGGGACAAATGAAATTATGCTATTGCAAATGTGACAAAGTCAATTACACACCAGCAGTATGTATGACAGAGTAGTACATCTGTTAGTAATATGTAGTATTATAATTACAAAAAACCTGTGTAAATAGGTTACCTGTGTAAATCTGCCTAGAGGCAGCCTGGAAGGTAGAAAAATCTACCTAAAAACATTTGCATTTCCTATTTGTGTTTTTTGGGCTAAAACATGCAAAGTTACTGGTTTTGACCTGTTTTTAGCAGTGTATTAAATGTCAAGGATAAACAGGTAAACCCATTATTTGGAGCACAGTGGAGAAAATGAAATCTGAGGTTTGACTTTGTTGAATTAAACCTAAACTCTCCGATCTTCGGTTTCATCAGGATCAGTAATAACTCTGTTAACAGTAGGATCAGAACGGTTAATATTTCTGTGTATACTGTAATGCAAGATGCTTTCTATCGTAGCTCATCAGCAGGACTGCATGCTGCCACCAGCCATGTGAATGTGAGAATATGACCAATATCACCAACAAGGCATACTTGAACCAGAAGAAATAAACACTCTAACCTCATCTCCACCCTACAGCGTGTCGTTCCGCTGCCATGTGTGCTCTTCCCGGCCCAGACTGAACTGACTGACCTCGTCTCCTCTATTTGATCTGGCTTTGACCTTCTGCGCATCTGGAGGTGGAAGGATATAATCTTTGAGTTCAAAAACCTCAAGGGGACGTTATTACAACGACTTCTCAGTGTGCACGTCGAGCTGGGACGTAAATTTAGCACATCAAGACATCGTCAGACCACCACATCATGTCATCACCTGTTCAGTAGCTATCAAAATCATGGATGAATTACGGCGTTCAGATACTTTTCCCTACGCATCATTGTGCGCCATATGTGTTGGAATATTTTCGCATGATAATGAAAAGGTGAAAAGACTTTAGTGGTTTATTCTGATATAAAAGAAAGGAAGGCCGGGCTGTAAAACTTTATCTTTTGCTGCACCGAGGCCACAGCGTGTACTGTTTATGTGTCCGTTGCCATGGCCCACTTTTCATTGTGGCGTCACATTTGATGTGGAGGATCTAATTGAAAAAAAAAAGTCAATCTATTGATCTCTAAGTGTGTTTACAACATCGTCCTAAAAATAGGCCCAGCACCAGTGTGACATCTGTGTCATGTGCTCTCCGGTCACGTTGATTCGTTCAGGAGACGGTCGGGTGATAGAGATGCTTCAAACAAGCTCACAGCAGCCGACTCGGAGAGTAAACTCTGGGTTTTCATTCAGAAAAACTCTCATTTGAATTCTCATTTAAATTTAAGATAACAAATTCATTTCTTTTTACAGCAAAAGAGAGGATGTTCAGTCACTGTAAACATAACGGCAGTTGTATAAAACTGAGATTAAAGGAATACTTCAACCCCTAAATCTTCAACTGTAAATCAGTAAATCCCACGTTACTTTGAATTTTGTTAAGAAAAGTTTGTTTTCTTGCATGCCTCCACATTGAAAGAAGAATCCAAAAAAGAGAAAATTCTTGATAAATAGAAAATAGGGGGCCATGACAGCAAAACTATATTAAAACATCCATTTACAAACTGTTACACAACTTGTGCAGTATAATCCAAGTGTCATATATCTGGTTGTATGCTCATTGTTTTGCAAACATACATTTTAACTAAAACTTGAGTATTTAAAACTGAACTGAAAGTGAAACTTTTTTTACCTCACTGGAAAGTGGAGCTGCGTAATGCCTTGGTCAGTTAGTTTGTGTTATTGTGTGACTTCTGCGAATCTGAACTAACCCTTTAAAACACCACAATAACAATATAACACAAACTAAGTGATCAAGACAGCGAGATAAACAGATAACTGCTTTTGTCAATAGAGTCTGGCTTTGAATAGAGTACGCATGACTTTTACTTTCCAACCACTTTTATATCATAATGTTTGGCAAACATTGACCTGTTTGGAGAGTACTAAGCTTACAACTAGATAAATAAGACTTTATTATGTATTATGCTGCACGAGCTGTGTGAGAGGTCGTAAATGGATGTATTGATTTAGTTTTGTTGCTGTTAAACTGATGCCAGTATAACAGCAGCAAAGCTGATGTCAGTTCATCTAGTGTTTTCTCTGTTTTTGAATTCCACAATCTAAGTTTTCTTCCAGAATACAGCGTAACTCGGAGTGACTAACCAAGTAACCGGTGAAGTCATGTCAAGTCATGTTCAGATTTTCAGATTTTCTTTAAGGACTTCCATGATCATGTTGTGGTTTACATTTGAGAAAAGCTGCACTGTAATCTACAATCCCATTACATGTGAGCAAACTCCATCTGCTAAGGGAGGTCATGTAGTGTGACTGAAAGCCGCAGAACAGCTACCACATGGTGTGGTGTTTTCAGAGCTGCTGTTTCCATGGTCAAGAATGTTGCAGCTGAGAATAAAAAGTACAGGAAGAATTCTACTTGCTTCTTTAAAAACAATATAGGTAAAAAATATGAATATGCACTGTGTAAGTATTTGTGGTCCTACATGTAACACAGCATTACTCTGTGCTCAAACTTAAAGCATGCGTGTATTAATGTGAGACATAAACCCACAAACATCTGTGTTAACCTGACTGCATTGGTATTAATCTAACACAAGGCACAGCAGTGTTAGTGAGTTAATTTGTCTCACACTTCACAGTCATTCAAGAGTGAGGAAGGTGGGGTTTGATATGAAGTAATCCAGGAACTGGTTTCCTGTCCCATGGAGGTCCGCAGCAGCTGTAGCTGACTGATACAGCCCGGCTCTCTGACCAGGAAACCCCCAACAAACGAGGAACTCCCAAACAATTAGCAGGACGACACTGTTTGCCTCATTAAAGGCCGAAACGCGTCAACATGAGCCGTGCCTGTAATAACACAATACTGCAGGGAAACCGATCAGCCGGCGAGATACTCAACAATCTCACTGATCGCTGTGAATAAATCAGCTGAGGGTCCAGAGCTGAGACAATGAGAGAAAAAGGGCTGGGGGGCCAGAAAACACCACAAACCCCCCTCCCCTGTTCACTGCCACGTCAAGTCCAGGCCACAAGCCACAAGATGTTCTTGGCCCACATAGTGAGGCTCCTACTGGGTTACTGCAAGTCAGTCCCACAGAGCAGCTCTGTAGTTCAGCACTGAGTCTGCCAATTTTTTTTAACTCAGGTATTATTTAAAAGAAAATGTCTGTAGACAATAACTTTTTGGAAACTTTGTAGTATTTAAGAAAATAGAATAATAAAAAAGGGAGAAGACTTCAGCGCAGTATCACCACAATAAAAGTGTTTTTTATGCACGCAGTAACCAGAAAAATAAAAACGTCGATGCAGTGAAACAATCCTGTGGTGAATAACCTTTGTTAAAAGGTTTGTTGTTGACACATACACCTACAAACTCACACACCTATGTGTCAATACACAGTCGTGAACACTAAACATGGCACATTAGATTTTCTATTTTTGGAGCTGGACCATTTATCAAGAGCCCTGTGGAAATACATAAATTGTTCGGTTATTCATGGCACCTCTGGTGTACTCTGGTCACAGATGGAGCAGCAGAACTTCAGGTGCGCTGAAAGTGAAACTGTACCATTCATTGTGCTGCGTCTAAAAGTTTGCATCACTCGAAGCAGCTGATCCTCTCATCAATCAATCTGATCTGATCAACTCTCAGTGGATTGTTTGAGCAATTATCCAACCCGCAAGACACAAACTGCTGCCGAGGACAAAAGGAACTCATGGAGAGCTCTGCAGGCATTTAAAAGAAGAAAAAAACAAAAACAAACAAACAAACAAAAAAAACAAAGTTTGCTGACATTATGCTGAGGCTGTAGTTTTTGTTGTAATGAACTGTAATATGTTCTTATATTTATGGTCCTCTGTGTTTGAGAAACATCTTTCTATTAGCTTTAATTCAACACCAAAGTTCAGCCTCAAAACACACAAACTGAGTCAGCACACTAACACCCTAAGTAGGAAAGTTAAAGTTGTCTCGACTAAAACTGAACTTTTAAGTAAGGGTTTTAATTTCAGGGCTGTTGCACTGCATTACATCATTCTGCGTTGTGTTTTTTCTTCTCTGGCCACTCACTGAATTTAGAAATGCATCAATAACTAACTGAAAACAAGTCATATATAGCAGATGTGGATGAATAACCGCTGATATAATTCCACCAAAGTTACTGTCTTCACCACAAATTACAAATAAAAAAGTAGCTGATAACATTGTTTCTATTTGCAAGCTGTGGCTGCAATTAATTTGGGGAAATGAGTGAGTTTTACTGTATAAAATCAAAGAGATTCAACAGTCTTCAGTCGAATACTTCTCACAAATTTACCCTAACATTTTTTTCCTATGATCACTGAAAGTCTCTGATCATCAATTGTAAGAGTCTGACATCTAACAAGGCCACAACACGCAATAAAAAAGCATTTCGTAATGCTATTTGGCTCCGATCTACTTCAGAATGCACGTTTTGCTCATGTTACCTCACCGCTGACAAAAGTCTCCGGCACACTACTGTGCAGTATAACGTATGGCTTTGGCCACCTATTCCAGACTCTCTCTGCGAGCCAAAGGGAAGCATGCAAACCTCTCAAGTCAGCAAGTTTTATGGCAGCATGGCCGGCCTCCATCTCCCTCAGCCTCAGCAGCGCTGGAGTTCAGACCGTGCACCCTGCAGCCTAAACCTCCGGCTCGGGGCCAAACGACTACGATTCAGACTTTCCATGAGCAGACATGTTTGTAACCTCTCAGGAGATGGTGTGAAAAAATGTGTAACAGAAGGGGGTCGGGATTAATACGAGATGGCTGCACAAAAAAATATCAGCTCTGATTACAGACAAAACTGTGACAAGAAAGTTTAGGTAGATCAAAAACACCTGAGTGTGTCACCTTCATTTACAAGTGAAGTTTACTGCAGCCACTTGACACTATAAGTGGTTAAACATTCATGCACTTAAATTATTTGCATCAAATTGCTCTGAAATTAAATTAAATTGCACTATATTAAATAAATACATGTCAGTGATTAATCTTTACTTCTGGCAGTACTGCACATATAATGATATACTAAATTAGAGCACATAAACATAATTCTATTTCCACTGAATACTTGCAATGACAGTCAGTGTCTCAGCTCCCTGAAAAGTCTCAGATATCTTAGTTTTAACAAGCATGGCCAACACAAAATTACAGTAACACCACACCTGAGCGAGGCCATAAAGCAAAACGTTGTATCAAACTCTGCCAACAGTTTTAATGAAGTGAGAAGCCATATTAAGTTTGGAATGCTTAGCAAAATTTCCTTCAATTTGCCAAAGAAAACAAGTGTAATAGGGGGCCCAGCTCCTCAGAAATATCTGTTATAGTTATGGTGGTGCACTTTAAATGTTTTCACTTTAACTACACCTGGTTTAAACCAAAAAGTCCCCAAGAGATGTGAGTATAATTACAAATCAAATCTTATGCCCTAGCTGGCCAAATATCCCGCAGACATGGCTAACAAGTGTTAATGTATTTCCCCAGACTGTTCAGGGGAAGTGGCATTGGAACAGTCTGAGTCCTGCAGTCTGTGGCCCAACAACAGCGTCTCACTCGCCATCGCCAGGAAGCCCGGCCAGACGATTCAATGGGGGCTCTGGTGATAGATCAAAGCCCCGCTGCTACGTCTGCTGATAGCTGCTGGTTAGTGTTTCTTCATTCACTGCTGAGCTCTCTTCTCTCCACACAGCCGGGGACTGTTTCTTCTTCGCCTCGAGGAAGATCATTTATCCAATTTATTTCAAATCAACGCAGCGCAGAGCGTACGGCCCCCTGAACCTCAGCGGTGAGCGCAGAGGGCCTGAGTAGTGAGATCATGAAGTTTGTGCTCCTAAAAATCTGCTCTCTGAAATAAATAAAATGGGGTCTTTTCAGGGTTTAAAGCCAAATATATCAAATGCAAAACCACCAGGTTTCTTTCATCTAACTGCCTCAGAAGTTAGACGATGAAAGAATAAAAAGAAGTACCACAAAAGTGAAAGAAAATGCAGAGATATATGAAAAAAATATAGGACTTTTGACAGCCTCTATTTAAGTAAAGTAGGATGTGTAACAACTGTGTTGGCCGAGTCATCACTCCCACACAATCTATTCCTCCTACAGTGGCCTGTATCTGACACAAACCATTACAGCATGGTTTCACAATATAGTCAAGTAACGTATCCACAACAAACGCATTCTGAAGAGGCTGGCCTGTACTAAATATGCTTACAATAAGCAAAGTTTAAAATACCATATGCATGGAAGTGCATGTAAAATTTGACTAGTGCACATAAATTTCAGCTCTTACATGCACCGGTGCATTTAACTTGATACAGAAAACATGTTGGGCAGGACTGCCAACTGCCACATATCGACTGTTAACTCACAAAGTTGAAAGTTTTCACATGTTTTGAGGCCACACTTCCATTTTCTTATGCAGTGAAAAGATACATTTAAAACCAATAATATTACAGCATTAAAAGAGGACACTGACAGTGCAGGGACAAGACAGAGAAGCACAACACAACAGCAGTACTATGTTCAACACTGCCACTTGGATTCTGATCCACGTCTATTTGTGTTGCACGGTACCAGCACTTGGGCTGTCCAAAAAAGGACAAAGTAAGATTCACATTACAGCAATATTTTGTCACACTATACATATTATATATGAAATAAGTCTTGTTGAATATGTGACACCACCAAAGCAGTAGTGACAGTGAAAATGTCCTCATTTTTCTCTCACAGTGCAGGGTTTCCGGCACATTTATTTATTTGTGGTGGACTGTCACTATTAAAACATCTGTCACGATATATATAGATTTTGTATTTTTGGAGCCGGATCAATGATTAGGAGTGCTATTGGAATATATACACCAGTCTGTCATTAATTTACCACACTCTCGGACTGCAAAGAGTACTCTGGGCACAGATGGAGCAGCAGAGTGTCAGGCACAGTGGAAGTGAAACTTAAGCACTCATTGCGCTGGGTCAAAAAGTTTGCTTTCAATCGCCTCTGCAGCAGCTGCTCCTTTCATCCATTGATCTGATCAGATCAGCTCAGCTTTGATCGAATCAGGTGATTAATTATTCACCCTGCAACTCCTTAAACTGCTGCTGAAGAAAAAAAAAAGCTTTGTCTGCACTGTATTCATGGACAAAAACCTCTGAATTTGGAAAGGGTACACAGAAAATTGAAAAAAAGAAATGAACACACACACACACACACACACACACACACACACACTCACTCAAGATAATGCTGTGGAAAACTCTGCAGTGGATACATATTTTCCTTCAGAGGTTTGCAGAAGTTTTGGTACAAAGAAAGGATGAATACACCAAATAGTGCTGTTAAAAACAAATGGTGATTGTAATTTTAAAGGATACATGCACTAGTGCATATGCACAGAAAAGAAGCATTTTTAAGTCAGGTAAGCTTATATGCATATATACAGTATTTTTTAGCCTTTATCAGTGAAATGTGCTGCAATATTTGTTTGTCCTACATTAAGAAATAGTTTAACATTTAAAACCACATGTAATTTTTACACTTTGATTTTGTCCGAATTAATCAGATGAGATACAATATGTTAACTAATGAGCTTTAGGGATTTTGTTGCTGTTGGACAAAGGCAGACTAGCTGTTTCCTCTTGTTTCCAGTCTCTAAGCTAAGCTAAGCTAATAGTCTGCAGGCAGTAGCCTCATATTTACATAAGAGTGGTATCAATTTTCTATCTAACTTTCAATGAGAAAGCAAATAAGCATTTTTACAAAATGTTGAACTGTTCCTTTAACTAAAATTGTGTTTGGAGAATTTCTCCAAAACAAAAAGCTCCAAAATGAGTTTTGAAGGCCAAAAGTTTTCAGCTCCTGGCAAAGTGATTGGTGAGTCATACTGTGTGACATTGATCAAAAAACCTATCAGCACCTGCAGATATGTTATGATCATTTGTGCTGGAAGGCAACAAGAAAACCTCTTTGTTTAGTTGATTAGGGGGCTGGACACTTTAGAATTGTTTCCATGCACTGGATTAGACATTTAAGCATAATTTTGTATGATAACAAAAACATTTGCACTCACCATCATCAAGGTACATCTGATCCAGCTCCTGCGGTTCTTGTTTGATGCTGACCGCCAATGTCGGAGGGCTGCCATCCTCTTGAAGGGAGCCCCGCCCCCTCTCTGGCACCTTGGCGTGCTGTTGAGCTCCGGGGCTGGTGCTGCCGCTGATGGGCTGGGCTGGTGTGATACAGAGGGCCGGAGAGAACGGGCCGTCAGTCGGGGTGGAGGGCTGCGAGGTCGGGGAGGAGGATGCGGAGCTGCTTGGTGGGTACAAGCTGGGAGGCTGGAAGCGCCCGGGAGTCTCCTGGATGATGGAGACGTGCGGGATTGGGGATTGTTGGCCCGGGTGTTGGACTACTGGGCCGGCGGAGAGGCACTTAGAGAAGGGTGGCGGTGGCGACAGGTCGTGCAGTTTGGGGCTGGTGCTCGGAGACGGGAGCGAGGAGGGCTTAGCTGCCAATCTTTGCTGGCTGACAGAGTAAGCCCCACCCACCACGCATGGCCTGAGGTCCGAGGTCATCACCGGGGTCATGACCTGTGGGGGGAAGTATGGCTTTGGGTGCACTGACAGGCCTGGGCCGTGCTGGCTGCACACCAGAGGGGCGTCGTAGTCGTCGTGTGGCTCCGTCTTTATTGTCGGGGCTGCGGGCAGAGAGTTAGGACACAGAAAGAAAAGCTAAATGAGTAAACACGTATCGCAGCCTTCCTGCAAGTGTGAGTGAGTGAGTGGGTTTGTGGCTAGGATACCCGCTGCCAAACAAACACTCTCATCAATGAGACTCTGTGTCTGAGCCCAGAGCTCTCCCACCCTGCTGAAAATATTCACAAAAGTAGGAAAAAAAGGGATGACTCATCAACACGAGAAACATCCAGCTGCTTCTATAATAAAATGCTTATTTTCTTTGGATGCTGCTCTGGTGCTAATATCCACTTAATGTGCGATATGAAATATGTGGCTGTAACAGCAGCTTTTTACTCAGCAGGGTTCGGCAATTTAAAATAAATTACTGCTCACTCATTGAGACAAAGAAAAGTTGACCTGAAGCTGCTTTTATTAACACAAGACAAAGCCGATAAAAGACAAAATGGAGGCCTTGGAGTGTTTGAGGACAGTGGTTTTCATACAAGCGAGGACCGGAGTTAAAATGATTCCAGTATGAAACATGTTGGAAACCGAGTTTTAAAAATGTGTGCTGTCAGTCGGCTGCACGTCATCAATCTTATATAACAAGCGTTTCAGTCCAGATACAAGGAAACGACAGCATGGCTCTGACCCTGAGCTTCATCTCTGCATCACTTCATTGGATCTATTTCTTCTTTTCTTTTTGTACACTGTAAAATCTGACAAGTTGATTTTACTTTTTAAAAAATCTAGGAAATTGAAAATGCAAGTAAATACAACTATTAGCCTTGATTCATGTTTACTCTATATTTAATCATTAACTTGAGAAGTTTAAAAGACAGTTCAAATGACAAGTTTATTAAGATCAAACTTTCTAAGTTTTAACCGATTTACTAATCAAAGTTTACTGTGCTTTATATCTGTTTTCTGTTGGTTGCAAACTAGTCAGTCATGTTTGTATATTCTTTAATATGTTAAGAAAACAGAACTCAGATCTCCAAATTTTAAAGATTTAAAGTTATTTACGTTACTTTTTCAAGGCAGTCGGTTTCCAAAATTATTTTAAATAACATCAGCCTGTCAAATTTTACAGTGCAGTGAAGCTGCTTTAGATTATAACATGAGGCATGTGCCTGAAATCCAAGCTGAAGCAGCAAAAACTTTATTATTCCGTCTGCAGTTCTTATTCTTATATTTTACTCATGCGCATTTAGTTTTTTATCTGCATCTCTTTGTTTCCTTGCTCCTGAAAATGATCATTTTGACCTCAGAGCAGGTTAAAAAAGTGACTAATTAGACCAAAAGGAGTGAAACTGAGACACGTCATGCTTTGCTGAAGCCTCCACAGTCAACAACTGTAAAAGAGGAACTGCGATGAGATGGTTACACCAACCACAGCACTAAAATAGCACACGTACCCCTATTTTGGGTCTGTTTGGAGGAAGTATGTGTGTCTGCCTGTGGAGGATAGGGCTCATGCACAGAAAGGGAGCGCAGAAGGAGTGCAAATGTTTGTGTTGCCACAAAAGAGACTGTCGTGCCCCTGGGTTTCCGGAGTGTGAAAATCAGCCGTAACTGTATGTTCCCAAAATAAATCTGTTGTTTTTGTATGAGCTGTTTTAACACCTGCAAAAAAAGGTGATGTGATTTTAAAAAGGAGGACAAACTGAAATTAATTTACATTTCATTATTGAAAAACTTGAGTCTTTCATACATCTTTGCAGCTGTGTCTTCAGCAGTGGTGAAAAAAGTAATGAAATCTTTTACTTAAGTATAGAAATACTCTGTTACAAGTAGAAGTCATCAAATATTACTCAAGTAAATGTATGCAGGTATTAGCATCAAATATCCTATAAATAAAATTACACATGATGCAAAATGGCAGAGGTGGGACCAAGTCAGTCTTAAGTCAAGAAAAGCAAGTCCTGAGTCGCATCCCAAGTCAAGTCCCGATTCAAGACAGGCAATACCTGAGACGAGTGAAGACAGGCAAGTTCAAAGTCAAGTCCCAAGTCCTAGACTTTCAGTTTCAAGTCTCAAACAAATCATAAACCAAAAGCAATGCCATTTTATTGACAGAGTAATTATGTTAGCTAAGCATAAGCTTACTAACAATGTTATTATTTGACTCGGGTTTCTGTTCTTTGTGCATTTTGAAAATTTTGAACTAAGTTAGCAATTATTGCATGTCTGACTGTAATTTTTGATACTTCAGTTTGTTTTTTGTTGACCAACCATAGTTTTTGTATGCACACAAAATTATCTGTGATATCATTTTTTCCAAAAGCTGCTCAGTAATGTAATGTTAATTCTTCAGGGTTGGTCTCCTGATGAGCGCTGTCTGTTTGGTTCAAACGAAGTGGATCATTAAGTGTGAACTTGCTGGGAAGGAATTGCGTTAACGTTAGTTGATTCAAGAAATGATTTGATTGGTGGCACTTTTTAAAGTAAGATACTTTTTAATCTTTGGTGTTGGGGGAAGGCATCAAATATTCTCAACTCCAAGTAAAATCATGAGTCATTGGTGTTAAAGTCCAAGTCAAGTTGCAGGCCTTTTTTGAATTTGTTGGGTCTAAAGTCTTAAATTTGAGTCATCAATTTGGTGACTCAAATCCAAGTCATGCGGCCTGAGTCCACACCCACGCAGAAATGCCCATTTCAAAAATAATGTTGAATACATTATTGTATTGTAATTATTGATGCTGTCATGTGTTCATCACTTTTATGTTGCAGCTGGTATACGTGGAAGTTAGTGATATACGGTGTCGTAGCTTCAGCTGTAATTAAGCAATAAATAATAATTTATTAGTTGATAATATTTTGCATTAATAACCTAAATCTGTGGATTCATGAGTAACTAAAGCTGTTTAATAAATGTAGTAGAGTTAAAAAGTAACAGAAAATAGAAATACTCAATTTAAAAATTGACCTTAAGCACAGTATTTGAGTACATAGTCACATTCCACCTCTGGTCGCCACTCTGCCCATTTCTTTTAAACTTTTCTTGACTTTTTCCTTTCCCTTAATGACTGTCAGATCATATTGTCGCCCGTCCGGCTCGTCACCCTTTAGGAGACACTGACCAGACGAGCCGTCCCCCGGTCTCTTCCCTCCCTCACACTCTCTGCGTCCTGAGGACAATGCTCCACTTTCACAGCGGGGCACTCCATCGCCCACGCACAGGGCTGGGCCAGTTCACTTGAATCACAGCTTTGAACCACCCACTGGATTTTCGCTCCAAGCGCCGCAGCGCAATTAGCAGTGGTTTTTACATTTCAGTTGGTGGGTCAGTGTTTATATTTAGCTTGGCAATAGCTTCTCTATTCAAATAACATGCTTTTCCCATGCCCCCTTTCCCCACCCTTGTGTGTCCAGTTGCTGCAGTGCACAGGTACGGAAAAGAACAGATTTTATAGTTTTTTTTACAATGAAGGAATAATAGCGCTGCTTTGTTCCTCCCTAGAAAACCACCAGACAAGCGGGAATACAAACTGTTTGTTCTTGTCTTCAGATGTAAAATGTTTCTAATTAGTCTGGGATTTGAAAGGCAAAGAGCAGACTGAGAGTGGTGAAGTGCTGCGGTGATGGCCGAAAAGTAAAAGAAAGGCAGAAAAAGCAGCAACGTGCTGAGGGCTTAGAGATAATGACAGGCAATCCTCGTATTTTAGTGACACATTTATTTGACAACTTAATGTCTGTGAGGCACTCTGATGACACTTTTTTCACTAAAGCTTTTTTCTTTTCACAAAACGTCAACCCAACAATAAACTCTACTTGAAGAGCTGTTTGGTAAATTATTCATGATGCACTGCAGTGATTGGCTGACGATATTTCTGACACCACAACTGACATATCTATAAGACCAATTTTAACCTGATCAGGATCAGAGGTATTAAATTGTATTTTTTCCCAGTTGTGACATCACAGTGAGGGGCAGGTCAAAACATCATTTCTAAATTGTGCATTTTCATCAAAAAAGTTAATTAAAGCAGACAGAAGAAGCAGTTTAATGCTTCAACACCTAGAGAGTTATGTCCAAAGACTGACAGGGGGGCCCAATTGTGGCCCTCAGACCTATTTTCAGCTTCAGTCATTTTGAGGAGCGGTGAATGGTTAAATACTTTTTCACTTAAAGATGATTAAATCATTTGTACATGATTTTATTTTTAGTAACCCGAATGATGTGAGAAGCAGCAGGCACACTGGCATTTTCACATTATCTAATCTGAGAGCCCTTCAAAGTCTGGACACCCATGCTAAGACTAGTAAGGGTGTATGAGGTGAAGAGTTTTACCGCTGGAGGGGACGTAGGTGAAGCGCTGGTACTGGCTTCGTTTCCTCTTGCCGTTGCAGACGTAGAAGTTCACGTGGACCGGAGTGGAGAGTCTTTGGTTTCGGTAGGGAGGGATCTCAACAAGTAGTGAATTCTGGAACAGAGATTGAACTGAAATTAAGAAATGCATTCCCACAGTTTGTATAATAAAAAAGATAATTTCAAATTATTGTAGTGGGTAAAACTTTTCTATCATCTATCAGAAGTGGAGGTGTTTTCAGTTTGGTTTGTTTGTCTGCAGAATAACTGAAAAACTACTGAAACTTGGTAAAGCGAGGCCGCATGAGCCAAGGAAAAACCCAATACATTCTGGAGGAGAAAAATTATTATTATTATTATTTATTTATTTATTTATTTTACTTTTTTGGCATTTATTTCATTTTTTAACTTTTTCTTTTGCCTTTTTTTGTATCTTTAGCTGATCAGTCCTGTGTGCTGCTGTAATACTCAATTTGCCCACTTCAGGATTAATAAAGTGCTATTTCATCTTATATTTGATATAAAAATTGATGGTTGCAAATATCAACTGCAAAAAAAGGTGACGCACAAGGCAATTTTTTGGACACTTTGGAATGAAAATTTATTCTGAATTTGCCAAACATTAACATTAAATGCACATTAATCCTGGAGCTTTTTTTTTTTTGGTCTAAGATTTAGAAACATTAAGTATATATTGTATTTTTTTGTTCGTTTTTGTTGTTATTAGTTTTTCCAACTGAGTAGAGTATTTGCTTCGAGCTCTGAAATATTAGTACCTATTATTAGTACCTATTATTTTGTATTGTCCCAGTCTTTGTTTGGGAGAGACAGTGCAAGTCAGCAAAGAGGATGTGAGCTCTGAATTGTACTTGGTCTTGTCTTCTTTAAATCCACAGCCAGGAGTTGTTGTGTGTGTTGAGGGCGGTTGATAAAATCTGGTTGTAATCCCAAACGAGGTAGCCACAGAGAGACCATGAAGTAAGGTTATAGAGAGCTGTGGTTGTTTGAATAGTGAAGGAATTGAACTCGGGATAGTTTATTTCCCCGGCAGAGCTTCCTGCTGTCTAAGGAGAGAATGAAGGCCAGGAGCGTGCACGTTCATCAGCCCCATATGTGTGTGTTTCCGTGCATGTGTGTGAGAATATATATGTGTGAGTGTGTTGGAGGTACTGCTCAGTAGCAAGGGAGGAAGTCATCCGTCTACAAAACTGTGCTTTGGAGGACGGCTGGCCCTGACGTTACAGGTGAGAGCTGACACACGTTATATTAAATCACTACAGTCGTAAAGTCAAGTGAAGCCAGATGAGGCTTTTCGACTTCTCTTATTCAACACAATCCATCTGTCCTTCAGAGAATTAGCCGATAAAACCTCTGGAAACGGTTCACCATTTGCACTGCGTAAACTGTAATTGTGTCCAGGTTTAACAGGGATATTTGCAGCGTTTCACTCCTATCGCTGCTGTCCAACATGTCAATTTATGCACATGTACAAAAACCAGGCTCAAGCCCTGTCTGCACGCATACAGATGATGTTGTAAACAGATATTTTCTGCTACGTTTTAGCCCCTCATCCACATGCAAACAGTTTTAGGTCACTAAGACTCTTTTTTTAAATGCATTCAAAGATGCACATTTTTTTAAAACTCCAGTTAATTTGTATCCATGTGGACCTGTAAAACAAAGCAGTTGGGAAACCATGATGTCATGTTCTCACTTCGTGCATGTCAATTATTGCTTGAAGAAAGGTGGAATACTGGTTTGCTAAAGTTTTGCTTGGTCTAATTACTCCTTTACACTTAAAGTAAGTATTCCTTCAACAATTCATGGACAAACGGAGCCATCTGCTGCATCCCAGGTTATCTGGTCCACCTCAGCGTTTGCAGTTTCAAGTCCACCGGAAACAACATTTATGGATAAGATCTGGTCAAACCAGCAGATGGTGGGACAATTTTGAACGTGGGATTGTTGTGGATCAGGAAAAGACAGCCCAATCTCACTCCTAATTCATCAAATACTGCCATTTTGTCTGTGATGTCAGTGTCAGATACTGATGCTAGGAGGCACCTTTTGCAGCAGTATGACACACACCGAGCTGCGGCAGTTTGTAACACAGCTAACGAGCGAGAAAGTCTGTATAGGGAGTGCTTCCTGGAATGTCCAAAACATGTACAAGAGGGTACCTAGTGCGTCATATCGAGACGTGTATGTCCCCTGACAAAGCAGAAATATTTGACAATTTGGATTGAGAACGTGAACTACTTTTATTATGAGGGAAAACTGTGGGAGACAGTTAATGCTGGTGAACATCTGGGAATAAGGGTTATGTGGACAGATCTTTTTTGTGAAAACTATAGACTGTATAAATAATGAACATAGCTACCGTGACATCACCCATTGGTTTGTGAAGTCATGTTTTTAAAGCCTTGAGTTTGGCGTTTTGGCCGTCGCCATCTTTGTTTCTTGAAATCAGAAGTGACCATATCTGGGAGGGAGGCTGGGGCTGTGGAGGGGTTGGATCTGACTAAGAGGCAGATGACATTATTGTCAGACAATCTGCCACAAGTGAAAGGTGTTGTCAAGAATGTTGGAATTAGCAGTAAAAACTAAACTGCTTTTTGTACCACACTGTAAACATGCTCATTCCTGCTATAAAGTTGTGCATTTTAACATGGGAGCCAGCCTCAAGTGGTCATTGGAGGAACTGCAGTTTTTGGCACTTGTGTTAGATTCATTTTTCAGTCTTAGATGTTGCAGCTTGGTTAAAACAGAGGGGGAAAAGATCAGTTTACAAAAAGACACGGCCTTAATCTTGAATCCAAAACACACACGAGAAATAATTCACACTTGAAAGTTTTATGCACACACGTGTTGTTTTGAAAAATCCCTTCAACCCACTGAGGACACAATGGACCTCCAATTTGTGTAAAAGGCATTACTATCACCCGAACTAGAAGAGATGTTTTTACCTGACAAAAGTAATTTCTCTCTTGTGGAGGGAGGAAGAAAAAATGTGACAAATGGAGCATGAAGGAGTGTTCTTGGACTCCTCAAGTGAGCTCTTCAAGGCCATTTGTCTAAGTTTCTGTGAGTAATCTGATGCATCTAATTGAAAATAATTCTTAAAATTAAAAGTGAATCATCCCTCTTGTCCCAGATCTACCTCCCTCTTGGGGGAGGTCAGTCTGTGCAGGTGACGGAGGCGGTGAGGTATTCTGAATCTGTGGTTTGGTCTGCGTTGTGGTGGAGCAACAGAGGTTAAACCTGGCCAAGGTAGCGTCAGTGTTTAGAATGGGACCAATCCAGCAGACTGGGCTGAGGAGGGAGGGAGGGAGGCCCTTTGTCTATTCAAGCAGACAGATGTGTCCCAGCAGTCACTGTATGTGTGTGTGTGTGTGTGTGTGAGAGGGAGAAAGAGTGTATGTTTTGCAAAGGGAGACACTGAGAGCAGGTGCACCGCCTCACATATAGACACCCTCTAATCCCCTCGTCTATCTCCCAGACTCCCACCACTACATCTCTTTGTCTGTCCCTGGCCAAGAAAGGACACACTGCCGAGCACAAACTCCCACTGGATGAAGCATGAACTTTTGAAAACCTCTTCCACACGTTTCAAACACAACACTGCTGTTCTCCCCTCGAGGGCTTCTGCTCCAGGCCGAGAGTCTACTGCCAGATCCCAGTTACACTTCTGCACGTCTGTGTCCTTAATGTGTTTGTGTTCACAACAGTATGTATAACTAAGGTGCTCGACGAGGGCAAAAATGCTACAATGGCCCAAAATATTACTATTAGGAGAAACATGCTGCAGCTTCAGAAATTATGCAAATTCAAAAACACATAAAATAATAAAATCCAAAGCAAATACAACAGACAGAAAGATGCTGCACATTAAAAAAAAGCGCAGAAAGCCAAAACAAACATGTTAACAACATACATGCTGCAAAAACAGGGACAATGCAAAGTCAAAAACACACAACCCCAGTTGACTCTTACATGGGACACAAATACTGGTCTCCTGTATAAAAGTCTGGTGTATGTTTGACCAATCCACCACTTTTCCCTCCTCCTGCCCTATGCAGATTTTTGTACTCTTTCTACTGTTATCTACTGTGGTTGCCACTGACAGGATTACACTGGATTAAGTTGAAAGCCCGGTGTTGCTCTGGTGCCTTGTGTGTTAACAGAAGCCACGGGCCACTGATCCAGCTTTTGAAGCTATAGTCTACTGTCCGACTCCGAGAAACTATCTAATAAACATTACAGCTCTTGGCGAAATGACACCTGTGTCACCATGTTTCTTTTTTTTCAAGCTTGCGTGACCAAGCCGCAATACCAAAGGGGGGCAGGACTTTGGATTGGTAACTCCACTTTCAGCTCACTTGATTTAAACATCAGTAAGTTATTTTTTATGTGAAAACTGAAAATGTTGTGCCTCTAAAATGAATGAGAACAGCTGTTTATTGTCAGTGTTTTAAACCTGAAATGAGACCAGATTCATCACGATAACAGCATCACATGTATCACTTACAGGCTTTGAGGCGTCTCTGTCGACCTTGGCCTCCGTCTCCCAGAGGTGATGACCGTCTGAAAGAAAAAGAAAGAGTTTCGTAATGACAAATGGGAAAATAATCCACCTACTTGGCTCCCAACAGAAATGAAGAAACGGTATGAGCGTTGTTATTATTATCTGTTACATCAGTGATATATAAAACAGCCACACGTCATGCTGTCTGACCCGCCGCTCATGAGCTCATATCCTCAGTCTCACAAACCTGAGAGACACAGACAGAGAGAAATTCTGATGCAATCCTAAAAAAACCAGAGTCATACCAAAGAGATGAGCGACATCTTTGGTGGATCGGAGAAACCTTGACTTCATCGCTGTGTGGAATCCCAACATGCTCCGGCAGCTGGTGGGCTCGTTAATGCACAATTACTGGAAACTGACAACTCGCCTCAACTTTCTTTATTTCTTGTGTTCTCATAGGAATCTTTTTGCTATCCCCATATAATGACTGTTAAATGGTATTTGCTCTTTTTCTGGTAATCTGTTTTTTTTCTCTGTAAAGTTGCCACAATAAAGAGGTTTCCCATCAGGCAATTAAAAAGCGAGGCATCACGCTAGTTGTCGGAAAACAGCAGAATTTGATTTGTCATTCTGCCCAGTGAGGTGTCAGTAAAAGTATATTTTTACCAATTTATTAGACACAGAGGGAAACCACTGTAATTTCTTACCACTCCTGACTCATTACCAACCCTGAAGGGACTATGAGAATGACTTTAACTGCAGTTTAAAGAAAAAAAGGTCAGCTGTGGCCAAATTTTCTTAAATTAACTGAGATATGTGTCGTGTTACTCAACAGGCTGTCTGCAGTTCGATAAGTGGAGCGTTTGAGCTGAGCAGACAGCGTGGTGCAGATGGACGGGGCAGCGCTCGTTTGTGAGGAAAGGAGCTGTGAGGTGGCAGAGATGGAGGAGGTGCAGCTTGGCCCTGACAGCTTCTATTATGTCTGAGGAGACACTGGAAACCTGTTTCCCTTTCCTTTATTTTCCCACACTGCTGTCAGCTGTGGAGAGGAGTGTTAGCTGCTGCTTTCCAGAAAGAAACAATATCATGTGGACCATCTTAAAGAGGATAAACCCTCTACTCTAAAGGAAAAACAAACAAACAAAATGAGTTATGTGGTCAGAGCTGTGAAATTTGTGCACGAAAATCTGCTCAGAAAGGGGGCAGACATAACGTAGGCATGGACTATGAACCAATAATATTACAAATGACTAGTTTGTTTTAAATCATGAACAATCAAGAGGCTGTCTTAACCCTTTTTTATGGAATTTTCTGAATTTGCTAACTTTTCCAGCGGCGCTGCTGATAATTCGGACACAGTTATGGTTCTACTTTTATGGCAAGATTTTTTACAGACTTTAATTGGATATTCTTTATCTATTTAAACAGATATCTGCATATGCATGAAGAATTTGTAGGCAATGGGACAAGATTTGGGTATTGCAAGCATTCTTATTTTAATTAGTAGTTTGACCAGAATTGATCGATCGTGTTTGTCTTTGATTGCCTGAAGGTTAACTGTGTATGTGGTGGGCAAAAGAGATGAAATATTATCTCGTAATCCATCGTTTGATGACAATTTATCTGTATATTAGCTTTTGTCTTTAAGTGTATCTGCACGTTTATAGATATTATTGGAATGTTGTCTTGGCCTGTCTTAAGTTGCTAATCAAACTTTAAACAATGAGCGGTACAGAAACCTACTGTCATTTCTGACACTTCATGCAACTCATCTAGACAAAGCTATTTAAAGAGAGATTAGCAGAATAAATAAGTACTGCTTTAACATCTACTTACTATTTAACTGAATCATATTTAGTAGATTTTTGCCTGGGTTAACCCTTTGAAACCTTAGGAAATTGGCTTGGTTTCTTACGAAAACATGAGAACAGGGCAATTAGCAACCTAAGAAGAAATGACCCAAAATTAAGCAAAAAAAAGTGAAAACAAAAAACAAGCAAAGAAACAAGGAAATGACATGGATAAAATGTGCTTAAAAACAATAATAACTCTGCAAAATTAAAAGAATTATTATTATAGTTTTTGTTGAAGATTTTCCCCTTGCTTAAAAAAAAATCAAAATATACTTATTTTTTCAAAGGGTTAAATTGAAATCAGTGAAGAGAGATCAAACAAAGTTGAGATTTGCAGCTTATCTCTTCTTACAGATGAAGTCTGAAGAAGAGCATTCGCACAAAGCGTCACTTCAATGCTGTTACAATCATTGCACAGCTGTGCAACAGAATTAAATGTTTTTGGAGGTGTGTAACTACTATGCTTTTTGTGCCTCATCTTACAAAGAAATTGTAATTCTGCAGCCTTCAAAAATAGAATAAAATGAAACAAAAAAAGTTTTCTTTAAATATAAAGCAAGCTGAAACAAAAGCATTACATTTCGTGGGCATTGCAGGAACAATCATGACTGATGCAAGGTGCAGACATCTGGCCTGCAAACCTCCCACCTGTGTGTGGTACTCTCAATCAAACTCAACATTTGCAAACCATGTTGCAAGGAAGCCTTTGTGTAAACAATGGAAATGAAAAGGGAAACAGGTTGTCATACAGGAAGTTGTACAGGATCCTTGTCAGAAAGACACAGAGGGGACGCCGTTGCCAATTGGCTGTTTTATCTTTATGTTGTAAAGGCATATTCTATCATAACATTATATTTTATCCAATTCTGGCTCAAATATCTAAGAGTCCAGAGCAGAAAATTGATTTCAACCACTGAACCTAAAAAAAAAAAAGTCGACTAAAACTTCAGTCTGCCACTCTGTGTCTGTTTCTTTTTTTGTTTCTGCTCTGTCTCTCGCTGCCTCTCTTAACTTTGGGAGCCTCTCCAGAAGGGAAGCCTTTGCAGCCGATGTCGATCCACAGGAGGTAAACATGTTTTTTAGATCTCCCTCTACGTTTCTCTCTCCCTGTCTGCTTCTCTGTCTCTGTGACTCACACTCAAATCATTTTTCACATCAATACAGAGATAGAAAAATCTAATTTACCACTTTGTTTTTGTGCCCGACTACCTACTGCCAGGAAACTTGAATGCGTGGGATGCCTTTGTTTGAAAAGAGTGTACCGAATAATTGATAACCACAGAATGTAATTGATAACCACAGAATGTTCCAGAGTTATAGGGCAACATCTGCGTAGCGCCTGCACCGGTCCAATGAAAAACTTCAGCAGCAGTTTCTTTTCAGCTCCCCTCCTACCAAATTTCAGCGAGCTCAATATGGTTTCTCCCTGGCCCACTGTGCTGGATAATATCCAATATTATCTAAGTTAAACAACTCAGCCTAAAACCACCCCGACCATATAAACCCAGTACCCCTCTCCAACTCTCCCAACGCCCAAGCTCCACTTGCCTTGGCTGCGTCCCAGCCTTGCAGAAGTCTTACAATTCACATTTCGTTAGCGATGGTCTATACAAATCATTACTTTCTCAGAACAGACATAACACAGAGCCGTCAATGGCACAGCGGCGGCGGTGTGCTGTACAGAGTCATGGCAGCCGAGGGGGATCAGACAATATACAATACAGTTATTTGTCATGTTGGGTTTATAAAGGGAATCAAACAGCTCCTTGTGCTCCTTAATTGGGGCTGGGTGGAGTAAACGTTTGGTGCCCAGAGTGAAACAGCGGGGTGGCGTGTGCCCAAGCGCTCATAACGTACAGTAAATATAAACACATGCTCTACCCATGCTGAAAGAGTTCCCTTGTCCTCTGACTGATGACTGAAACTTCTTCCTTCCTCCCGCCCTGAAAGCACGTGGATTATGGAAGTTGCATGCAGTATGTTAAGGGGGCGGCGACTGTGCTCTGAGCTGATAAATGGTTGCGAGGACGAGATACTGACATCCACTCTGCAACAGTGGCGCCTGTCACTGTGCAGCGTCATCTGGATGCAAAGCAACGCTTTCATCAAGAAATCAATCTCTGGAGTCCCTCAAACTGGCCTGCAATTTTTATGAATCATGCACTGTAATTTATGAAAACATAATCCCCGCTGTTTATGTGGCTGTAATTGATTTGTTTATGAAAACAGCCATTGTTCTCCGAAGTGTCAGAGGCAGCCAAACCACTGAGCGGCTTCAAGTGGAAGTCATTGTTCTATTGAATGCAATGAAACTGAAGCCTGTTGACCGCCCTTCCCTCCGAACAAAACCACCGCTCAAAGCTAACGGAGCTACCACATGTTAAAAACAGCCTCGCTCCCTCCACTGTTACATTACTGTCATCTTCCTCGCAGCTCTCATGGGGCTTAAAGGAGGATGGTTATCTGTAATTTTGTACAGGTAATTCCAGACACCATCTGGCAGCCCTGCAGCACCATAATCCTCTCACAGTTCAATTTTCAGGTTCCTGATACTTCTGCGGCTGCTCCGGCCAAAGACAATTAGACAAAATTGTTTGGGTGTTCCAGTCAGACGTGGAAAGCTCGTCCAGGTTTCCTCCTGTTTAAAGCTCATCCGCACACAAAAAGATGGACAGGTGAGGACGATGAGTCAAAAGACACACACCGACCCCGCAGCCGTGGAGGTTTGATAGAGCCGGGAAACGGTTATTCACAGTGATACAGAGTGCAGGCAGGCAGCTGTCCAGCGCAACTGGCCAGATGTGAAAGTGCTCTTTTCACAAGGGGGTTTCTCCTCTGTGAGGATTTCCTTCAGGATTTCTCACTCAAATTAGGTTATTATCAATCAATGGGGGGGGGCACTGAGCAGAAAACCTCATGTTATTAAAAAGGACTGGATGAAACTAAAAAGAAAGTCATCCATTTGTCCAAAAACTATATTTATAGGGTATACATTATCTCCAGATAACTGCACAGTTCTGAAAGCAAAACAAACCCTTAAAACCCCATGAGATTAGCTGATAAATGCATTGTCAAAAAGGCTGCAAACAGGACTCTTTTTTTCCCCTAACTAGCTAGCTGCATTTACTCTTTGCACCCCACTCTCTCTTTCATTTTTATTTAAATATTGGCGCCTTGAGCCTTTTGCTTTCAGACAATAAATATAATCTGAGCACTTTTTCAACACAACCCAGAAGACCACACCACAAAAAAATAAAATAAGAGGTGAATAAAGGACAGAGGGGCCTTATTTCCCGAATGGACTGAGTGTGACTTATCAGAGACAGCATCTTCGGGGCAGAGCCGGGGCAAATGAAAGCAAGGTGAGATTGAGTCAGGTTTAGATTACAGGCTGATGTCTGCAGCGCCGAGGCCGTACAATAATCTCTCACGACTGATTGGCTGTAACCAGGAGTGACAACTGAACCGATGCTATCTCGCTTATTTCTACTGAGGCGGCGCTGAGGCAGGAGACATGAGGGGCGGGAGGGCGTGACAGAGCAGAGCTGACGCACAGTTACTGTTTTCAGATGTTGTGCTCTGAGCAGGTGACAGAGTGCGTCTCTATGGGGGGAAACAGGGATTTCCTTCTGCGTGAGTCATGGGTAGCAACAACAACACACTCAAAAACATGAATATGAAACTGCACATGAGCCCTCACTGTCACTGCTTCTTCCTCTCAAACACACACACATACACACACACACACACATACACAAACACACACACACACAGAAGTGGAAACATCATTTAAACCATGGGACAGTAAAACAAAACACAAAACAAATGAAATTTTCAGTTTGTTGGCAGCTTCTTTAGGCAGGATGTCCCATCCGGCCTATAATGACAAGGGAAACTCTGACACACACACACACACACACACACACACACACACACACACATTTGTAAGTTTGGGACGCATGCAAACACCCAATATGTCAATACCCACATGTTATGTTACCGCAGCTTTGTGAATGTTACTTGGCAAAAGTGCTTTATTGAAAAATTGTGCATCGGTAAAATTAAATACTTAAGCTCATTGTGGCAACAACATCCACCGCTCTGGTTTTATGAGTTTGATCGTTAAAACTCAGCTTCTCTGCTTTGGCGCAAGTAAAATAACAATAAAAACATATTAAATTTCCAGCTCTGCATGTGAATGCTGGGATGATCTACATGCAAATTAGTTGTTTTACATCTTGCCATATTTGTATCTTCTTAAATAAGCAACGTTGTGTTACCCCAGAGAGTGATGATGCCTCCTCTTGTTTACTGTATCTATTTACCTATCTATTTATACAGAGAGCAGCTGTAAAGAAGACCCAATCTGATCCGTGGGGAGCTCACAGCTTGCAGAGTTAATGAAGTGGTGGCACAGAGGCAGCTTGGATCGAGAGGTGGAAGGATGGAGGGAAGCAGAAAGGGGGGGGCAGTGTTGTGGAAGCCTGGCTTAAGGGTGTTTCCATGGTAGGATTGCCCAGGAATCTGATGCTTGTGCCAGACGCGGGGAAACCCTCATCAAAAACAAGGGAGCACACCCATCAACAGCAGTCCAAAGGCTGCACATGGCCCCAAAGACAGTCGGATTCACAGCTGCTGCTGCTGCTGACCCACAAGACTGTATATCCGGTCAAATCTCTCTCTTTGTTGCTGCAAAACCAACTGTCCAACTGATAAAAGTTATAGGTCAATGATTCATGGAGGCAGAATTAAACTCTGGTTGAAGTTGAGGGGGGAGAGCTAAAGAACCACATTTACTGTGACTAAGCCAAGCAGGGCCGGACTTGGATCAATTTGAAAAACTGGTATGAGAGGATAAAGAATTTTTATTCCTGACATTGGAAAAAGCACTTTGACAAAAACGAATCTTAGCTTCCACTTATTAGTTTTTTCCCCAGAACTTACATAACTTCTTACTCAGTGGATGGAGTTTCAATTATTGTTATAATACGATTGAAATTATTATAAGAAAGTTGAAATCATAGAAACATCATAGTGCCATTCCTAGCACATCCGGCATCCCTTGGCAAGCTTCCCCGGCCCTTTAGCCCCCACCCCAAAAAGAAAAAAGTATTACTAGGGCTATAACTGACTCAGAATTACCAAATCAGATTTGGCTGTTCAATACAAATATTTGACGATTTGTTTTGTTTTCAACACAAAGTCAGCAGGATGCTCAGTGTAACAGCAGCATACACATCATGTAGTAAACAAGCTAATGGTGCTAATAACAGATCAAAAACAACATTTTTTGCCAACACTAGATATCAACAAAAACCAGATACTGTATCATATTAACTTGCTGTGAGCTGTAAATTCACCACATCTTCACCTTACGGTGCAGTCTTTATCTCCCTCTGTGCTGCTGCCTGTAGCTGCAAAGAGTAGCATGGAAGTCAAGAGCACTCACTTCGCAGCAAAATCTGGGGACCAAAACATCCCCAGAAGTACACTGCATAGAAAAGAACGACTACCCGACTTGAAGGAATCTCGGTCAACTGAGGGTCTCCAACTGATAATTCAAACCTCCGACCATCAAGGGGCAGCCCTAATTATTATCATCTCTTGAATTATTATATATATCTGAGACAAAAATCACAAATGCTCCTATTTCTACTAAACTCATATGGAGATGCTGTATTGAGGGTGTAGTGTATGTAGTGCTCATCACTGGCCACCAGAGGTCAGCCTCAACTGCTGGAACCGGCAAGTGAGTTGAGAAAAATGACAACCGCAAGTGGTGAAAATAACGTTACAGGACTGTAAACAGCCGCCACAGCAGAGAGAGACCACCAAGAAAAACAGCATATTTACACATCTAACTCTGAAAGTTAAAGGTTTACTTTGATCAAATCAGAGTTGGTTATTGTTGGAACATTGGACTAACTAACTAGATGACTAATGAGATTACCTAAAATGGTTTTGGTGAGTTTGATTTTGTTTCTGTGGAGCTTGAATGAAGTGTGTTATGATGATTTAATAAGGCAGTAGAGGTAGTCTTAGCTCGGTAAAAGACAGAAACCTGAATTCGGAATGTGAAGGATTGTATTTCTTAGTTTAATAAGGAAATAGGTGCTAGAATATTGCATGTATTGATATTTTGAGAGTTTATATTTTTTATTTATTAGACTGAAAAGCTAAGAGAGCCTGCTGAATGTAACAAGCTTACGGTAGGAAGGTAAAGGTATGAAAACATTGACCCCGCCCAAGCTTACTTCTATGTCTTTTATTTGAAGTTTAATCCGACCAGAGACATTATTGTTGTCACTACAGAGCAGCTCTGAGCAACTATCTGCCCTCCTCTCAGGAAGAGCGCCGGGTTAATCAAAAAGGTTGGGAAGAGGGGAAACAAGGATTTGGCTCGTTCAATCACTTCTTGTTTTGATAAACAACCTCACTTCTCTATTGTACAGAGCTGGAGGGGGGCGGGAGGGGCAGCCTTGAATTCTTCCTCTCACAGGTCGAACAATGAAAAGGCTTCCCTCTTTTTTTCTGAATGAGTCACCGGGCCGATAGGATCACACGTGTTTACACTGCTCAGCCTCGGCCCAAACCGTACCTCACGTTGCCTCGCTGAAGCTAATC
The DNA here is from genome assembly GCF_026936395.1 of Plectropomus leopardus. Taxonomy (NCBI): domain Eukaryota; kingdom Metazoa; phylum Chordata; class Actinopteri; order Perciformes; family Serranidae; genus Plectropomus; species Plectropomus leopardus. Next base: position 27,098,911 of record NC_142192.1, on the reverse strand, counting down.
AAGGAAATTGCTGTTTGTAAACCTCCTCGTATCAACATCTGGGAGCAGTCCCTGCTCCCCTCCAAACCAAAACGGCTTAAAGTCAGAAAAAGAGAAACAAATACTGAGGCATGGCACACACAAAAGTGCATGCATCCACACCACGTGCACAGCCACCCACACAGGCACGCACGCACGCACGCACACACACACACACACCACACATGCTGCATTTGTGATCCATTCCTCTGCTGAACAGGCAATGGAAACTTCTGCAAATGTAAATCTGCTGGGTTAAAAATACAGCGCATTAATGTGCACCACATGTGGCACTCTGGCAGGATGGAGGATATTTTGACGGCGGGGGGAGCGGAGAGGAGGGAGGCAGTCCTGGGGTTTCTCCAACAACGGAGAGGGAGACACACAGACACACACACAGACACACACACACACACACATACACGCACGCACGCACGCACGCACGCACACACACACACACACACACACACACACACACACACACACACACACACACACACACACACAGCTGCACAGTGAATCCAGAACTCCTCCTCTTTTACCTTGAGCCTTTTCCACGAACACCACCTTGGAGTCGTGCTGGAAGTTGTGTCCGTCGATGAGCATCCTCTCCCCCCCGGGGGCAGGACACGTCTCCAAGCTCCTCTTATCCACCAGCGGCAGCTCCTGGGCCGATCTCTGGGCTGTGGGAGGGAGAGGAGAAACCGGCCTCATCGTTCTGCTAATACACACCCACTCCCCATGCAGACCTGAGCATCCAGACCGAGGCTGAATCACTAACGTAGACAGCAGCTCTCACACAGCAGTCGACTTTCAACCTCCACCTCTTTATTTTAGAATTAAACTGCCTCTTTGCCAGTAAGTAAAAAGAGGCTCTGTGCTGTGTTTATTTGTGTTTATCTCAAATTATGGTGGATGTTTTGTCTGAAATATTTGGTTGGAGAGTATCTTTCCTCTCCCTCTCTCTCTTACCGTTTGGCTCCTCATTCCCTGCTTATTCTCCGTTTTTCTTTTTATCGCTCGCCATGAAATATTTGCAAACCTTTTTCCGTCTATAATGCTGACGTCTTGGCCAGGTCTCTCTTGTGAAATATAGCTCTAATTTCATCATGATTGACCAGGATACATAAATAGAGGTTCAATAAAACCTGAATAGTTTTCTCATGTGAGAATCATCTTTTAGTAATTTGATGCTTCTGTTTTTCTGATTTTGATAAAACTCTAATTCTCTGCTTTTGGAAACCATCAATCTTTCCCACATCTCTCTGGTTCTGTGTGTCGTTCTGCCTCACTCGCACACAAAGTGAATTTTGGTCAAAAACAATTGCTCTGTGGCAGCCGTTCAGAAACTAACAATGGTCTATTTCAAGGGGCTGAGATCATGGTTTAACTACTGTCTTTCATTTACCTCATAAGACTTAATCTCTATGGCAGCTCTGAGTGCCAGAACCACATGAAGTGGCTGATGTGCCGGAGTTTGTCCTGGTCCAGTGAAAGGTCAAATCCAGTGCAGTGCACAGAGTCGATAGAGTTTATCGAGCCAGGCCTACATTAACTTTACACAGACAAATACTGTTAAAATGCAGCTCACAATCACATGCACCAGTAGTTACAGGGCTGCATCAAATGATTACTGTTTTAAACAGTTTGTCTAATGCTTATCTTTCAATTGAGCAATTATTCTTTTAATCTATAAAATCTTAGAAATTAGTAAAAAAAAAAAATATGGATCTACAAAAGTGACAGGGATATTTGGCATCTAAAACAAAATTTGGCACTAAAAATGGAAATATTATATATATACTGCAAGAAATTCTATTCTATTTTTGATGTTTTTGTATTCTTTTTTTAATCAATGACAATCTTCAGATTATTTTTCATGTTAATGTTTGGGGGTTCTTTGATTTAGTTTTCTGGATTTTTTTTTTACGATGACAACTTTTTAAAAACTTTTTTCTCTGTTTCAATTTTCTTTCATTGTTTCAGCATGGAAAAAAAGCAGACACTGACAAAACAATGACATAAAGACAGAATCAGAAGATTGTCATTGAAAGATATATGAGAATGCAAAAAAAGTTGGGTTTTTTTCAGTGCTAATTTTTTATTTTCGATACCAAAATTTACTGTCACTGTTCAAGCTCCATAGAAATTGAATGGAATATATTGTAATAGTATGGAATATACTGTAATATTTAATATACAATGACAAAAGTGCAGACAAGACAGCAAATCCTCGTTTGGTGAAAATGCTTTTTGGGAGTTTCCAGAGGTGGGGAGTTGCAGTGGTAACTCTGATTTACATCCATTCGCCTAGAACTCAACTTAATGCAAATTAGTGACAGCCAACGTGATGTCACGTCTCTGCAACTGCAATGCAGCGCAACCAGAATGCATTACATCGCTGCTTAAATAGACAATGAATGGGAGGCATGGAAATGAAGGATCCTGTGTACACTTATTATCATATTCTGTGCGGGATTCTCCTCACAGTAAACTGATACCAAGCTGCACTTAAATGCAGTAATGTTTTAAACTAAATGCTGCAGCAAGATGATCACAGTGTCAGTGCGAACGGGCTGATGTTTAGATGGTGTAATGTTCATCATGTTCAATTAGTATAGTTTAGTTTGGTGTGATAGCATGCTTGCATTTGCTGATAAAGTAAAGCTTCAAGTTGTACTTTATTAAGTTCAAAATTTAACTGGATGAGCACATCAGATGAAAGCCAGAAGATCATCAAAGTAATTACAGTTCATCCTGAGTGCCAGGGAACATGACTGTGTATAAATATATATAACACAGAACATTTATCTTTTGAACCCTTAGAAGGTTTTGGTAGTCGAAAAGTCTTGTAAATTGCAAGAAATTAGTAGATTTATTAAAAAAAAGGTTGATAAAATTATATAGAATTATCATAATTATATATATATGATATGTTAGAGAGTTATTATTATATTTAAGCACTTTTTACTGTTATATTATATTAATTTAATTTTTAATATATTATATTTTATTAATTTTTTTAAAATATATATATTTAGGCACTTTTATCAATTTTTTCGGTTGTTTTTCAAATTTTAGCTTTGTTTTGTTGTGCAAATTTTTAGGTAATTCTCTTACCAATTTTTCAGGAAATCAAGCTTCAGAGGGTTAAGTTTGGAAAAAGAATAAGAGGTACTCACAGCACTCAATGGGGTTGGATGACACCTGCAAGGACACCGTCCTCCCTGTGGCCTGATTGATGTGAACTCTGAAAACCATCCGCACACGTGTGTTCTTGCGTCCGATGTCAGTCTCCCCCTTTCTCAGCTCAATATCTGAATTACGCAGCTTCAAGATCCCTGCGCAGTCGATTCTGTTCGAGGAGAAGAAAGATGAAGAGTTTGCCAAAGTATGCGCCTGTCCAAACGGCAAATCATCACCTGCACTAATTATATATAAAGTCTCAGTTAATCAGGCTGTGATTTATACAGTGCTGCAGCGATATCAAAAGGGATTTTCACTCCATCAACACTATCCTTACGGAGGCTGCAGTCATGTCAACAGAAGATTAACACCACTGCCCCCATCAGAGCTTTTACACCTCAGTGCATCCACTCTTGGCTGAAACTCAAACTCTATAGAAACCTATGGCTGGGAAACGTTCATCAAATCAGGAATTTCTTTGTTATTACACACAAGAGATGGCTCCTAAAATACTGCTCCCCTTCCACAAATCTTACAAAAGAGTTGGCTTTAATGATTTCTTTAAAAAAAAAAATCTCCATCACACACTTCATAAAAGCCCCCCTCCTCCTCCTCCTTTTCCTCTCTGTCTGCACTCATCTAACGTTTTTATCCTTAAATACCTCAAGCCTCTTCCAAACGGTTTCTGGCTTTTCCATCGCCGTGCTACTTGATGCCGCATTCCTCAAAGCCTAGTTAATGTCAACTTTTACACACATTTGAACACTCCCTAACATTCTTCTCGCCAGACACCAGGGTCTGCTCCACTGGCGAAGCAATCAGGTGTTGATGCTAAGGACCCCAGCTGTTCAGCTCTCCGCCTACGCAGACGGGCTGAGTGCAAAACCACAAACTGAGGCAACCATTCAGAGCCTGAGATAAAGTTTATACCAATAAGAGAGGCTTTTTTCTACTGTAACTTCATTTATTAAGAGTTAATTGGAGTCATACCAAGTTGACCATTTGTGGCTTCATGTTAGCTAACAGACTTATCGTCAATAACCATCTCAGAAATATGATAATGCCTGTTTCTATACCACGTAATAAAACATCTATATGTCATACAGTCAAAACGGATAAATCTCCCACAAATCCCTCGTCTACAGTGTAAGCACTCTGAGGCGTGTCCCCCCGTGAGAAAAGAGAAACCGTATCCTGAGGTGAAGGCGTTGTATAAGAGGAGCTTATGTGTTACATCCATTAAATCGCAGAGAAAATGCTGATGCTAGCAGGCTTCTGCTGCTGCCGGCAGCTCAGACAGAAAGCCTGAGGTCCCTGTTAGCAGCCCAGAGCTTCCCCCAGTAATCTGATCTCTAAGGCTTATAAAATGTGAAAGCCACCCTTCTGTGTACAGAGGGCAAGACTTTCACAACCCAAAAATTCACACTCTCGGACACACACAGAAAATCAGGAGCAAACTCAATAGCTCCAGATTTAGCTTCTTTTCCTTATATGCAAAGTTGTGATCAAATATGTTTTGATACTTTTATGAGCTTGAGATCAACATTTCTCCCTGCAGACGACCGGAAAGATCTCTCTGTTTGAGTAAACTCATTAAATCTGAGTTTAGAGATTTTAATGTGACAACAGTGAAGCACATCATTGCAGAGAAACTGGTGATTACTGCATCATGCATGTTTACCATTTCATGCCAGGAATTATTTTAAGATTTTTGGGGGGAGGTTTTGGTCAAGTCTCAAGCCAGTTTGGACAAGTCAAGTCTTTTTTAACCAAGTTATGACTTGTATGGGATATGGCATGGCAGTATGGTCAACATCCACACATGAAAAATATTCTTATGGACTTATTGGCATTTTACTTATGAAGACTTTTGAATTAATGGAATACTTCACCTCCAAAATGACCATTTGTGAATCAGTTGCTCAGCACATTACATTAAATTTGTAAAGAAAACATTTATACCTGCACAGGGAACCTTTTTGAGCAATTTCAGGGGGACACAACATTTCACTACAGCAAAACTGTCTATAGTTAAACGTTTTAGCAAAAGTGCATGTGTTTGGCGGGTACCAAGCATGGATTACACTGCACAAATTGTGTGAGTTTGTAAACAGATGTTTTGATTAAGTTTTACTGTTGTTAAATGTGGTTACCAATGACTTCAGTTTTTGAAGAATGTTGACCTTTTATTGATTCTTAATTGATCATGGAGGCACATGAGAAAAACACCATTTTCCTAACAAATTCAATTTAACATGGTAAATATTACATAAAAGTGGTCATTTTGTGAGAGAAGTATTCTTTTAGGGGCTTGTCTCAACTTGAGACTTGATTGGACTGGTCTCAGATGAGGCCAGGCTTGACTGGTCTGGAATGACTCCAAACTTGATATGGACTTGTCTTGAATAATTTGAATCATATCCCAGTTTGAACCCACTGCAGACGTGAACATATTTTAACAAATCACTGAGTCAAACCTCAGTGGACGGTGCAGCCCCTGACACTCACATGGCCCGCATGTTGTTCTCTGGCAGCAGTGGGATCTCCAGGATCTTGGTGTTGTTGTGCATGGCCTCGTGGCTCGGGGTGGACACTGTCTTCCCGGTGATGCGGTGGACCTGGTAGAAGGCGTGGGGCCTCAGCAGCCTGTCGTCAGCTGTGCCTATGAACAGCTGCAGGGTCAGTGGCTCGCTGTCCATGTAGCCGTGGAGCTAAGATGAAAGGAAAGACACAGTTGTGGTTAAGCCCTCATTTCTCTTCAAAAAAAAAATTAAAAAACGCATGCTTTTAAAGACCATTTTAGGTCTTTCAGAGGTCAGGCTCTCAGTGGGATGGTTTTCAAACAAAGCACCCATTTAGGATCTTGTAATCACCCTTTTCATCTTCTTTAATTTACCACCAACGGCCTGTGTACACTTCCTCCATCAGGTCATGTCAGGCCTGCCAAGATGTTGATATTACAGTAGCTGAAGGGGGTCAGCGCTGCCAGAAAGCAGAAAAAACACCAACAGCGAGCAGTTTTGTGATTTGTGACAAGCCTCAGCTAGTGTTTCAGAAAAGTCAAAGTCATGTCAGTCCCACCGAGTCCCGGCCAATCAGGGTCAAGAAAAACTCTCTGCAGTGACCCTGCTCTGATTTTTATCAGTAAAATGATCCTGAAGCGATGGAGCTGAGAGAAGTGCTGCTCGCTGGAGCTGATGGGCTCGACAGAGAGCTTCTAAAGCACTCCCAGACCTCCATAGGTGTTGCTTGACAGTAGGCCTCCTGCCAGGATGACCTCAACCACCCAAACTGCAGAGTGCAGGCATGAGGCAGAAACCCACACAGCGAAACCTGAGAACAGCAGCTACTACTGACACACTGTGAGAGTTATGTATGTTATCCATACAGTGTAAGTGGGGTGAATCACAGTGGAATATCTGGCATTTTAACGTCGGAACAATTGAAAGAAAGACAATGCATGTAATAAGGCATTAAATGTGTAGATAATATGGACAAATTGCTCAAATTCAATTTAATTTGAGAGGCTACAGCTACAAACTGTTAAACTCCTCACGTGCAAACTTCAGAAACTGAAGCATCTTGTGTTGCATTTATTTATGAATCAGTTTCACACCATTCACAGTGAAAACATAACAAATCAACCAGGTAGGTTGTTCACAAACATGTTTTTACAGAAGAGACAAAATGTGATGACACTGCCACTGTTAACCAGACAGATACCAACCAACAAATCTGATCAACACTTTCATCCTCAATAAACATGCTGTCGTGACTGCTTTGCCACATTCCACAATACAGCCTTATATATTATTATAATATCATTATATATATATAATGATGTATTTCTAAAAATTATATAATTTAAAAAAAAACTTTAAATTTTAAATTTTGGCATTTTTCTAAATTCCTCCATTTTTCAGCCAAATATTGTGATATGTATTTGTTTTCTTAATGTCCCATAGAGAACCTTAATTTAAAAAAAAAAATCACTATATTTGAAAAATGACATCATGAGCACATCATCATCCACACACCATGTCAGGTCGGTTACTTAGAAGCAGATGCTGAACCCCTCCTGAATATACTGCTTTGTTTGAGATTCCCAGTTGAAGCGATCGTCAGGGAAATGTTGAAATTCAGACCACAATTTTCACTTACACAAGAGGAGCACTCGAGGCGAGGAATACCCACAACAAGAGTGAAAAGGCTTGGAGCGGGGAGGCACAACATGTGATTTGGAGGAGGATCCCTGTCAGGGTTAAGAGCCTGCAAAAGCCCTGTATATTTGTGTAAGGAAATGGGTTGCTGCCTAGCAATGCTGTTTATTTAGGCAGCAGGAAGGAGTGTGATGAAGCGAGGAAGCCCACTCGCAAAGGTTAGACGGTTACTCTCAAACTGTAATTACAAACAGATTATCTGCTTTGAATTATTATCAGCATGAAATTCTAATCAAATATAAATAATCAAACCCAACAGTGTCATCTGAATGATTTCAGCTGTTTCTGAACTTTCCACTTTTTTTTATCACTCACTTTAAGATATAAAATAATCAAAGTGGCAATCTTGAAATCAAGAACCTCTGTGATCTGAATCATCTGCTTTATAAAGCAGCTGCAGGAGACAACAGTTGTGATTTGTTGATGCAATTAAATAATTGCGATACCTCTTCATGTAAACCCTCGGCTCCTCCACCCCGGCAGTTTGACATGGCAGTGCAGCCAACCCTCCCTAGTTCATATTATCACCCACAAGAGGAATGCCGAGACTCCGGCTGCTCTGAGGAGGAGAGAGAGGTGAGGGCGACTGGGGCTCCATCACCATTCCTCTCATGGACCCTCCCAACTCGAAAAGCATGATCACACACACATAAACACATGGACTCATGGATGGTTTAGGAAACAGGCCTGCCAAGCACTTGCAAGGGACCCAATGTGTCATGGGCCCCCTCGCTTTCATCTGCAAAATGTTACTCAAATCAACATGTACTAACCAAGGAACCTATAGTTTTTTAGGCAAGGAAGCTATAAAAGATCTAAGGGTCATGACTTCAGGGACAGCAGTCTAATTTTTTTGCAGACTGACACGTGGCAAGTCCCACTATAACCCAACATCTCTGTTGTTTCATAAATGACAGAAAAATGCTCCCACTAATTACAAAAACACGTATTACCTGAAATTGACTGGTGTGTTTTAAATCTAAATATGCAAAAAAAAAAATTGCTTATTATTGGTCTCCAAACAGGTTTTCTTTTCATAGTTTCCAATGGATACAACATTACTACAAAAACACACAAAACAAACAACCATGAAGAGACACAAATTGACAAAAAAATCCACCACAAAATGATCTAAAAGAGACAAATCAACATCAGATAAATTTACCACAAAGAGATACAAAACACAAAAAAAGATGCATAATGACTTTAAAGAGACAAAAAATAATAAATATCTAGATATCCTGCATGCAGATGCACATACAGACCTCTAACCTTAAATCACCTTATTCTAATCAGTTCATTCTTCAGTCTACGTGAACATTTCTGCCAAATTTGAAGAAATTCCCTAAAGATGTCCTTGAGATAATGCCTTCACAAGAATGATACGAATGGAAGGTCACATCAACCTTTGACCACCAAAATCTAATCAGTTCATCAATGAGTTCAAGCGGACTTTTGTGCCAAATTCTAAAATATTCCCTCAAGGCGTTCTTGAGATATCGTGCTCATGAGAATGGGACAGACAAAAGGATGGACAATCCGAGAATATAATGCCTCTGGCCATGGCTATTGCTGGCGCTGAGGAATTTTTCAAAAAGAGCCAAAACCACCATGTGTTTTGCTCCTATGTAGGAGAGGTGGTGGGGCCTTTTGCATATCTGTGCCCGGGGGCCCACTGTCTCATAATCCGCCCATGTTTGAATTGCAGTGTTTGTCAAGAGAGCTCAGTGTGACTGTCACACTTTTCGCCTCACATGATATTTGTTGATTATGCTGTAGTTAGAATCAAAATTTGATCAAAGCAAAGACAAGACACATGACTCCAAAAAGAAAAATGCACTTCAGAGCAGCTCTCAGTTTGGATGTGTTTTTTGGGCTGATCATAAAAGCTGACAAAGAAAAAAGAAGACCTCACAGACTTGAATAAGGGGTATTTCCTCTCCACCAAAGTACAGCATGAAACCCTGAGCATTAACTGCGGTGAGGACTGCACACAGCACTTCAGAGGGGCATACTTCAGTCTGCTGCTGGCGTAAGGGCGGGTGTGGTTGAGGCAGGCAGCGGCGATGGCATTGAAAAAGAACAGAAAATAGCCGCTTTAGCTGTGCGCTGGATGCTGGAGAAAAAAGCGCACCACACAGAACAGGAGCTTCCAGAATAAACTCTGTAAAGTCTGGGCAGGGTTTGAGTCAGAGGGGCGGCGGGACGAGCCACAGAGGCTTCGTCAGCCAGCGTCCACACAGCAGAGGCTGCGGCGCTGTGTGCGCCATGTAATCAGGAAGTCACAGAGATGGGGGCTGCCTTGTCTGAGGCTCCCTCCAACATCTCCATCAGAGCCTGCCAGAAACGTGTGTGGTTTAGCTGCTGCCGCCTCCGCAGGACGCAGCACGCGATGATGTCAGCCGTACACACGGGAACTTTCCTAAACAAAGGGAAGTCTGTGTTGGGGTTGGGGTGGTAGCTGGCGGAAAAGCAGGGGGAGGTTTGGGTTTAAGTTTGAAGAGAACACACACTCTCTTTTTCAGCCGGGGTGAACTCAGACCCCTGTCATTAAATCATTAGCACCTTCTCATGGACAAATACACGCGTCCTGCACAGATGTGTGGCTGAAGCTGCAACACGCTGGATGGTACAACATGTTTCCAAATGTCATATTCTAAAACTGCCAACAAATAAAGTATTTCTGTTTCCTTATTCCAATGATGTTTCCTCAGTGAAAAAATATACCACAACACTGTTACACCAAACCTTAAAGTATTTTGAATAATTTCTTGTTAAAGACACAATTATCATTCTGCTGGATGACACATTTAGGCTTAGGCAACAAAACCTCCTGGTTAGGTTCAAAAAAAGATTATGGTTTGGGTTTGGTATGTTTGTTACTTGATGTAAGTTTGTAAGTAAGTTTTTGTTTATGTAATGGGTATAGTAATGTGTAAGTGTTGGGAGCTGATAAGTACCTGTGACTGCTGCAGAGTCATTCGACCTATGTGTGAATGCAGATCTTAACCTTTCCCATTACATGCAAAAAAACAGATGTTAGTGGGTGTTCTTGGGTTTTTTCTGCAGTGGGAAAAGGGCGTCATTGATTTCTTTTGGCCACTTCAGTGAAGCACAAAAAAGCTAAACACACACATTGTTGAAAAAAGTGGCTTATTTACACAAAGAGCAGATACAGAGCAACATTAGTAAAATCAAGTGTTGTGATTCAAGCAACCTGACAAACATAAATCCAAAATTAACTCTTCTTTAAATGCTGTTTTGGTCTCAACCACCAACTGCTGATGTGTCCCTTTAGCTGCTAAATGCTCCACTGTGAGCTAGATGCTAACTTTGCTCTAGTGAATAACTTTATTTTATCATTTTTCTGGTTAACAAATTACTTACTCAAAATGTGTGTAGTGTTAGTATGCGGTATAGAAATGAGTCACAGCTAAGCAGCCTTAAATGGCTGCTTAGCAATGTTAGCATCCCCCTTTCAAAATAATTGGCATGGTAAGCTAACTGCTCCTCTGAGGCAATGAGGAAAACTGCTCAAGCTAAAAAGAAATTCATGAAAACTGAAAGCCAAACACAGAAAACTCTGCCCCATATGTGACGAATGTTTGGTTAACTCAAAGACTTATTGTAATGTATTAATAAAAAGTCAAAAGGTATTAATTAAACTGACAGCCCAGCTCACCGCTCACTTTGTCCAACTCGGCGCTGCAGACCCTTTATTTATTCAGAGACTGAGGTCAGCGGCGTGGAGTAATGGTTAGGGGGACCAGATGGGTTTGAAACCAAAACATATCTGCAGTTGTCCACATTTTTTTTCTCTAGAGTCGACCACCAGAGCTACTGTGGTTAAAGCTCATGACTAAGCTCTTACTGGCCATGCTACATCACTTTGTAACTGTCTGCGCTGCACTCGACAACGCAATGGAAAAGTCTGAGTCACCCTCGTCTGGACAGGAACTGACTGAGTGGACCGGTCTGTCTAATAGCATACCTATGGTATTCCATTCAGAAATGTGACATCTCTGAATAACATAACAGCCAGGTCATTAAACACATGTCGCCCCAATCTATTTCAACACGAGGTTAAAAAACACACACACACACAAAAAAAAACAGGGGGGAAAGTGGTGAGGCGAGAAGTGACAAGGTAAAGAGAAGGAGTAAAATGGATTTAATGGCTGCACCATGTGCTGGTCTAATCAGCACAGGAAACCAAACAGTCTCTCAGTGGTTCTCAACATAGGGTTTGGCTACTTAGGGGTTGTTAGATAAATCTGAGGAACTGTAAGATGATAAATGAGACAAAAATGTTGAGGGTTTTTTTTTTTAAAGTGCTATACGACATGCAGATCCTGGACCAGGATTGCCTGCACGCAGCTCTCCCCTCTCATGCACTAATGTATAAAGAGACCTGGATACAGCCGAGGGCAGATGCACAGCCAGCTTTTGCCAGCCAAACACCTAACTTCTCTTTGAGCGCTCTGCTAATTCGAATGGAAATCAAATCATTTAATTCTGCAGGTCTTCTAGATCAGGGTTCCTACAGCTTGAGGCAAGTTGAACTTTAAACTTTTTCAGACTTTTTTTAAAGCCACTTGGACTGTAATTTAAGACCAATTTTACAGAAGCCAATAGTAACTTCAGTAACTTAAGGTTAGGGGGGGATTTATTTTATTTTCAAATATTTATTGTAATGTAAAACATACTCTTTGGTGATGTTAATGCAAGACCCATTCAGTAAATTATTATTAATAGTACTTTTAAGTTACCTATTATTTTTAGCTTTTGCAATGCAAAAAAAGAAGATTCATAAAAATCCCAATTCCAATGTCTATGCATATTTAGGACATTTGAAAGATTGATTTAAGAAACTTTAATGCCAATTAAGGCCTTATTTTTTGACTTGATAAATTCAGTGTCTTTTAAGACTTTTTAAGGATCTGTGGGAACCCTGTTCTAGGCTTTTTAGCGAAATCAAATTCTAATAGTGAAACAAATTATTTTGCAGAGGTTGTGATGCCCCCCCAAAAAATTATCAACTTATTTACAGACATGTCTTTCCCCACGTAAGTCAGTGGGAAAAAAAAACTTTTTTGGCTCCATGGCATCATGTAACAGATCCATGGTGCGGTTACACTTTTGATCACTTTATAAAATTTGCTTCAAAGCCCGGCGCAGAGATGCCTCAACTGAAATGGTAGCGCCAGCCACATTGCACAGAGCTAACAGCAGCCATATCTTGCACTAGGCAAGATATGGCAGGAAACACGTCATGGTCAACTTTGAATCATGCCATAGTCTTTTAACACGATTACCTTTGGGCTATCTTACGAAATGATTTAAGTTTGAGTACAATAAAAATACTTTGACGAGCTTGGGCTTATAATGAGCTTATCTGTTGTGCATCCAGTCACCCAGAAGCTCTTTGGCATGTTGATGTCACAAAGAAACAACGTTAATTTGCTGCTTTTCCGAGCTTTCCCTGCACTGCTACAAAGGGTACCAGAAGTGATTGCTTCTCCTGAGTTGACAGCAAGAATATCTTACATAGCAAAAGTTGTTCGCTACTATATAAATGTTCAAAATCTTAGTCTAAATAGAACCTTGCAGAGGAATTTGCGTTATTTGGTGAAACACTGGCTTATGTTACCTCGAAAAGTATTACACAGACAAAAAAAAGTTAGGAAACACTGGTTTAGCAGACCTGAACGACTGGGTGTCCTCCTGCCAGGGCCTTCACAGCCCCCCTGCTGCCCTCCGTCTCATAGTGGGCTCGGTGGTGCGACTTGGGCTGCACGTCGATCTGCAGGCTGTATGGCCCTGAGCTGGACGGCAGCTGCCAGTCAAGAGCTGGCAGAGATGGGCTGTCGGGTTGAAAACATGTCCAACATGTCAGCTCAGCAAAGAGGGAGGACAGCTTAATTTAGATGCACTTATCAAGGTAGAATGTGCAGAATGTGAAGACTGTGATATGCCAGAGCTTGTGATAAACCTGTTGTGAAACTGCAAATATGTTTAAACATACGTCTCGTCAGTAACAAATCAAGGGTCTATGTGTGGATAACGTTTTATATGATTGCAAAAGAAAGGGAACCGGATTTATGCTTCAATAGATTTTATGTACACAATAATCAATCCCCCTTCGGCTTTCCTCCAGGTTTGTTAAAGGGATACTTCACAGATTTTCAACCGGCTTCGTATCAAAACAATGTTGGTAGTATGTGTAGATAAACTGAGTTCTCTCCATCTAACCAGTGTCTGGATATCTCTCCTTTCACAGCAAAACTCTGCCAAATGACATAAATAACAACATACCCGCCCCTCTCTGCCTCTCAAACTGGTACTGAAATCCAATCAAATGGTAAAACTAGGCAGAGCTGTTCAAAAATAAATCAAGGTAACGCTTCGGCACTGCCTTTTTCTCACCCAAAATGTTTAAAAAAATGTTTTTTGATGCTCTTTTTCACTGTAATGGAAAGAGCTTGTGGACAGGAAGTGGGCGCCACCCTGCTTCCTGCACAGTGAAAATGGAGGCCAAAAAATGAAGATCAAACGGTAAAATTAAGCTGTGCTGATCAAACATAAATCACGATGCTGTTACAAAGATGCATATTTCTCAACTTAGCTTTTTTCAAAAAACAGTTTTAGCTTATCGTTTAACTGTAATATGAAATCTGGCTGAATGAAGTTATATTAAACGGACAAAGTTGCATTATGCCGCCCACCAGCAGGAGTTTTTATTCATCTGATGCATGTTGGTTGTTGAAGGTTTTCTACCTTTTGAGCAAAAGCAAATGCCACAGTCCTTTTTCCATGCTCTTTCTGGTTGTGTAGCACCAATGTCAAAACTATCTGTGTCCTTCTACTGCATAGACAACACTAGGACTCTCTTTATATGCATGAAATACATATTTGATCAAGGTTAAAGTCTTTAACTCAAACTGCCGTTCTTTGCTTACCTGACATATTGTTTTGGCTTGGACCAGGAGTACGGGTGCTGTGGCACATCCAGATAGCCGCCACAGTAGCCCTCCTTCTTTAAAGGCAGGCGGTTAGTGGGGTGTTCGTCCTGACAGAGCTCCCCTGGACTTGGCTCCTCACCTCCGGGCTCCAGCTTCAGACTGACTGTGGGGCTGTGATCCAGGCTGGTTTTCCGGGCTTTAATAGGGATTCCCTCCCCGAGGTCGGCCACTCCATCTGTGGTCAACGCATTGATGGCTGCCAGGATGGCTGAGTTGGTGTACTGGTTGGTGTTTGGCAGCCAGGTCTCCTCTGTGATACTGAGGCGAGGGGAGGTCTGCGGGGACACTGCAGGAGAGTGGTTGGGTGAGTACGGGTAGTGCTTTTGTGACACCCCACTGCCGTTAAAGCTGTACTTCCTTTTTGCACCACAAGGCGAGTTGGGCCTGGAGCTGCGCTGACCCACCCAGGTGTCATCTGTCACGCTTGTGCGAGGGGAGGTGGAGGGGGAGTGACGAGGGGAGCCACCAGAGGTGCAGCCATCGCCTGGCAGGGCGAGGGTGGAGCCTTTGGGCGACACAGAGGGCGACTGCCAGGGGGAGTTCTGGGGGGAGTTGTCGTAGTTGTAGGAGAAACTTGATTCGTAGGATGAGGCGTCGGAGTGGCAGCTACGAGATGAGATGCTGCTGGCCGGGCTCAGGCAGCTGGGGTCACGGTAACCTTCTGCACTGGGGAGGGTCAGCATCACGATGGAGTTGACTTGCTTAGCAACAGGAAGGTTGCTCTCCTCCACCTCGTCCTCAGGAAACTGACCGTAGGCTGTGATCTCGATACGAGGGCTCTCCAGTGTCGGGGCCCCATTTGGGCGGACACCTGAAGATGAATAGTACCCGGCCGCTCTCATATCATCCTGGGTGTCATAACTGTGAGGCTCGGTGACGGAGACAGATATAGTGGGGCTGGACTGGAGGCTGTGGTACTGGGAGGGAAGGCAAGGGTTGCCCAGTGGGAGGGAGAGACTGACGTTTGGCGTGTAGCCATATGCATCTGGAAAGCAAACAGATTGACTTTGTTACCATGATAATCAAACACACATTCACTGGCTCGCTTACTGAGTGGGAGACGGCTGCCAAGTTGAGTCTTATGAGTGCTGTTGCAGAGGTGTTGCCTATAATGGCAAAAGGAGGGCTTCCTTACCAGATTTGGCTCTGGCCATTTCCTGATGCATGCAAGTTAAAGAAGAGCTTTTTTTCAACCTATTTATCCAAAGTTGTTGTGTCTATGTGACTGCTGAAGACAACAATTTTTAATTTTGGCCCAGTATACAGAGAGAGGGCTGCAGCTGGAGCACTGTAACAGACTGAAATGTAACCACATGGGGCATTTGACATTGTTATTTGTACTCATAAAAAGCACTTGGTTTTGTCACTGACGATCTCAGATTATAATTTTAAGTGTCTGACCACATTATAGAAAGGACCCTTAAAGAGAAATGATTTTTTTACTTTAACTTCCACCTGATCCGGTCTGTTTGTGATTGTATCTTGCCGAATCTCACTCAAGTACCCTTTTTCCACCAAATGAGCCCTGGTTCTTGGAAGCCCAGTGCTTTCTAGCGAACCAGCTTTTGTTTCCATTGGTTTTACGCACAATCGTCATAATCAAGGATGAGGATTCAAACGACGTCGTCGCACAATGCACAACATAAATAAACAGTAGTAGTAAAATTGTGGACAACATTTATTAGCAGCTAGTTTTTGATCTGTATTTACAAATATGTATTGCCAAAAAAAAACAAGCAACTATTGATAAGACTGCTGCACAAGCTATTTTTCAGATGATTTCTTACTTTCTTTACAACCTTTCTGAGAGGAGAGCTGGGAAGTTTGCTGTGTTGGAGTACAGAAAGCATGGCTTCGTGTTATCTAAAAGATTTTCGATGTTATGGCTGAATATTTAGCTGATTTCTACTATGTGAAAAAGTCTGTGAGATTTCAAAACCAGACTTTTTCTTGAGCAAGACTAAC